>NC_141086.1:20127752-20805252 GCF_041138505.1 Cibotium barometz
TAGTGGTGTGGGTATTGTAATCATATCAACACCATTGTTTTTTTTTTTTACATACATCTTGGACCTCTGATGATCGTCAAGATCTGATGAATACCTTGGTTAAGGTTGTGGGCAATGGTTCTAATGAAACACACGAGGATGGCAGCAACAACACCGGTTTGATCTTGGCCAGTTAGAGATGGAACATGAAGCCAAAATGCAAACGGTTTACGCAATCTGCATTCAAAAGCCATGACAAGAAGGTTAGATACAAAAAAAAAAAACAAAAGGGTGCTTTTCAGATAATAGAAACCTACTGTTTTCAAGGTCCAATTGTGCGAGATGTCCATGAACACTCAGGAGCTTTGAAAAGAAGAGGGGAGGTAAGGGTATACGTTCTGAAATGGCCATATTTACCTTGGGTAGCCTAAGATGATTGCACAAAAGCAAGCATCCAGAGATCTGAAATGGTCATATTTACCTTGCGTAGCCTAAGATGATTGCACAAAAGCAAGCATCCAGAGACGACCACGTAGAGGCTATAAAAATCCTTGTAAAAACAACAGAGGCACATATCGAGAGAACGCACGCTAAAGACGTGCACGTTAATTTTTTATATAAAAAATCCTTGTGCCCCCACTCGACCCCCTCCCCTCCAAGCTCGACCTCGCCTGCATCAGCATCTTCTCTAGCAATAGCAGCAGTCATGTCTCCATCCTTACCATGCAACAGCCCCTCCCCACGTCTTTTCTTATTTATGGTGTGGCGCTAAGGCGAGGACGACTACTGGTGAGAGGAGGTGTCGATTGGAGTGTCCAACGTGAGAAGAAAGCTCTTACTCCATAGCTAGAACAAAATAAGTTCTTTCGGCCATCAGAACAACAGTCCTTCGACCATGGTGCGAACAATAATTGTTCTTCTGCCATTGCTCGAACGACGACAGGGTTTCGGCTATGGCGAGAACAAGAACAATGGTTCATACCTTGATGACGGCATCGCTATTGAGGCGGTTGCTGTCCGAGGCCAGGGACCGCAGAAAGGCAGAGACATAGCGCAGGGACCTCCGACTCATGGCGATAGCGAGAAAATCAATAGAAACCCTAAGCCTCAATGTGCTACTGAGCAGAAACGCAATAGTGCGCAGAAGCCTTCATGTTCTCTCTGCCGCACTTGACAAGATCTGTCGGCCATTTGCAGAGTTTTCTCGAAACCTCCAGTGCAAACAAAGATCAGATTGTGCCGCGTAGCTTCAAATACTGCTGCGGTTACTATGAAAACAATTTGTTTGACCGATAGAGGACGGAAGGCGCCAGCTCTGGTGGGTGAGCACGCAAGCAAACCAACGAGCGTGCACACAATCAAGTACTTGTTTTGTGTCTTCCTATGAGGGCATGAACCCTAACACAAAGACCCAGACATGCACTCGCTATTGCACACAAAGCTCCACAACTTTGTGTGAGTTGCAAGATGAGAATAGATTACAGTGCACTCAAGATTTTGGAGATGGGGGCCGGCTACACTAGAGCGTATAAAAGCAATCGTACTTAATTCAGGGTACTCCACAAGGCTACTCCACATCTATCTCTGCTTATAATTAGTCATATTAGCGGTTCTAAGCTGGCGCCCCTGTAGGTGATATTGGACAGCAGCCATGTCGGGTCTAGCAAGAGGTGGAGATTACGCACTAACAACGTAGACCATGCCCCTACGCAATTCAACGATGCTGTCATGCTTTGCCGCATGATGAAGAAACGCAGACCCGGGCCACTCAGCTCTACTAGCTCGAATTATCTCGGCGATACTCCTGAAAGTCTGGGAATACATAAGGGCGCAGAAGCTCAAGGTACTTCTCTCTCTTTCTCTCTCACTCTCGCTCGAGCCCTTTGGATTTGTTAACCTTACGAAATGATTTGGCCTAAAGCTGCTATTGCTGGTTCTATGCCGATGAACTGCCGTGTTTATGTATCCCTATAGTGGCCATCATTGGTGGAACGCATGTTGTGAAGGGTGCGGCCGTACCATTGTGAAGCCACGGCCGTACCCTTCTCGTCGGATAAAAATACGGCAATGCATGAAATACTCGAAATATGGGTGTTGTGGTGCAATGTCTCACTCTATAAAAACCCATATAGCATGTGCATGTAAGCTTATTTTAAAGAATACCCATATTTTTTTCTTTTTTAAACACAATTGTTATCATGTTTAGATTTTGAATTCCAAACTCCCTCTATAAACTTAAGCAAAGTGTATATGATTTAAGAAACCTAACCATATAACTTTTATCTACATCCTAAAATCCATACTTTCACTCATTTGTCCTAATGTCCAAGCTAATATTCATTGATTATCTAATACCTTTGATTAGCAGATATTAAGCACTTTCAAAGCCAAAACCCTTAAGTGATTTTATAAGAATCCTAGGTTAAGTATATAATGAAGGGATGTAAATCCACATTATGCTAATTGCTCATGACAAGCCTAATATAAACTAATCGTACACGAATCAAGGTTCTTAGTGAATCCTTTTCAAGTACATTAGGCTTAGCTTTAATTATTGATTTAAAGATATTTAATCACTTCTCTAATTAGATTTACTAATCAACTTTTATGAGCTTAATAAGCTCACTAATCACTACTTTGATCAATTAAATCAAAGAATTTAAAGTGTTTTAATGCAAGTGATCACACAATCCACTTTAGCAATTAGCTAAATTAGACTCTCCAATCACTAGTCACCACCAATTACTACATATTAGTGCTAAACAAACCTTAATTATACCATGTGAATTGTAGCCATGGATTACTACTAGAAAATTAAGATTGAAGCTTGCAAATGGTACCTACCGGAGTAGTTGAAGTGATGGGTTGAGCTTGTGCTCCACAATCAATGCCAACACCACACTATTGGTGGCACCAAGAATTTGCTTGAGAAGGAGTGCAACATCCTTTTTGATGTTGTCTAAGAGGGCCTCTTTTGTACTTATATAGGTGAGGGGAGGGTTCCTCTTCAATTAGAAAGAGACGGAGGATTAGATAAATATGAAGGGTTCTTCTTCAATTAGAAAGGGATGGAAGGGTGAGGAAAGTTGATCATGGATCCTACTTCTTAGGAATGCCAAATCTGATTTTTCATTTTAAAAAACACTTTCTAAGATATAAGGTTAATTCAACCTGAAAACCTCATTTTTAAATCTTTTTTTTTTCCATTTCTTTTTCTAAGACTCTTATTCATAATGTGTTCATTCCAATGAGAACTTATACAACCCTATTCAGAACTTTCGAGGTCTAGTTATAACCTTTTGCGAAAAACTAGCTAGTTTATGATTTCCATCAAAAGGTAATAATGCCCAAAGTCAATTTCTAACGGTTTTAACCCTCAATTTAATGCATAAATTACGTGCATGGATAATTTTAACACTAAAATTTCTTTTTTTGGACTTATTCTAATTTCCTAATTAATTCATTTTTAGGGCTAAAAGATTTAAACTAGCTTATAAAATTACGTTAAAAAATATTCTTTTGCATGAAAAAATTTCCTTTACTGAGACAAGGAGAATTAGACCTTATAACAACAACTACAATTTATGCAACCATTTATATGGTAGTGATATGTGGATGTAGGCTAACAATGGGCCGAGCCACTTTTCCCCATAGTGACAGGGGGACGGCGGGACGGCCACGTGGGACGTGGGAACGCCGTCCCGATTAACTGCAGGCGTGGGACGGAGGCGGGACGGCGCAGGGGACGGGACGGAGGGGACGTGGCAAGGGGACGGCCGTCCCCGTCGGAGGGGACGGCGGGACGTTGTCAGCCGGGGACGGGGACGCCTGCAACGGCGCAACGGCTACAGAAAAGTAGCCGTTTTTTTTCGGGCAACGGCTACTAGCCGTTGGCGGCTGGCCGTTTGAGGCTGGCCGTTTGAGAGAGAGAGAGAGAGAGAGAGAGAGAGAGAGAGAGCTGCCATATGCTATATAATGGGCTTATGCTACTCCTCTTCTACTCATTGCTCAAGCCTTCCATGAATGATGATGTACCTCTAGGCTCTCCACCATCTCCCTCTCCTACTCAAGCTTTCCTCTCCACTATCTCCCTCTCCTACTCCACCACCTTCCTCTCCACCCTCTCCTACTCCACCACCTTCCTCTCCACCCTCTCCTACTAGACTACTTCAATCTTCCCTCTACCTCTTCTCCTACTCTACCCTCTAAGCTCTCTCCACCCTCTTCTACTAGACTACTTCAATCTTCCCTCTACCTCTTCTCCTACTCTACCCTCTAAGCTCTCTCCACCCTCTTCTACTAGACTACTACTAAGTTACTAACTATTCATGGCATCCTCTTCTCGTGCGGGCGGTAGGAGTAGAACGGATGGGTGGTCATGGTGGGATGAGGTCAACTTCGAGCCTCCTACTCATGCGGGGGGTGATCATGAGGCTAGCACCTCTCTTATTGGGAGCGCAGAGTATGAGAGCGAGTGACTTATATTTTGTATCGCCTAGGCCCGCGAGTGACTTATATTTTGTATCGCCTAGGCCCCAACATCTTTTGAGTATATCTATTTAATGTTATCAACTTTAAAGTCTTTCTTTTCCGACTTTGCAAGTCTTGACTCTTGACTCTTGCACCTCGTAGCGTAATTTAATTTTAAATGTAATGTGTATCATGATTCATAACTTTTGGAGTTAGAAAGCTTGTTGTTATTGATTGATTAATCTTGATTCTTTACTCCTCTAAAATTAACAATTTTGAGTGCCGTCCCCACCCCCTGTCCCCGTTCCCTACCTTTAGCCGTCCCCGTCCCCGTCCCCGTCCCCGTCCCCCGTCCCCGTCCCCGTCCCCTGGTAACTATGCTTTTCCCCCTTCTTATGAGGTTTTTTCCCCTTAGCAAGTGTACACACTCTTATGAGTGAGTGTGTAAGTGACATTATCATGCCACTTCAATTTACTTCACTCATTCTCATCGATCTACTTTGAGTGTTATGCTTCTCTGCACCTCTTCTTACTTGCTACATATGTGTAAGTGTCTTGCTACCTTTATCTCCAACAAAAATAGCAAAATTTTGTGTCAGAGCAGGTTCTCTTGGATCTCGCCTTGGTTGCTTGATTGTCTGACTTGCTCTTGGTTGGTTTCAAATTGATTAGGGACAAAAAGCTTGATTGAGCTTGTTTTGGCAATAATCAAGAGTTTGTAATGATTTGGATGTTAGAGAATTGTCGCATATAATGGTAATACTTGACTTCCTTTCGGATTTGTAGTTCTTAACATACGAGTAGTAGTCGCATTACTAGGTAGGTTGCCATGATGTGTTATTTGTGTGAAAGCGTTCATACTTCAATGATGTGTCTTGGTGTGTATTAGGTTGATGGGGTTAAATTGTTGCATTTTGTGGTGCAGTATGAAGATGATAAAGGCGATGTGTAGTCCTTTCCACAGACAGTGACCTTGTGGCTACTAAAAGTCATGCAAGATTGTCAGGCTAGAAGGTACATGATGTTTCTTCTTGCTTTTTTAGTGTGTGGGTTCTATACGCATCTGAATGCATCCTTGACTCTATCAAGGTGTTTGAACCTATATGTGGCTATAATAATCATTTCTGTGTATGCACATTGAAGTAAGGTTCACAAATTAAGCATGTAAATATGGAATCATTTATTTTAAAGCTTTGGAAAAGCTACTTATCATTGATATGTGTTGTACTTGTAAGCTTCATTATCTTGGATCAATTAGTGCCTCCTAGAGATCACCATCGCTTAGAGCTTGAGGCAACCTTCTAACTAACTAACTACATAAGAAGCATCTACAAATATTAGGGAGAGTTAGAGATATTCATGAAGCAAAGTGAAGACTTTTGCATCTAGCCTTGGATTCCCTCGAGGGGACTTAGCACATAAGGGTGTTAAAGGCTTTTTGTTTTCTCAAGTCTCAACTTGGTTTAACTCTTCAAACCTCATAGTTGGGTGGCTATCTCTCTTCTAATGCAAGCAAGACAATCCATGTATATATTTATACATGTGTGTTTGTGTGGACATACATACACATCCATAAATACATGCATGCGTATACATGATGCATGTCACTTGGTGTGTGTATGTGTATGTAGATGTTTGTGTGTGTAAATGTGTGTGTATGTATGCATGTATGCATAAAGACATGCATTCATGTATACATACATAGACATGCTTCAAACTTTGCTTATGAACTTACTTAGTTTTTTGGTTGGCAGTATGCAAGAATAGCTAAGAAGCATCATTGATTAGACCAATTCCTATTATATTGATGACGATGAAGTAGATGTTATAGCTTTTGAACAGAGGCTATGATGAGGAGCTTTTGATATTGCATTTTTGGGACCAAAGCCATGACGATGGACCTAAGAATGCAATTTTCACGCATATCTTGCACTTTGATGCCACATGGACATGACTGTACAGACAAGTGTAAGAACATGAGGTCGGGCAGCGTGTTCATTGTTAGCCCTCGTCCAAGGACGAGTCACCAGTGTACTACCAAGTGTTGCATGCGCGGAAGTCTTGCTGTACTTGATCCAGCCCTGAGCCTATTGATTAGGAACACTAATGCAATAGCAAAGAATAGACAGCAGAGAGGAGAGAGAGAGATGACCTGTATTTTTCAGTATATTACTATGGCACAAAAAGATGTATATGACTGTGGCCTTGGCGTTCCAAAAGAGGTCTGAATTCTACCTTAATGGACTGACTGTTGACGGACTAGGACCTGTCCCATAAGGGATGTAGGTGACTATGACTAATGCTGGCCTAGCCTTTTACAAGCTCTCATACATGTCTTGTAACCTGGCCGACTGCTGTCAGCCCCATGACAGACGTAAACTGCTAAAAGGTCCTGGATACTCCTATCGGCCAGCCCTGATGATACCCATGTGTGAGCACCTGCTGTCGGCCAGCTTGGTGAGGCTTGATAATGGTGGACTTGCTGCTTCTTCCCTGCCTGAGCTTGCTAGCGTGCTAACTCTACCCTAAAACTGCTACCTAAATCAGGGATTAGATATGAGATTAGGCATGTCCACAATTGTGCACAAGGTGATCAATCAAGTCGTGTAACACTCTCGAGTTGTGCTCAACACCAAACTTGTAATCTACATGCAATATGTAAAGAATTACAGGGTGCCGGGACACTATTAGACATTTGGGGTGTCGCGGGCATGTTCGGTCAGCATTTGGTGAACTATACATGTGTCGATTGTGTGAGAACAATTGTCCAAGGCACTAGTGGTAAAGGTTTATGGTTGGGTCCTATAGTCTTTGCGAAGCCCTGTGGACACCCCTAGGCCGCCATGCTGCATGTGGCCCATGTCACTAGCCTGGACATTTCTACCATAAAAATGGGTATGGTGGATTCCGGGATGCCCTCATATGCATTAATGTACAAGCTTTGGGAATGGGGGATTATCCAGTACAAAGCGTGTGAAACTGGTCGAGATGATTTCTTGGACACAAAAATGGGCATTGAAGCTCGATTGTCAAGTGGAAAGCATATATGGCGAGCTCCCAAGGATTTTGGAGAGATGTAGCATTGAAACATGGTTCTATAGGGTGCTCACATACATTTCTAATAAGGTGGAATACAAAGGAACCAACTTCTAAAATCTAGCAGTGTTAACTATTTTTGGAGAATCCCCTATGGAAATTCCATTCGCGTCATTACGCCCATAAGCTAAGCAAATGATGGGACTTGCCAAAGCATCTTTGACAAAAGGTCTATGAGTTAAGATACTATAAGAGAGGAAGTTTTTGGTGGGACCATCTCTTTAATTGGGAAATGGTGATTCTAGATCAAAGTGAGACAATATTTCACCGGTGTTTTGGATTTATGGTAAATCTGTGGAAGTATTATTTGCTTCAAGTGGGTTTTTCTTTCACATTAATTATCTTAAAGACCTATGGTGATGGGAAAGATGAGTACCCTCGTGGAAAGAGGTGGTTTACACGTATTTTGGACTTCTTTTGATGATAGTTTGTGTGTATGGTAAAATGATGATTGCCTATGGATAATCCAACATTTTTCGCAGAGAGAGTAAGGCCCTCACATGATATTTTTCTCCTTGGGTAATAAAATACTCCAAGGGGAGATGGGCTCATTTTGGCCTCTATGTGGTGTAAGTTGTGTACATCTCTCTTTTATAGTTTTGTGAATTTAAGTGGCATATGTTTAAGATTGTGGCCAATTTAAGTGTTTAATGTTGAAATCCCTATCCACTCGGAGTTACATTGGTATAAGAGCATTGGCTCTTTTGCACTTTTGTGTGAAGATGATCCTATCGGGATATAACCATTGACTATTAGTGTAGTTAAACATTGCGAGCATAGACTTCGCTTTTATGCTTGTACCAGTTTATTGGTATTTGGATTATTCTATTGAAGCCCATAAGAATCTCTTCCGGCCTCATGACGAACTTGACAAACAAGAGAAGTACTTTTCTATTGTTGATTATTTTGTGTTTATAGCAAATATGTATTTTGGATAAGTGCTTACCCTTGTATATGTATACAAAGAGAAGGGTGAATTGTTTCAGGGAAACATTGTCAAATATGTATTTTGGACAAGTGCTTACCCTTGTATATGTATACAAAGAGAAGGGTGAATTGTTTCAGGGAAACATTGTCAATGGTTGAAGAGCTTGGTATCTATGGTATACATGATTATTATACGGATTTATGGCTCTCTTTGTTGAGATCTATGGATTCAATGGGGCATGACAACTCATGGATTGAGAATATTACTTTAGAATCTAGAATTCTATTAGTGACTGAAATGCCTGTAAAACTATTGGTAGCCGAAATGCCTATAAACTATGTGTAGGAGAAATGTTTATGAAGCACCATGATATCTATGCCTGTGAGTGATTCTTATCTTATGTTACACACTTGAGTCCACCTCTCCTTCAAGGTGTGTGGTCAGAGTACCAACACGGAGTATAAGTGGTAAAGTGGACATGACGCTTGGTTGGCAGGGGACATATGTCTATGCCAAGGTGTTGGGGTAAAGGCGTTATGCCCACCCTTATAGTGTGTACAAGCCCATAAGTTATAGTACATAGTACACTTAGTACTTTTAATGTACTAAGTGCACTATGTGTACTAGTGCAATATACATGTGTGATAGGGGAGTCACACACTCATGCTTTTTCATGAGTTGACTTATCCCCACAACTCTCTCTCTCTCTCTCTCTCCCTTGCTTCTCTGTGTATGTCTCCCACATAACTCTAAACCCTAATTAGGGTTTCTCCCCATCAACTGGTATCAGAGCCGGTGCCCTTCGAATCTCTGTGCAGTAGCAATCAGCTTGACTCTCCATTCAATTGGTCGTGGCCAACAGCCAGTCTTTGCATTTGGGAATCCAGCAGGTTTAGCTGTGGTGCGTGAGCAAAGCACTCAAGCGACCAGCTTACAGGCATCGCAGCAAAGTAGAAAACGGAAGCCTCACCGTAGCGCAGCAGGTAGCCTACGCTACCCAACAGGCGCATACCCAGGCGGGTGCTCGTAAAAAACACCCGTAGCGCTACTAAGCGAAGCTAGTCCACATAGCGAGCGAAGGCACGCAGGCGAAGCCTAGTAGCAACCATGGCATACATGAGACTGCCACAAGCTGAAGCATACGGAATCTTGGCCATATCAGCCCTGTCACTATCCGACTGTGGGCTGTCCATAGCACTGAGTTTCACATATGGAGGCAAAGGAGTACTAGCTTTCTTCCCCCCGTCCATATTGAACCTCTGCAAAACTTTGCCAATGTATTCCTTCTGAGACAAATACAACACATGCTGATTTCTGTCCCGAAGTATCCGCATACCCAAGATGTGATTTGCATCACCCAAATCCTTCATATCAAAGGTTTGATGCAGCCTCTGCTTCAAGGCATCCATCTCTTTACGAGATTTCCCGACAATCAACATATCATCAACATACAAGATGAGGATCAATAGACTGCCATCCAAAGCTTTCTTGGTGTACAAGCAGTGATCTATGTCACTTCTCCTGAATTTCTGTGATTTCATGAATGTATCAAATTTATGATACCATTCTCTTGGTGCCTGTTTGAGCCCATAAAGACTCTTTTTCAGCTTGCATACAAGCTTCTCCTTTCCACTCACTGCATAACCCTCTGGCTGCTGCATATATATCTCCTCATGGAGATCACCGTGAAGAAAAGCAGTCTTCACATCCATCTGAATCAAGTCCAGATCATCATGCGCAACCAAAGCCAACACAGCTCTAAGTGTGGTCATTTTGACCACTGGAGAGAAGATCTCATCAAAGTCCACACCATATTCCTGCTTAAAGCCCTTTGCCACTAACCTGGCTTTGTATCTTGGCTTTGCATCTGGTGCAACTTTGAGCCTGTATACCCACTTGCATGGCAAAACCTTCTTGCCTGCAGGCAAAGGCACCAACTTCCATGTTTCATTTTTATGCAGAGAATCCATCTCTGACTTCATGGCACGCTCCCATAGAGCTTTGTCTGCCCTCTGTAAAGCCTCTTTATAACATGAGGGCTCCCCACAGTCAGTAAGCATCAAATAGTCAACCCCAGGAACAAACCTGTCAGGGGCTCTGGAGGGTCTTGTGGACCTCCGTACCCAATGACCATCATTTGCAGGTTGCTGTCCAGCCTGCATATCACCCATTGGTGGCTCCTGATCCATGCCATAAGGCTGAAAAATCATGCCCGGTATCTCCTCTAACTGTGGTATATCCATAGGGATATCTTCTGCCATCTCTGGCTGTCCATTTGGACCATTTTCAGCACCATTTAAGGGCTGATTTTCCTGCTGTAATGGCTGATTTACAGCCCTTTGTTGTTGTCCATGATGTCCATCATCATCAAAGATGACTCTGCCAGGCTCCTGTTGCCTTGCAGGCTCCTTATACATGCATGTTTCAACAAAAATGACATCATTGCTGCGTATGATCTTTCTATTCATGGGATCCCAAAGTCTATACCCCATTTCACCTCTGTCACCATATCCTAGGAATATGCATTTGTGAGACTTAGGATCAAGTTTGGTGCGCATTTCCCTGCGTATGTGCACGTACGCAACGCAACCAAACACTCTCAAGTGCTTGTATGACGGAGGCTTCCCTGTCCATACTTCTTCTGGCACTTTCCCACCAAGCCTCGTGTTAGGTGACCTGTTTATAAGGTGAACGGCTGTCATAACAGCTTCAGCCCAAAAACCATGAGGTAATGCAGCATGTGACAACATAGAACGGACCTTCTCCTGAATGGTCCTGTTCATCCTCTCTGCTGTCCCGTTTTGTGGAGGATCATAAGGAGTAGAGAGCTCCCTCTTGATGCCTTTAGCATCACAAAAGTCCTGAAACTGTTTGGACGTATACTCTCCACCATTGTCGGAACGCAAAGCCTTCAGTGTTTTGCCAGTTTGGTTCTCAACAAGAGCAACAAACTTCTGAAACACTGAGAATGTATCACTCTTCAAACGAAGAGGATAAACCCACACCTTGCGTGTGGCATCATCTATAAAAGACACAAAGTATTTTGCCCCTCCCAAAGAAAGCTGAGGCATCTCACATACATCTGTATGCACAAGCTCTAACTGAGCATCTTTCTGTCCAAGAGCTTTCTTGTGGGGGCACTGTAATTGCCTACCATATATACAATGCTCACAAAACTGAAAACTTGAAAACTTTAGAGAAGGCAAGTAACCCAAACGAGACAATTGCTCCATTCCGTTGACACTCATGTGTCCCAACCGACTATGCCACATAGAGATTTCCGGCAGCTCGGTTGCATTTACATTAGCATGGTGACAAACACCTGCATGCATGAAGTAAAGAGTGTCCACCTTAGAGCCTCTGGCAACAACCAGTGAGCCCTTACTAATTTTCCACTTTCCACGACCAAATGTGGTAACATAATCAGCATCATCAAGCTGTCCAGTAGAAAGTAGATTCTTCTTGATCTCAGGCACATGCCTGACATCATGGAGCATAAGCTGTGAGCCATCTGAAAATACAAGCCTTACATCACCTCTGCCAAGAATCTTGCATGCATGGTTATCACCCAAATAAACCACTCCTTCATTGCCAGCAGTATACCTGACAAACAAGTCTCTGCAACCTGTGACATGAAAGGAGGCACCTGAATCAATGATCCATGAGTGCATACCATGACCACCTGTAAGAAGTGAATGGGCATCAAGTGAAGAAGTAAATAGGACCTCATCCTCACTGCCACCTGCATGTGACACATTGATTTCTTCAATCTTGACTCCACTTTTGCCCTTTGGCTTTACATCTTTGGCTTCATCTTTATCTTTGTCTTTGCCTTTTCCCTTTTCTTTTTGATCATTTTTCCATTTGTAGCATTGCTTTTTAATGTGTCCCTTCTTGCCACAATAATGGCATTCCAAATCCTTTTTGGAGCGAGACTTGCTCCTTCCCCTTTCTTGGCTTTTCCCCCTTTGCTGGGATCTCCCACGTGCATTCATTGCATTGGACTTGCCAACAGAGTTGTTTTTCCTGTTCATCTCTTCTTGAAGAAGAGCACCCTCAACATCTGCATATGACAGCATAGCATTCGAATTGCTAGTGACTGTCCTGAATGTGTCCCAACTCTCTGGCAAAGTGCATAACAAAAAAGTGGCTTTGAACTCATCGTCCATTGCCAACTTTTGATTGATAACCTGGCTGACAATACCATTAAACTCATTTAGATGGGCTGTCATAGAAGCCCCTTCCTTCATCTGAAGGCCTATGAGTTTCTTCAACCAATACACTTTGCTTGAGGCACTTTGTTGGGCATACAAGTCCTGCAATCTCTGCCACATTCCCCAAGCTGTCTTCTCTTCACGAATGCTGAAAAGTAATGAGTCTTACACAGACAACATGATAGTAGATCTTGCCAGCTCATCCATATCTTCCCACTCTTCAGCTGTAAGAGAAGCGGGCATCACACCCCTTTCTTTGATAGGCTTGTGCTGCTTTTTCTGGAGCAACACATTGTAGCACTGGGTTTGCCAAATATCATAATTATGCGAGCCTTCAAGCTTCTTGATGTGAAGCAATGAAGAGCTCTCACCTGTGGTTGCCATAGCAAAATACAACCTGTAAATGCCTGACTCCCTGCAAAGTGTGCAAACACTGCACCAAAAGCACACAAAGTGCTCACAGTTTTTCTCCCAAGCTTTATCTCCCACTGCGGAAGCAAGAATGCAACTTTTCTCCCACTTTATGTGATGAAAACACCAAAATCTGGTTGCTGCAGATTTTGGACAGCACCTTAAATGTGCTCTTTTGCCCTTCCAAAGTATTGTACAGCAGTACCAAGTGCTCACCTGTAATGTACCAAACCTGTCCCGGCAAGTACAGCAGCTGAAATTGAACCTTTTGGTCACTCAAAATAGTGTACAGCCATGCCAAAACATGCACAAAGCTGTGCCAAATCTGTACCAGCACGTACAATAGCAATAAATGCTCTCCTGGCTGTCCAAATGAGTGAAAATCAGACTTTTACAGTCCTGTACACTGCATAAAACAGTCCCGAACAGAAATTGGGCAGAAGCCCCTTGACTGCAAGCTGATTTTTGAGGATTCAAGGCATAAATGTCTTGCCTGCTGCTTTGCCAAGCTCAACAAGCATACAAACTTGAAAAGCCCCTTGATTTGAGATCAATTGCTGATCATACATGGTACATTGACGCACATGAAGGCATCCAGAGTGTTCACGATGCTTCCCCCTGGCCACATATACATCAAATACATGAAAGCCCCTTGATTTACAGGCACATTGAGTGCTTGTAAGGCATCAACACATTATCCACAGCATCAAATGCGATTGCCTGCATGCAAATCAACCAAATCGGCACAAAAGTCCCTTGATTTGCACTGCAATTTGCTGCAATATGGACGGGGGGAAGAAAGCTAGTACTCCTTTGCCTCCATATGTGAAACTCAGTGCTATGGACAGCCCACAGTCGGATAGTGACAGGGCTGATATGGCCAAGATTCCGTATGCTTCAGCTTGTGGCAGTCTCATGTATGCCATGGTTGCTACTAGGCCGGACATTGCATTTGCAGTGGGAGTGGTTTCTAGATACATGGCCAACCCTGGCAAGAAGCATTGGGAAGCAGTGAAAGGTGTCATGAGATACCTGAAGGGCACACAAGATTTGTCCATTTGCTTTGGCAAACAGGATGCATTAGTGCATGGTTACACGGATTCGGATTATGCCGGTCATCCAGATAACCGGAAGTCTACTACCGGTTATGTCTTTACATTCACAGGAGGTGCTGTGTCATGGATATCTAGGATGCAGAAGTGCACTGCCTTATCTACTACAGAGGCCGAGTATATTGCAGCCACAGAGGCTTGCAAGGAGGCATTATGGCTATCTCGGTTAGTGGTTGATTTGGGCTATACAGGGGATATTCCATTGTTACATTGTGATAGTCAGAGTGCCATCCAGTTGGCAAAGAACCCTGTCTTTCATGCAAAGACGAAGCATGTGGATGTGAAGTATCACTTCATCAGAGAGGTGATAGAGAACAAGCAAATTCAGCTTGTTAAGATTCATACGGATGACAACCCGGCTGATCTGTTGACGAAGAGTTTGCCTCCGGAGCGGTTTGCTCATTGCAGACACTTGATGGGCATTGGATGAGGCCAGTTTCAGCCTTGATATGGCCTTGTATATTATCATGTACATGCTGATTTTTTCTTTTCCTTTACTTAAGGGCACTTTGCCTTTAAGTGGGAGGTTGTTGGGGTAAAGGCGTTATGCCCACCCTTATAGTGTGTACAAGCCCATAAGTTATAGTACATAGTACACTTAGTACTTTTAATGTACTAAGTGCACTATGTGTACTAGTGCAATATACATGGGTGATAGGGGAGTCACACACTCATGCTTTTTCATGAGTTGACTTATCCCCACAACTCTCTCTCTCTCTCTCTCCCTTGCTTCTCTGTGTATGTCTCCCACATAACTCTAAACCCTAATTAGGGTTTCTCCCCATCACAAGGGTCATGTGGAGTGACACCTTGTTGGTAGGGGAACTCATGTCTACGGCAAGTGTCAATAGGCTAGAATCTAGTATGCTTGGGACTTGATGTTTGCGCTCAGATCCAAGGGACGTTCTACATTCGTATGCAGGGTCAATCTGTCTTCTATCCCTCGGTCTCTTTTTCACGTCTATAAGCATGGATGACAGTGGAGAGTAGCATGCAATTGACGTGACATTGGGGATTGGGGAACGAGTAGTTGCTCCTTGGAGTTGGTGGATTCGACTTGGAGTATGATTATGATATCTTCACTTATGGATGTGACTGATTTGTCTCGCCTATTTATATGGGCCATGGTTATGACTTATGGGATTGATTTGTCTTGCTTCTATTGGTATTATGGGGATGGATCTAGGCCCATTTATTTGGAACCATGGATTCTTTCAATTATATTTGATTTATGAGAGTGTCTCGTCTCGCCCACTTGATGAGACATCATTCTTTCTTGGATATATGGCTTAAAGTCTAAATTTGTGGATAACTTTTAAGAAGCTTGGGGAGAGGGGATGTACTCCAAACATTTCCAATGTGAAAAGGGGTTCGGGGGATTCTAGGGTGCGCAAATATACATTAATGTACAAGATTTGTAAATGGAAGATTAATTAGTACAAAAGATCGAGCGTCCAAAACTTGGTCTAGGTGCGCGCGATGTTTTCTTGGACACAAAAATCGACAATTGAGCTCAAGTGTAAAGTGGAAAGCATCTAGCATTGAAATATGGTCTATAGGGTGCTCACATACATTTCTAATAAGGTGGAATAGAAAGGAACACACTCCTAAAATCTAGCAAGGTTACTATTTTTGGACAATCTCCAATGGAAAGTCAGTTCGTGTCATTACGTCTGTTAGCTAAGCAAATGGCGGGACTTGTTGGCCAATGAGGTGATAGCCCAAGTGTAACATGCGGAAGCTTCGGGGAAGATCAGTAACTTCAATGCTTAGAAATCAGCACACTTGTCGCGACGGAATTAACGCACGAAACTGAATGTAGCTGTGCAGAGAGAGAGAGAGAGAGAGAGAGAGAGAGAGAGAGAGAGAGAGGGAGAAGAGGACACAGTATTGGGTTCTGAATACCCACTATAGGACCCCCACCACGAATGGTGTATTTGCTTTATTAGAATGATGCAAATCTGAAAACAAATACAGAAAACTAGACCTTTCTTGGCTGAGATAACTCTCCTTGACCTGCAATCCTTCACCCCTTCTGCGTTAGCTTATCCTTGGCTGTCCTGGTCCTTTGATCAGCTTTAGCTCTTGGTGAATTATGAGATAACACAAAAGATTTGTGGCTTTGGTATTTATACTACCTAGGATGACTAGTCGGCCAGCTATACTGCAGTTGGCTGTCCTAAATTCAGCCCACGACTGGAAAAAAACAGCATTAAATGCCATTAAATGCTGCGCATATTTTCCTTCTTGGCTGGGCATTAGGCGCATGGTTTCTAGGGGCTGGGCACTGTTTACCTGATGTTTTGGAGGCTGGGCAGCCTGTATGGGCTGCCCCATACTTGCCCTACAGCCATCACAAGGCTGGATAACCTGTCGGCTACCCTTGGCATGCCCCTAGGGCTGTCCTACAGCCCTCCATGGCCTACCCATGGCTGGTGGGTACAGCCAGGGCCTTCCTGGCCCTTATGGGGGTGGTTTTACACTGTCCCCATGCCCACACAAGTACTTGGGGTAGCCCTATGGGCTGGCCCCTTTCCTATATGCAAACCCTAACTGTCTACACAATGATCTGGCATCCAGTACCATACCAGATACACAGAATCACTGACATCATTCTAGAGGGAGGCTCACAGTGCGGACTGGCACTGTTTCATGTGCAGGACAATGCACACCTGACCTTGGACTCATGTGCAGGACAATGCACACCTGACCTCGGACGACTCGGATGGAACCCTGGCTGACTCGTCTCGGACTGGGCTCACATGGGACCAGTTTACCATCCCAGGTCCTGCACCTTCTGTATAGATATGTTTACGTGGCATTCAAGTGTGGGATGCACGTGACATCCCTTCTGCTTAACTTGACGGAAGCTGCATAGCCTCTAAATAATTCGTTGATAATGTCGGATAGTCCTCGAAAAACTCTTTGTCCATACCGCTTCGTGGGTTCTTCGGTCCTAAAACTTCGTGAGGAACTGTCTATGTCTTCGGCCTGAGCCATGCTTGAAACGGTGCAAAAGGATCCGTTCTGGAACCATAACTTCTACTTCATCAACAATACCTGGTTCCGCCTCGTCTTTAACTTTGGAAGGGATCGGACCTGCGTATGGCTTTAATCAAGTGACGTGAAACACATCGTGCATAGTCCAACTCGGAGGTAGCTTCGATTGCATTGAAACCTCATTAATCTTTTTCTGGATGGGAAAGGGTCCGAAGCTCTTGAAAGACAACTTTGGGCATCGCTTGCCACTTGCTCCAACCTTTGCTTTATAATCCGAAGATAAACCCAATCCCCTTCCGAAAACTTCATATCCCTTCGGTCTTTATTGGCCTGTCGAGTGTAGGCCTCTTGCGCTTTAGCCAACCTGTCCTTAATTGACTCTAAAATCTCATGGTAAGACTCCGTCACTTTGTTTGCTTCAGGTACTGAAGACGAGGTCCTGGTCAAAAACGACTGGAAAGGTCTTCCAAACGCTGCCTCATATGGAGTCCTGCCAATAGCTGAAGTAAAAGAATCATTCAAAACAGCTTGAACTAAAAGCAAATATGATTCCCACTTACCTTGCTGATCGTGGATATAACACTTTAGCACATCAAAGGTCAACTCGTTGTATATCTCTGTCTGGCCGTCCGTTTGTGGATGGAATGCACTGGCAAAATTCAATTTAGTACTAAAGTTATCAAACAATGCTCTCCAAAAATGACTGGTAAACTTGGCATCTCGGTCAGACACTATGGTCCTAGGAATCCTGCCAATCGGGTACCAATGCTGAATGAACAATTGGGCAACATCCTTGGTTATCACATTGGCCCAGCAAGGAATAAGCATAACAAATTTGCTAAATCTATCAACAATAGTTAAGCACTGCGTATTACGCTTACTTGGACTGGGAGGTAGATTCGTGACAAAGTCCATGGAAATATCTTGGAAAGGACCCTCAAGAATTGGCAAGGGTTGTAACAACCCTATCTTCTTTCCACGAGGAGCTTTCACCCTTTGACAAATATCACAACGTTGTACATATGTAAACACATCTCACCTCATCTTTGGCCAATAATAATACCGTTCCAAATTCTCTAAAGTCGAATTCATGTCCGTATGACCACCAGTAATGGCGTCATGGGCATCATGGAGAAGGGCATCCCTGAATGACCTCATGACACATAGTCGGCCTTTGTAAAAAAGCCAACCATCGCGTATCAGAAAGTGGCATGGTCCTGTGGCATCCAATGCCTGTTTTCACTATGTACCGAATTCTTCGGAATCCGCGTATGTGTGCTTCATGTCATCTAGTCCTGTACCGACAAGGTCGATTCTAGTGGTCTGAATCGAAGTTACTTGTCCCTTCCTGCTCAAAGCATCGGCCACTGGATTGGCCTTTCTTGGAAGGTACTCAATCATACCAACAATTGCTGGAATATCTGGCTCCAGCGGTGTTGTCGGTCACTCCATTGTGCACTTGGCATTGTCTGAATCCAACATAATGCCTGATGGTCAATGCGAATCTCAAAGTCACGGCGGGCAGTAACTCACGAGACATGTAAGCTATTGGATGATCATTCTGTTGCCTCGACATGCCTTTCATGAATACGTATCTGGTGATAGCCAGTACGTAAATCTATCTTCGTGAAATATTTCGTTCTTGCTAACCGGTCAATTAGGTCATCTGATCTAGGGAGAGGATAACGGTTCTTAATGGTTAGCTTGTTCAATCTCTTGTAATCTATACACATTCTCCAAGTATTGTCCTTCTTTCTCCTAAGCAACACAGGTGCACCCCAAGGTGATTTACTTGGACGGATCTGGCCCATCCTCAAATAATCTTCGAGTTGTTTAGTCAACTCATCTTCCTCAGCTTGGCTCATCCTATAAGGTGGAATACTCACAGGATGAGCACCAAGGATCAAGTCAATACGATGATCTACGGCCCGTTCAGGTGGTAAACCCGGTGGCAGTTCCTTAGGAAATACATCTTGAAATGAATCAAGTATCTTCTGTAATTCTTTGCTTTCAAACACACTTAATTCATTTACATCCATGGAAGGGATGAGAAAAGAAGAAAGTGGAATCAATACACAATGGAAAGCGGTATACAAAGAAGAATTCATTATATTTCCAAAATCAATTGTATTTACAAGAGGTCCTTGAGAGGAATGAATACAATCACCTAAAATACTATACTTGGTGTCCCTATGCTGAAAAGAAAAAATATGACTAGACCAATCTATCTGGACGTCAAGAGTCTTAAACCACTCAATCCCTAATAACAAGTCTACATTTTCCAGATGTATAACATAGCATTCCAGAGTATCTTTGTAGTCTTGAATCTGGATTGGAAGTATCTCCACTTTGCGATCCCAAACTTGTCTTCCCGCAGGTAGACGTACCTCATAGGTATGGTCGCTGAGTGTCGTATCAAGACTCAATTTCTGCACAAGTTTGTAGTTAACAAAGTTATGCGAACTGCCAGGGTCTAAAAGAATGTGAACCTTATGGCCATTCACTTCTCCATAAACTCGGAGAAGAGCATGCAAGCCAAATACCTTAGAATTGAACAGACAATCAGAACAAGTACTAGGGCGAGAAAGTACAGTAATTGACGTACCTGTCAAAGACAACTGGTTAGCTGCCTTTGGCTTGGGTCCTGCGTTTGACTTGGTACCCTTTTGCTTTGGGCACTCGTTACGCATGTGTCCTTTTTCTTCGCAGATAAAACAACGGCCTTCCTTCTTGAGCTTTAAAGCTCTAAGGAGTCGTTTCTTCTTTGCTGGTGTCGAACTGGAATTCTTTGAAGGTTGGTCCGAAGACTTTCCCTCTGTCGTGTTAGCCATCGGTGCGGAGAACTTTCTTTTATGCTTGTTTCCCTGCTCGGTAACGGGTTTCGACTTGGAAGAGACCATCGTATCATCATAGATACGAGCTGAATGAATGGCCTCGTCTAATGTTTTACATTTGTTATTTTTAACCTGTAAACGGTACGAGTCTGGTAAACCAGCTACGAAAAACCCCAAAAGAGTAGTGGGATCCATCTTTGTAGCTTTCATCTGCAAGTCACGAAACTTCTGGAGGTAGACCTCATAAGTGAGGTGCTGCGAAGTCATGGTCAAAGCTGAAAACCGGGCAACAACATCGTAATCATCCTCTTTCTTAAGGAATTCTTTCTTGAAAACGTCTTCAAATTGTGCCCAAGTCGTTGGCTTAGGGTTGAGTTCCTTCCACCAAGGCAAAGCTTTGCCGGACAGGAAACCTGCTGCTAATTGGATCTTCTTTCCATCATCATATGGATGAAACTGAAAGTGAACTTGCCACTTATGTAGCCAAGTGTCCATGATCTCCTTGGTTCGCTGCTTTTGCTCGCTCCCGAACGGTTCCGGAGTAATATTGGGGCCTAAAGCTGAAGCCAAGGTATCCATACCCGAGAAAGTAGAGAGGGTAGTGGTCAAGAGAGCGATGGAGTTTTGCAAAGCTTGCATTTGGGCTGCGATTTGTGCCTGACGTTCCGTCGAAGAAGCTTCGAGAGCTACTTTGGACTCTTGGAAATCTGATTTTGACACAAAATCGTCAAAAAGATCGGCATCGGTACCTTCCGTAGCCGGCAAGCCTTTGCGTTCCATGCGAGGGGCTCCAACTTTGATTCTTGGGTCGACATCGTGAAGAGGGTACGTGGAGAGAAAATTCGATCTTTGCACAATGAAAGTGCGAGCGAACTCGAGAGCTTGAGAGCTTGAAAACTTGAGAACTTGAGAGATGTGTGGCAAGAAGCCCCCTTGAGGGGTTTATAAAGGTTTCCCAAAAGCCAAAAATCTCCAACAGCTAGGCTTAGCTTTTGCTTTAGCTTTTGTGTTTTTTTTCTTGAATAAATAAATAAATAAATATATATAGATATATATATATGGATATATATATTCTCTTTTCTTAAAAAAATAAAACACCTTGGAAACCTTAGAGGAGGGTGCTTTTAAAACTTAAAAATTTTAAACTCCCCCCCAAAAGAAAACGAAAGCACTAAAAAAAACGAAATGCTTTCCTTGCGTTTTTTTTTTCGCAGTCCTCCTGGATTAGCCCGACGGTGAGCTACCGGCACCTTCACGTGTGCGTCACCCATGTGGCTGCTGCCTGCGCTTCTGTGCCTTGCGAGCCTGTTGCGTTACTTGCGCTGGCCGCCTATAGGGCCTGGCTGGGCGCCTGTGTAGGCCTGGCTGGGCGCCTGTGTAGGCCTGGGCTGGCCTGGGCGCTGCCCGCCTGGCTTGGGTGCCTGGCCTGGACTGGGCACCAGACCGCCGTGCCTAGCCTGGGCGCCTACATGGCTTGGCTGCCTGGGCGCCTGGCTTGGCAGGCCTAAGGTGCCTGCAGCCGACTGCAACCCAACGCCAGTAACACCCGTCAGCACACAATCCTGTACTTCTCTCGCTCTCTCGTACGCCAAAAAACAACGAAAGGAACATGCTTTTTCTTTTTTTTCTGTTTCTCTCCCTGCAGTTTATGCGTATGCACAACAAACATGCCTCTTCTTTGCAAAGCAATCAACCCTACTTAGACTACCACCTCCCCCATCAACATGGGTGTCTTAGATGAAGAAAAAACACATACCAAATCTGAAAACTGCATAATGCACAGAAAAAACAGCAAGCTTTTTAACACACACCTTTCTTCGACCTCTTCTTCTCTACCTACCGACTTGCTCGTTCACGAGGTATGCTCTGATACCACTGTCAAATCCCCACGAATCCCCTCGTGATCGATCTTGGTTCGAAACTCGAATCCTGCAAACAAACGAACAAACAAACTAGTAAGGGGGTGCAGGCCTGACTCACCTCCCAACCATGACAGCCGTGGGCAAGCCCACAATCTTGGCTGTCCCCACCGAGCCACGAGCTGAGCTAACTAGGATGACGTACCGACCAATCTCCTCCTCGCGACGTCCCATACCGCCACGAAGCTGCCCTCGCGGGCCTCGAGACTGTTGTCGGCCTTGGCTGCATAAAGCAAGTGCACGTCTGCACTAGATCCAGGCTCCAAGACCATAGAGCTCTCACAAACTCGCGAGACTCTCTATAATACAATAACTAACCTTGGCCACCCTTTTATAGGCTCTTGGCCGGTCATTGGGCGTCCACACTTGGCCGCCTGCCCGTCCATACTTGGGTGCCCGCCCGTTAGTATTTCCCTAACTCAGCTCGTCAATCAGCTTGCCTAGTTCCAGGCTTCCCCAAACCTCGAAACTAGTCTTGCATGCGTATAGCACACGGTAGATACACACTGTGCACATGACAGAGTATGCCTGGCATATATCCACAAAGGATTTGATGTCATATGCTGTCTGAGGTACTTCCCAATTGACAATCTCGGCCACTTTAGCCGGATCAAGTCGAATGCCTTCTGCACTAATTATGTATCCCAAGTAATGTACCTGGAAGAAATAAAATTCCGACTTCTTTTCATTGACGTAGAGCTCATTGCTTTCTAGCAACTTAAGGACTTTCTCCACATCAATGTCATGTTGCTCAACCGTAGCTAGTAAATCGTCCAGAAATATGAACACACACTTTCCAATCAAATCCCGAAAAACACGCATCAGTGGGCTCGCTCTGTATGGAAGGCTGTCTTGGGGATGTCCCCTCCACAATCCTCACCTGGTGGTACCCACTCTTTAAATCGAGTTTCGAGAACACTTCGATCCATTCAGCCTCTCGTGAATATAATCTATTCGAGGCATCGAGAATCTACTCTTGATAGTTAGCTTATTGATCGCATGATAATCGCCACACAAACGGGAAGACCCATCTTTCTTCTTAACAAATAAGATCGGTGTTGCAAATGGCGACACGCTAGGGCGAATGAAGCCAGATTGCAACAATTCTTGGAGTTGGCGGTCCAACTCTGATTCCATTGTCTTGGAAAGGCGATACGGAAACTTGCTCGGGGGTTTCGAGCCCAGCAGGAGGTCAATCTTGTGGTCCTCTGGTCTGGACGGGGGGAAGCTTCAAACTGATGCAACCATGAATAAGGAGTTGTGGGGTCGAGTTTACCATTATCCTTACTAAAGTTCATTTTCTCGGGAAAATGATTTGAGGGCGCAGCTAGTGTCAATCTGGCATCCAAAGCTTTGAGATAACTGTCACCAGCCTGGACATTTCCTAGTATGAAAGGAGTCTGGTGGGTCTAAATATTTGGAAAGTACAAGCTTTGGGAATGGGGGATTATTCTAGAATACAAAGGACCACACTCCTAAAATTTAGGAGAGTTGCTATTTTTGGCCCGACTCCGATGGAAATTCTGTTCGCGTCATTACATCTGGAATTGAGCAGATACCAACAGTTGGCAAAGTGCCTATGACAGAATGTCTACCAGTTGGGAGGTAAAGATTATGGAAGGACCCATCTCTTAGATTGGGACATGTGGCAAGAAAGTGGACCAAAGTGAGACAAGTGGCCTGACACTTGTTATAAAGTGGATCAAAGTGAGACAAGTGGCCTCACACTTGTCACTTCAGCTATTGTGTGGCTCTCCACTTGTCATGGTAGCCTTCTCTTGCCATTTTAGCTCATGGGAGGCCCAAATCTATAAATTGGAGTCCTCTCTCTTCATTAAGAGAGGCTCTCTTGTTGCACACTAGCCGCTACCACCGTTACAGGCTGCCCTAATGATGGCTACTCTCTCTCTCTCTCTCTCTCTTGAAGGCTGCCCATGAAGAATATCGGCTGTTGAGAACTGTTTTGGAGGCTTCCATCGCGAAGAAATACTGAAGGCAAGGGTATTGTATCATTTATTATGATTTCTAGCCATTGTACTTGTTGTATCAGCATTTGTACTTGCTGTATCTGTTGTACCAGCCATTGTACTTGCTGTCCAGCCATTGTACCTACTGTACTAGTCATTGTATATACTGTACTTGTTGTACTTGCTGTACCAACCACTGTACTGGCTGTACCAGCCACTGTACCGGCTGTACCAACCATTGTACTTGCTGTACCGGCTGAATGGAGAGTTGTACTTGTTGTACCAACTCTATTGCATGAAGACCCATGATTTTTGGGGAAGAATCAGTACCCACACGGAGTGTTGGGTGTTGGACTCACACACTCACACACACAAACCTGCACATTAGGGTTAGGTGCAAGGTAGAGAAGCTCACACAGAGAAATGAGAGAGAGAGAGAGTGAGCCAAAAGTGTGGTATCCACAAAATGCAAGTCAACCCTTGCATGTGTGCCACATCCATATAATATAGAACTACAAAATATTATATGTGTCCTTTCACACTTGATGTCCAAGGGAAAAACAAATAGGAAAAAGTGCCCTTGGTTAAGCCCTGTTCACACATAGCACTACCATAAGTGAGCATATGCCTACAAATCCCCCCTGTAGTGGAAGTGTGAACCTGTACAAGGAAGCAGATCACTCTCTGTATGAGAGTAAGCCCAAAGCTTTTCGGAAAGCTTCAAACTTTTCTCGAGGTAAAGCCTTTGTGAATAGATCTGCAACATTATCCTGTGTAGGGCAATAAGATAAACTGATCTCCCCTGCATGTGCCTCTCTCTGACATAGTGATAATGAATCTCTATGTGCTTGGTACGTGCATGAAATACTGGATTTCGTGCCACGGCCATAGCACTCTGGCTATCAGTGAGAATGGTGGTGGGTGTCTGCTGACACTCACGAAGATCAGCCAATAGTCTCCTCAACCATACACAATCTACTGTAGCTGTAAAGACTGCCCTGTACTCAGCCTCACAAGTAGATGTAGCAACAGTGGGTTGCTTTTTACTCAACCAAGATATGCATGAGCTGCCAAGAAAAAAACAATTCCCACTAGTGGATTGCCTGGTATCATAATCACCAGCCCAATCTGAATCACTGTATGCATAAAGCTGCAAGCTGCCCCCCTGGGATAGAACAAACCAAGATCCAGGGTACCCTTAAGATATCGAAAAATGCGTTTGACTGCTTGCCAATGCTTTGTGCCTGGGTTGTGCATGAATTTGCTCAACAAAGACACTCCAAAAGATATGTCTTGCCTTGTGTTACACAAGTAAATGAGGCATCCCACTGCCTGGCTATAAAGGCCGGCATCAAAAGGCTCTCCAATATCATGCATAGTAAGCCGTACACCTGGTTCTAGCAAACTTTTTATGTATTTAGTTTGCTGCATAACAATGCCATCATCTGTATGCATAAACTGTATGCCGAGATAGTAGTGTAAAGGCCCCAAATCTGACATATCAAATTCAGCTTTCAAATCAGCTTTGAAATCTGAAATTTGTGCTTTGCTTGTACCTGTAATGAGCATGTCATCTACATACAAGATGATTATGAGAATATCGGCATTGGTTTTCTTCACATATAATGTGCTTTCAGCTGGACTATTCTCATAACCTTGGCTGGTTAGATGAGCATGTATCTTATCATACCAAGCTCTTGGAGCTTGCTTTAACCCATACAATGCTTTGTGCAACTTGCATACTTTATGTTCCTCACTAGGAACTACAAAACCAATGGGCTGATTTACATATACTTCCTCCTGTAAATCCCCATTTAAGAATGCAGTTTTGATATCCAATTGATGCACTTTCCATCCTTTATGGGCAGCCAATGCAATCACAGATCTTATTGTGGTCATTCTCGAAGTAGGAGCAAAAGTCTCTTCATAATCTATTCCCTTTTTCTGGGAGTAGCCTTTAGCCACAAGTCTTGCTTTGTACCTGTCAATAGTACCATCAGACTTTCTTTTGACTTTGTACACCCACTTTGTGCCAATTACATGCTTGCCTTTAGGCAATTCCACAAGATCCCATGTATTATTCTTCATGATAGAAGAAATTTCAGCTTGCATAGCTTGCAACCAATGCTCATTCTCATGTGCTTCTTCATAAGAAGAAGGCTCTTCTGAATCAAAGAGACCACCCATTGCGAATGCAGACTCCCCACAATGTACATTCAAAGCATGGCTGGAACTAGCCCTTGTTCTACCTGTGAGTGGAGCTGCAAGTTTGCTTTCTTGCAAAGTTTTCAGCAACCATCTTGGCACTGACTTGGCTGTGTCTATGGCTGTTTGCTCTTCCCTGACAAGATCTTCCACTTCTTCCACAGAAGGGGGCTGAATGGCTGGCTGTTCCACATGTTCTACATGTGGATTTTCTTGTGTAGGGGCTGGCTGTTCTGAATCCCCCCTAATTGCAATGGGTAAAAGTCCATCAAACATGTCCTGTATGCCTATATCATTGTTTTTATACAAGCTGACCATGGGCTGTTCTGAATTTTCAGCAAATACCACATCTCTACTTACAAAAATCCTTCGTGTAGTTGGATTATAAAGACGGTATCCTTTGCTTTCATTGCTGTAGCCCACAAAAATGCATTTAATTGCTTTGTCATCAAGCTTTGTTCGGAGTTGTTCTGGCACATGTGCATATGCCAAACACCCAAATGTACGCATATAATCCACTGTTGGCTTTCGGCTATACCAAGCCTCAAATGGTGTTATGGTTTTCAAAGCTTTTGTTGGACACCTGTTCAACAAATGAGTTGCACACATTATAGCTTCCATCCAAAATTTGTGAGGCAACTTTTGTGCTTTCACCATGCATCTTGCCATCTCCATGAGAGATCTATTTTTTCTTTCAGCTACACCATTCTGCTGCGGTGTATAAGGCACAGTACATTGGTGTTTGATGCCCTTTTGAAGCATATAATCCTTGAATGCATTTGACATGTATTCTCCACCTCTATCTGAGCGGAGTGTTTGGACTTTACATGCACACATATTTTCAGCCATTGCTACAAAGTGTCGAAAGCATGTAAACACATCTTCTTTTGCTTTCAAAGGGTAAGCCCAAGCAAACGTGGAGTAGTCATCAATGAATGTGACGAAGTAAAGATGTCCCCCTATGGATGGTGTCCGCATTGGACCACATACATCACTATGTATGAGCTGTAATTTACTTTCAGCTCTAACAGCTCCATCTTTGGGGAATGGTTTCCGTTGCCCCAAAGCCCTTTGGCTACCAGCAAATTACGGATCATAAAACTCCAGAGGGAGTAGTTAGATCCATCCAGCTTGTCCTCCTGGGTGAGCACACCAAATACATCTGTAGCATTCTGTGCCATGTCAACAAAGTATAACTGCAAGCAAACCAAGCACCAATGTGCACTGCCAGGCAACCAAATGTCCTGCGCAAATGTATGCCTGCAAACCAAAGCAAGTGTAAACCTGCACCAAATTGTCCAATTACACTCAATGTGTGTACATACGCGACAAATCGCAACTGTAATGCCCAATTACATGCTCCAATCAGAAAATCCCCAATTTGTATGCACTCCAATCGCTTCAATGTGCATCTAATTTGCCAATTTCCACAAAAGCCCCAAATTTCTGCAAATGTAAGAGCTTCAATTTGCCAATTTTGACCTCAATTTTGAAAAACCCCCAAATTTCTGCAAATAAGAGAGGTTCAATTTGCTGATTTTGACCTCAATTTCAAAACCCCCCAAATTTCTGCAAATAAGAGAGGTTCAATTTGCTGATTTTGACCTCAATTTCAAAAACCCCCAAATTTCATCTGCAATTTCATTGTCTGCAAAATCGGCATATGACCTGCACTGCAATGGCTGCAGATTTTGTATTTGGGTTTGATAAAAAATTTTGACAGAGAAATACCTTCAGGCTTGCAGAGTGTAGGCTGGGAGCACACAGTCGAGTGGCCTGCTAGGCACACGGAGGCAGCTGGACGGCGGATGGCTGAGGACAGCCGATGGGCGAGTCGGCAGAAATCGTCTAGGCGTGCAGGTGTAGGGTGAGCAGCACGGCGGAAGCTGGAGTCGGGCAGGCGAGCATGCGTGCCGTGGGCTAGCACGAATTCCCACTGGTGAGTCGTCAGTCGGGTAGGCGCTTCAGAACAAGGCGAGAAGGCGTGCTGTGTTGGGCAGGTGAGCTGGTGGCGGGCAGCAGCCGTGGGCCAGCACGGGGAGCACTGGGTGCGAACAGTGTTGACGATGCGCTGGCGTCGAACAAAGGCCACGCGTGGGCTAGCGTGCACGGAGGTTTGAGCAGACGGCGAGTACTGGGTAGACGGACGGAAGAGCGACGGGGGCCCGGAACGGAAAGGTATGGACCGTCGACGTAGCAGAGACGGCCTGGACGGAACGGCAGGGCAACACACGGTGGGCCGGCGGTTGCTTCGACGGGGGTCGGAGGCGCACCTGGGCGTCGTCGAAGCTGGGCGACGGCGGGCGTCAGTCGGGAGCAGAACGATTGTCGACGGTCGACGGTTGCTGTGGCGGAGACGGCGTACGGGGACTGGAACGGAACCGACGATCGACGCCGTGGGAACGGAACTGAACGGCGATGTGGTGCGGATTGTCGACGGCCCAGGCCGGCACTGAGGTGACGATCTCCCAAGCGCCGACGGACAGGGGGGAGGTGCAACTGGGACGCCGGCTGCATGAGCGGTGCCGCCCGCGGAGTTGGGCGGAGGTGGTGGGCTCCCCACTAGTGCCGCCCGAATTCGGCGGCCGGACGTTGGAGCAGTTGGACGGAACCGGCGGACGGAAGCCACAGACGGACGGACGTCGACGGAAAAACACAGCGTCGACGAAAATTCGCTGTCGACGGAAAAAACACAGCGTCGACGGAATTTCACAATTTTTTTTTTTTGGGTAGATTCACACAAGCACTGCTCTAGGGCAAGCTCCCAGCTCTGATACCAAATGTTGGGTGTTGGACTCACACACTCACACACACAAACCTGCACATTAGGGTTAGGTGCAAGGTAGAGAAGCTCACACAGAGAAATGAGAGAGAGAGAGAGTGAGCCAAAAGTGTGGTATCCACAAAATGCAAGTCAACCCTTGCATGTGTGCCACATCCATATAATATAGAACTACAAAATATTATATGTGTCCTTTCACACTTGATGTCCAAGGGGAAAACCACATGGGAAAAAGTACCCTTGGTTAAGCCCTGTTCACACATAGCACTACCATAAGTGAGCATATGCCTACACGGAGGTATATGGATTATATTATTGGCTCGGCATTTCTACAGCCTATGTTCTGGCTTGGTTGCCTCGTGTTGGGCTGTGTTATGGCATTTGTATATGGATAATCTGGCATCTCCCGTGGGGAGAGTAAGGCCCTCAAAGCTTGTACATATTATTCTCCTTGGGTAATAAAATACTCCAAGGGGGGGGGGGGGGGGTCGGCCCATTCCGGCCTCTATGCGGTGTCACTCGTGCAAGCTCCATTTTCAGCAGTTGTGGATATTTTGTCCAGCTTTTATGTTTTATGCAAAGTGATGATGGATATGTGTTAAGGTTGTGGCCATGTTTAAGTGTTTTAATATGCATTGATGGTATCAACAAGTGTGTCAAAGGCCCTAGTCCCCCGAGCGGCGCCGCCGTGCGTTACATTGGTATCAGAGCATAAGCTTTCTTGGAAGCACAGGCTTCTTTCTATCAATAAGGAAGAGAAAAGATCTCAAGTGGGGACCACACTTACCATCATTGCTATTAAGCATGGCCAGCCACTTCAGAGCCTATGAAGCAAGAGCATGAGCAATAGACAGCTTGGTCTAAGGATTTATGAATTCACAAAATTTATCTTGGAAGTATGGAGTTGGCTTTATGTGCACACGTTTAGCACTCTTTCCATATGGATATTGTGGATTATATTATCAAGCTTACAGGCAAGCTATATGGAGATATATCTTAGGATATATTAACGATATGGTGACGAGATATTTCTTCTGGCTTCATGACCAACCTGGCAAAGTAAAGCTAAGTATACATTGACTTTGCAAAGTTAGTGCTTTTGCTATGAAGTGTTTTTGATGTTTACTAACCCTTGTATAGCTATGCAAGGAGAAAGGTGTTGTTGTTTGCCTTGAGATGGTTTCAGGGAAACATTGTTTATGGCTCTCTTTAATGGGATGAATTCTTTTCACGGCTCCCTTTATTGGGATGGATTATATCTATGGAGATTTCTTTCTTGGACGAGATTTATATAGATATTGGGCTTCACAAGCAATTTCTATGGACGAATCTGTCCGAGTTTATAGAGAAGAAATCTTTGGATATCTCATGGATATGATGCTTTTATGAATAAAGTCCACCTCTACTCCAAGGGGTGTGGTTAGCACGGAGTATGTGGTAAGAGTTATGGTATACAAGGATTATGGTATCCAGGTCTATGGATTCCTGGACTTCTCTTCTAGGGATTTGGATCCATCCTCAGGTTTATGGATTATTCTTTTTGGCTCCCTTTATTTGGGATGCATTGGACTTATGAAACTCATGGTTCACATACCTTGTGTAGTGTTCTCTTGTCCTACGTGCTCTCTTGAAGATTGTTTCTACCATGTGTGGGTGGAACATTAGAGAGCAGATGGAAGGGAACATGGGCACTTCAAAGGGTAGTGACAAGCACAACATACCGTGTGTAGTGTTCTCTTGTCCTACGTGCTCTCTTGAAGATTGTTTCTACCATGTGTGGGTGGAACAATAGAGAGCAGATGGAAGGGAATATGAGAAGAGAAAGCAGAAGCTGAAGCAAGAAAGCAGCAAGAAAAAGCTGAAGCTGAAGCAAGAAAGCAGCAAGAAAAAGTAGATAGATGGGACTACGAGGAAGCCCAACCCAGTATCGAAGAAGACCGACATCAAGCTGAACTCGCCGCGCGAGAGCACCAACGAGAGCTCGATCGAGAACGTATATTACTCGGGCACCAAAGGAAAAAGAAGGCCATGCATCTTAGATACTAGCACCTCTCTTCAGTTTCCCCAGCCTCAGGTGCTACCAGCCAACAGCTTGCGACATCGACTATCGTCATTCGAAGTTAACCGAATTTTAGTAAGTATGATGGTAAGTGTGATCATTTAGCAGTTAATCAGTTTATTCATCAATTTACTACTCATTTTCCATTAGCTTGGATCACAGATCCTCAGGATAGAGTGTACGTAGTGGCTCCCCACCTTACAGGTGAGGCAATCACTTGGTGGCAGCATTGGTCTAGTCTTCATACAAACCAGACCACAGGTGTCACAGCTTTTAGTTGGGATACATTTGTTCATGACCTTAAGACCAGGTTCCTCTTGCCCCAGTATATGACCGGCCTGGGAGATGAGTTCTATGGACTCAGACAGAACGGGTCTTTGTGAGGTATGCCAATCGGCCAGTTGCTGGACAAAAACTGGAGATTAAATTCCCTGTGACTAGCTGCGCTTCATTTCAATGTTGTCCTTTGTTTTGGCTTTCATGCTGGTGATTGCCGATGGTGCTGGTTGTTGTCGACAAGTCCTCTAGACCCTCATGGTGATGATGGTGATATTGATGATGATGATGATGATATGACGATGACCTAAATGCTGACTTAACTGCTTATTAACCAAGGATTAATGATGCTCATGCTGAAGATTAGCCATGGCATGGTGTGGACACTATCATCCTTCCTCCCTGGACTGCCACTGACTTTGACTTAAACTGACTGATATTTTTGTATGAACAGCTTCTGTCTTGATCTCCACTTCCAAGTCTCATTGAAGAATTGAGCATCTGTTCCATTGCTGTCCCCATGCTTGCTTTTGCCTTACCCTTAACACAATAATGGGTCACCTGTTGGAATTGATCATGCCTATTGCTAGGCGTTTGGAACTGATCCGAGAGCTTAATGATGTACGGGTTCTGAGTACATACCCTCAAGGAATGCTTCCTCTGCCTTTGCTTGTTGCAGACCTCTTCATCTGCTATCCTGTTGCATTCTTCTGTTGGAATTGGGCACCTTCCTTGGGACTATACTTAGTGGGCTGAGCGTGAATGCTTTGATACCAATGTTGCGTGTGCGGAAGCCTTGCTGTACTCATCCACAATCCTAAGCTTGATTAAGAACAAGATGCTAATTAAACATGATTAAGACAGAGGAGAGAGAAGAAGAGAGAGATTGGTGTTAGGGTTTTTCTGTATTAATATTGTACAAAAAGGTTACTGATGAATGTACATGGTCTTGTAGGGGTTGACCTCTAGCCTCTCTACATGACTATTGCTGACTTCTAATGATTTATCAATGAATGATGACTTAATGATTGACTGAATTATCCCTTTTGCTCATCTATATGTGAGGGATGCCAGTCGGCCAACTGCTGGACAAAAATTGGAGATTAAATTCCCTTTGACTGGCTGCGCTTCACTTCAATGTTGTCCTCTGTCCTGGTTTTAATGCGGATGATAGCCGACTACTTGCTGGCTGCTGCCGACAGTCTTCCAGAGTCCAGACCCTCATGGTGATGATGATGATCTAAATGCTGAGTTAACTTCTTATTAACCAGCGATTACTGATGTTCATGCTGAAGATTAGCCATGGCACAAGCGCGCACGTGACAGTAGACTTGTCCTTGACCTTGGCTTTGTCCTTCTTCTTGGACAAATAATCCTTTGCCAAGTGCAGTGTTGCATAGAAACGCGTTTCATACACTTTTGAAACGTACGAAACGTTTCGTACAGTATGAAACGCGTTTCATACATCATGCAATTTTTAAAAACCTTAAAAAACGTTTTCTTTCCTGGATTCGTACGGCGCATATTATCACGCTTCCCAGTGGCCCCGCATGTGAGTTCGCCGATTTGCGTGCCATCCTTCTTGTCCTTCCATCGCTTCTGTCGACCCCCTGCTCCTTGGTGTCCTTGGGCCTTGTAGAGGTCTTCCAAAGGGGTAATGTCCTGTTTTGCTTTAAGTTGGTTTTCTCTGCACAACTCACAAAACAGCACACTTTTTTCTCTTCCATCAATATTTATGGCATATCTTCCACGGTCCACCCTTGCTCTATTGAGATTAGTTTATGTTATGTGTCGCACTTGCAGGGCCAACAATCTGCATTTATCCTCGTCTTGTAGGATGCCTCGAACAGGTGATTCTCTTTGGAACAATGTCACCTTCGAGTCTAGATATGGTGGCTCAGGCTCCGGAAAGTGGAAATGCAACTTTTGTGCTGATAAGCACCATGGCAGTGTCACCAGGTTGAAGGCACATTTCTCACAAACAAAGGGTTTCGGCATTGGGCCATGTAAGCATGTGCCACAAGAAATCTATGATAGCCTCAAGGCTTGGAAGGCCATGCAACTAGGTATCCCCCTTGAGGATATCCCCAATCTGGGAGAGCCTGAAGCACGTCAAAGTGTCTCCAAGAGGACTCGCAGTATCAGAGAGGAAGATACCAGTGGTGAGGTTGCAGGTGGTGTTGCAGGTGGTTCTAGCTCGGCACCTCGAGCCAAAAGAACTAGTCTTCCAGTGTTCAAGAAAGGACATGTACATGCAGGGATGCAAAAGGCTATGAAAGAGGCAACGAGGGAGTTGATGAAGTTGTTTATTCAATGTGGATTATCCTTCCACATTGTCAGGACTCCTCGATGGAAGAAGGCAATGAGAGCTATCTCCCGCATTGGGTGTGAGTGGGATGGCCCCTCCTACGAGACATTGCGCACTACTGAGCTTCGCAAGGAGCAACTGGCTGTGGAGATGGAGATGGAGCCTCTCAAGGCCACTTGGGCAAAGTATGGTTGTACTTTGCTTTGTGATTTTTTCTGTTTTGTATGAAACCTTTTTTTACCCGTTTCTTACCTTTTATGAAACGTTTCAAAACGTATGAAACCCGTTTCATACCTGCCGTTTCTGAAACGCCTGGCAACTATGGCCAAGTGACGTTTCTTCCCTGGAGTGTAGCATTGGCTCCGACCGTTCTTGTGCATTGTAGCAAGCCTGATCCTGACCATTAAAAGACACCCTGACCTTACCCACCCTGTGAGACGAGGACAAACCAGACCCACAAAATCAGCTTCTAATAAGCATTGCTAGTTCCGTTGAGCGTCCTCCTTGTTCGAACAGGGGGGATCCATATCCACAGCAATAGTCCACCTTTCTCAAGCAAGCCTTTGAACTCAGAATCTCAGCACTCCAGGACCAATCTCCAACACTCGAAAAGCACCCAACGGGAAGGGAGGGTAGCTGGGGAAGTGGAGGGACTGTTGAAGCTGCTTTCACGGGAAGAAACCACCTCCAGCTGCTGTTCTGACTGTAAGAACAGGCCACATACCACCAGCCACTGTTGAAAATGCGCTGAGAAACAAAAATGCAGCCACCTGGACTTGCACCTTGATGCGTTGCAGGGAACGTAGGGGCAGGAGCACCACTAGATAATGCGCCGGTGAGGAGAGGCACTCCAGGAAGAAAGTGCAGCCACTGTCCAAGAATGCAGCCAGCTTCTTGCTTCCAAAAAAACGTAGGAGGAAGGAGGGGAAAGATCGCAGATGAGGCAGCCAGGACCTAGACTGATGATACCTTGTTAGAGTTGCACAATGGGGAAGCAAAACAGAGAGAGAGAGAGAGAGAGAGAGAGAGAGAGAGAGAGAGAGAGAGAGAGAGAGATGTCTGACAACTTGACAAGATCAAGCTTTGATTACAGCAAAAGGTTTATACAATGGCGATACTTCAGCCAGCAGATCAAGCGTGGAATATGCTTTTGAATGGATAATAAACAAGAGTGGGGAGGGAGGCCTTTAAATAGGCACACGTCATGAAGCTTCACGACCTACAAAGATGTATCTTGACTTGCACCAACTTAATAAAAGATTTAAATCTACATAAGACTTAGTTCCCACACAACATATGAAATGCACATATTTTAACAGAACAAAGCATTAGAGATTGAAGCAATTCAAGATTGCAGTAGGTTTTGAAGACAAGATCCAAGTGGTCAAGGGTGCCCCAGTTTTTTTTTTTTTTTCATGAGGTCTTATTCCATTCATAGTCTCACATGGGAATTTCACTCGGCTACACACACACACCATACTGCTCACCACACACACACCCGAGTACCACAGGGAGTAACCACCCTTCCAAATATTGGCCACTTTGTAAGCAGTGGACAAGCTGTGGGACGTACCCCACAAGCTAGTCACTCGACTGATTGGAGCATAGTCACAAGGGAACGGGAACGTTTTGGGGAACGGATGACTATTTGGAACGGGAACGAAAAGCTTGAATAAAAGGGAACGGAATCGGGAACGCCACATCATTGCATAAATGTGTTTATAAATTTACTTTATATATCTGTAAATGCTTTGGAAAGAGGCATAGTAAAGAAAGAACCTCAAACCATCTCAGTAGTGGCCATGATAATGCATAGATGTGTTCTACATGATACATAGTTCACTTATATTTCTTACATGGTCTGCGGTGCCATTTTGGAACGGGAACGGGAACGGCTATCTCTATGGAACGCGTTCCCCCGTTCCAAGAGCTTGGAACGACGTTCCCTTGTGACTATGGATTGGAGTGAACACCCAGCGTTTGTAGAACTAGGCGTCGCAAGTTGAGTCACGATCTTTGATGTCCATGGCACAACCATCGTCCCTGATCCAAAGTGTGATCTTGAAGGGTAAGCATTGCACACTATTGTCACGGTAGGATTGCCAAAGAGGAGGATGGAAGCAAGCGCCATGACGATCGAACGATGACGGGCTAAGGTGTGCGGATGGTGGCCTATGTGCCCACGTGCACGCGAACACACCCTTAGTATGAGGTGTCGTCAAGAGGATTTGAACCCAGGACCTCTTGTAGAAAGTCCAAAGCCTTATCCACTAGGCTACCACCTTGGGGACGGTGCCTCAAATTTTGGAAGCAAGTTGCCAAGGATGGAGTCCACATGTAGTAGAGGGATGATGTCAGTCATCCAAGGTCTATGAATTCACCCGGCTATAAGTGCCCGGAATGTCAATACATCATTTAAGAGGGTTACATTAGTGTGCGGGACAAGCACACTAATGTCAATACATCATTTAAGAGGGTTACATTAGTGTGCGGGACAAGCACGACGGACATGTGCAAGACATGCAAAACTGAGCCTGACCTTTTTGTGGTGGCACATTGGCTGACACATCTTGGACAAGGTTCACAAGGGGCTAGGTGTCTAGCCATAGGGCCAAGGTTGTTAGAGGCGTCAGAGGTGTTTGGTACGAGGCGGGTATGGTATGCGCCTTGAAAGACTCATATTTTTTAGAGACGTTAGAGGTGTGTTAGAGGCGTCTGTTATATATATATATATATATATATATATATATATATATAGTGATAGATAGATATAATATATATAGTGAAAGTTGACAGAGAGAGAGAGAGAGTAGAGTGTGTATGTATGAGCCTTGAGGGAGGGAGAGAGAGGGTGTGTCTGAGAGAGGGAGAGAGAGTGTGTGTGAAAGAAAGAAAGTTGTATTAAACGTCTGCAAAAGGCCAAAATGACCTATGAGACCAAAATAGTTCATCCTCATCATCTGGATACATCATCAAGATTCAAGGGTACAAAGTAAAATGAAATGAACTGAAATGAACCGGCAGAGTATAGAGATAGCCTCCAAAAGTGGGTATAAAAAATATTATCATTCTAGTGTGTTTGAAGTTTGAAGTTTGAACTTTGAACTTTGGGTCTTGAGAAAGGCTTAAGGGGGGGAGGGAGAGAATGAGGGAGAGAGAGTGTGTGTGAGAGGGGCTGCCTTGGGCCCTTAAAGCCCCCATCTAAAGACTCAAACCAGCAAAAAAAATAAAAAATAAAATTAAATTCGGAGGACGCCTCGATCAGGCAGTCATACGCCTCGAACTGTTAGAGGTGCGCCTTGTGACAACTATGCATAGGGCTTGCACTTTCTTGTACAATCATGTCCTCCGCACCCAAGTGCTGGATGCACCTGACAATAGAAGTGAGGCTTTTGGAGTTGAGAGTTTAAATTTATGTGAAAAGAAAAAGAAATGCAGGGAATCCAACCTGCTAGGACTTCAATGACCAGAGTGGGGAGCTATATGGCATCACTCTTAAGCTGTTTTTTATACTTGCTCTTGTTGCTTGCTTTGTATGTGAGTCTACTTTACTAAGTCAAAATTGTGGCACTTGTGAAGGTAGAGGGGGGTATGGCATTCCTGTGATATGCCATCTGCATAAAAAAATTGTCTTGTTAAGAACTTTCTTTGATTTGGTTTTTTGGGCACAACCCCTTTCACATTCTTTTCTGTCCAATTAAATGCAATGGTTCTTATTCACAACTATGCACCTTGCAGTCTGACTGCCCATTGGATTTGTGCAGAGGGGCCAAGAACGATGGTCCTCGGGGCTCACATAAGGTCTTCAACAATTTAAGAAGATTATGTGAAGAGGGGCAACTCAGTTCTGCATTCCGATTGGTGGAGCTACTAGATCGACATGGAGCTGGTGCTTCTACAAATGTGCTTTACTGTGTTCTGCAGGGTTGCATCAATAAGAAGAACCTTGATGTCGGAAGGCAAGTGCAAAGCCTTATCATGAGAAAGAAGCTTCAATCAAGTGCCTACCTAGGGAGCCACTTGATTCGCTTATTTGCTTTTTGTGGAAGTTTGCTGGAAGCACACCGAGTGTTTTGCCAGTTGCCACACCCGAATGTGTTCGCTTGGAGTGAGATTATTTTGGCACACGCCAAGCTTGGGAATGGTGAGCAAGCCATCAAACTTTATCACCTCATGAGGCGGTCAGGCTTGCATTTGGATGGACATACATTTGTTGCTGTTTTGCAAGCTTGTGCAAGTACGCAAGCCCTGAGTCAGGGCAAGCTGATCCATAAACACATTGCTGAAAGTGGGTTTGAGTCAAATTTATTTGTTGCCTGCAGCCTTGTGGACATGTATGCTCAATGTGCAAAGCTTACAGATGCCTTCAGTGTGTTTGAAAGAGTGCCAGCTAGGAATGTTGTGTTATGGAATGCAATTATTGCAGGCTATGCCCAGCATGGCCACATTCACAATGCTAGTGGGCTTTTCCAACGCATGCATCAGGAGGGTCTGCAGCCAAACAAGGAGACATGGAATGCAATGATTTCAGGTTGGGCCCAAAACGGGCATGGTGATGAGGCTCTTGGACTTCTACAACAAATGCAAGAGAAGGGCATAAAGCCAAATAGTGTGACATGGAATGGGATAATAGCAGGATTTGCTCAGCGCGGAGAAGGTCAGGAGGCCCTTCATGTTTTCCAGCAAATGCAGCAGGAGGGCATGGAGCCAAACCAAGTCACTTTCATCAGCATTCTAAAAGCATGTTACAGTGTTGCCGCTCTGAACCATGCCAAGTTGGTCCATGCCCAGATCATGGAGAAGGGTTGTGGGTTAGATGCTATCACATGGAACACCATCATAAAAATGTACAACAAGTGTGGGAGTCTCAATGATGCCCGTGAAGTCTTTGATAAATTGCCTGAACGTGGTGTGGAAACATGGAACTTGATGATTTCAGGTTACGCTCGTCACAGTCAGCATAAACTTGCCCTGACATCTTTTGAAAGTATGCTACAGGAAGGCGTTAAGCCAGATGTTGTAACCTTCACATGTCTTCTGTCTGCATGCAGCCATTTGGGCCTGGTACATGAAGGTTGCCATCACTTTACATCGATGAGAGAAGAGCATGGGATTGCACCAGTACAAGAACATGTTAACTGTATGATCGACCTTCTGGGCCGTGCAGGAAGCTTGACTGAAGCAAAAGATCTACTCTGGACTATGCCCTTCCAGCCCGACACTGGAGCTTGGAGGTCTTTGCTTGCTCACTGTCGGACTCACAATGATGTGGAGCTAGGAAGACAATGTTATGGGGGTGTGGTGGCCTCGGATGAAAGGGACTCGGCTGGGTACGTGCTCATGTCGAATATTTATGCTCACGCTGGCATGCAGGAGGATGCAGACCGTGTTGAAGAGCTTAGGCTCTTTGCAAATGCAATAAAGAAGCCCGGGAAGGCCTTCATTGAGGTGCATAACAAGGTGCATGATTTCATGGTTGGAGACAGAAGCCACCCAAAAACTGAGATGATCTATGAGAAGCTTCGGAGCCTACGTGATGTGATAAAGGGTAGAGGATTGCTGCCCTCTTCCTTGGATGAAGTCAAAGAGGATACCTTGTGGGGACATTGCGAAAAATTGGCCATCTCTTTTGGGCTTATCAGTTTACCAGAAGGTGCGACTGTTCGTGTGTCCAAGAATCTTCGCATTTGTGCTGATTGTCATGATGCCACCAAGCTCATCTCGAAGATAGAAAGGCGAAGCATTGTAATAGCAGATCCCTACCGTGTTCACCGGTTTTTGGATGGGGCTTGTTCCTGTGACGACTTCTTTTGAAAGGCGGACGGTTTTCATGCATCATCCTCCCCTTTCAAACCAGGTAAGGTTCTTGTCAAGGAAGAGCACTGCAGTCTTTCACCTTAGATGCCTTTAAGGTCTCGGTGATGCATCCCGGGCCATGTGAACTGCTGGCTCAAGAACCTCAGTGTAGCAATTCTGCCAGATGTATACTGCTTAAGGATATGCAGGCAGGTTATTCTTACAAGTCTTAGAAATGGCTTTCCTACCCTTGAGTACTGCAAAGAAACGCATATCCTCCGGGTTCTTACAAGGTTTCATACTGATTCACTTCAGCCTTCAATGTCACATGCTCAAAGCAGCTACCAGACAAGCTAGATGCTGCAACTTTCTCTTTTACTTGCAGAAGCGACAAGAAGAGGGACTAGGTTTCGCCCCAAACCCTCCCAACATCCACTTCAGCGACAAGAAGAGGGACTAGGTTTTGCCCCAAGCCCCTCCAATGTCCATTCCACCATACATGCTAGACCAAGGTTGGAGATTAAGGGATTTTTGAGCTGCTGGAACAGGGTCTCAGATGGCATCCCTTTTCTGCAGCACCAGAGTTGAACGTCCTCTCTACTTCTATGCAGCCAGTCAGCTGCGTTGCTGCTCCAGAATTTTCCATCTTGAATCCTAAGATTGGTTGTCACCAGTGGTAAAGCTCTCAAAAATGAGGGTCTTCCTGCAGTTCCTGGGAATCTGCTCAATACTGTCCAGCACTTTAAAGTCAAGACACCCTAGTTTGAATATACTTCACCATATATGAGGTAATGAAGCAATTGGCTGGCCTCTTAATTGGTGCCTCTTGCATTAGAAATGGCTTTCACTTTCCTGTCAACTATACGAGTTTCAAAGTGAAGGTAAGTCAATAGTTTCTGGACTTCAGTTCTTAAGCTCTAATTATATTGTCTTTACGCTCCCAATCATAGCTAGGCTTGGGTCAGATTTGAGCATTGATTAGAGTTTTGAATAGTAGGAGCCTGTGATATCACCAACCAAGGAAAGGCACACGGGCAAATTTGAAAGTGTAGCAGTAGGAGCCTGTGATACCACCAACCGAGGGAAGGCACCAAATACAAAAATGATACTGCAAATACAAGCCACACGGATTTTCCCCACCTTAGTGGTTCTTATAATACTTTGCTTTGTGCATGTACTTTATAGATATTTCAAGACTGCTAGCGGATAGCTGCAATTATAGGGGTCAAAGACACAAAAGCATAAGCTTCAAGTATGCAGTCACTGGGCTACCATGGGACAGATGTACTTCCAAATCATATGGGACACCAATGAGGTACCCATATCTTACCATAAATCCCCGTAGTAAGTAACATGGAACTATCACCTATGCCATACTATGACGTGGTATGCCAAAGTCATGTTTGAAGTCCTCAAATTAACAACCCTTTTTACTCCAATTTAAGCTCTTCATAGCATAGCACCCCACCTCAGCAACCTCAACCCCACCTGTCGACCTCCCATCGTCAAGCCATTGGGTCTGTCAATCTCTCCTATAGCTACGATGGTGCCCTGAAGGTGTCCCCAATCCACACCATCCTCATTGTGGGACAACCAACAAAAAAGACTGCTGGGTAAGAGCTTCCCATAACTTTTTAACTTCAACCTGGGTAAGAGCTTCCCATAACTTTTTTTCCATTTTATTTCAACCTGCAACTCCTGAGCATAGTGATGAAGTCCTTGCGAGGGATTATTGCATCCATGTAATCATCTACTCGGTGACTGTAAACAAGTGATTTGCTGATAGGACATCAATAATGTGGAGAGTAGCTCCACTGCCATCTCGTCAGTAGTCCTACATGAAGAATAGAGGTTGTCAATGGGCTTGTAGCTCTCCAGTAAAATGGGGGCTCTTATCTTTACTTCTTCCATCACAACACGTGTAAGCCATTCTAGGCGAAGTGCATTGCTTTTTAACTATGTGCACCAAGGATAATGTTTTTTAGTGGTTGGATTGTATAAATAACAGAGGAGGTCAAGGGGCTAATAACTCTTTAGTCAAGTGGAGTCTCATCTCATTTTTACTTCCATCAACATGTAATCCAGTCTTGAAATTGCCTAACATTCATAAAAAGGTAATCTCCGATTAAGTTAGCAACGAAGGAAGGAGGCACATTAGAACAAAAGAAAGACAAAAGGGAAAGAAAACAGTCAGACAAGAGGCAGTAACACAAACATAATTAAGAAAGAAGGGGAAGCTAGTATGGATACATCAACAATGGGAATCAATCCAAAATCATCATAACCACCATTTAGATGATATAACAAACACATATGTGAACATTGTGGTGAGAGGATCAAACTAGAAATGAAGGTCCATGGAATTAACAAAATGGGGTCCTCAACATGCTGATCAAAGCATTTGAACCACCTCTGCTATTGGCTGTCTCAATCATCGGTGTACAAATGTGGTAATAAAAGGTTTACATGGTAAATTTGAGCAAGCCACTGCACTCCATAACAACTTCTACAAGCCTAAATCATCTTACTCTTGTTAGACATAGATAGTGTTTGCTATAAGAGAAAGATGTTATTGGAACCTACAAACAACAAATGGCACATTGCCACATTGATTGATGCTAGTACACAAGAGAACTTTAAGTTAAATAAAGGTTCAACTCATAAGCAATAGGGGTTGCTTACGCCTTTAATCCACCTAATCAAAGACCCTTGAATTCTCAGTTCAACCATGCACAATATTCTCAAGAGATTATCATAGAATTCAATGTTGCCATGCTCATCAATAACTGTTCAAATTGTGCATTGCAAATGTAAACCAATCTCCTACAAAGAGAAGCTACAACAAGTGATTCAATCAATTTTCTCATGATGATTAACAAGCTGAATTGGTTGGATCTTGGCCTATGGTCCATCATCAACTTGAGGATACACCAAGTTTCTAGTGTACAACAAGCCTCATGTGGGCACTATAATCATTTCAAGTGTCAAGTTCACCTCAATTTGGGGCAGTAACTTTCAATTTTGAGCCATAAGCCTTATCAACCTCAGCACATCCAAGGGATTGGATGTCAAACATTGAGGGGGTGATATTAACCCAATCAATGCCAGTCAATGACTAACAAGGGCCAACGGGTTTCCCAATTGTTCATTTTGGATCTACACACTTACCACCTAAAAATAGCAATTTGTGGATGGTTGAGGGCAGCTAGGGTAATAGTCAAATGGCTACCAAAGGTTCAATCCTCAATTATGTGGGAATGCCACCACTTACTAATTTTGTTGGCAAGAATCATAGCTTTGAAACACTAATTTAGCTATAAGAGGTTTTATTGATTTATGGTTGGGCACCCTAAATGGATGTAAAATACGTAAGGCATCATAATTAGGGTCAAAGAGGTTTTATTGATTCATGGTTGAGCACCTTAAATGGATGTAAAATACATAAGGCACCATAATTAGGGTCCAAATCAAGATGCATTGGATGGTCACACTAACTAAGCATGGATTCTCAATGCTCAAAATGCAAAAGCCAATTGAATGTTAGCCCTAATATAGCAATTGATGCTTGTGATAACACCAAGGTATGCCCTGTAATGTGAATGGGCTAATACTTTGAGTATTAGTTGATAGAGAATAGTGGCATGTTGGAATATAATAAGGTTAAACAGGTTATGAGCTAAGGGCGAGAGCCAAGAGCCGTTATCTTATCGGTTTATATATAAGCTGATTTCCCTACATTCTAAAGGACTCTCTTATATGCTTAAGCTTACTTTGAGAGCTTATCTCCTTCTTTTTTATTCTTGCTACCCTCTATTGTGGTATACTTACATTGATTTGTCGATTCTATGGTGCTTAAGAGTTCTCTAGTTCTCATATGAGCTCTTATTTGTTGGTTTTGTAAGAGATATGTGGTGATAGCTTAAGATCTACGTCCCATATCTCGCCTCTCACATCCTATGTTCCACATCCCTTTTCTATAACATTTCACACACTTAAGTTATTATTCTAGGTTCAAGAAAAATAGTCCATGCACATATTATTTGTTAGTAAGTTTCATTGGATAGGGATGAATGAGAGTGGACACTAATATTAATTCACAACCTTTAGTTAAGTAAGGCTCCCCTATGTGATAGCTAGAAGAAAGAGGAATGAATAGGCCCATTGGACCACCATATGCATGTAACTATTTGTATGGCTATGTTTATAGGATTTCAGATGAGAAGGGACCCATGTAGTGGCACAAGTATGAAGAATCTCATGTGCAGGGTCTCACATTTGACATCAATCTTGGGCCCACACGATGCCAGATATATGGGTTGTTAACAAGGATCCAATCTTTGGAGGCATTCTAAATGCGAACCTTTGAAGAGATATTCTCTTATGAGTTTATCCTCTCAGGCTAAAATTTTGTGTTCACCCGCAACAATGGCAAACCACTCCAACATTTAAAGGCAGTCCTCACTTCTACCTGACTATATGGTCATTGGGAACTTTGAAGTGAAGATCCTCACATCGACATACCCATCTTTCACAGCTTCTGAGGAAAGAAGAAAGTCTAGGCAGGGAGGGTTGTTAACTCTTTTTTGTACACCTAAGATCCTTGCCTTTAGCCTAAGATATATCCACATTATGTAAAGGCTTTGGGCGATTGATGTATCAAAGCCAACTATATACTGCAAAGCTTTCTTCTTCTCTTGAGATCTTACCTTCTTGCTTGATTGATTGTAGGTTGCATGCTTCTATGTGTTAATGAAGTGTAATAAGTGTGCATGCATGCTTTCTTACTTGAGTGAGAGTGTGATTAAGCATGACTGGAGAAGAAGGTGGTGCAAGCTTTCTAGCTTAACCATTACCTTTTGGAAGGATTACTTAGTTGATTAGAGAGTAGAGGAAGGGCTTAAACAAGAGGGATTGACACACCTCTTGGCCTCTTTAGCCTCTCCAAAGAGACTTCCATGATCCAAGAAAAGTGGTCTAACCACTAGCACTGCAATTCCTTGCTAAAGAAAACATCAAAGAAAACACAAGATTCACCTAGATAGGTGGGTATGGATGGAACAATATTGGGAAGCCACTTTTATCGAATCACACTAATGCCAAAAACTATACAAAGTGGAAAGTATGGGAGTAAATATGTAATTAGACCACTTATAGAGAGAAAACAACAAAGTTAGGACTAAAAAGAGAAAAGGTATTGATTGCACTGAACTCTCTTGCTCCTTTACTTTGAGAAGACACTTCTCAAGATGATATTTTAGGCCTTACAATGAGAGTTGATGAGTTTACTAGTGCAATGTTTAATGCCTAGGGAGAGATGCATGTTCAATGCATATTACACATTGGTAACACATCTTTGAACAAACATAGATGTGTATTAGAAAATGTTTTCATTCAAGCTTTCATTATGTTTTTTTTTGAAGACACATAAATTATGAATGGATTATGCAACCACATGAGAGAGGAGTATAAAAGTGAATGATTTTTGGTTAGAATTTAGAGAAAGTCATTAGCCCTATGTTTTTGGCTATAATAATAATGTCTTTAAAATCCCTCTGCGAATAATACATACTCTTAAAAGTCTCACCATATGGTACTTTTGGCCATATGTGGTTGCCAAAACTTCTTTTTTAAGCATATAAATTATCCACTTTCAAACATTACACGAGTTACAATACTAATTATGACCACATTTATAATTATATATCCCAAATCTAGGTGCTAGATATATTTATTTAATATTTCTCTCTGATAAAGTAGAAAAATTAAGTTATGAATAACATTTGTCAACTGTAAAATTTAAACAATATCTATCATTAAGTAGCACCACAGACATGCATTAATCAAATAATATAAAAACTTTCATTTCAAGAGAGAGAGAGAGAGAGAGAGAGAGAGAGAGAGAGAGAGAGAGAGAGAGAGAGAGAAATAAAAATGTTAGCCACAAGAGAGAGAAATAGAGAAAGCAAGAGAGGAGGAATATATATTATTCATAACATTTAATGAGGAGAACTGGGGAAAAAAATTCACATGGTAAGTACATAAATGGGATGCCACTAATTATGAGGAGAATAAGAAAAGACTAATAATGGAGAGGAAAGGAGAAGAGTACATGAGATGACGTTTACCTTGCTTGGGTGTGATAGCTTGCATCAATTTACAATGAGAGAAAAAAAATCCAAATGATGACCTTGGAGATTCAATTAACTATGATATGAGGAATTTTAGTCTTATCCATGTCACATTGCAAGAGTTTTTTTAATTATAGCTATAATGACGTTTGTCGACATTGTTTCATAACACTCCATTCAAAGTCAAAACTATTGTAAGAGTTGTTTTAATTATAGCTATAATTACGTTTGTCGACATTGTTTCATAACACTCCATTCAAAGTCAAAACTATTTTAGGTTGGTGTTATTACTGAAAACAAACTATAATGCTTGTCTTACTGTTAAAAATGAGTTTTTAGATGTGAGTTCATAGTCTTTCTATGCTTTTATAATGCCTTGGTACTGAACTTTATGTTGTGCTCTTTCTATGCATTTATAGTGTCCTGGTGTACTGAGCTTTATGTTGTCTCTTGCTTCTAAAGTTTTCTTGAGGGTAGTATTCACCTTCTGATTATAGTTGTAATGACATTTCCAACAACGCTTAGTGGCATAAATATGCAATTAGAAAATAAGGGTTTTTGTCCTCTGGTAGTGTCAATAGGCTTTTTGTGCTCACCACCACGATGTACTAATCTTTATGTTTTGCATTGGCCATTGTGATTGAGTTCATTGATGTCAATTATGAAATTGAAAGGAATAATCTATAGTGCATGCATTGTAGCAAGTTTGTAACGATGTAACAAAGAATAGTACAACATCAAGAAGAGCTTAAGAACTCTAAAATGTGAAGAAGCAAGTAAAGTGGGAGATGATATGTCACACATTTGATGTAGAATATGGCTTGAGGATAAACCAATGGCTAACTCATGATATTATTGAATTGATTATGCTGATTTTCACATTTAAGGCCAAAGGTAAAAGCGACGATTCATCTCCTTGGTTTGATTGAGATAAATATCAAGTAGGAATGTGTGTGGTATGTACAAGCGTTCGATGTCAACGAAAAAGGGATGACAGGCTGTGTGACCATTTTGGATTACTAGAGACTAGCATAACACGTGTCTTCATAGTGCGACTCGTGTTCATATGACATGCATTAGGGCTCGATCAGGCCAAGTTTGCACATGAAGGAAGCCAAAGGGAGAAGTGGTGGTGATAGGCCGACTCGTGTTCATAGGACAGGCATTAGGGGTGGATATTTATCTCAAAGGCCAAGTTTGCACATGGAGGAGGCCAAAGGGAGAAGGGGTGGTTGTAAGGCCAAGTTTGCACAAGGAGGAGGCCAAAGGGAGAAGGGGTGGGTGTAGAAAGTGGTCACGTGAAGGCCAAAAGGCACTATGTAGGAAGTGCCTTTGGCCTTTTGGCAAGGCACTATCTAGATGGGCCTCCTTTGGCCTTCCTCATTCCCTTGGGCATTCAAGTATATAACAAGTTAGAGGAAGAGGATGGCCTTCTTCTCCTTCTCTTTAACCGTTAGAGATCCTTCACATGGGGCAGCCTCCTGTATTGTAGCCAGCATTGAAGCTCGCAAGCCTCCTAGCACCACAGCTCTACCACACATGCCAGGTGGCGCACGGATACACCACTCCAGAAGTCGTTCCTGCGTGCTGATTGGTTGCTGGTAGCACGGATGATGACTTGGCCTCCACGTAATGCGAGCGTGCCTGCGCTCGAGACTACCAACGTGGCACGTGCTGAAGATGGGCCTAGTAACGTTGCCCCCCCTCTACGCCGGAGTACAAGAAGAAGACGCAATCACGTGACTACCAAGTTCGCACGTGACGAGGTTGGCTCCCCTAGCACTCCACTCCACATCATGGATCCCATTGTGGCACGTGACAAGGCTACCCATCCTAGCTCCCACCCCCCCACTACCTACATGGCACAACTTGTTGGGACTAGTAATACACCACAAGCCCCCCCTCAAGGCCCCCCTTGCCCTCCACCTTGCCCCCCTCCTCATTTACCTCCTAACCAAGAAAGAGAGTCCATTGTTGCTGAGAGACTTTACTCTCGTGGACGAGATTCCCTTGGCCAACCAATATACTCTTCTGGATTGGATTTTGGAATTGATCCCCCCCTCCTCCTGTATAACTATGTGCCAGCTCTGGTGGCACGTGACTCTGCACACCTCATAGAAATAAGACCCTCTCTCCAACCACCATTAGCCCATCATGATACGGAGATGGAAACTCGACAAGATCTCCCCAATTTCCTTGATTCACCTAGTAGTCCTCCCACAAGAGAAGGTTGATGATGCAGATTTGCTTATAAACCCTCAGTGTTAGCTTGCCCCCTTTCTAGAAAATTACCTTATGCATAAAATACAACAATGCCACTCAAAATTTGAATCAATATATATCAGTTACCCAATATTTTCTTCTTAAACTACATTATTATTTTAGTTTTTTAATCAATATATATCACTTAATCAATGCTCTCCTCTCAAACTACATGGTAATTTGTTTTTTTTTTCAATTGATAAATTCAATGATAATCATACCTATGATAAAGATAAAGTCATTATTTTTTAACACTTTACAAGAACTACCATGAACTCTTAGGAGGAAAATATGAAAAAATGTATTTTCTCTCCAAGTGTATTCTTTGATGTGGGGTGCTTGAGGGAGAAAGTACGGTATTTCCTTTGTGTAGAAAAGACAAATATTAGCTATCAAGGAAAGGAATGTCATGTAAAGGGCAAGCTACAATAACTTGAGCTAGTTATGCATTATTGAAGATCTAGTATGGTAGTCCTTATGCCATTTTATTGATAGACATGGACACGACCTATATAGATTACTTATGTGTACATGTAGGCTAGAGTTTAAACTAACCCATCACATGTATCTTAAAACTTAGCCCATGACATGTATCTTAGGGTATTTAAGCTATGTACAGATACCATACATAGTATGAAACATGCCCACCACCATAGGCAAGGTGTTGTATTATACATAGCTTCAAGGTCCTATAGTTAAGCATAATCTCAAATTTGAATGCTCCATGCTTCAGGATGCTTAAGAGTTAAATTGCTTCTAGTTTTTAGATATACCTAAATATTAACCTTATTTTGGTTGTTTGATTGCAAGTCGGATCTATAAGTTTTAAGTATTGGAACTATTAGATGAAATATGATTGAAGGGCTTCCCACCCTACCTATTATATAGCCTTCTTTTGTTGGGAAGGGTTTTTTCTCCCTGTGACCTCCCTAGGTGGTGGTTCTTAAGTACTCTAGAACATTATACTATGTTTATTAAAGTTTATAATCTTTAGAAGCACAAAGAAAGCTATTCTCAAGACTTTTGAGAGAAATGTAATTGAAAGTTTGAAATACGTTATGTAGAATCGTTGCAATTGAAGGTCGTGAGTACTATAATGTCACTCTTCTTTTTTTACAAGCGAGCTGCTCTAGTTTTAAAAAGTGTCTTGTATAAAGGATAGGACCTTCCTTAACCAGGGTTGCTTTAAACCAAAGGCATGCAGTATTGGTTAAGTAATAACTTACATGTAGAAGAAAGTAATATGTGGAACAAGTTTGTTCAATGTTTGTGCCATCAGTTTTTGAAGCCATTAGGGCGGAAGCCTTATTTAAAATGTTGCTTAAATGCTTTGTCATAGGATTCTCTTTACTACCATATAGGGAATAATTACCATTACTAGTTTGATAGGGAATAACTTTTTGTTCTTTTCTTTCTTTATTTTCTTCTTGGTGCTAGCGAATCTATGACTTACTATGCATATATGGGAGAAACCTTGAGTAACGAAAGTGGCATCGATCACTTCGTTTTAAATTCTAGAGAGGTATTATGGCATGTTTATACACCATCCTCATTAGGTGGGCCCATATATCCATCATCTAAATATATCCATCATCTAAATATATAGAAATATGCTGTCCGCCTACACCTATAATGTCTACTTATTCAAGTTAAGAGCTTACCTTAGCCTTTTCCGAATTAAGTGTCATTTGGTCTTACCTTAGAGCTGCAAATGCACCTTCCTAATGTGGGCGCACTAGCTTATCCACCTAAATGCTTCCTTTGCTTTAGGATATGAAGATAGAGCTTCCTTTGCTTTAGGATATGAAGATAGAGCTTCATACCTTGATGAATGTAACAAAGTGTTCCTAGGATACACGTGCACATGGGCTTAGGGTCATTTACATGTGGGATTAGGATCCATGGGCCTTTTTGGGACTATAAAAGGCATGTGCTCTAAGAGTATTGTACCTTGGATATACTTTTGATACTCATTACACTTAATTTCTATATTCTTGCTAGTCTCTCTAGCTTTCCATAATCCAATCTAATTAGGCTAATCTAAAAGATTCTTTCTTTCATTGGTATTAAAGCCCTAGGCTTAGATCTTAATGCTTTGATTAGGAGATTAATCATTTTTAGATTACTGTTAACTCAGTTTTCAAAAATGTATTTTTTTGATAAGGATTATAGTGTTAATCATTTTTGAAATTAATTTTCACACAGTTTTTAAATTTGCTAATTCTTGTTTTGACAAGATTAGCAATGAAACTTGTGTTAATCATTTTTTAATTTGTATTAATCACTACTTTCAAAATCCTAATCCACTTAATAGTTTGGTTTCTTGAACTTCTTGATCTTCTTGATCTTCTTGAAATTTTCTTGATTTTCTAAATTAGGGTTTGCAAAAAATTTAGTAACAATATTGGGTGATTTTCTTCCACTATCTTGCTTAGTGAGTCTACAGTTTCCAATATCAATCCTTAAGGTGTAATTTCTTCAAGATCAAACCTTAGATTCCCAAATCTTGAGTTCTTGGAGAAGCATTGCAAGAAGAAGATTGTGGTGCAAAAAATCAAGGTTGCTATATGCAGAGTTTTCAGATTACTATGCAAAATATTCAAATTATTGTGCAAAATTTTTATATTACTATGCATAATATTTAGATTGTTGTGTAGAATATTTAAATTACTATACAGAGTTCTTAGATTTCTGTTGTTACAGAGTTGTAGAGTGCTGTGTTGCGTATAGATTCATAGCAGTTTTGAACAGTTTTCAATGTAGATTTTAGTGTAGTTCAAGATTAATGATGTTTTCAACAAATCTTGGAGTAAGTGCACAAACTTTAACTTTCTTTCATGTTTCTTGAATATTGTGCACCTATGGCTTACTCAACAAGCAAAAAATTGAAAGATAGAGATGCTTCTTTACAACTTTTGACAAAGATTATATAACAATTGCAAAGAGATTGTGAAAGCTTTAAGAGCAGTGAATTACAAAGCACAGCCAAGAAACGACGTAGTTCTTGAGCAAGAAAGTGTGCAGAAACTGTTAAATCTTTTCATATTTGTAAAAAAGTAAGGTCTTATCTCATAGATTAGTGCTAATCTTTCAAAGATTAATGCTAAACACACTTCTATAACAAAGATTGATGGAGCTATACTAGTTTTGATACAAAAGTGCACAAGCTTTATAATTTCAAGTGTAAAAATTCAAAAAGTTTATTGGTTAACACTGTATTTGCAATTTTGGCCCTACTGGGGATTGAACCCAATCCACTGGTGTGAGATAGTGTGCCCCATACTCCACACAGGGTTCACCTAACTTGCATACAAGGTTTCTTGATTGTGAAAATCTCCAAGCAATAGTACAGAGCTGGTTGAGAAGACAAACAATTTACAGCTTGGATCTTGGCATCATAAAGCCTTAAGTTTCCAGCTCTCAAAACATCATCATGGCACAAGACAAGATTGGGCATTTGGAGTGAGATAAGCTCAAAGTTGTAGACTAGAGCTTCAGTGTAAGGCTTCATCACCTTGATCATTCAAGGCTTAGCATAGCAAGTTTATGGCATCAAGCTTAAATTGATCACCAACAACACTTGATGCCAACAAAATTTAAATCTACAAAGTTTTTGTTTTGAATGAGAAATTCTTACACAAGATTCATGGCATCAAAGCTTTCATGGAAGCTGAACTAACTGCAAGCAACCAACTACAGCACTTCATCGCCCTCCTCTGAGGCTCAGTGCAATAGCAAAGATCTAAACACATTAAGGCTTCATCGCCTCTCTTGGAGGCTCAACTGAAGAGAAACAACACACATATTATTTCTCTACTCCCTCTACCATTACATAGCTTATCTGAGAATCTACAACACACATTATATCTCCATAGGAATGCAATCATGCATCATTCTAGGCCTTTAAGGAGCAAAACCCATCCACAATTGTAGGCTCGAGAAAAACGCAAAGGTAAGTGCTTCTCAGCACAGCAAAATGCACACCAGATAAGGGTGCCTTTAACATAAAGTTCTATGCAGATCAGAGGCTCTTGCTTAGTGCTGAATGTAGTACTATGATTTTGGTATTTTGCAGAGAGAGCAACAGTGCTAGCTAACGTGTTTTTTTTAATAATAAAAGAAAAACAACATAAGTAATGAGAGTAGCACACAGAGAGAGCAGCAGGCAGTGCTAGCTAACATTTGTTTTAACAAGACAAAAAAAAAAACAAACAACATCATTGAGCGCTTTAGGCTCTCAGCAGAATTGGGTGCTTGTGTTTGAAGGAAGGAGGAGAGAGTAAAATAAAAAAATTAGTTGCCAGCGTCATGTTTTGTTTTTTTCGCCTTTTACTCCCCAACTTAGGGTTTGGAACCCTTTTCACATTGTGACCTCCACACTTCCCATTAATTGGCCATTCATATTCTCTCCATTGCCTATAGTCCATACATATTTTGACCATCTTACCCATTGTATTTTTTCACACTTTGGTGACATTTCCTATCCTTGACTACCTTTATTTTTTTTAAGGCCTTACTCAAATTTTCCATTTTATTTTCACACCTTGGTGAGGTGGGGTGTATACAAGCATATACGTAGTGGATGGCTTGGGTGTGTAGAGATTTGGAGATTTTTAGCTGTTGTTCACATGCGCCCTACTCTGTGGTTTGGATTTGCATGACTTTGGACACTTATGTGGTGATTCCTACACGATTTTGGATCTTGTTTCACATTTGGGGATTTTTTTTTTCACATGCAGCTTACATAATGGGGATTTTAGTGGGTTTGTACATGTACCTTGGGCTTGTTCACATGTTTTGAGTATACTAGTTGGTTTTCACACGCTTCGTATTTTTTTGATGGGTTTGTTCATGTGCTTTTATGCATTGTGACACTTGTTCACACACAAGCACATTGGTGTGAGGTGTTCACATGCTTAGGGCTTTTATGGGGCATGTCACACACATTAGCACATTGTGGGCTTTATTTGCATGCTTGGATGCATAGTGTTCTTTGCATGTACATTGGCACTTAGTTTGGGCACATTCACATGGTGTGAGTTCATTGTGCATTGTAGCCCTTGTTCATACGCTTTGAGCATTGGGTAGTGTTTGCATGTAGCCATGGTTTATTATCATTACCCCTCTGCTACTTGCCATGGTCCTTTCTTTCTTTGGTGCGACAACATCATCTTGCGACTCTTTATGATTGGGGACACGTGTGATGCTAGATTCTTAGTTGGGATTCTTTGTACATAGTACCATGGGTTACCAGACATGATCAGATTATACATCACTTTTGTCGACTTTGTGCATTTATTTGGGACATCCAGACTTTGACCATTAGATCCTTCATCATCTATTTCACATGATGAGGAGATAGTTCACTTAGATGGAGGATGGAGTTGTACATGCGTGGCATTCCCAAGAAATGGGTATACCATCTAGGTGGTACGGGTGTGCCAGCTGGATATTTATTTGGTATGGGCATGGCATCGTTTTGAAACAGGCATACCATTTGGTTGGAATGGCTATGCCCTTTGAGTGTTGAGGCTGGAACGAGCATGGTAGTTAGAGCTAAATATGGAACGGCCATGGCACTTCAAGTGGAGGTTGGTATGGACATGGAAAATTTGAGATGGTTGTGGCAAATAGGGATGAGAATGGAATGGCCGTGGCAATTGAAGTGGATGTTGGTATGGCCGTGGCAAGTTTGGTATGGCCGTGGCAAGTTTGGTATGGCTTTGGCATACCCAGAAGTCTAAATGGTCCGGCCGTGGTGGCAAAGGTAGTTGGAAATGGTACGGTCGTGTGGCAAATAGATTTTTTTTAAGGGCACCCTGAAACAGTTTTTGTACCCTGGGGATATGCTAATAGCACCCCATTGTGGGTTTTGTACTGTGGAATGATGGAGATGAGTGGAGGGGTAACTTCTTGGCATGAGGGAGCAGCAGGTACGGATTCTTTGTCCGTTATGAGGACTGTAACTTGGCCGAAGGAGGATAGCTGTAGGTTAGTCGTCCTTGCATCCCAATCAATGTTGCATCGGTTGTGTCCCACATCCAACCTCTTTCAAGAAGTATCTCTTCGCACATAGTTCCTGCAAGCATCACATAAAGCCTCCCTTCCAACAGATTATTTCTAATGTGGAGCAAAAGTGTGACTGTGCCACCTAAGCAGTGAACTTCTTGAGATGCCACTGTTGTGACCGTGGTGGCAGGAGTCTCTTTCAGTGGGGCTTCCCCGAGAGAAAGCCATGTCTCATGAGACATTAGGTTGTAATTAGCTCCTATATCTACAAGAGCTAATTTTTGGACGAAGCTCATCAGGGTGGTCATTCCTAACCATAATCGTGCAGGCTTGATCTCCCATTCTTCTTCTTTGAGGTCTAAAACTTGGGCCATGTTGGACCACTATATTTTTCTCCCTAAGTTTGGATTGCCTCCCTTTAGCCTCTTATTGGGCTGTGTGTTTCATTTCATTGTGGTCCTTTTTTCTTTTCTTTTTTGGCCATGAATGGCCCTTAGGGTGGTTTCGATTAGTGGGCCATAGTAGCATTTTAATTTGCTATCGTTGAAATATCCCGCCATTTTGACACCGTCAAGTGTCTATGTGCATAGCACCTTGCAGGGTTATCTGAGTGACTAGGAAGGTTTACAAGCCTCTAAGCTTGAGTTTCGTTTTATGTATTTTTGTGATGAAGACGAGGACCATGTCACCCTCATTCATTTTCTTGTCTTTTAAAACTGGTCTTTAAAACTGGTCATCAAACCATTGTTTACGCCTTAGCTTTTCTACAATTATGTTATATACACCTAGGAGGCATGTTTTGTCAGGCCTTTCAAGCTCGAACAGGCGACAACCTAAGACATTCCCCGTGAGTTTTTCTTGTACAGCGATGCATAAGCTTGGGACCAAGAACTCCATTGGCATAACTGCTTTAATACCATAGGTAAAACTGAAGCGTTGGTAGTAGCCTTGTAGGAAGTTTGATAGGCTCAAAGTGTTGCCAAACTTTTGTTCCCAATCGTCGACTAGCCTCAACAACTTTGTGAGCATGGCACATAAAACTTTGTTAGTACTTTTAGCTTGGCCATTAGCTTGGGGGTAATATGGGGAAGATTTTCTATGAGTGATAAGGAATTCTTGTAAGAGGAATTGGATTACCTCATTAATAAAGTGTGTTTCATTGTTACTCACAAGCTCAAGGGGGAAACCAAAGTGTGTGATAACTGACTCATATAGGAATTTTGCGATACATTAGGGAGAAAATGGACTATAAAATGGGCCCTTTACTAATCAAAAAATTAGTTCTAATCAAGATATCCACCAATGGGAAGGGGGGGGGAGTGCACATTCTATCCACTAGCTTTAGCTATAAAATATAGGGTAGTTATTACATTTCTTAGCCTTGTCCCCCTATCTTCCACCTCTCTCGAGGTCACGCCAAAGTTCAAGGCAAGAGTCAAATCTCTTTTATGAAATGATATGGGCCAACATTTTTAAATAAAAAAGTGCAGCTCGGCCAAAAAAAAACCCTAAAAATTTGAAATTATGGTTTTTCCTCCACCACAAAAGGGTGTTTTTACCTCAAAAAAGGCTACCTAATCATATTCTATGGTGGGAAACCCATTTTTCAAGCTCATTTCAGCTCTTTAAGCTCTTAATCTCTCTCTAATACTCTTCCACAAGCTTCTTTAATTTTCTATTATTGCATAATCATCTCTAAAGCTACTGTACCCTCCCTAATCTCATCTTGCTCTCTCTTGCTCACCCATACCAAACTCTAATCTTCTATTTCTTCATAATCTTCTATTTCTTTAATCATTTCTTAAGCTATTGTGTCCTCTCTTTTCCTCACTCTTCTTCACCCATACATCTCATTATACCTACCTCTAGTAAGAGACCAAGTGATTCCATCTTTGAATACCTTCTCTACAACACTACAAATGATGAAGGTGAGTGGATCGGGCATCCATTTAGGGTGAAAGATTGGGTTTATATGCAACCAAGTGCCACAGGTCCACATTGAGTTCTTAACCGTGGTGTTTTGGAACACCATTGGAAGGAAAGGATTCTTTATTTCAAGAAGGATAAGAATGGAGAAATCAAGGCAATAATACAACATGTCTATATAGCCGTAGACATGTATCTTCCTCCTTCCATGGAGAGGAATAGGATCCCTTGTAACAACTATAAGTATGTGGCTGTAATTTTATTTGGAATAGGCTCCCTTGTAACAACTATAAGTATGTGGTTGTAATTTTATTTGGAAATGGCTTGTTTTGTTTTACTAATTATGGTATGTGGGTTGCAGACATTTTCCCATCAAGCTATATTGAAGAACAACCTTTGTGAAGCCTCACTGGTGTATTTAGTGCTTTTCATAGTACAATAGGTAAGCTAATGTTTCCAGGTGAGAATCATAGAGCCCTCTTCAACAAAAATATATTCTTTTACACACACTCTTACAAAGTCCCTTCTCGGCCTACAGAATATGGTAGCCTTGAGCAGATCCCTGTGGAGTCTTTACATAGTGTAGAGTGGCCAGTTCTGGATAGGTGGAGTGTTAATGCTTTCAAAAACAAAATGTATTCTGACATACACTCCTCCTTAAAATTCTCTAAGTCCTATAAGTCTGTGGGGCTTGGATGGTTTGACCCAATCCATCTATTTGTATTTATGTTCTCTAAGCTTTCTCCACAACCCACCCCAACAATGTTCATTTGCAAGAAATTGCAAATTGAACAAATTGACCATGTCTTGGGTATTGGATGGAATATTGTGGAGGGGTTACACAAAGGTGACATCTACTCATGTAAAGTGGTGCCTTCAAGTGTAACCTTTTGATACTTGAAGACTCATTAGAGCTTATCCATTCGATACTTCTATGAGAACGATGGATGAAGAAGAATGGGGAGTGGGTTCCCTTGCAATCAAGTGAGGGTGTGGATACACCCATAGATTTATTTGTGACTCTTCCTGATGGTTCAGTTGAGGTGGTGAATGCAAGCAATGAATGGATCTTAGGAGATGTTCGGGAGCATTTGCTCATTCTGGGATTTCAAGATGTCTAAGAAGCAAGCAACAAGATTGGCCGACGAAAGGTGAGCTTTGATATTTGTAAATTTGCATTGCTTTGTGTTTTTTGAATATGTTGTTTTGTTTATTATACTTGAATTTCTTTGTATAGATTTATTGGAAGACGTTTGGAGAAGAGCTTAAAGGTTTGCAAAGACTGGAGTAATGGTGGATGCAAATTTCATCTTCAGAATTAGTGTCGCAAGTCGTCTCGAGGGGCTATTTGTCGTTTCTTTTTGTAATTAAGTTGGTTTTGTATCAAACCTATTATAAAATGATGGTTCCTTGTTGTGAATGATCACTTGTGTTATGTCTTGTTGATTTAATTTATAAATTTATATAAATTTGGGATTATTTACTGGTATAGTCTAAAATGCCCAATGTTTAATTTTGCAGTCTGTAAATATAGGACCTCTCTCATTTTCTAACACTTTGTTTTGAAGTTCCTCTCTCTTTCAGCACTCATCACTCCATTTCTAACACTTTGTTTTGAAGTTCCTCTCTCTTTCAGCACTCATCACTCCATTTGTAGCATTTGTCACTCCCTTCCAGCATGAACCCAAACATGCATACGAGAGGTTTCTTGAGTTCTTGAAGAGGACCGAGTGGTCTGACAGAGAGAAACTTTTCTTTATCTTCTCCTACGAGATTGACTTTGGAACAAACATCCTCTTGGTATAGCAGAAGAGGATTACAGAGGTACTCTTGACTACATGATGGAGGAGTACATGAGGCCCTGGTGGACTGTCAAGCTACCACAAGAGGACAGTGATTGGGTGCCATGCGATCCCCATGATATATCAATCCGATTGACGAACGGTCTGCACCTCAACGACCAAGAGAACATCCCGGACAAAAACAATTTTCGCCCCCCGGGGCGATCCGGCAGTCAAATCGAGGCTGGTGCCCCAAATTTGGGGACCCCGTCCCAAAATTTGGACCATACACACTTACAAGGGTGCCTGTACAATGGCTGCACAAGAACCAAAGGACAGCCACCCACTGTGTGGTCCACACTCACCGCTACGTGGACACCCATGCTGCTCTTGACCAGATAAGGTACATGCGTACCACTCCTTCCCCTGTTAACCGCCGACATCGTACCTTTCCCCCTGAGCCATGCAGGCCACTGATCTATAGCCTTTGCTGGTACATCGTCCTTTTGTCCTTGCTTTGTGCAGTGCCCATACCCGTACCCCACAGTTATATAAACCCCCAGGGTGCTCCATGGGTAGCACGCATTTCTGCGTAGAGCCTATGCTCTGCTGTGCCGCCGTCTGTCCCTGTGCAGTAGTGTACTTGCTATAGTACAGCCACCCCTCTCCACACCCCCTCATTTGCCACTTTTTCAGATAAGGCAATTTTCCTCTATCCCCCTCTTGCTAGAAGGCAGTGTCCTTAACTTTTCTCTCTCCCCCACCCCCCTGTGTGAAGAGACTTACAGCATCCCTTCTCCCCTTCAGCAAAACGTTTTTGTGTTAAGGACATCTCACAATCCCCCCCCCATTTGCGTGGACTTTAGCAACAGGTTTTAGCCTTAGAGAGTGTTCATGTGCTGTGGTCTTTTGCTCATACGGTGAGTAAACCATCTCAGAATTGAGATCTAACTAGAGCGTTTCGACTGCGACATCGAGCCCTACAAGACGACGTCCAAGATGGCCCCATCCCGAAAACGTCAGAATATTACCTCGAGAGGAGCGCGCAATAATGAGATTAGAGAAGATGCTCCCAATGTGGCCCCAACCCTCCCGTTACAAGCTCCTCAAGGAAATGGTGGCCAGGTTAGCTTGGTTATCTTTTAAAGGAGTTTTTTTTAATATTAATGTTAATAAATGTGTATCTTTTCCTTTTAAAATAATGACATAAATGTATGAAGCTATGAATTGAGTGATGCTGTATTCAATGAATTGTATTGAAATTGTTATCTTTAAAGAGTGCAAGTTTTTCTTGGCTTCGACGCTAACTCCGTTCCGTGCTTGTGTAGCCGGGCGGCGTCGTTAGTAAAGCCCGGGAATGGCCCAAGGTATCCCTCATACCATTGGGAGAATAAGGTTTGCCGATTGAGGCGAGAGATTATGATGCTATCTAGTTCTGAGGGCCCAGGCTAGTGCGGTGAATAAGCCCACCCTAGTGTGCAGACATCCCTCTGAGGGATGGGAGGATCGAGCGATGGAGCCTGAGAGGGCGACAGGCCGGCTTGAGTCCTCGCCCAGCGACGATGACTGACGATGAGGTGTATGGTCCCGTAGGGTTTTGCCCAGCATGTAGAGGCTGGAAGGCCGAATTCTAGATCATCGGCGGTATAAAGGAAAAGAATAAGAGAGCCGGTTTGGCTTGTATGAAATTGATTCATGTATAAATGTTTTTTATAAATCTTGTCTTTGGCATTATTGTATTGTGGAAAAAGGCTATTTTAACAAACCTTGTGAAAAGGGCCTTAATCAAGGAACATGTTTATTTATGTCAAACAATGTGGTAGGATTAATTAGAAAACAAATTGACACGTGAGTAGGGTGGAAAGTGGGAGGATGAAATGCCGCGACGGCACCATCCTACGGACGGGTGGACCCGATTAGTCGGGTAGCTTTCCAACAAATTAAGTGAAAGCCCTACGCTAGATAAATAGGTTCTTGTGCAACTCTATTCTAGAACACTAGGCCAGCGGCTGTGCCTTGCATGGATGAGGAAAAAAGCGTTGCCTCTAGAAATCAAGTCTAGTAGTTGCCCAATTTATGATCAATTACCCTATGGGTGATTTGATTTTTAGAAGATCATGCTCAGGTCTTACCTATGAATTGTATCCTTGAATCTCTACATGGTCAAGGTGTCGATGAATAGGAAATTTTCTCCAAGTTAAGACTTAGTGGACTATCTTAAGTGTTTTCCCTATTTTGGAAGGGGGGAACCTTACTCAATTTGGACCAGTTTGGCTCCCTTTTTTATTTGGTTTGATCCAGGAGAGAGGAGAGATAAAAATATCACAATGTTTTTGAATTAAAACCCTTCCACACATGTGAAAGAGGCGCCTACCTCAAGAGTCCCCCTTTCCTTACCAAGGTGTCAAAAAATGCATCATTATTTCAAAATATCTCATTTTTAAGTAATATCTCATAATTTTTAACTAATAAACCTTGTACTCAGTCAACTCTTCATCTTAAGTGAGCATTTATTCATTTTTGGGTATTTTCTTTTATTCTTTGGATTTATCTCATCCCAACACTTGGATTAATCCAATTGGCCCATTGGAACCTTAATTGGACCATAATCAAAAAAATTCTGAAAATGTAGACCCTTAAGCTAAGGTCCCTTATACACATTTTCAATTAATTCCTAATGCACATTGGAAACTTCTGTTTCAGGGGAATCCATTTTAGACACTAGGGGGATTTTTATATCCAAAGATATCTCAATTTTGGATTATCTCTCTCTCTATATATTTTCTCTCTCTAGGCCAAAACAGGGTAAAACAAGATCTTTCTTCTATTTCAGAGAGGGGAATAATTTCAAGAACAGAAGGGGAGGTTCGTACACTTTTACACCTCAAAAGCTAGAGGGAGGAATCTTACATCCTACCCCTCTTAAAAAATGCGAGATGTCCTCATCTCACAGGTGGAGTATAATCTCTTTCATCTTCTTCTTCTTCAATCACTTCCAGCGTTACTGCCTTGGAAGTGGACGGTCGATTTGGGAAAATCTCTCTTTGACTTCCCCTATTCTGAGGCGGAGGTCTTACATTACTTTGGATTGAAACTGAGGGGGGTTGGTTAGAGGGTCTACCTCTAGGATTTCCCCTATTCTGAGGCGGAGGTCTTACATTACTTTGGATTGAAACTGAGGGGGGTTGGTTAGAGGGTCTACCTCTGGGATTTCCCCTATTCTGAGGCGGAGGTCTTACATTACTTTGGATTGAAAGTGAGGGGGGTTGGTTAGAGGGTCTACTTGATTTTGACGGAAAGGAACCTAATTACTCTAGAAGGGAGGAGGAGTCTGGAATCTTGGTCCCTGAATTCTGGGATTTCCCTGATTTTGACGGAAAGGAACCTAATTACTCTAGAAGGAAGGAGGAGTCTGGAATCTTGGTCCCTGAATTCCCTGCCCCGAGAACCTTGATCCAAAAGGAGTTGGGCAATCCATACTGCGATGTCCAAATCCTTGATAGTTATAGCATTTCACTTCTTTGTTCAAGGGTGGAACTTCTGAAGTTGAATTCCAGGGGATTGCGTTTCGGGAAAAAGACCTTTCTTCCATTTTGGAACTTCCCATATCCTGAGTTTGACCTTGTTGTCTCTTAGGCGGTGGAAAGTTGGAATCACCTTCTGGAGCTAGAAATATTTTGAAAGATGATGGTGCTTGGCTTCGGCCATGGAAACTGGCTTGGCATTCTTCACTAGGATATTCAAAGGTTCGTTCAGTCCTCCCCGAATGAACCTAGCCATCAACTATTCTTCATCCAGTGGTAGCGACTACTTGAGGAGGAGAGCGAACGCTTGGTGATACACTTCAATAGTTCTACTCCCCTGGGTTAACTCTAAGAATTCATTCATCTTGGTTTCCAAAAAGCCGAGAGGACAGAATCTCTTCCTTAGGTAAATCTTGAGATCATTCCATGTTTGGGTGATCCAAGGTCTTAGATTTACTTGTATATATTATCAGTAAAGAGCTGCAGAGATACCCACGGTATATACGGGTAGTTACGGTCCTTGGAATTATAAGGTAAATACCATCATATCTGGGCCTCAAGCAAGTCAGGGATTCCATACAATTCCGGTACTTCCATCTAAAGACCGAATTTCCAATTTATGAATCTTTATTCTGAATATCAATCTGTATGAATTTCATCACACAATTACAATCGTTACTGGTAATTCATAAATTTTTGACATTTCTTGCTTCTCAGTTGATCCACTTTAGCCAATTCGCTCTGATACCAGCTGAAAGATCCCTGCCCCCTCCACGCAAATGAATTCAGGGGTGCTAGCAGCAGAAGTAGCACTTCTTGCGCAGGGCAGAGCCTTTCACTCGGGACCTCGTCCAATCAAGAGACTAATCCCTCGATTCTTCCAAAACCAAACCCGAAAAAACTTCCCTTGCCCAAAAAGCACAAGCGATTCCTCCGGGATATTTTATTCTAACGTAGTCAAGGTCTTCACTAACCAAACTGATCCGACCGAACCCATAAATCTCATGGTCAGATCAAGGAAGAGACTCGCACTTGGATCATAGAGACCAACGCTTTTTTCCTCGTCAAGAGGCACAGCCGTTGATTCTTTTCCATAGAACAAGGACTATCCAGGATTTACTTCATCTATCATAACATAACAGAATTGAGTCTCATTTTAGGGATCCATCAGTCCACCTTAGCCAACCGCCCAACCCCTAAAGTGATAGGATCCATTTAGGAATTTGGTTATGTTTTGCCTCGGGTACGAGGGAAAAGAGTTCCCAGGTCCCCTAGCCGGCGCTTCAAGCAAACTTCAAGATAGTCACACCACTTACACACCCAATATGAAATTGCCCGTTTCACAGATTCAACTGTCTTTAAAACAATCCTTTAACGAAACCATAGTATCACTAATCATAATCCTCCAAAATATCTAGCTTGAGTTTCAATTTGCAATCATTCCTTCATCGGTGTACCTATGGCATCATTGGTAACCAGAACGCTCACCACCTGTCCACTCGTGGGCCTTTTCAATAGTTCCTAGCTTATAGTACCCGAAAATATATTCACTTAAGAAAATCCATATGGACTCTCCCGTTGAAGATCAGCAAGATCAACCAAGAGATCCATATAAAAGAGCCATGGACTCATCCATTGAGAACCAACAAGGCCAATCGACTAGATCCATGCCCGAGTTCACAAAAAAACTCTTACACCTTGTTCCATTTTCTTCCCCGACGCACGCGTGGGTATCTTCGAGGACTTAAAGTCTGAGCACCATATAGTCACCACCCTCTAAGCTCCTTCGCAGGTCACCTAGCGCTTCACTCATGGGCCGCTTCCTTTGGTCCCTCATCCACCATACCAGAAGCTCACCATTTAAATCGAACCGAGGCTGGTCAAGACCTCGGCCGACCTTGCTACACGAGACGTCCTCCATTGACTCTCCATCAGATGTTGCAACTTTATCACTTAGGTCTCCACGATCTCATTCACAAGATGGTCAAAATGCTTCCCCAGCATTCTTGACATATAACAGTCATTTAAAAATAGGTTTCATAAATACAGTTTCTAACGAACTCTCATCTTTCCACATTGTTCCACATCATTTCTCGTTATTCCACATTCTTCTACATCAATTCACATTGCTTATTCCACATCCAGTCATATGTATTCCCATCGTCCTTCATCCAATCACATCATATTACATCTCATCACATCTATCCTCATCACATCACATCACAACATGTCCACATCACATCTCATCCATTCATATCACATCACATCCATCTACATTCGTTCAGATCCACATCACATGCACATATCATCACATCACGTTCACATCTATTTACATCACTTCACATCCGTTTACATTTACCCAAGTCCACATCACATCACATCTCATCTATCCACATCATATCTTATCCATTCATATCTAACCAGATCCACATCACATCACATCCATTCACGTCTCATTACATCACATTCACATCTCACCACATCCACTCTCATCTCATCACATCCATTCATATCCATCATACTCATTCACATCCCACATTCATTTACATCTCGTCACATCCATCCTCATCTTATTACAACTCCTTCACATCCATCCACATCACATCTCATTCATTCCATTCACATTACATCACATCCACATCTATCCATATCACACCACATCCATTCATAGCACATCACATTCATTCATTCATTTACATTCACATCTATCCACATCCATTCATTCATTCACATGCATATCTATACATCACATCTCATTCTCATCCATTTACATTACATCACATCCTTTCACATATCATCACATCTCATTCTCATCCATTCACATCACATCACATCCTTTCACATATCATCACATCTCATCACATTCACATCCACATCCATTTACATTCACATCCACATCCATTTACATCACATCCACATCCACATCTATTTACATCACATCACATCACATCCACATCTCATCACATCCACTCATATCTTATCACATCGCATTTACATCTTATCACATCGCATTCACATCTTATCTCATTATTGCATTCACATTTAGTACCATTTTCTACTTTCGATACCGATGGGACTTTTCTAAGTTTCTGCCAATTGCTTGGCCTAGTTAAAGGTACTTTTTCTCGATGGGATATTTTCAGATTCTTTCTCAATTTTCTCAAGTGAAATATATTCAATATTCTTCTTTTTTAGTAAAAGATTCATGGGATTTACAAAAATCAATTCTACCCATATTTCCCAATAAAATTAATAATGCTCAAAATTTCACTTTTGATAAATACTCATAATTTGAATCATGCCGAAAACTCCTCTTTTACCATTTAATTACTTGGATCTCAAATATCATGGGAATTCCTCTTTTTGCATAAAAATAAATTTACCAAAAATTTCTCTTTTTGTATAAAAATAAATTTATCAAAAATTCCTCTTTTACCATTTAATTACTTGGATCTCAAATATCATGGAAATTCCTCTTTTTGCATAAAAATAAATTTACTAAAATTTACTCCTTTCTCAAATTATGCATAATTACAAAAAATTTATTTCTCATGAATATGATGAAAATTATTCTTTTTGCATAGGATGTTCAATCCTAGAATATGGTAGGAAGTCCTCTTTTAGCATTATGCATAAAAATAAGATATGTATTATTTTCTAAAAATTTTACCATAGCTTCACTGCTCTGCTATTACTGATAATTCTCAAATTTTTCTAAAGAATAAAAGCTTGTAATGAAAATATGATAGTATGAATTTAAATCATAATTTTAACCATAATCATAAACTTAATTATAATTATCCCACTTGATTAAGCTAATTTCATTATTTCTCTTTTTCCAAATTGATAGGATAATCTATTTCTCATTTAGAATCAATCAAAGTAGTTTTTAACTACTTATAAATATTCTAAAAGAAATAACCATTATTTTATTAACACAAAATCATAAAAAATACCATTTTCTTAATCTCTAGCTTATCAAGCCTAGAGATTAGCTTTGAATTAAGAGACTTCATTGAGAAGCATCCTTTTTCGAGGGATTTAGCCATAAGGATGGCTATTCTTTTAGAGAGAGAGATTTACTTAAAAAAAGCATTGCATCAACCAACAGATCCAAATAAAAGAGCCATGGACTCATCCGTTGAGGACCAGCAAGGCCAATCCACTAGATCCATGCCCGAGTTCAGAAAACAACTCTAACACCTTGTTCCATTTTCTTCCCCGACGCACGCATGGGTATCTTCGGTGACCCAAAGCCCAAGCACCATATAGTCAGCACCCTCTAGGTCACCTAGCGCTTCACTCATAGGCCGCTTCCTTGGTCCCTCATCCATCGCACCGAAAGCTCCCCATTTAAATCGAACCGAGGCTGGTCAAGACCTCGGCCGACCTTGCTACACGAGATGTCCTCCATTGACTCTCCATCAGATGTTGCAACTTTATCACTTAGGTCTCCACGATCTCATTCACAAGATGATCAAAATGCTTCCCCAGCATTCTTGACATATAACAGTCATTTAAAAACAGGTTTCATAAATACAGTTTCTAACGAACTCTCATCTTTCCACATTGTTCCACATCATTTCTCGTTATTCCACATTCTTCTACATTAATTCGCATTGCTTATTCCACATCTAGTCATATGTATTCCCATCGTCCTTCATCCATTCTCATCCAATCACATCATATTACATCTCATCCATTCATATCACATCATATCCATCTACATTTGTTCAGATTCACATCACATCCACATATCATCACATCACGTTCACATCTATTTACATCACTTCACATCCGTTTACATTTACCCAAGTCCACATCACATCACATCTCATCTATCCACATCATATCTCATCCATTCATATCTAACCAGATCCACATCACATCACATCCATTCACGTCTCATTACATCACATTCACAACTCACCACATCCACATCCAGTCACACCATCATACTCATTCACATCCCACATTCATTCACATCTCGTCACATCCATCCTCATTATATCACATCTCCTTCACATCCATCCACATCACATCTCATTCATTCCATCCACATTACATCACATCCACATCTATCCATATCACACCACATCCATTCACAGCACATCACATTCATCCACATTCATTCGTTCATTTACATTCACATCTATCCACATCCATTCATTCACATGCATATCTATCACATCACATCTCATTCTCATCCATTTACATCACATCACTTTCTTTCACATATCTTTCACATCTCATTCTCATCCATTTACATCACATCACATCCTTTCACATATCATCACATCTTATTCACATCTCATCACAATCACATCCACATCCATTTACATCACATCAGATCACATCACATCCCATCCACATCCACATCCACATCTATTTACATCCACTCACATCTTATCACATCGCATTGACATCTTATCACATCGCATTCACAACTTATCTCATTGCATTCACATTTAGTATCGTTTTTTACTTACGATACTGATGGGACTTTTTTAAGTTTCTACCAATTGCTTGGCCTAGTTAAAGGTACTTTTTCTCTATGGATATTTTCATATTCTTTCTCAATTTTCTCAAGTGAAATATATTCAATATTCTTCTTTTTTAGTAAAAGATTCATGGGATTTACAAAAATCAATTCTACCCATATTTTCCAATAAAATTAATAATGCTCAAAATTCCACTTTTGATAAATACTCATAATTTGAATTATGCCAAAAATTTCTCTTTTACCATTTAATTACTTGGATCTCAAATATCATGGAAATTTCTCTTTTTGCATAAAAATAAATTTACTAGAAATTTCTCTTTTTGCATAAAAATAAATTTATCAAAAATTTCTCTTTCACCATTTAATTACTTGGATCTCAAATATCATGGAAATTCCTCTTTTTGCATAAAAATAAATTTACCAAAATTTACTCCTTTCTCATGATCAATTAATTATGCATAATTATAAAAAAAATTATTTCTCATGAATATGATGAAAATCATTCTTTTTGCATAGGATGTCCAATCCTAGAATATGGTAGGAAGTCCTCTTTTAGCATTATGCATAAAAATAAGATATGTATTATTTTCTGAAAATTTTACCATAGCTTCACTGCTATAATTCTCAATTTTTTCTAAAGAATAAAAGCTTGTAATGAAAATATGATAGTAGTTCCTCTTTTATACTTAAAATCAAACTATGAATTTAAATCATAATTTTAACCATAATCATAAACTTAATTATGATTATTCCACTTGATTAAGCTAATTCCATTATTTCTCTTTTCCCAAATTGATAGGATAATCTATTTCTCATTTAGAATCAATCAAAGTAGTTTTTAACTACTTATAAATATTCTAAAAGAATAATCATTATTTTATTAACACAAAATCATAAAAATACCATTTTCTTAATCTCTAGCTTATCAAGCCTAGAGATTAGCTTTGAATTAAGAGACTTCATTGAGAAGCATCCTTTTTCGAGGGATTTAGCCATAAGGATGGCTATTCTTTTAGAGAGAGAGATTTACTTAAAGAAAGCATTGCAAATAAGCATAAAGATTAACTTTCTCTTAATTAAACATTAAGACTTTAAGGGAAAGCTTGATTTGAATTAAAACAATTATTTAGAAAGCTTCTCAACCTTGAGAGGGGTTGAGAAGAAGAAAATTATTGAGGTAAACTGGAAAAAACCATAAAAATTGATTTTACCTCCAAGTTTGGCTTGATTCTTTATTAGCAGAGTGAAGCCCCCGACCAATCAATTGGTCCACCAAGAGGAGAAGAGCAACTCCAAGAGTTGTTGTAGAGAGAGAGAGAGCTCCAAGCTCCCAAGAGAGAGAAAAATTTAAGGGATAATAAAAAATATGATTATTTTAATACTGGCATAGTATAGCTCCAATATTTTTTTACAAAAGACTAAGGGTCTATTTATAAGTGAGGGAGGCTACTAACCAAATCCAACTAGGTTCTAGAATTTTCTAGGTTCACTTTAACTCAATTTGGACCAGATTTGGACCAGTTTGGCTCCCTTTTTTATTTGGTTTGATCCAAGAGAGAGGAGAGATAAAAATATCACAATTTTTTTGAATTAAAAACCCTTCCACACATGTGAAAGAGGCGCCTACCTCAAGAGTCCCCCTTTCCTTACCAAGGTGTCAAAAAATGCATCATTATTCTAAAAATATCTCATTTTTTAGTAATATCTCATAAATTTTAACTAATAAACCTTGCATCCTAACATCATGTTTGTCTGCATCACTATCACCAGTGATAATCAAGTCATCCACATAGATGACTAATAGCATGATTCCTCTATATGTCTTTTTCACATATAGTGAAAGATCTGCATTGGATATCTGAAATCCAATGGTAACAAGATACTCCCCGATCTTGTTTGACCATGCTCTGGGTGCCTGCTTCAAGCCATACGAGGCTTTACGTAACCTGCATACAAAATCTAGATGTGCATCACTCTCATAACTTGGTGGCTACATCATGTACACTTCTTCTTACAAATCACCATGCAAGAAAGAATTCTTTATATCCATTTGATGTAAAGACTAACCCTTCACTGCAGCCATAGCAAAGACAGCTCTCAAGGTTGCCATTCTTGCAACTGGGCTGAATGTCTCCTCATAGTCTATGCCATAAGTCTACACATAGCCCTTGGCAACCAATCTTGCCTTGTACCTGCTCATCACTGAACCATCAGCATTGTGCTTGACTTTATACACCCACTTACATCCAATTGCCTTCTTTTCCTTAGGCAAAGGCACTAACTCCTATGTTGCATTTGCATCCAATGCTGCCATCTCCTCATTCATGGCATCTTCCCATTTCTTATTTCCAATTGCCTGCTCAAAGCAAGTGGGCTCAACCTCCTGTATTACTTTTACCATGTAATCATAATGATGGGCTATATATCCATCATATCTCAACTTGTCAACAAGGTATCTAACCCTCGTAGACCTGCGTACACATGGATCACTACCAGGTGTCCTCAAAACAGCCCTGGTTCTCCTTACACTAGGAGTAACCACAGACAGAATGCCAAGCTCCTCATCAAGGCTCTGCTCAGAGCCACTAGAGTCACCATCCACATATGAGTAACCTGCTGACAGATCAAGCACAAAAGGTTGATCTACCTTTTCCTTTCCTTTTCGTTTGATACATGTGTACCTGCATCATTTCTCAACCTGCCTGACCATGGGCTAACATTGGATCCACTGCTCAAGGACTCCCCAGGTCCAATCAGTACTTGTGATTGCTGCTCTACATGTGGTGCAACATTAGCACTTCTTACATCTGCATCTTCTGTTGCCTTCACTACTAGTGCATTCCAGCTACTCATCTCATCGAAGACAACATCTCTGCTTACTCGCATCTCATGAGTGGTAGGGTTATAGCATCTATAACCTTTTTTCTCCTTAGCATAACCAATGAAGAATCTTCATTTCTCTGCCTTTGGATCCAACTTTGTTCTCACTTCATCAGGAACATGTACATATACAATACACCCAAACACTTTCAAGTGAGACACATCCGGTCTTATGCCTGTAAACTTCTGTTCAGGAGTCATACCATGAATAGCGAGTATCTTGTTCATAATGTACACAGCAGTTGTTGCTACTGCTTCTACCCAAAAGTAATGTGGCATATTGTTTCCAGCCACCATCAAGGCACGTGCCACTTCTGTAATGTGCCTGTTTTTCCTTTCTGCAACACCATTCTGTTGTTGCGGAGTGTACCTGCACGTAAACTACCTCTTGATTTCCTGCTTTCTCAAGAAATCGCTGAACTCATTGGAGAAATATTCTCCCCCACCATTTGATCTTAGGCATTTTATTTGCATGCCTTTTTCCTTCTCGACCAAGGCTTTAAATCTCTGAAAGTGAGCAAACACCTCACTTTTCACCTTTATGAAATAAACCCACACTTTCCTAGTGTGGTCATCCATCAATGAATGTAACATAGTACCTGCTCTGCAACCTGCAATTGTTGTAGTCTTGGTCGGTCCCTATATACATCTGAATGTATGACATCCAATGGCCTTGCACTGACATGCTTTTCATGTGGGAAAGCATGTTTGGCCTACTTACCAAGCTGGCATGCTTCACATACCTTATGCATACCGTCAACCTTAAACTTTGGCAAACCTACAACAATATTTTGGGCTTGCATAGATTTCAATCACTGTACATTCACATGACCAATGCACTTGTGCCATATGTCAATATCTGAAATGACACCTGTTCCATGTGCAAACATGGCTGCCTTTATCTCAGGCATGTTTACATCCAAAGTAAACATCCTACCATTTTTGTTACCCTTTGCGACCAAGCGACACTTATTTTTGAAGTCTTCCACAAAACATCCTTGAGGATTAAACCTTACTTGTAGACCCTGCTCAACCATTTGTCCAATAGAAACCATGTTCTTTGTAATATTCAAAACATGAAGTATATCAGCCAAGTACTTCATTTTGCCATCCTACATAGACAATGGCACTTTACCAACATGCGCAATGGGGTGCGCATTATCATCACCTATTTCTACATAACCTCGTTTTTTCATTTTCTGCATATCTTTAAACCACTAAGCATGACTAGTCATGTGGTTAGAGGTGCCAGAATTCACATACCATATATCTTGAGATCCTGACACATCCCCTGTTATTATGGAACTAAGCATGTGCTGCATCACAAATAGCTGCTCACTTCTGTCATCACCTCCATGTTTGCTAGATGATGCATAGTTACCTTGCTGTTGCAACTTCCCACTTTTAATGTCATTCTGCTTTTTGTAGCAGTCCTTTGCCATGTGTCCTAGTTATTAGCCACAGTAATAGAACTCTATGCTATTTGTATTTTGATTTCTTTGCCAACCACCTCGGCCTCTTTGGCTCCCCCTGCCTCTAGACTGGCCTCTTCCACCTGTATATGATTGTGCTGTTGTGACTCATTGGACTGTTGTTATCCAGAATTCAGATTTCCTTGTCGGCCACCACCTTGGCCTCGACCCCACAGCCTCTACCTCTGCCTCTACCTGAATTAGAGTAGAAGGCCTATTCTGATGTGTTCTTGCTTTGTGAAGAAGAATCCTCACCTAAAGCCTTTTCTTCTATGATCAGCATAGATATCAAGTCCCGAAAGTTGAGAATATTCTCCCTAACTGCAACGGAGGTCTTGAATGGCTTGTATTCTTTGCCAAGCCCATTCAGACAAACACTCACCAAATCATCATCCTCCATTGATACATTGATAGATCCAAGGGATTCAACAATGTCCTTGATATTTAAGGCATATTCATTGATGGACATGTTTTTCTTTTCTGCAGCATGCAACTCTTTCTTTAACTGCAACTTCCTTGCCTTTGTGTTAGTCTGGAACATTCTAAACTAGATTCTGCCATGCAACTGCTCGAGTGTTTGCATCATATATGTGTCCTATCATAGTGTCTGTGGTGGTGGCACTAATTGAAAGCCAATACATAACTTTTCTTGAACCCTGATTCCAATCCTTGAATGCCTTTATATCTATAGAAGTGGCATCCTCCTCAGATAACTCTGGAGGCTCCTCATTGTCTCCTTCTACATAATCCCTAAATCCTTTACCCATTAGGAAATTGGTCATTCTGAACTTCCAGGCATGGAAGTTATTCTTATCCAGCTTCTCACTAACAATCTGATTAATTCCGTCAGACATGTTTTCCTGCAACAACCTGCAAATAGACAACTTCTGTATACAACCTATAATACAGCAGTATCTCTTGTAACTACTGCAGAGCAGCGGTACTTCAGCACAGCCTGTGTGTCACCAAATGTGACCAAAGTACATGTACATACACCCAATATCAACAGTACATATGTGAACCCTGTTTGCACTTCCAAAATGCACTGCTGCACTGCAATAACCAGATTTTGAGTAGAAACAGTTCTCTACCAAAACTTCTAGAAGACTGCCGAAAATATCCTGCAGTGACGAAACAGGGCCCGTAACGCGCCCAAAACATAAATCTGGCAAAAAATTTAAGTCCAATAAGATAGTATACTTGCCATGTAGCTCCGCTCCCGCGAAGACAGCTCCTCAATCAGAGATGTGTAGCTCCCAGAGCTACTGAGGGGGTGTTGTACCTAAACCAAGAAGGGGAAAGAGATGATGGTGCTCTTACCCGTGTAGTACCACTTCCTTCCTTGCTTGTTTTTTCCTCTTGCTTGCCTCCTTAGCTCTCACATGAACCAGACTCTGATACCATAAAGAGAATGTGGGGAAGAGGGAGAGCTTCAAGCCCTAGTAAAGCAAACACACACACACAAGAGAGAGCAAGACACAAGAGAGAGATGGATAGCTGAATTTTCTCCTATCTTCTTCTTCTCTACTCAACCAACATAACATAAAGATAAGAGTACACACTATATGGGTTAGTACTCAACTACTACAACATACAAGGGTTGGTCCATAATGTGAACCCGACTAAATGAGCTGGTGCTATAGCTATGCCAGTCTCTACTAGTAATCCAAAATGGCTGTGTCACACAACCTGTCATTCCACTGGCCGCATATCACCCACAATCTTACCAACCATGCCGGTGGTGTAGATGCGGAAGCTATCACCCAACCATGCCGGTGGTGTAGATGCGGAAGCTATCACCCAAGCGGGTCATCAATGTCCATTGTAGCACTAGTTGAGCTCCATATCTCAACACTCTAATTATTCATCCTACACCTTCCTCACAAGATTTTGGGCTTGTTTCGTTTATTCCTCCTCCAACAATGAATTGGGATACTCTTTAAGTTTCTTTGGAAGCTTCACATAGTCAATAGACTACTTTTCTTTAAGAAGAGCAAGTTTGAGTGGGAAGATCGCTCGTTGTCTCCGTAAGGGAAGAAAATTTTAGAGCTCTCATCTAAACCAGATAGTCATTCACGACAGCATTGTTCTTGTAGATAATAGCTAACCGTGCATTGTATTTTCACGTGCCTTCTTCTTGTGGACCTCAACTCTACAACCTTTGGGGTTTGCACCTCAGGCTCTTTAGCTGCCTACTTTGAAGTTGAAGCTTAAGTTTTTTGCTTATTTTTGTAGCCTTGGATATTTCCTTGGATGTTGACCTCATCTTATGACCTTGTCTTGTGATAAAATTAAGGGGGTATATGAATAAGCCCTCCTTATACACTCAACAATTTAAGGCTTGTCAAAGTGACAACTAATGCTTCTACTATTGGGGCAATTGTCACTCTATTGGGATAATCCTTATAAGTATGGTCAAATTTGCACTTGTAATATGTGCCTCCATAAAGAATGACATTAGGGTTTGGCACATGATTGGTAGTGCTTGGAGAACTTGAGGGATTTGGTGCAAGGTATTAGTGAGGAAACTTTGTAATTAAATGTTAGCCTTTGCATCAAAAGCATTACATCATGGCCTATGTACCATATTGTTGAGGTCTCTCACTCTGTGTTACACCATGGCTTGAATAGAGAGGCATAGTCTATAGTTAGATCCTATTCATTGATACCCATAGGGCCATTGCTACTTCTATGGGTCTTATTGTTTATAAGATTTATAGCTCTCTTTTTCTTGAGTTTCTTTTCTACAAAGGTAGAGTCACCATATAGTTCTTGGTGGAGGAATGGTTGAGGTGGTAATATCAAATATGGATATGGCAATTATGGGGTCTATACATACCTCTTAGTGCCAACTTTTCCATGCTCATATACATACCTCTTAGTGCCAACTAAGAGTTTGCCAACTCTTAGTGCCAACTTTTGAATAGGACTCTTGTTGGTGCTAGTTAGGCACCCTCCTTTGCCACGAAGGCTTTGGATGAGATGTGTTCCCTATCTCTTGGTTTGGGTGGATGACCTCTACATCCCTATCTGAAGATTATCTATTACTATTCAGAACAACTATGATATATGTCACCTATCTCTTGGATTTGTGGATGACCTCTACATCCCTATCTGAAGATTATCTACTACTACTCACAACAAAAAGATGTAGCATCTAGAATTGTAGAGAAGATGATCATGAAGCCTCATGAATGAGCAATAAGGTATCTAGCCTTTTATAGGGATTGCATATCTCATATATAGATACTTGGTTCTAGCTCGCCTTTCTCTTACTTAAGGTTATAGATTAATAATATCCATCTCACTTCGAATACCATGATGAAAATGTGTTTCAAGACCTTGTATGGCTAACCTTTTCAAGTAGGTTTAGTGCCAATGGTTTAGTGCCCTAAACCATTGGCTTGCTTCGCCTTTAAGGCAAAGTCCAAATGAATAGATCTTGGTGGGATCATCTCAATCCTTCCCATGGCTTGGTGAACTTGATAAAACTTCTCTAGGCAATAAATTGCCTCATGAGGTTGGGCTTTGTAATTTCCTTATACATATTTACGTGGTGATGAAATGTAAGAAAAAGATTACACAAGCCCTATGTTTCATGGTTTGGAGTTTCTTGCCTCATCCTGTCTTATACATATTCATGTAGTGGTGGAACGTAAGGAAAATATTACACAAACCCTATGTTTTAGGGTTTGGAGTTTCTTGCCTCATGAGGTTGGGCTTTGTAATTGCATCATATTTTAATCTCAATTATTACATAATATTTTACTTGTAATTTGGGTACTAACTTTTTGCAAAAAATCTCATAGCAATGTTTATAATATTAACCATTTTTCAACCATTTTTTAATTCTATTAGTTATCTTTATTATTCCATCTATAATGTTTTGTAATAGCAAGTTCAAGGGTTACATTATGGTGTGGATAGAAGAAGTATTTATGATTTAGTTCCCTAAAAAGTTTTCTAAAACACATGATTATTAATTCCTTTAATGCCCTAATCATAGTAGGTTTTGGTTAGAATGTGGAAATACTTCACATAGGTATTTCAAACTTCAAATGTTTGAGGTGTGTACTTAATATAAGTGTATGGAAGAAATATGACCTTTCTAAAGTGACTTATTATTTTGTCATACATGAATATATTCAACTGATAAGTGACACTTGAGGCATTCTTTCAAAGAACATGTAAAGCTAAAGATAAGTGACACTTGAGGCATTCTTTCAAAGAACATGTAAAGCTAAAGATAATTTTAACTCTCTCTCTCTCTCTCTCTCTCTCTCTCTCTCTCTCTCTCTCTCTCTCTCTCTCTCTCTCTCTCTCTCTCTCTAACACACACACACACACGTGTATATGCATACACAAATACATGCATGCACATGCACACGCACATGGACATGCACACACACGTCCATGCATATGTACACACACACCACCACCACATAAAACAAAGATACACGCACAGACACACCATTTAAAAATTGTGGGCACAAAAGTTTCTCTAATAAAGTGAAAAAATACAATGGCTCTTGCACTTTCTCTTCACTTATTCACTTTAATGGTGTCCCACCTTGAGGTTCCACATGTACCAAAGCTTATGAAAAAATTATTAACTTTAATACTACATTAATGAAAAAGGAAAGTACATTTACAGATGAAAGATATACATTGATAATGAGATTTAATGTTAGGGATTATGAACTTTGTGATATTTATAAGTGATTATGCCAAGAAGAGAATATATAGTTGGAGAGTTTGGTATTCATAATGTGATATCCATGTTAATATCACATTATAAATGTACAAGGATAATTGACCTTTATAGTTTATAACCTTTTTAATGCTTTATTATATGGTACTATACACAATTCCCAATTTTTAGGTAAAGAATTTTGGTGTGATATGATGTAGTATGATTTTAGGCTTTGGCCCATGGCCTTTTTGAACCGTTTTGTAATGATCTTTGAGTGTTAATATTATACATATCTACTTCCAAAAAAAAGAAGTGAAATTTTGAGTTAAGGATAAATATAGAGGAAAACTTATTACATTTGTGTTTGTGGTGATAAATTACTCAATTCTTTAGAGCTACTGTGCTTTTTATTGCATTATCTTACCATTAAATGTGGTGAGTAATTTTGAAATTTCTAAAAAGAATGTTTAGATGAAATCAAACGAAAACTTTGTACAAAGTTAAGGTGCCACTTTGACAACACTTCTTTCAACTTTTCTTTTGTAAACTGGGTTAAGGAAGAGTAAATGTTTTTATTTCTACTTAACACAAAACTACTCAGTTTTACAAAACCATGGATTTTAGCAATAGAGTTTCCCTCACGACAAGTTCCCCTTTGATGTTAATTTGCTTTCGATCATTTACAAAAGGTTCCATGTGTCAAATGGATGCACAAGAAAAGAAGGAATCGACGAAATAGCTAGGCATTATTGTTCGCCACCTAGAGGCATATACACATGACAAGAACTTGAGCAAGCCCACCACCATGACACTTGTAAACATGATAAGAACTTGTTGAAAGCTACATAAAATATGTCATTGAGAAAAGGTGAAGGCATGTAGGGCCTTTGAGAGGTTTCGATGTAGCTTTCATACTTGACTACAAACTTTCTTTTATTTTCACTTTGTTTGGTACACGGAGAACTTTCTCAATAGGCCTTAATTTGGTCTTCGCATGGGTACAAATCGAGATACCAATAACCAAATTATTAAAAGTGATTAAGGTGATTTCTGTCCCCCGCTCAAACTTATCAAAGTTGATTAGAGTATTTGCTACCCCCACACTCTATGGTCGTGTCGGGAGATTTTGGGAATTGAGACACCGACAGCTAAATTATCATAAATGATAAAAATTGATGAAGGTATTTGCAACCCAAACTGCAGCTTGATCGAAATTGGGTAAGGTATTTGCTACCCACACTTCAATTTTGTAAAAATTAAGGTATTTGCTACACACACTTGAGCTTTATAAGAATTAAGGTATTGAAGAGCTTGGAAATATCAATATATTAATATATTATTGCTCCCAAAAAATGTAAAGGTATTGATTAAGTATAAAAGATTAAGGTGTATGCTAGCCCCCCACACACTATGGTCGTGTTCATTGGGGTGGGTGCTATAATGTACAATTTAAAAAAATTGACATTTCTAGAATCTTGTGTGAATTATTGGTGTTTGGATTGGACGCGTTTTTGGGGCGGCCATTGGAGAGCGTCCGATTGTATGCTCATCAACGGCCGGCAAGCCATGATCGGGGACGCTTAATAATTGCCGCGCATTCGAACCCTTTGAATAAATAATAATAAACGCGTCATTAATCATACATTATTCCACTTTACGTAACCCCATCATTAATCATACATTAATCCACTTTACTTCTAAATGAGAGAGATTAGTATGATTAATCCCCTTTACCTCTAAATGAGAGAGATTACATCACATCCATATCTGCTTTAGTCAATCCAAATCTAATGATAAAAGCACCCCCCACCACCACCACAATAACAACAACAACGACAAAAAAGCTCATAAAAAGTTCATACAGATCTACTTCAGTCGATCTAAATCTAATGGTAAAAGCACAAGCACCCCCACCAGTAGAAAAAAAAGTTCATACAAATCTACTTCAATCAATCTAAATCTAATGGTAAAAGCACCACCATCACCACCACCACAACCAAAAAAAAAAAAGAGTTCATATATAGTAGATTACCTAGTTTTTCAAGCCATTAGGTGTATAAAAAGTTTCCCCCAACCCTTTTTTTTGTAGGGGGGATTATTTATTTACCTGATATATAATGCCACCATTGATCCTTCAACCTACCTTGCTCTTTAACATCTCGAGTCCCAACCCCTCACGCCAGAGCTCACACTGGTATAAAAGTTCTCCCTTTTCAACCACCACAGGTTTATTGCTTGGTGGGGTTGTGTGAGCCTGTCACCACGAGCAACAATCCATGGTGCTTTGCCTCTAGTCTTACTTTTGCTCAGTCCTTATGGATTTTCACGTTTTTGTCTTTGTTCTACTTCGTGACCAATAAGTCTTTGTAAAGTGGGACTTGGTGTAAACAACCCAAGTTTTTTTCAAAACCCTATGAGCCAAGGCTGAGAGTTACCTTCAACATTGACTTAGTATTAAAAACTAAAACTTCACCAACCATTGTTAAACCATGTTAAACACAAAACTAAAACTTCACCAACCATACTGAAACAATGTAAAAAACACAAAACCTTTATTGATAATGGCACGACAATATTGTATAATTTACAATATGGACCCCAAAATTCTCCTTCCCTATAAGTTTAATAATTATATCTTAGCAATATAAACCTTAAAAAATATCCTTCCCTATAAGTTTAATAATTGTATCTTAGCCACATGTATGGTTCTTGTTGTTTAGAGACTAAATGCAACACATTGGTATATTTTATTATTAACCTTAGTCATTATACTTGGGATTTTATTCCATAAAAACCCTTCTTGGGATTCTAGTCATTATACTTGGGATTCTATTCCATAAAAAATCCGTTTTGTGATTGTCAAAGTTGTGAGTATGTAGAACATGCTCACACACAATTATAGTATTTTTATAGTAAACTAAGAATACATTAAAAAGTATTACAAACATTGGGATTAATATTTCAAATCCTATATATACAAACATTAAAAAGTATTACAAACATTGGGATTAATATTTCAAATCCTATATATACATAAAACTAAGAATACATTAAAAAATATTACAAACATTGGGATTAATATTTCAAATCCTATATATACATAAAACTTAAGCACCAGTATTTCAACATGTGAGCTCAAGCCTTATTATAGCTATTTAAAATTTGTGTAGGATATTCTGATATGGTCATCAATGGACAAATAGTGTAGTGATATTGAAAAGCACAAATTCCATAAGTATTACATCTTGTGCAGTGTAAATATCGACGCTTCTTTTCCTCAAGGATGTTGGTGGCAAGGCTAATATCAAATGTGCTTGAAGCAGAAAACCTGAGATTTCAACTGTGCCCCCCTCTACCTTTTCTTCCTTGATGGCTATCATATCCATGCTATGGAGGCACTATGCTTGTGAGCACAATGAGCCAATGTCTACTGCACAATCCACATAACCTACCATCACAACAACAAGTCCCATCCTCTCCAATGATCTTAACTTAATGCTTAATGTAAAGAAGGAAGGGCATGTACCTTTTAGTATTTATCACACTCGTTTGTCAAAGGGGGTGGGGGTGAAGACTCCCTACACTCTTGTAAATATAAAATATTTTTTTACGCTTTTTGAATTAAAAAACACCTTATGCATGCATATTTTCTATAACTCCACATAAGAATACAATCCACAATGTGCCAGCTTACATATTTTTCACTAACCACACCCCCCTTCCCCCCCTCCACCAAGAAAAACAATGCAGACACCTCAATTCTCTCTCTCTCTCTCTCTCTCTCTCTCTCTCTCTCTCTCTCTCTCTCTCTCTCTCTCTCTCTCTCTCTCTCGCCTCCATATGTAGGGAGTCCTTCATAGAATGAGTGACTAATAATTCCATTACTAGCTAACTCCTTGTGACCTATAGCCTTTGGCTCTCATATATGTCTTTGTAGTTAGATAAGCTATCATATGGAAACTCCACCACCTCATGACATTCTTATGCCTCCAACTCCATATCTTGCACCATTTGTTCCTTTTTGGCTAGCATCATTACAAGTTTGCCAAGGAGTCTAAACGGGCATATCTCTCCCTCCACCCACCCTCTCTCTACTTTAAAAGCTCTACCATGATTATTTATTGTGGTAGATCTTATGTAGAAGTTAATTGTAGAAGTAAAAACAATTCCTTGATAGTCCATGATGGTAGTTGTAGTGGGGGTTGAAGTTTTCGTATGGTGATGGTTTATGAGTCGAAAGAAACAGCAATGTTTAAGGCATGGTGTAGAAGAAAGGAAAGATGACATAGTTTGATAACATTTTGGTGAAATGACTATGATTATTTTTAACACCCATGTAAGGACCTTGCTTACACATGTAAGGAGTTGATGTGTGCCACCAAGACACTCCATATCCTAGCAAGAAATACCTCATGTTAAAATGGGCTACAATTGTCATTTCATAGCCATATCCTAGCAAGAAATACCTCGTGTTAAAATGGGCTACAATTGCCATTTCATAGTGATCACTCTAGTTAAAAAGGGGCTACAATTTCCATTTCATAGTGATCACTCATGCTAAAAGGGGCTACAATTTCCATTTCATAGTGATCACTCATGCTAAAAGGGGATACAATTTCCATTTCATAGAAGTGATCACTCATGAGTGATCACTTCTATCGTGATCACTCATGCTAAAAGAGGCTACAATTTCCATTCATCCAATGATCACTTTTATAGTGATGATCATGCATGTTAAAAGGGGCTACAATTTCTATTCCATAGTGATCGTGTCATCTTTAACATTATCTTCTATAGTAATCACCTCATGTTGAAAGGGGCTACAATTGCCATTCCATAGTGGTCATCTCATCTTTAACACTATGTTTAGAGTATCTAGGATAATTGATTCAACACCACCCCATGAAAGGTCCATGAACACATTGTTAGGAATCATACCTCCATTTGCTCATTTTAGTATAAATGTTGACATGAATGATGGGAAGAAAATTTAAAAAATACCATTTTAGATCTGATGGTACATGGAGATAATGTTTCCAATTGCAAAAACATAAGAGGAAAGTCATTACACGTGGTGTATGAAGAGCCCAGTAGGGTTCAGAACACATGGTAGTGATCCAAGTGTTCGTAGGTCTACCATGGGTATACACAGTTCATCATTATGCATATATGGTCAACGCCATTCAAGAGATAGAGCCATCATATTTTGAGGAGGTACTTGGGCATAAGCATTGGGAAGATGTCATGGATCAAGAGATGGTTGCATCATATGCAAATATTAAATGGGATTTAGTGCCTTTGCCGAAGGAGAAGAAGAGCACATTTTAGATGGGAATGTTATCAGGAGAAGAAGAGCACATTTTAGATGGTAATGTTAGCAGGTACAAAGCAAGATTGGCTGCCAAGGGATATGTATAGACATAAGAGGAGACATTCAACCTGGTTGCCTATAATGCAACCGTGAGTTCAATCATTGCTATGGTTATAGCTAAGGGATGGTCTTTACATTAGATGGATGTAACAAATGCATTTCTACATGGTGGTGATTTAGGTTTACATGGTGAAACCACCAGAGCATGAGGATCATGCACACCCTAATTTTGTTTGTAGGTTGCATAAAGCCTTCTATGGCTTGAAGTAGGTACCTAGAGCATGTTCAGGCAAGATGAGAGAGTATCTTGTCTAAGCACCTAGAGTATGCTCACTATTGGATTCTAGATATCTAAAGTTGATTTCTCCCTCTATGTGAGAAAGACTGATAGGGGGATTGTGCTAGTGTTGATAACTTGATTCACAGGTGACAATGATGATGATATTCATGAGGTGAAGATGCTTCTTAAGAAGAAGTTTGAAATGAAAGGTTTAGCTGAGCTACGTGATACTTCCTAGGTATAGAAATGATTAGATCACAAGATGGATTTGGCTTTTGTTGAGGTAGTATGTATTAGATATGCTATGACAAGGTGTAAGCCAATCTCAGTGCCATTGGAGCAGAACACGGGGTTGTCTATAAATATTGGTGATCCTTGCTATGTACAGTTGCATCATAGGGAGCATTGTAGTAGGGAGTTTAACTTACATGACTATGGACCATACTATGTGTAGACATATGGTAGGGAGTTTAATTTACATGACTAGTACTTGGCCAAATTTGAGCTATGTGGTTGGATTGATGAGTTTATGTCGGCCCAAGGAAGCTATAATTAGATGCAGCTAGGAGAATACGTAGGTACATAAAGTCCATAGCACATTACGGGCTTTTCTATATGAGGCTGGGATATAAGTACATGCACATGGGTACATAGATGTAAATTGAGCTGGTAGTGTCTGAGAAAGGAGATCTACTAGTGGCTTTATGTTTTCTTTTAAAAGTGTCACTATTATCTAGAAGTAACCCTATAATTGCTTTGTCGACTGTACAGAGGCGAGTACATGGACACTATTTTGTGGCGTTGAGGTAGCTTGGTTGTAAAAGCTACATGTAGATATGGGTGAGCCCATGGATAAGGTTATTGTTATTTATTGTGACAATATAAGTAGCATACAATTAGTTAGTAATCTAGTGTATCATGCTAGGACAAAACACATTAAGGTGTATTATCACTTTATGAGGGAGAAGGTTCTAGCAACAGGTGATGTGGATTTGGAATAGTCACAACACAGTGGGCTGGCTGACATCTTCACAAAGGCATTGGGTACAAAGAAGCTCTACAGGTTTAGGATCTTACTTGGAGTGCAAGGTATGGAATTAAGATCGAGGGCGACTGTTAAGACATCAAGCTCAAGTAGTGTAGATATGGATGACACAGCAGGATGATAGCTTTGTACTTACACCACTAGCATGGTTGGTGAGATTATGGTTGATATGCTACGAGTGGTTAAGACTTTGTGTGATAGCTACTTTAGTTTACTAGAGTTATGGCATAGTTATAGTGCTAGCTCATATAGTTGGGCTCAAATAATGATCGTGTATGTTTAGCATTTTAGTACTTCCCCTTATAGAATTTTAGTACTTTATGTTATAGTATGCACTCTTATCTTTATATTATGGTTGTAGAGAAGTGAAGATAGAGAAGTGAAGAAGATATAAGAAAACCCAGCCCATCCATCTCTCTCTTGTGTGCTTGTCTACTCTTTTGTGTGTGTATGTGTGAAGAAGTTTTCTTTTGCGAGCTCAAGCTCACCCTCTCCCTCACATTATTCTCATGGAAACTTCCTTAAAAATGATCAATATAGGGGGTTTGGGGTGGATGGTCACCAATATATATATATATATATATATATATATATATATATATATATATATATACATACATACATACATACATACATACATACATACATACATACATACATACATACATACATACATACATACATACATACATACATATATATATATGTGTGTGTGTGTGTGTGTGTGTGTGTGTGTAATATATTTATATATATATATGTATGTGTGGAAAATGGGCCTTGAAGAAGAGGAGAGAGATAGGGGGTCTAAAAAGGGGCAAGGGTTACACCTTTGGATACAGACTTTGGGAGGGATCCTTCAAAAAAAAACATTATTGGTTTATAAAAATAAATCACAATTAACCATGCATTTCAACTTGATCCTATACAATATCTACACTTTGTGTGCCCCTCCCAATATACAACAACTATATTTTGGAGACTATATATAGATAATTCTTAAGATGGTGTAGCTTTCCTTTCACCTCTCAGTGAGACCATGTAATCTTGCCCCTAGTACAATCATAGCCCATCTCCCCAAGTCCACATAGCGCCTTAAGTGCAAGCTCCATAAGAAAGCTCCATAAGATGTGCAAAAGGTGTGCAATATATATTCTCTTTTTGATTAACATATATCTACAACACCTCTCAAAACACATGTTTCTTTTTGGCATACTACTTACTGCCTATGGGGAGAGAGCCCCCAAAATTAACTTGAACATTAACAGAGGTAAGGTTAAGTCCTAGAGAGCTTTCTATCTCCTCAACCAAATGCTAGCTTCCCACCTCAATCTAAAGATTTATTGGAATGTGGCCTTAAATAGTAGTAGCTTACTATATAAGATCCATGACGTAACTTCCTAGAAAAGATCCTAATGGTCTGAGCCCTTCGAGATTGAAAGACCTCCAATTGAGCTTGTTGACACCAGCTATATTATTGCCACTCATCCTAGTTTAAAGGAGTCAATTGTTTTTTTCTCACCCCATTTACTAATTCCATCCTCAAACTTTTTGTGGTGATCTCTCTTTTCTGTTTCCCTCAACATGTTACCCTCAAGATTACTCATTACCATTTATTAAAAAACTTTGACCACGATTGAAAGGATCATTATCCCTTATTTCCAACTTAGAAAAACGTCTTTTATAGATAGATCCACAAAGAGGTTATATCCTTGGGGAGGGAGTTATTAACTATGAGCTTTCTCTTGGGAAATTTGATAGAGCCATTGCCCCACTAGATAAGGTCCTCATAACTACATCTAAGCAAGAAGTGATCAGAAAGGGATGAGTTGGTATCAGCCCAAACTTTTAGTGTGTGGGGTATCTCGTTCACACTGTCCCCAAAAATAAAACCAGTCTAATCTTGATGAGAACTATTGACCCCATTAGGACACAAAACTCCCTCCTACATATCTATGTGTCCTTCAACCTTGTGAAAGTCAATCATGAGGATCATGGGTGAAACCCATTCAATTTACCCAACCATGACCATAGTTTCCCTCTTTGCTCTAGCAATTTGCGACCCATATACATTGACTACCCATATCTATTACTCCCCATATTGAACATCTACCACACTAGAGCCCTACCATTTTTTGTAATCACTGAGAGGGTATCAAAGACCTATTCACAATGGACATTATTGCACTATAGCCATTTTTTATCCCTCCATATAGAAGACTAGCCACTCATTGAACTTGATTTCTTCTTATCCCCTCTACCATTCTGCTCTTAAATTTCCCGAATGGCACAACACTTTTTTGTTACATGCCCCCAAAAAACAGTAGCCTTCTTATTATCTTGAATTACCCAGATGGCACAACACTTTTCTGGTACATTGCCCAAAAAGCACTAGCCTTCTTCTTATCCTTTCAATTCCTTCACATTCTTAGACTCCCCCCCCATTGTCACCATCATTGCTCGTCAATGTTTGGGACCATCTCTACCTCCCCACTTTTATTGAAATATCAAGCTCAACTAGTGCTATGGACATTGATGACCCGTCTGGGTGACAGCTTCCTCAATTATGCCAATATGGTTGGTGAGATTATGGGTGATACGTCGCCAGTGGTATATAGCTGATAGCCACTTTAATGTACTAGAGTTATGGCATAGTTAGTGCCAACGCATGTAGTCAGGTTTACACTATGGACCAACCATATGTTATAGTAGGAGAGTATTTTCCCTTGCGGTATATACTCTTATATAGAGAAGAGAAGAGGACAAATAAAATTCAGCCATCCATCTCTCTTGTGTGCTTCTGTACTCTCTTACGTGTGTAAGGAGCTCAAGCCCATCCTCTCCTCCTCATTGTTCTTATGGTTTTAGAGCACTAGTTTGTGCGAAGAGCTCAAGAGGCTAGCAAAAGAAGTGGTACATGAGTAAGCGTGATTCCATATTTTTCTCTCTTTGATTTTGAAGCAACACCTTTAGGTAGCTAATGAGAGTTATAGGCAAACAGGGAAGTCACTATCTCAGATTGAGGACTCCTTTTGGGTAAGGAAGAAGACCCTGTTTTATGTAGTTAACTTTAATAATAACTGACATTTTACGTGTTTCAAGGCAATTTGGGCACATTTCGAGCCCTATGGCTATTCAAGTTTTTATGCTGGCACTCTGTGGAAGTGTCAATTTTGACTACATATGCGCAATTTCAGGTTTGGTGCAAAGTTGCAGTAGAAATTTGATTGCAAGAGGTAGTCTGTGTAGAGAATCTAAGATTTGCACGTTATTGGTGGATGTATGTTTGTGTGACTGTTCCATATACAATCAGTATAACATGTGTACAACACCGCTGTGTTGAAGATTGTAAGTTTGTTGTAAGTGCAAAAGTATTTACAAGCAATATTTAGTAAGTTGTTATATAGGTAATCATGTCTAACATTCGATCCCAAATTGCGAGAGAGAAACTAGATAAGAATAGCTTCTAAGCAATATTTAGTAAGTTGTTATAGGTAATCATGTCTGATAGTCTATCCCAAATTGCAAGAGAGAAACTAGATAAGAATAGCTTGTAAGCATGGAAGTTCAGGATAACCAATTTCCTTATGGGAAAATGATATTGGGAGTTCATCACATGTGATGAACTGAAAAGGAGTTAGAGATTCCTAAAGAAAATCCCACCCTACAGTAGGTGCAAGCATAGAAAGGATGGCATGAAAGAGTCAAAAAGGTGATGTACTAGTTATTTGTGTTGTCAAATTGATAGACTCTATGTCTGTTATTATCAATGTGATAGACTCTATAATTATGCATACACAGGATGCATAAAAGCCTAAGGAGACTTGGGACATCTCGGTGAAAATATACAGTACAAACACAAGCGTGGAAGATGCAGGTAAAGCACGAGTTGTATAATGTGACTAGAGAGAAGCTAAGTATAAATGATTATTCGGTGAAGGTTAGCTTGCAGATGCTCTTTCTTCTATTGGATCATGAATGATGATATGGTATTGGTGACCTTGAATGGCCTTGGCAAAAGGACACAATCAGTTTCACACCTCCATTAGAGTTCAAGAGAACTTTCTAAACTTTCAAGAATTGATTACTGTCCTCATCTATGAGGAGATGAAAGTTCGTCCTTTAGAAATTCACATAAGCACGCCTTCTTCTCATCTGTGAGGTGATGAATCTTGGGAGAGGTACATCCTCTCGAAATTCCCATGAGCAAGCCTTCTACTTAGAAATAGATAGAGGTAGAGACAGATCATCATCTAAAGGATGTGGAGGTCGATTTAACAACAATAAGAAAATCATCAATCTCATACAGGTAACTCTATAGGCGGGGGGGAGCCAGAGAGGTCGAGGTAGTTGGTAAAGAAATAAAAATACAAATAGCATAGAATGCTATTACTATGGCAAACCAGGGCACATTACAAAGGACTGCTATAAAAAGCAGAATGATATCAAAAGTGAAAAGTTGGAGCAAGGTAACTATGTATCATCAAGTAAAAGGGGTGATAACAGAAGTGAGTGCAATTGTTTGTGATGCAGCACATGCTTAGATCCACGATAGAAGATGTATTAGGATTAGTGGTATGTGGATTTTGGCACCTCTAACCACATGACTAGTCATGGGTGAGTGGTTTAAAGATATGTAAAAAATGAAAAAACTAGGGTGTGTGGAAACAAGTGATGATATTGCACACCCCATTACACATGTTGGTAAAGTGCCATTGTTTATGTAGGATGGAAAGAAGAAGTACCTATAACATATGTACTTCATGTTCCTAATATTATAAAAAACTTAGTTTTTATTGGATAGATGATCGAGCAAAGTTTGCAAGTGAGGTTCAATCCTTAAGGGTGCTTTGTGGAAGACTTTAAAAACCAATCCTGCTTGGTTTGCAAGATTGGTTACAAAGGATAATAGAAATGGCAGGATGTTTACTTTTGATGTTAACATGCCTGAGGTGAATAGAAATGGCAGAATGTTTACTTTGGATGTTAACATGCTTAAGGTGATGGCAGCCATGTTTATGCAAAGGATATGTGTCATCGTAGATATTGACATATGGCATAAGCGCATTGGTCGTGTGTGGATATATAATGGCCAAAGTCTATGCAGCCCAAAATTTTGTTGTAGGTTACCGAAGTTTAAGGTTGATGGTATGCACAAAGTATGTGAAGCATGCCAACTTATAAGCATCAAACAAGGCAACTTAGTGACTGTTTCTTTGTTGCTCTAACTCATTAGCAACACTCCTAAAAGAAAACATAAAGCTACTGAGACATTACCAACCCAATCAACCTCTGTATACCCATGTAGCTTTATCTCTCTGCTAGCCTCATAGAAAAGTCCATAATCAATAGTGGATCTTGGAATCCGTCTAGACAAACCTAAGTGTGTTTAGGGTTTGTTATGGGCTATGTATAGGGTATCGGGACTCTATCTTGTGCAAGAATTGACCTTCATGTGATTTGTAACATTTTCATTTTGTTGCTTGCGATGTGGAAGTTGTGTAAACTAATGTTAGTCTTGTTTAGTTAGAGAGACTCCTCTCTCTCTCTCTCTCTCTCTCTCTCTCTCTCTCTCTCTCTCTCTCTCAGCCACACCACCAAACCCCCCCTTCCCATTCCTTCTCACTTTCATTTAGTGGGTTCATGTAAGGAAAGAAGTTGGAGGATTAAAGTATGGCCAAACATTTTATGATGTTTGGGTGAAACTTAGGGTCTTTACACACTCTTGAAAAATAGCGAGAAACCCAACAAAAGAGGAATAGTCTCCTTCTGAGGGAATAGTCTATAAAGACCCATACATGATACATTGACAAGTCAATGCGGGACTAGTCAGTGCTATAAAAAAACCTCGGATATAGTGTAATTGCACCTTAAAAAATTTTGAGAGTGAAGGTCTAAAAATTGGTGATTTTCAAGAGGTTTTAGTCAAAACACTTTGAAAAGGGCAAGGTTGGAGTGTGGCTGGGTTTCCTTGATCACTTTTTTAAATTGGTCGATTTTTAATTTACCATTTTATCCTCTTCAATCTCATGCTTATCCTTTCCCAAAAATTCATGAACGACTTTCAAACTACTAAATATGAACCTTCAAAAAAGGCTGTGGAGCATAGTTTTTTGGAGTCCACGAGCTGCTTTTATTTAATCAAATGTAGAGAAACATTTCGGTGCCACATATTATTTATAACAAAAAATGGAAAATTTTAGACGGTTTTCTTCGAGACAAGGTCAGAGTTCCGTCGGTTTTTCCGAATTTCGACGGGGGTGCAAAATACACTAAAGGTAGATTTTTTTAAAAGCACTCTCCATAACAAGAGGGCCCATGGGATGAAGTGGTGGGGGCCAAGGTGTGGTGTCACACGTGCGTGTGGGGGCTCCAGATGGATGGATGAGGGTTGAGACTCATCATGAGGGAGATCAATCAGACCATGGCACATGCCAGCATGGGGTACTTGACAAATTAGGAAACCAAGTGTGGGCAAGGCACGCATGGGGACATGGGTTTCTAAATGTAAACAAAAAACAAGGCCGCGGGTGACCCGCCGCGATACAGGGAAGAAAAGAAGGGCCCACATGATGACACAAGCCGGGCCCACTAACTCGGGGTATTCTCTATTGACGACAAAACTGACGGCGACGTTAGAAAAAGCAGCGAACATAGACGGGCCCATCGCTTTAACCACGGTTACCTTAATCCGTGTTGTGTTCGAACCTGGGTCAGAACGTTCACCTTCTTTATTAGGACCGGCAGAGTACTCTCTGAACTCTCTCTCTTTTTCTCTCTCGCACGCTCACCTTCGCCATAGCCGAGGCGAAGCTTTTCTAGGGTTTCATGTGATAGCTATAGTCCTCTCTAGGTTTTTCTGTCGCCTTAGCTGAAGCTTCGTGAAGCTCTTCTAGTGTGTGCCTTTTTCTACGGCCTGCATCTCGCCATAGCCAGTGCTTGCGAAGTTTTCTTACTGTCTTGCATCTTATCTAGAGATAGCGAAGCTTTCTTTTAGGGTTTTTATCCCGCCATAGTTAGAGCTCGCGAAGTATTTCTGATCGTTCGCTCGCGAAGGACACCACGGCTACTCCACAGAGCGCCAAGGGAAACATGCTGGGCAATTGCCCTCGCCCCTTGCTGCGAACAACCAGCAAGTCTCAGCTCATACCGAGCTACGGTAATTATAGCCCTCCTGAAGCGAAGCCTGCAGTGGGAGCTCCCCACCAAGTTGTGATCGGCTTCGACCTCGGCACGGAGAACAAGCAGCATCCGCACGGCTATGTTTGTGAAAGCCCCAGGTCTGTGCTAGAACCGAATGTTCTCTGTGTTCCTGTTAATCATCAGCAGTCCAGGTCTCCGAGGTCTCCCCGCTCTGCTCTTGGAAGCTTGCTTTCTGGCCATCCTTGCAAGGAAGGGGCCGGATTAGGGGGAGTGTCCCCCATTAAAGATGAGGAGTACGTAGAAGCAGCTAAATTTGAACCTGCCAAAGCTTCTTTGAAAAGCCAACCTATCCCGGTTTCTGATGTAGGACCTCTGCAAAATCAATGGCAGAATCAAGGTCTAGGTCAATGGGGTTGCAGAGGAAGCCAGAGTGCAAACCGTTGCCCTAATCTCAGCGAATTCATGGATGAGAACGACGATGTGGATGATGATGATGACGATGAGATGGACATTCGGGAGTCCATCTTTTCTACTGCTTCTCCTGCTTCCGGTTGCTGTAGCTTTGACTTTCCGGCAATGGATTTCCTCAGCGTGTGCTTCTTCTGCAAGCGCCGCCTCGCACAGGGCAAGGATATCTATATGTACAGGTAAATTCCCCTCTAAACTGATTTGGAATGTTGGAATTGTTACCCTTGAAAGGGCATGAAACCATCAAACTATGCATATGATTTCGTACAGTCCATAGTAGATATCAAACCCTAATATCCTTATCACACGTTAACCTTCAAAGTTCATTACCAAAACTCTTCATTTGTTGTATATATGGAGCCTGTAAAACCACACATGTGAACCCATCCAGTCCATGGTAGATGTCAAACCCTAAGATCCCCATCTTCACATAAGGTCCTCATTATCCACACCCGATCTAAACCCTAATTTACCATAATTATGTCTCGTTATGAATATTGAGTCCTATGCAAAATTTCCCTCATATCAAACTCCTAGTCTTACGCATCAACTCACGCATCTGGTGTTTGTGTAACGCTAATATGAAGGTCTTAAACCCCTATGTCCGCCGCTTTGCCAGATTGCACCACTTTTCTGATTAGTCTTCCTTTACTTTGAATTGCAGAGGTGATTGGGCTTTCTGCTCTTCGGAATGTCGATACCAACAGATTGTCATAGATGAATGCAAGGAGAGACGCTCCACAGCAGCTAGCTGCTACTCTGGAGCCCCCACCCATTGCAACAGTGTGTTGGCAGCGACCCCAGCTGCTTTAGCATAGCCAAATTATAATGTGTATAGAATGGCTGCGGAGCAAATAAGAATGCATGAGTATATGGGTGGGAGAGCTCACAAAGTGAGCCTCAGTATGTAGTTATGAAGCATGCTACATACTCAGTTTTGGGACATGGAATGGTGGAAGATGGTGCGGTTTTTACTTGTAATTTCTTTTAATATTTCTCGAGGATAATAAGTCTTGTAGCTACAGCAGAGTGAAGGTTATGAAGCTGAAGAAGATGAAGATCCCTAGTGGAGATGGAGGCCGGGATTATGATTCCAATTTTGGAATGGAGGAGGAGAGGAGAATGGGCAAGCATGTTTGCTTAGTCTTGATATATTTTAAACCTAATTTGATTCAAAGGTACACCTTTTCAATTTGGTTATTACCTGGCCCCAACCATTATGTTATGTGCCTTGCTGTTCACAAACACACCTTGCCACAAGTTGAAAAGTGTGCACTTGTCTTTTATTTATTAAATACCTCCATTTTGAAAATTCGTTGGAAATTACCTTCGCCGTGAACTAGATCCGTGTTAGGTTTTGAGCTAGCACTTTTTGCAAGGATCAATCGAGTTCACGACTCGTTGCCAAAACAAGGCTGCATGGAAATGGCCTCTTACAAAGTATGTGTCCATCCTTAGTCCTTGCCCATGCTATAGTCTATACCCACCTTGGCTCCAAAGTCTTGCCCATGCTACAAGGAGGGTTTGTGTGTGATTGGCCTTAGACTTAACTTTGAGCAATCCATGGGTTTTTTTACGTTGCAAACTCTTAAGATAGTCAAAGGCGAAGTTGGAACAACAAACCTCGAGTGGTTACATTGTTAATAAGCAAAGTTTGTATGTGATTGTTTCAATAGTTATGTTTCGACTCTTCTATTATTGGAAGTTTCACTTGAAAGCTTGCCCTTATGAAGGCATCGATCCATGTGAGTTCGATTCTAGGTGTGGTCAAATAATCCTTCAAGGGCTCTGGGAATAGTTTCTCTTCCTCCCATAACCCAATACGCATATTGCGCAATCATGTGATCATGTGTGTTTTCCAAACACTCAAGTCTTGCATATATAGATTTCCACCTTCCCAAACTAAGTTTTTATTTTAAGGGGTGAGATAATATTGCTTCTCACAATCTTAGTTTGAATTGGATTGTGTCACGTGGCATTTGGTATGCCCACATCCTTCAAGCTTGGCAATGTTAACGTGACATTCTTGGTGCACTACACTTTCTTGTCCATAAGCCCTTTGATCTTATGTCCAAGCTTTCAGATTCTCAACTCAACCACTTTTCTTGGGTGTACAAGCTCTTTCAAGAAAATCAAGCACATAGAAGGTAGGGAAAGGACAGGTGCTACCTTGATTTAATGTCTAATCCAAACTAAAACAAGTTGGACTACTATTAATAAATAGGTGTCCCACTTGGTTTTTTTCAAGAAAAAAAAATAGTGTGGACTAACAAAGTTTTTAAACGTTTTTTTCCTAGGAGGAATTTTAGGGATTGCCTTCTTTTTGGGAACTAGAAATTATTCACAAATGTCCATTTGCATGCCTTTTGTCTTAGGCAGGGAGCCCTCTCTCTCTTTGATCTCTATTGAGCTAAACATCCTCTCTCTCTCTCTCTCTCTCTCTCTCTCTCTCTCTCATTTCTTGAAGGCATATTAAATCAGTTGGGACCCTTGAGCTTCTAGGCCATTCCTTAATTCTATTGGCCCTGCTTCTATTGTGAGACCTTTGGCCTTCTAAGAGATTAGTTTAATTTCATTCATTTCCTTTGTGTTTTGGAGAGGGGTTGGGTCTCCTCCAGGGCTTCTTTTCAAGTAGGGCTAGGGATTGCATATCCTCGACTTGAGATTGTCTTCTTTTAGCAAGTTGGGATTTTGACCATGCAAATATCTAGGGAATCTTTGGATTTGGTTGGCTCTATAATCTTTGGGAAGGAGCTTTGTCCTGAAGGGTCTCTTCTTCAATTCAACTAACCTAGGCTTCTACTGTAGGGGGATCCTCTTTTTGAAAATCCATCTCTTCTATCTCCTCCTCAAAATCTTTGTTAAAACCAAAAGGCACTTGGGATCTCTCCACAAACTCTACTTCTTCATCCTCTTTATTTGCATCTGGTGGGGAGGGATTGCTTACTTCCACCAAAAGTGGTGAAAAATTGATTGGCCCCTCGAGATCTTAAAGGACGTGTGCTGGGGGGGGTACTTCCCATAGATGTTCTCTTTACGTGGGGGGCAAGGCTAAGACAAGGCATGCAATAGCAAGGGGAAGGGCTAGGGTTAGTAGGGCTACTCTCATCCGCCTCCAATTTCATCTACTGTAGCATCTGGTTTAATTCAATACAAAAAAAGCTCCATTTTATGGTAGAGCTAATTAGAATTTAGGAGGTAGGGGGTTAACTTAATGAAAGGGCTAGGGCCAAGGGCAGTGTTCACAAAAAACCCTCAAACAATGGCAACAAAATTGCAAATATTTAGAGTTCACTTTGTAAAATTTAAAATTGTAAGTTTTTTAAAAATAGCATAATTTGAGAACTTAAGTGACTTCAAAGTTTTTCATAACACTAAACTGAACTACAAAGGTTTTACATGGTTTAATATTTTTTAAAGAGGGTTTTCGAAGTTTTGATATCCTCTTTATAGGAGTCAAGTGGTTGTCCAATAGGATAAAGCGACATGGAATATTAGGTGAGTAATATTGTTGTAAAAGTGAGGTGACCCATGCCCCAAGTTCCCAACATTAGATTCCATTTTTTTTTATGACTCTTGATTCCTTGCTAGCGCCTATGACCCTTGAGCCTCTCAGCTTGTGTATGTTGTGGTGATCGTGGTCCGCCTGCAACCCTTGAGCCTCTTAGCCTCTATGGCTGCGATGATGCAGTTCGTATGTGACCCTTCAGCCTATGCATGCTGCAATGTATGCCTCCAACGTTGGCTTGCCCTTATGACCTTGAGTCTCCATGTAGGCCTCAGCGCAGCCCTTGAGCCTTTGTGCTCGTGGATGTTGTTTGGCACACTTCAATCCCTTACCGTTATGACGGGTATGGGGCTAAGAAGGTCCTCAAGGAATTGTCACTCCAACCCCTTTTTTTGGGCTTGGGCATGTCCAAAGGTCAGCATGTAGGTTTTGATGCTATTGTCTTCTATTCTCATTATTGTGGTTGTAGCTAATTGCATGGGAGTTCTTATGGGTGGTATAGGACATTGCTGCATGGAGCCAGTAGCTTATTGCATGAAGGCATGGGGTTTGTTTTGTTAGTGTTGTTATTCTTTGCTATTATGTTTTAGTATAGGGCTATGGTCTGGTGTGACAAGGGGCCATGAGGAAACATGGCCCCTGTTTATGAGGTTTTGATGATGTCGTCTTTTATTTTCATCATTGTATTGCATGAAAGTTGTTATGTGTGGTTGTAGGATGTTGTATGAAGGTTGTAGCTTATTGCATGAAGGCTGTTATGTTTTTTTTGTTAGTGTTATTATTATTTGTTGTATGTTTTGGTGTAGAGCTATGGTGTAACAAGGGGCCATGAGAAAACATGGTCTCTGTTTATAAGGGGAACCGTAGCACATATCCCTACATAAGTTTTCCTTAATTTTATGCCATCCAGGGATCGACGAGTCTTGCCCAAGAGCATACATGAGTTTATTGTTGTTTCACAAGGGGCATGAGCTAACATGGTCGTTACTCATCAGGGAACCGTAACTCAAATCTCTACTTTTATTAAAAACGTTCAAATATAAAATTGAAAATGCAAAAAGTTTTTTTTTTGGTCACAAAGTTTAATGTAGTAAGGGCTTAATTTCTAATGTAAATATATAAAACAAACATAGGCCCTAGTCTCATGGATTTTATTTATGTGCATACGGCTTTAGTGCCATAGAATAATGCATGTGATTATTTTGCATGTTAGTTGACTTGCTGCTTGTGATTAAATTTTTTTCCCTTCACTTGTTTTGTAGAGTACGTAATCGATTCTTTTAGCCCTTCCTGATTTCACACGTGTTGTTGAACCAACAGAAGAAAAAGGCTAAATCAGTTTGTAAGCAACATAAGGAATGTTTTGAATGTCGACAGTAATACTCAAGAACACGCGGAGTTAAGCATAATGAATACTCGTGCTATGTGGAACGATGCATGGAATCTATCCTTCGACTAGGCATCTTTAACACAAGTCAAGGGCGTATATTTTGTAGTATTTGCCAGAAAATGAGAAAAATGTAGAAGTGAGTTTGGAACATGTGGATTTGTAAATATTTAGTTGAGTGCAATTAGAGTGCATAAAACTTCCATCCAACATAGATTGGCTACATATTGTGCCAATTATGGGACTAAAGCTCCAAAAGATGGGATTTAAAAGCAACAAGGAGATGTTGATTATGGTGTGTTAAACTTGTTTCAAAGTGCTTATTACATTGAAAAAGAAGATCTTGCCTTTACCGAGTTTCCAATGCTTCTTGATTTACTATCAATGTGTGGCGTACAGTCATTATCAAAATTTATACAAGAACGACAAGGCTATTGCCTTGTTAATTATATTAGTAAATCAATATATAGCTTTGTTATTCTGAATGTAAAGTCTGCTCTTTTTTATGGCATTTTGGTAGATGAGTCAACGGATATTTTAATTGTAGAGCATTTGATTGTATATGCAAGCTACATGCTTTTAACTCTAAGCCATGCACATCTATCTTGGGTTTGTTGAAAATCAAGGATTGTACGGCAAAGGGATTAGAGTCTAATCTTGTTTTTTGCCTTTTAGATGGTTATGATCTTAATCCTCCAAAGTTAGCTTTGGGACAGATGGTGCAAGTGTTATGATAGGTGTTACAAATGGGCTTGCAACATTAATGTGTAAAATAAGTCCTTTCATGACTGTTATACATTGGGTTGCATATAAAACACTGTGTGTCTGATGACTTTACAGGATCTGCAGATGCCAAGTTTATGGCCTCCACATTAAATGAGATTGCTAGCATGTTCATGAAAAGTACTAAGAGGACTGCAAGGTTAGTGCAACTGCAAGAAGAGTTACATTGTCCACATCTTAGAATAGAGAAAATTTATAAGCTAAGATGATCAATAGACACAAAGTGGTAAAGGTTTGTGAGGCCTTGGAGAGCTTCTTCTCTTATGCATTAAAGAAGAGAATGCAAGGCTATACAAGATGGTTGCAAATTTTAGGTTTCTATACATGTTGCATTTCTTGGTTGATATGCTTGATCAATTAGCTACTTTATCTCTTGTTAAGCTTTGTTGATGTGATAAACATCCCTAGTTTGATAGGCTCCACAATTGCAATGTTGGATGTGGAGTTTGCTGTTGGTCTTTTGGATATCAATGTAAATTCAGGGACATGATGGATTTGGATTTCCATCTAGACCAGAGTTTGGTGGACAACATGGTTGGTTGTGGATTTTGCGAAAGGCAATGAAGGGGGATATGTATTATGGTGTTCGGATAGAAAGGTGTTCAATTGGTAGTGATTTAGCACAAGCTCTTGATTTTCAAACACAATTATAAAGTAGATTTGCTGATTTATCCATTGTGAAGAATTTTAATATCCTTGCTCCTCTTCTTCCAAAGAGTTAAAGAGCTATGGGGCACTTGAATTAGACGCATTGGTTAAACATTATGGGAATACTATCACTTTAAAAGATGGCATTCAGATTAACGTAATGATAGCTAAACGATCTTTAAGAAAGGAGTTCCATGTCTTTGAATTTACAAGGTGTATCTGATTGGAAAGGGAATTCTCTCAAAGACACATGGGGTTTGATTGGTAGAAATGAAGAGTGGCATCTCAAGTATCCTACCTTACTTTCTTTAGCTTGCAATGTTGCAGCACTACAGTATGTGAAAGAGGTTTCACTGTGCAAAACATCATAAAAAACAAGTTAAGAAATTGTTTGGACTCAAAAAGTATGGATGTTGTCGTGCAAATATGTATTGAAGGTCCTTCACCTATGTGCTTTGATTTTACAGATGCCATTGGATTGTTGAGAGCCAAAGCAAAGACATCAAGCATGTTTATACTCATGTAGATTGAATGAAGGTTTTCATGTACAATATTTTAGACTTGGAAGTTACGAAGTATGTTGGACTTAATTTTTTGTAACTCAGATATACGTCATTGAAAATACTTAAGATTTTTTTATAACTCGGATATACGTTATCGAAAATACTCAAGATTTTTTTGTAACTCGGATATACGTCATCGAAAATACTCAAGATTTTTAGACTTGTATCTTTGAAAGGTTTCTTTTTGGTAAATTCAAGTTTTTGTAACATCTCATGCATTTTCAATTTTAAAAGTGATTTATTTTACAATTTATTTCTTTGAATTTGGAATATTAGATGTGGTTTATTGTTGCAATCACATCTCAAAACTTTTAATTTCACTTTTTTAAACCAAAATTTTTTACGTGTATTTGAGAATTTGTAATTTATTTCTTTGAATTTGGAATATTAGATGTGATTTATTGTTGCAAATAACATCTCAAATTTTTTTTAATTTCACTTTTTAAACATATATTTGACAATTTATAATTTATTTCTTTGAATTTGGAATATTAGAAGTTTTTTCGTTTGTAAACTTGTACATATACACCTCGGCTTTTTTTCTTTTTTTTTTGGCTTTGGGTGAAAATTTGAAAGTACACAACTCACATATGCTAGATGCCATCACCTAGGGACTCTCAAACTCCGTCATGGTCGTGGGTCGGACAGATTCTGACCTAGCAGGTCAGAATTGACCTGTTGCACATGTCCTACAGGTGATGACGTGACAGATAATGATAGATTTTTCAAGGTGCAATTGGAATTAATTAAAATTGATTCGGAAGACCTTAGCCTAAGGGTCCAGATTTTCAAAAAAAATTTGATTATGGTCCAATTAAGGTTCCTATGGACCAATAAGATTAAACCAAGTGTTGGGACAAGATAAATCCAAAGAACAAAAGAAAATACCCAAAAATGAGTAAATGCCCACATAAGATGAAGAGTTGACCAAGTACTAGGTTTATTAGTTAATAATTATGGTGTATTAATTAAAAAATGAGATATTTTAGAGTAATCATGTATTTTTGACACATGTGTAAGGAAAAGGGTGACTTTTAAGGAGGCGCCTATTTCACATGCTTAGATGAGTTTAAAACTCAAAAATAATTGGATATTTTTGTCTCTCCTCTCTCCTAAATTAAACCAAATAAAAAAGGGAGTCAAACTAGTCCAAAACTTGTCCAAATCCAGCCAAACTGAAGCTAAAAAATTCTAGAACTCAGTTGGACTCAGTTAGTGGCCTCCCTCTCCTATAAATAAACCCTCATTCCTTTGTATTATTATCTGTGAATTAAACTATGTCGGCATTACTCTAAACTAAGCTTAATTTCTATTATCCTCTAAAAACCTCTACAAAATTGAAGAGATTGGAGCTTATCTCTCTCTTCAATCTTCCTTGGTGACTCCTACGACATACCAAACCAATTGATTGGTTGGGGGCCTCTACGGTGACTAAAGAATCAAGCATTTTAGGAGGTAAAGAGTGGATTATGGTCTTTTTTCTATAATTTCTAAATGTTCCTTTCTTCTCAACCCCTCTCAAGCTTGAGAAGCTTTAATTTGAATGGGTTTTGAATATTATTGAAATGTTTTAATGTATTGTAATAAAGAAACACATAAATTTTTATTTATGCTTAATTTTAATGGTTTTTAAGCATTTCTCTCTCTCCCCCAGAGAAAGGTCATTCCTATGACCTATTCTCAATCCAAATGAAGCTTCTGATGAAGCATTTCTCTAATCCAAAAGTAATTTTTATGCTTGTCTAAGTTCTCATGTGAGAAGTTGCCTACAAGGATTAGAAGAATGTGGCAGCAATGATGATACATAAGTCATTAGGGATATTCTTGACGTGGCACTTAATAATTGGACTGACGTTGTCCGCAACAAAATAATAATATTATTTTCTTATTATTTTTGAATCTAGCAATAATATATTTATTCTTTCAAGTTTCTGCGGCCTGACGAAACCAGCCGGTAAAGCAACAAAAACCAGCAGCTACATCAAAACCGCTGTTGAACACCACCATTACATAAAACCGCTGGTTTGTACTCTCGGCGAAAATTTCAAAGCAAATGAAAACTTGCTTATATTAAATCCTTTCCTTTTTTAAAGTGTGGGGAAATTTAGAAAATAAATATATTCCTGTCTGCACCAATCCCAAGCTCTCGTTCCGATTTAATATATATATATATATATATTCACACGTGTACTTAGTATTATTTATTTTAGCACATTGAAATCTTCATAGAGACAGGAGTTATGACGTCATTAATAGTTTTCTCACGAAAGAAACTACTAATATTATTAAAAAATATATTAAATACACTATTTTAAAAGTGCGAAGTGAAAGAATATATTAATATTATTAAAAAAACAAATTATCAACTATTTTAAAAAAGTGCAGATGGGCTCCACGTTGTATGTTCACGTGCGGCGCGGGACCCCATCCGGAACCTTTGTCTTTTCCTTAAGCTCGATTTATTAATTATTATTTATTAAAAACTGAAATATTCTATATTATTTATTTATCCTCCTCTTATTTATTTAGCCTAAGGTCCTACCTTCAATCATTCCTTGCTCTTGATTTCAACGCTCCTATTTTCAATGTTTCTCTTCCCAACCCACTTTTTTTATATAATAGCTTTTTTTTTTTCATTCTTTTTATTTCTTGGACCCTATTTAAATATTAATATTCCCAAAAAAAATGAGCCTTATTTTTTTGGGGGGGACCAATATAAATATGTATTTTTTAAGCTTTACAACATTATTGTTTGTAACCCTTTAACCAAGTCAGTCCAAGGTCTGATTGGAACTTAGAGGTGAATGTATCACTCCATAAAACTTCTTGGCCCTCTAATTTATGTGAGAATATGTTGCGTAAACCTTGAGACAAGAAAATGGTACGACACTAGTTCTATGGCATCAGAACTTGGATTGAGACAAGAAAATGGTATGACACTAGTTCTATGGCATCAAACACTTGGATTGAGAGCCATTATGCTAAAAGCATGCAATGTGTGCGTGTGCGCGTGCGCGTGCGAGAGAGAGAGAGAGAGAGAGAGAGAGAGAGAGAGAGAGAGAGAGAGAGAGAGAGAGAGAGACGATACTAAAACTTATGTTTATTTTATGGGTATAAAATCCATAATAGAACGGAAAAAAATCCATAATAATGGAGCATAAAAGTGAGCATTCTCCTAAAGCTTTTCTATTTGAAGCTTGAATCAAAATAAATTTCAAATCGTAACCTTGACACTTTCTATGACGACTCAACAGGTCACTTGCATATTCCAATGTTAACAACATTAACAAGTCTTTTCATCTAACACTTTCACTATTAGAGGAACATGAAAAGTACAATTCCATGAGAACAATGCACTGTTATAAAATAAAAGTGATAGTAGGTTAAGTTTTATTCTCTAACATAATCCTAGAAGTGAACAAAGGTGATTCTATTATAAAGCAATTAAACTACATATGATCCAAAACATGGAGAGAACTAGGCCATTGATTAAACCATTGGAATAAACAGTAGGAGACATACTTGGGAGAATCATATCAAAAAAATCAACACACACCAACATTTCTAACTGAAAAATAATTCAACAAGAACTTTTAACACATATAACTACAAAAAAAACATCATACCAATACGAATACAAGCACACAAAAAATTATTAACATACATGTCAACTCACAAGCACACAAAAAATTATTAACATACATGTCAAGTTGCTTCTTGCACACTTGGGATGATGTCAACCAAAATATCAAAAGATAGCGAAAGAGTAATTAATTTCTCTAAACCATGAACCATTGGTACCTATAAAAGTACATAAAAAATGAGTAAATCTTTACATCATGATGTAAAGTTTAAACCATGAACCATTAATTTCTCTAAACCATGAACCATTGGTACCTATAAAAGTACATAAAAAATGAGTAAATATTTACATCATGATGTAAAGTTTAAACTATGGAAAAGAAACATAAAGAGATTACACAAGATTTCAACCTTTGCATTCACTTCTTGTAAAGGTGCCACTAGAATGTGTTGAAAACCATGCCCTACACAAAACCAAACTAGACTTGAGTGATTTTAACATTGGTTAGGGTTCTTACCTTTTGATTAGGCACACTTGAGATGATGTCAACCAAAATATCAAAAGATAGCGAGACGAAAGAATAATTAATTTCTCTAAACCATGAACCATTGGTGCCTATAAAAGTACATAAAAAATGAGTAAATCTTTACATCATAATGTAAAGTTTAAACTATGGAAAAGAAACATACAAAGATTACACAAGATTTCAACCTTTCAATTCACTTGTAAAGGTGCCACTAGAATGTGTTGAAAACCATGCCCTACACAAAACCAAACTAGACTTGAGTGATTTTAACATCGGTTAGGGTTCTTACCTTTTGATTAGGTTAAGCATAAAACTATAGATGGTAAAAAGAAAACAAAAATGAGGCTCTTACCTTATGATTTTAGGGCAAATTACAGTTTTGCTAAATAGGAAGCTTATCGACGCCATGACCATGTGCCAATATCTATCAGTAGAGAAGTTGAAATAAGCCAACAAAGTTAGCACAATGTGGTCATACTAGATTATAAGCTTTGCTTAGAACTTTCTCTAAAAAAATCCAAAGGATAAGTAGATATGGCGAAATTACATTTTGCAACCAAAAGAGGGGGAAAATGAAAGAGGACGGAAACAAAAGAGGGGGGATGGAAAATCGTTATTCATTGTGAAGATATCCTTTTTAACATTTGGATTATTTTAAGGTAGGGAAAAAAGAGGTACATTTGACATTTTCCCTTTTTTTAATATAAATCTTTGATATTATATACGATATGCTTGACCTTGTGTCATAAGATTCTAGTAGATCGATGTTTACCTAGGTGTAGAATCCAAGCTCTCTCATTGGACGATCTAAAAGACCAGCTTTTGTTATTATTTTCTTAGAAAGCCCCTTTTTTATTCCATGAATTCCCTAATGCCTCCTTCTTAGAGAGCCTGTTGAGTAATGAGTATTGACAAGATGATGAGGATCAAAGCATTAAGGTGGATTAAAGGTCATAATCAACATGATGATAATGCAAAGCATAACATAGATATTAAACAAGATTAATGATTCTTAGATGAAGAGCTCAAGATGATGCATAATCCCACGAGTTGTTCATCATTAGGAATCCTCTTAAATAGGTAAGTACAAGGATAGAAGAAGCCAAATTAGCTCGTAAACTATCTCCATAGATTCCTCGATTATTCTTTGCATCGGTCCACTATTCCCTCTCCTTGATTGTAGTTCAGCTAGATTCAAGGCATCTACCATCAAGTTGCATGTGTAGAGATTCCATGGTAACTCTTTTAAAAGATATTACATAGGTGTTCAACCTTTGACAATTTAACTAAAAGGTTATTTGCTCAATATTCCTCATTCCCAAATACATCAATTTGTCCAGCAATCCCCCCCTCAAATTGATGACCCTCATCCCCTTGACAGTATTCAAAGGGAAGCTACATAGCTTGATCACCTCCTAGTGTCAACACCTATGTCCCCATGCTTGTACGTTCTTTGTTGGATTATCCGGTTTACAAAGTAGTGAGAACTAAGTTGAACTTTTATGACCTACTACTATGAGTTAGGATTCACATGAGCAAAACACGTAGAAATCCCAATCATCATCTACACAAACAAGGTTGGCCTCATTGGAGACCTTAACTTTGTTGATGTCATCTTCTTCTTCATCTCCTTGCACTGGATTTACTAAGATTTTCTTTTTAAGATGATAATCTTTTTCAAAATGACATGGTTTGCCACAAAAGTGACACTTCATATTGGCCTTGGAGGTAGCTTTTGATGTAGACCCTTTGAATGTCTTCTTGGTGAAGAAGGCCTCATCCTACTTAAAGATCCCTTGTTTCTTTTTTATACCCTAAGATTTTTGCATATGCGTAGTAATGTGGTTTAGGTTTTTTGTTTACCTTCTCCTTGAGTTTTTTTCTTTCAACCTATAGATGGTGTTTACATACTTGACATATTTTACATTTGATGATTCCCCATCACTAGTCATTATTATGAGCTTCTTACTTCAATACATATGGTGATACAAAAGTTAGAGGTATCAAATGGACAAAGTATCAACTAAAGTGATGGAATGAGCAACTGAGGGAGTGATCAACAACTTCTTTAGCTGAGATTTGTACTTAAATAATCAATCATAAGCTCAAAGATTAGTGTCAATAAGAGTTAATTAAAGATTAACTCATTGTTTTGTGTGTAGGGAATAACCAGCTTTGGAGGGTTGATTGTGCCCTTTAAATTAGGGGGCTCAAAGATTAGTGCTGATAAGAGTTAAGTAAAGATTAACTCATTGTTTTGTGTGCTGAGAATAACCAGCTTTGGAGGGTTCATTGTGGCCTTCAAATTAGGAGGCTTTCTTCAAATGATGATAAAAATGTGTTTAGCCACACCTTGATTAGTTATTGGAACCACCAATGCTCCATAACATAACAACTATACAATCATTTTTAATTTCTCTACTAATCAGGGTTAGCACAAAAATAGAGGCCATTGAGAAATCGACTGGTACTGCTCTGATTCTACACCATTAAGCATGAAACTTCAAATATACCTTTCTTGACTGATGCTCCTCATACACCTAAGAGAGGAATTAGAGTGATGTTGGAATTAGGGTTGCAGGAATGCACACACAACTTCAAGAAGATGAGAAAGCTTGAGCACAACACAGTAGTGTATTATGAGTGCCAAAAATGAAAGATCACCAGCCCTAGAAGATAATGGGCGTATATACAATGCACGGGGGAAAAAACCTCCTAGTGAGGGAAAAAGTGCCCCGGCGGTCCTAAGTGTGTTCACACACATCACTACTATAATATGGTAACAAATCCCCCCTGGAGTGATGCGGTGAACAAGAGCTAGCACTCATGTATAGGGAAGTGTCTAGCTATGTGGACGAATCCACAAAAGGGAGTAAGCCCAAAGCTTTGCGAAAAGCTTCGAACTTCTCACGATCTGTGTTGGCACATAAGCCAAACTGATCTCTCCTGCAGAGAGTCTCTCCCTGACATAATGGTAGTGCACCTCAATGTGCTTCGTACGAGCATGGAACACTGGGTTCCGCGCAACTGCCAATGCGCTCTGACTGTCAGTGAAGAGGGTGGTGGCAGATGGCTGCCCAACACCCAAATCAGCCATAAGGCGTCTGAGCCACACACACTCAACCGTAGCTGTGAAAGCTGCCCTGTACTCAGCTTCACAACTAGAAGTGGCCACAGTAGGCTGCTTCTTGCTCAACCATGATATGCATGAGCTTCCAAGCATGAAGCAAAAACCACTCGTGGACACGCGTGTGTCATAACAACCAGCCCAGTCAGAATCTGAAAAAGCATGTAAATCTGGCGGCAATGATCCCCCCTTGGGATAAAACAACCCAAGATGCCGAGTACCACTCAAATAGCGAAAGATACGCTTCACTGCCTGCCAATGCTTAATGCCTGGGCTATGCATAAATCTGCTCACCTGTGAGACTGCAAACTGAATGTCTGGCCTCGTAATGCATACATAAATGAGGCAACCAACAGCTGTCTGATAGAGTGTGACATCAAAGTGATCTCCAGCATCATGAAGACTCAACTTCAAACCTGTCTCCATTGGAGTAGCAATAGGCTTGCAGTCTTCAAGGCCAAATCTCCGCAACAATGTTTCAATATACTTTGTCTGACACAAAGCAATACCTCCATCACACTGCTTAAATTGTATCCCCAAATAATGATGCAAATGCCCCAAATCTGACATCTCAAAAGAGGCATTCAAATCAGCCTTAAAATCAGCAATATGACTCTCATTTGGTCCTATGAGCAGCATGTCATCGACATAGAGAGCAATGATTAGATGTACACCATCCACACGTTTAACATACAAAGTGCTTTCTGTTGGACTATTCTGAAACCCATGTGCAGTCAAATATGCATGTATTTTTTCATACCAAGCTCGTGGAGCTTGCTTTAAACCATATAAAGCCTTTTTTAACCTGCACACTTTGTTTTCCTGCCCTCTTTGAACAAAACCACGAGGCTGCGATACATACACCTCCTCATGCAAATCTCCATTTAAGAACGCAGTCTTTATGTCCAGCTGATGTACATTCCAACCATTATGAGCTGCTAATGCACAGATGCTACGAACAGTGGTCATACGACATGTGGGAGCAAAAGTCTCATCAAAATCAATGCCCTTCTCTTGAGCATAACCTTTTGCAACAAGCCTAGCCTTATGGCGATCCACTGTGCCATCAGGCTTACGCTTCAATTTGTATACCCACTTAGTGCCAATGGCCTTCTTGCCAGGGGGCAAGTCACATAAAGACCATGTACCATTCTTCATAATAGCATCGTATTCTGCTTGCATAGCAGCCATCCAATTTTCTGAACTTTGTGCCTCATCAAATGAAACAGGCTCACTTTCATCGCACATACTAGAAACAGCCAATGCATAACAATCTGACGCATAAGAGGCACCATGAGAGCCAGAACGAGTGCGACTAGACAAAGGGGCATCCAACTTGCTGTCACGCAAAGTCTGCACCAGCCATCTAGGCATATTCCTAGAGCCCTCAATCTCTTGTCTCTCATCCTCAAGTGCATCATGCACATCTGCATCAGATATAGGCTGATCTGTGCCATCATTTAAAACCTGCATAGGCTGAAAAACTGCCTCATGAGGTATTGCACTTGACTGTGCACCACTGAAAAGAGGCAACAATGTATCATAGACATCACGTGAGCTGATATCTGTCTCCTTAGTACATGAAACCAAGGGCTGAACTGCATCTTCCACAAATACAACATCACGGCTAACCAAAATGCGCTTTGTCTGTGGATGATACAAACGATAGCCTTTGCTCTCAGCACTATATCCAACAAAAATACATTTGACAGCTTTGTCATCCAATTTTCTGCGATGTTGCACAGGCACTAATGCATATGCCAGGCAACCAAAAACACGTAAATGGCCAACAGATGGCTTGCGGCCATGCCAAGCCTCATATGGAGTGACAACCTGTAATGCTTTGGTGGGACACCTGTTTAGTACATAAGTGGCACACATGACAGCCTCAAGCCAAAAACCATGTGGTAGACTTTGACTCTTAACCATACATCTTGCCATTTCCATGAGAGACCTGTTTTTTCTCTCAGCCACACCATTTTGCTGTGGTGTATACGGCACTGTACATTGGTGTTTTATCCCACGCTCAGCCAGAAATGCATTAAATTCTGAAGACATATACTCCCCCCCTCGATCTGAACGGAGGGTGCCCATCTTACTTTCTGACACATTTTCAGCCATAACCAAAAACTGTTTGAAGCACAAAAACACTTCGGACTTTGCCTTCAAAGGATATACCCATGCATGCCTGGTAAAATCATCAATGAAAGTCACGAAGTAAAGGTAGTTTCCAAATGATGGAGTTTGCATGGGACCACAAACATCACTGTGAACAAGCTGCAATCTGCGTTCAGCTCTCACTGATCCATCTTTGGGAAAGGAAGCACGCTGCATTTTACCCAATATGCAGCCCTCACAAACATGCTTGACAGGTGCCTCAAGCTTAGGCAAAGAAGACACCATTTCAGATTTCTGCAGGCGCAGCAAACTTGCAAAATTCAGATGACCAAAACGTGCATGCCACAGTTTTGCATCTGAAATAGCCTGCGTATCCATAATAGCACATGCTGAATCCTCTACACATTTGCCATCCATATTGAGCTTATACAGCCCTCGACATAGTGAACCAGATGCTACAATGTTGTCACCACAAGAGAGATCATGAACAGTACATCTGTCATCCACAAATTTTACAACCAAACCTGTTTTGGCAAATGCGGAGACTGACAGCAGATTCTTTTTGATCCCTGGCACATACAATGCATCAAAAAGTGTAAAGGTGTTGCCATTTGCAACATTCAGCACAATCTGTCCAACTCCTTCAACGGGATAAGAGGAGTTATTGGCACAAGTGACAGTATTCCCTGTGGGAGCAGACTCAAGGAAAGTGAATAAACTGCGCTGCGAGGTGATATGCTTAGTGGCACCACTGTCAAAGTACCATACATCTGAATCTACTGCAGACATACATGTGTCATGCAAAGATGGGTCATAACTGCACTGCGCATTGAATGCCCATTCTGTATCTAGCACAACATTAGCAGATTCATTGTTAGAAGGAGAGGCATTTGCAACAGCCATACCAGCCTCTTTCTTCTTAGCCTCTTTCGCAGCCAGCTTAGGACACGCTTTGATGACATGATCATTTCCCTTACAGTACTTGCAAAATGTCTTCTGTTTGTCACCCTTCTTCTCATCTTTGTCTTCCTTCTTTGGTTGCGCAGCATTTGCAGATTTCTGCTTACTAGAAGAAAAGCCAGCTTTACCTTTCCCGCTTCTCTGACTAGCAACGAAAGCTTGATCTGCGACACGCATAATATTCCTGTTTTGCCTTGACTGGTCTTCTTGCAGCAAAACAGAAACTAACTCCTCAAATGATAAGGCATTGGGATTGCCTTTCATCATCAAGCGAAGAGTGGAAGCAAAACCCTGATAAGAATCTGGTAGACCATTCAAAACAGTCTGCACAAGTGAACTGTCTGACAGGATTTCATCTGCAGAAATGAGCTGCTCTTTGAAATCCTTGATCTTTGTCAAAAAGCTATCCATAGAATCACCTTCGTTCATATGCTCACTCTCCAACTGTTTTCGGAGGTAAGCAACACGAGCCTCATTTCTTGCCTGATACAATGTGGCAAGTACATCCCAAGCATCCTTAGAAGTCCTGCAGGAGCGAATATGTGGGATAATGGTACGTTTGACAGACAGCGCAATCAAGGCATGAGCCTGCGCATCTCTACCATCCCAACGAATCTGCTCTGCTGAAAGTGGTGGTTCTCGAACAGCTGCTACAGCACTTGTGCCTGCACCATCATCAACAGTACCTGTTTCTGATGTGTTTGCAGCATTCCCAGCCACAATAGGACGTGCATCAATACCCTGCACAATGTTCCATAACCCCTTTGCTACCAATACATGTCGCATCATATATGCCCACAATGGATAGTTGGTGCCATCCAACTTATCCTCAGCAGCCAACATGCGGAATACATCATTGTTGTCAGCCATGGCCAATGACTGTACTACTAGATGTAAATGCTGTCTGTAAGAGGTAAACCTGTAAAAAATAGACCTGTGCTATATAGCACAGCCCAAAACAGACGAATGGGCACCTGTCCTGCAGATTTTAATCTTGACAGAAAATCTGCACAGTAGGACGATTTTGCCTGCGCAGTACTTGGAATGCAAAAACGGAGGGCGAAATGACTTCGGATCAAAATTCTGAAACGAACGAGCCCTACGGGCGCACCCAAGGCATATACTAACCTGCAGACGCTCGTGAAACCTCGTCGCAATCGGAGGAGATGAAGCGGCAGGTGCCGGTGATGCTGCCCGGGAGGAGGAAGCCTGCTCTGATACCAATTGTTGGAATTAGGGTTGCAGGAATGCACACACAACTTCAAGAAGATGAGAAAGCTTGAGCACAACACAGTAGTGTATTATGAGTGCCAAAAATGAAAGATCACCAGCCCTAGAAGATAATGGGCGTATATACAATGCACGGGGGAAAAAACCTCCTAGTGAGGGAAAAAGTGCCCCGGCGGTCCTAAGTGTGTTCACACACATCACTACTATAATATGGTAACAAGTGATTCATTGTGTATCAAAGTGAATGGTCTATTTTTCCTCTTTTCGACAGTTTACTAATGACATGCCACAAACATGAGCTTCTACACAAATTCATGGTTGAGTGTGCCGGCAAGTTGCTGCTGCACCTCTACTGTTGTAGATGAAGGTGCCCACCAAGTCTTATAAGAAATAGCACAGATATGGGTGACATGCGAGGATGATAGCTCTATACTTATGCCACTAGCATGGTTGGTGAGATTATAATTGATATACTGCCAGTGGTTTGGTGTAGTGCCAACTCATGTAGTTGGGTTCACATTATGTTGATTGCCATAAGTCTCTGTTTAATCTCTATCGCTATCATAAACAAGTTAAAATGTTCCAATAAAAATATATTGATTGCAATAATTCTCTCTTTAATCTCTTCTAGCATTTTTCTATAAGCCACTATAGGCCTCATTTCTTTCTCTACATTTTATAGATTTGTTATGATGTTGTGATTGCCTACCCATTTATTCTCAAAGTGAGTTTCATGCAAGGCTTTATCAATCCCTCCTTAGCCATGGTCTCTTAAGAAACATTGGATATGAGGGTAGTTATGAGGTACCCACATCCGTATCACTATGAATGTTGCATAAAATTTCATTCCTTATGACTTACTCAATCATCCCCAGTAATACCCACTTCCATATCACTATGAATACATAGAAAAATCCATTCCTTCTATAGTGATATGAATGAGGTATATCCACATCATGCATATCACCCTGAATGCTACACAAAATTCTATTCCTTCTATAGTTATTGTGACTTACTTAATCATCCCCCAAGTATCCTCTTCTTGGCCATTTTGACTTGACATGGAGCATTTCTCAACCCTTTAAGGTTTAATTTTATGTGAGTTCTTGTATTACGACGTTCACCCCCCTACACTTTTATGACTACCTCCACTGTAGGTTCATTTACATTCTAAGCTCACAACAACAAGTACATCATCATAGACGTGAGTGAAGTGTCTTCCTACTAAGAATATCTTGGGATCATTTGGTGGAATACCTTCGTCCCAAATTTATTGATCTAAAATCTTCTTGGGGGGCTGCTTTCTTTAGAATCATTTCCCTTCTCTCGTTCCTCTCCCAACTCACACTTTGGATTGGATTCCTTCCTTGATCTATGATCGTCTTGGGACTTTATTTGGACTCATTTTCCTTCTCTTATTTCTCCTCCCCTAGCTCACACTTGGGATTCCTTCCCCCCTTCTCAGTATTTTTGAAGAAACTACTGGACTCATTTTCCTTCTCTTATTTCTCCTCCCCTAGCTCACACTTGGGATTCCTTCCCCCCTTCTCAGTATTTTTGAAGAAACTACTCCTGATTTTTGAGATACACTAAGCAACTTGGAGATATTCTAATCAATTTCCCAATTGTTATTGATAGCTCCATAATTTTAAATCGTTCCCACGTATTCTTGTTTTACACAATTCTGTCATCTCCTTTACATTCCCTTTCCTTGCAATTTTTCTCTTTGTTCCTTGGTGACCTCTCCTTGCTCTTCTTTTCCTTGTTCAGCTCTCACTACTCTTTCTTCTTTTGGAGCTTCATTAGGTTCTTCATTACTTTCTTCATTGTTTTCTATCCAACTTGTGTTGATTTTCTTGAGCTTTGGGTGCCATGCTTTAGTAATTCTCATCCTTAAAGTACGTGCTTTGAGGGAGCTTTTTTGAGTGAGCCTTGGAGCAAGCTTTTTTCAACAACCACTCTCTCTTTATACACATACCTCCCTAGTTCTTCTCACTCTTTTCCTCCTCCTCACTCCTCCCCTCCTCCTCCCAGACCAGCTTGCCTAGCCTTCAAATTTCTCCTCCACCCCTCCTTGCATCCTCCCTCTCTCTCTCTCTCTCTCTCTCTCTCTCTCTCTCTCTCTATTTCTCTCCCCCTATTTCTCTCTCCCTCCCTCTTTCTCCCCCTCTTATTCTCTCTATCTCCATCTCCATCTACCTCTCTCTCTCACGCTCTCTATCTCCATCTACCTCTCTCATGATAAAAAACAAAAGTAGGAGGCAGCACACACAAGGGAAGCAAACCCTAATCCATATCCATCAACCATAAAGAAAGAGAGAAGCCATAGTCACCATCTCTCTCACACACACAAAAGGGAACACAACATAGTGTTATGTCCACACTACAAAGTAAACCTAATGTAATGTCCACACCACACATGACCAGCTGGACGCGGTCATAAACACACCACACGATATCTATCTACCATACTGTCACTCTGTCAGCACCCATGTGCTATCCTCCAGCTGTATACGAGCTTGACATTTCAACACTCCCCCTCAAGCTCGACATGTCCATCTCTAGGACTCCCAATCTAGTACGGAAATACTCGAACTTATCTTTACCAAGTGCTTTGGTAAAGATATCTGCAACCTGCTCATCTGTCTGCACATATGTCAAATCAACATGCCCATCTAGCACTTTCTCTCTGATGAAGTGATAGTGGACCTCAATATGTTTGGTCCTGGCATGATAAACTGGGTTGCTAGCAAGCTGAATACTACTCATGTTGTCACAATGAATGACAACTCTCATATCACTCTGTAGCCTGACATCATCTAGCAACTTCTTCAACCACATAGCCTCACATGCAGCTATGGCTGCTCCATGATACTCTGCCTCTGTGGTAGATAAAGCAACTGTAGGTTGCTTTTTACTGCTCCAACTCACAGCTCCACTACCAAGGCTGAAAACATAGCCACTGGTAGATCTCCTGTCATATGCACTACCGGCCCAATCTGCATCTGTATATCCATAGACATGCATGTCTTTTCCTGCCTCATAGAAAAGACCATAATGCACGGTAGTTTTGACGTATCTCAGAATACGTCTCACAACATCCAAGTGAGGTTTACGAGGACTCTGCATAAACTGACTCACCAAACCAACTGCATAACTGAGATCTGGCCTCGTAATGGTCATGTAGATAAGGCTACCAACCATTTTCCTGTACATGGTGATATCATCAAGCTCATCACCCAAATCAGCCCTAAGCTTCATGTTTTGCTCTAATGGTGTCAACATTGGTTTGCATGCTGTCATACCATACTTTGCCAGCATGTCAAGTGCATATTGCCTTTGCACCAACCATATACCCTTGCTTGTTCTAATCACCTCAATGCCAAGAAAGAACCTTAAATCACCAAGGTCTTTCATATCAAACTCTTTGCATAAAGAGGCCTTAACCTCATCAATGCCTTTCCCACAATCACCTGTGATAATCAAATCATCAACATAAATGACTATCATCACGATACCATCATGTGTCTTCTTCACATAAAGTGAAGAGTCTGCATTTCCAACCACAAATCCAATACTGACAAGATATCTGCTGATCTTGTCACTCCAAGCACGAGGTGCTTGCTTCAAACCATAGATTTCTTTCTTTAACCTGCAAACAAAAGTCGGATATTTTGGATGTACATATCCTTCTGGCTGTTCCATGTACACCTCTTCTTGTAGTTCACCATTCAAGAAAGCATTTTTGACATCCATTTGATGTAAAGCCCAACCTTTTTGTGCTGCTAGTGCAATAATAGACCTCACTGTAGCCATCTTAGCCACTGGGCTGAAAGTTTCATCATAATCAAGACCATAAGTTTGTGCATATCCTTTAGCGACCAGCCTTGCCTTATGTCTCTCTAGGCTGCCATCTGACTTGCACTTTACCTTATACACCCATTTGCAACCAATTACATTCTTTCCTTGAGGTAACTCAGCCAATTCCCATGTATCATTTTTGTCCAAAGCATCCATCTCTTCATCCATGGCTTTCTCCCATACATGCTCTCCAATAGCCTCTATATAGCATGTAGGTTCCACATGCTTCACCATAGATGTCATGTATGCATAGTGCATAGCAAAATCTCTATATGTCAATCTTTCCATTGGATATCTGACTCTCTGGGATCTCCGCAATGCATGCGGGTCACTCTGTACACCTGTAACACGAGCATGTGGTGGTGCATATCTGTCCTGCCTAGCACCAGGTGTGCATAAAACAGGTATTCCGAGCTCCTCATCCAAACTTTCTGAACTAGAGGACTCATAGCCTGTGATCCCAATTCCTTCAACTTTCTTCTTGCCTTTATCCATAGCACTACTCGCAGTGCTCACACTCTCATGTCTCAAACGTCCTGACCATGGACGTACACTGCTACTCTCAGCTTCTGCTGCTGGCCCAGACATAGTAGTAGAACTAGAACTTGCTTGTGATGGCAAGTTCACAGGCACATTAGCCTCAAGTGTGTCAATGACTCATCTCTTGCTTTGTACCAACTAGCAAGCTCATCAAACACGACATCTCGTGAGATGACTACTTGTCTAGTTTGAGGGTTATAACATTTGTAGGCCTTTCGATCCTGTGCATATCCAACAAATACACATTTCTCTGCCTTAGGATCCAACTTCCGTCTTCTTTCATCAGGCACATGGACATAAGCTACACATCCAAAGACTTTGAGATGTCCAATGTCTGGCCTGTAACCTGTAAGCCGCATCTCTGGCGTGCTTCCATGAATGGCTGCTGTAGGTGTTTTGTTCAGGATATACACTGCAGTTGCACATGCTTCTGCCCAATAGTAATCTGGCATGCTCTTTTCATTTAGCATTGCCCTTGCTACTTCACATATGACTCGATTCTTTCTCTCAGCCACACCATTCTGCTGAGGTGTATACCTGCATGTCAACTGTCTCCTTATCCCATGCTTCTGCAAGAAATGCTCAAAAGCTTTTGAGGTGTATTCACCACCTCCATCTGTTCTCAGACACTTAATCCAACAGCCATATTGTTTTTCTACAAGAGCTTTGAAATCCATGAATTTTTCCAGCACTTCACTCTTCTCTCTCAAAAAATATATCCATGTCATCCTGCTGAAGTCATCTATAAATGTCACATAGTATAGACTTCCTTTGATAGATGGGTTTTGTGCTGGGCCCCATACATCACTGTGCACTATCTCAAGTGGTCTATTACTCATGTTTCCGTCTCTAGGAAACCTCAACCTTGCCTGCTTTCCAAACTGACAGGCTTCACAAACATGCATATGTCCATCATATTTAAATCGAGGCAATCCACTGACAATGCCTCTTGTTTGCATGTTCTTTAATCTCTGTATATTGACATGTCCAATCCTCTTGTGCCACATGTCAATGTCCTGCACAATCCCATTGCTCTTTGAAAACATGGCTGAGCTCAATTCTGGTATGCCTGCATCCAATTTGAACAACCTTCCTTCCTTCTTGCCCTTGGCAATCAATCTACAGCCATGCTTAAAGTCTTCCACAAAACAGCCATTCTCATTGAATCTTACTTGTAATCCCTGCTCAACCATTTGGCCTACTGATGCCAAATTCTTTGTGATGGATGGTACATATAACACTTCTGACATATTCTTCACATTTCCATCATGCATCCTCAAGGGCACACTGCCAACATGTGTTATAAGATGCTGAGTATCATCTCCTGTGACCACATAACCATTTGTATCCAATGGTTGCATCTTCTCAAACCACTCACCATGACGTCATGTGATTTGAGGCACCTGAATCCATATACCATGACTCATCTCGAGCATTTTGAGAATCCATTGTCCCCATAACATGCTTCATTGCAAAAAGATGATTCGAACTCCCATCATTGTTACTGGTAGATGCATAATTTCCATGTTGTGGTCTTCCATTCCTCATATCATTCTGCTTTTTGTAACAATCTTTTGCCATATGTCCAAGTTTGCCACAATAGTGACATTCAATCCCATTCAAATTTTGTTGAGGACCTTGCCATCGTCCTCTACCACGAGCACCTGTTCCAAATCTCCCCCTATGGGATTGAAATCCACGACCTCCACGAGATCCAAATGATGACTGTGAATTCAGAAAATTCTGATTTGATTGTGATTGAGAAGACCTGTCATTCCAGCCACGTCCTCCACGTCCTCCACGGCCTCGAGGGGTAAATCTCCCCCTGCCTCGAAAGCCTCTAGATGAGTAAAAAGCCTGATTTCTTGCATGCTCATCATTGCTTGACGAGGATGCACCACCTGTAACACTCATACCACCAAGGCCAAGCTTCAATTCTTCTACAATGAGCAATGACACAAGCTCATTAAAGTCTGGCATTCCTCCCAACCTTACTGAGATGGAAGTGTCAAAAGATTTGTATTCTTTGCCTAAACCACGCAATGTGAGAGCAACCAAATCATCATCATTCATTGGGGCATGGATTGATGACAAGGAATCTGCATACTCTTGATTTCCTGAACATACTCATGTATACTCCGATTCCTTCGTGTTACACTGTGAATCTGTTGCTTTAGTTGTATCTTCCTTGCACCAGTGTCTGTCTCATACATTCGGCATAATATTCCCCATGCTTCTTTCGGTGTATCTGCATCTTGGATGTGAATAAGCAAGGCATCTGTTACACATATGGAAAAATAATGCAACACCTTCGAAGACCGCTCTACCCATTGCTTATGAGCCAGTAACTGAGCATTATTTGGTTGAGGAGGTAGATATGGCTCCGGGTCTTCCTCCGAGACGAGACTCCATAAACCTTTGCCTTTCAAAAAACTCTTCATTTGAAACTTCCACACTTGAAAGTTAGTGCGATCAAGCTTCTCTCCAACAATCTGTATTCGGACCATCTCCCATTGTTGCAAAAAATTTGTAGTAGATGTACCCCGTCGATCACAATGTATGAAGTACCTGTAATGCTCCAAATCTCTCCAAATCACATCAAATGCTTGCAAATTGTGTGCATTTACATCCCACAATGATTCATCAACAATGTACACTCGATCAAAGTTGAAACCAAATGATACTCCTTCACAAAAAAATTTCTGGTTTTTTTCTCGCCAGTAAATTCTCGCCAGTAACCAGCCAAGATTATGCTCTAAATCCTTCAAATCTTGTCCAAATTCAATGATTCAACTTGCATTAGCTTCCCAACACATTGCTCCAACATATCCTAGAAGGTTTTGATCAAATTCTTCAAGGTGAATGAGAACCACCAATTTTTGTAGCTCCCTGGTTTGCTTTTTTCTGCAGCTGTCAGGTACCACCTCTCACTAAAAGTGCTCTATCTCCTTCAAATCTTATCCAAATTCAAAACTTTTTGATTCAAAAGTTTAGCAACTCATAGGACTCTACTTGTACCAAAGGAATTAGGCCAATTTGATATAGACAAAGATTAATGCCTTGATTAAAACTGCTCTGTTTCTAAACAGACTTTTTGCAAACCTGCACACCTCTGATAAATCACTTCAATGAGCTCCAAATACATGAAATGAGCTGCAACCAAGCATCATAAGGCCTTAGCAATGTCTTTGCTAAACTCCCCAAGCTTTAAAGCATTCACTTTGGTGACCAAATGAGAAAATTAGATCACAATCTTTGCAAACTGTCCAAGTATCTGCATCAGCATGCGCCGCCTGCTCCAGGAGCTCTAGGAGAGAGGGGAAATCACAATTGAAGTGACAAGCTTCTTAGCAATGACCTAAACTACCTTGCTCTTGAAGGGTTTAGTTCAATTTTGCCTCTAGCTCCTGCAATTGATCCTCCACAGCGGGGGGTATGTCCACTGTTTTTGTGAAAAACCAGAAACTTTTACATAAATCCACTTTCACTTGATTTTGCTCAAATCTGTATGCATCAATCTGCTTCAAGATTCTGTATGTTGCTTGTGCCCACTTTGTTAATACATTTGCAAGCCCAAATACACGTGCCTTTGTGTGTACATTTGCCACGAGTACATTCACTTCAAGCTTTCCATAAAAGCTTTAGAGAAAAAACCAGAAATTTGCACTTGCTTTATGCACTTCAATCTTCACTGAACTTGCTCTTTGGCACCTGCAATCCGCAGAGGGGGTCTTGCTACACTTACCAATGGTCCTTAGCTCTCAGATCTGATGCCGATGTGTGCTCCACAGCTTTCTTTTGCTCCACAGCTTCAATGGCTTCCTTCACAGCTTTTTCTTCTTCTTCCCTCTTCTCTCACTCACTCTCACAACTCAGCTAATGAGCTCTTGGCTCTGATACCATGATAAAAAACAGAAGTAGGAGGCAGCACACACAAGGGAAGCAAACCCTAATCCATATCCATCAACCATAAAGAAAGAGAGAAGCCATAGTCACCATCTCTCTCACACACACAAAAGGGAACACAACATAGTGTTATGTCCACACTACAAAGTAAACCTAATGTAATGTCCACACCACACATGACCAGCTGGACGCGGTCATAAACACACCACACGATATCTATCTACCATACTGTCACTCTGTCAGCACCCATGTGCTATCCTCCAGCTGTATATGAGCTTGACATTTCAACATCTCACTCTCTCTCCCCCCTCCTATTTAACTCTCTCTCTCTCTCTCTCTCTCTCTCTCTCTCTCTCTCTCTCTCCCCTCTGGTCTCTTTGTCTATCCCCATCTACATCTTTCATTGTCCTCTCTCTCTCTCTCTCTCTCTCTCTCTCTCACACACACACACACACACACACACACATCAAGCTCAACTTATTCATATATGGGTGACATGCTAGGATGATAGTTCTGCACTTACACTACTAGCATGGTTGGTGAGATTATGGGTGATATAGCACTAGTGGTTTACAAGCTATATGACATCCATTTTGGTTTACTAGAGTTATGGCATAGTTATAGCACCAGCTTATGTAGTCAATTCACACTATGGGCCATTTATATATATTATAGTAGGAGAGTACTTTTCTTGATAGTATGTACTCTTATCTTTATGTTATGGTTGTAGAGAAGAGAGGAGAATTTAGCCATACATCTCTCTTATGTGTGTTTGCTTGTAAGGAGCTCAAGCTCACCTCTCCCCAGTAGAAAATTGGTTAAAAGATAATTTGTGCAGAGAATCTGAGATTTACAAGTTATTGGTGGATATATGCTTATGTGACTAGTTCACCTATAGTAGTGGTATAACTAGTTCATAGTACCACTGTGTTGGAGATAGTAGGCTTATAGTACCAATGTGTTGGAGATTACATGTTTGCTATAAGAGTATAAGTTTTTGCAAGCACTATTTGGTAAGTTAGAGATTGTAAGTTTATAGTACCACGGCATTGGAGATTGTAGGTTGCTAAAGATAACCATTATAAGAGAAAAAAAATCTTCCAGCCTCTTCCCTCCCCCCCCTCTCTCTCTCTTTCATCTCCCTCTCCCTCCCTCCCTTTCACTCTCCCACCCTCCCTCTCTCACTCTCTCTATCCTTCTCTCTCTTTTCTAACTCTCTCTATCCTCCCCTTCTCACTCTCTATCCTTTTCTTTTCTCACTCTCTCTATCCTCCCCCTCTCACTCACTCTCTCTCTCTATCCTTTTCTTTTCTCACTCTCTGTATCCTCCCTATCTCACTCTCTCTATCCTTCTCTTTACTCACTTTCTCTATCCTCCCTATCTCACTCTCTCTATCCTTCTCTCTCGTTGCTAACTCTCTATGTCCTCCCTATCTCACTCTCTCCATCCTTCTCTTTGCTCACTCTCTATCCTCCCCCTCTCTCTCCATCCTTCTCTTGGCTCTCTCTCTCTCTCTCTCTCTCTCTCTCTCTCTCTCTCTCTCTCTTTGCTCACTCCCTCTATCCTTATCTCTCTTTGGTAGCTCTCTCTATCCCCCACCCTCTCTCTCTCTCTCTCTCTCTCTCTCTCTCCTTCATTTCCCTCTCCCTCCCTCTCTTTCACTCTCCCACCCTCCCTCTCTCTCCTTCTCCCACCCTCTTCCCTCCCCCCTGTCTCTCTCTCCTTCATTTCCCTCTCCCTCCCTCCCTTTCATTCTCCCACCCTCCCTCTTTTTGCTTCTCCCTCCCTTTCACTCTCCCACCCTCCCTCTCTCTCTCCTCTCCCACCCTCTCTCTCTCTCTCTCTCTCTCTCTCTCTCTCTCCCCTGCCCCACCCTCCCTATGCATAATCTCTTCTTCCCTCTCTCACACTCATCTTTAACCCTTCTCCCTACCTTTTCACCCTATCTCTCTTTCACCTCTTTTCTCTCTCTCTCTCCCTTATCTTCACATGCCTTTGCATAGCATTGCATGATGTGAGTTTATTTTCTACATTTGTATTTTTGTGTTTGCATGATGTTGCATGCTCTTTATTATTATTTTGCGTGTCAATGCCTGTATGTGCCACTACAATAAATTGCATTACATGGCATTGGTATTGCATCTGGATGTTATTACACTTGCATGTCATTGAATGGTATTTCTTGACCTTTACATAGTGTTGCATGTCATTTCATTCCTTTGCATGTGATTGTATGTCATTTGAGGCCTTTGCATGTGACCTTATATCATTGCATGAGAGTACAATTGACAAGGTGAATAATATACACAGTTATACATACAAGATAATTTCATTCTAGGTAAGATATCTAGTATGTCTTGTGTAATGTTTCATAAGAAATAGTGAAGAATGTAAATTTATTAAGGTCAATAATTTTATAATTATGATTTCATTTGATTGCAACAAGCTGAAAATTTCATTTGATTACTCAAAACAATAAAAAATCAGAAATGTGACAAGGAAATTAATAAAAAGACAAGGCGAACTATAGTTGAGACCACTTTAATAAAGATAAAAATCAATTTGATTCAACACGAGTGTGGCTCATTAGTTTTAGGCTCAATTACACACTATTATGATGAATTCACAAAAAATTACCTTCCACTATTATAGTGCATACAAATGCATCTTGACAAATTAACCTTGGCATAAAGATAAATCAACTATGCGAAAATACATACGCCTAATTTATGTTATAAATTTGATAGAATTTTTGGACTGTGCACATGAAGTTATAGTAGGAGTATGCTTTTGGAATTGTAGGATTGTCTCTGTATGACTCAAACGTGTGTGGGAGGACCAATTAAACAGCTATGTAATGTAAAATGGGTGGTTGAGCATCTGGATGTCTTGGATGGACTCAACTATTGGCACATGACTCAATTTTGGTTTTACACACTTGGCTTTATAGCTAAACAATAGAGGTAGTAGCCTTAGGGCGAAGGTAACTACTGGTCATAGTAGTGTATGTGACTACTAAAATGGGGTGAATGTGGTAAGCCATTATGGAATGTCGGTAGAGGTTTCTAAGCATGGACCAATGTTTCAAGTAAATTCACTATCAGAGCTTAGTTGTGGGAATGCCAATTTTCAGGTGTAAAGAGGAAGATGCCATGTGTCACTTTGCTATTGTTTCTGAGTTATCCTAGTTGTTAAGTGATCAGATTTTGTAACCCATAAATGCATTTTATTTGTGAAGAATTTTCAGCAACCTGTGTGGGTGGTACGAAGAATGCATGGCAGCAACATGAGCTGGGTGTTGGTGGTGCATAGCAAGGAGAAGGCATGGCGACCATCAGCAATGACCGTAAATAAGGATAGTCGTCGCCCTTATACATAAATAATAAGGGTGACCGTCACCCTTATTCATAGTGTAAGATTTAGGCGTTTCCCTTACACAATGTATTAGATTGTGTCAATGTACAAAAGATAAGTTAGCCCTAGAATGATGGGCGTATATACAAGCCGGGGGAAAAAACCTCCTAAAGAGGGAAAAAGTGCCCCGGCGGTCCTAAATGTGTTCACATACATCACTGCCTATATATATGGAAACATGGATCATAATCTACACTTAGGAAAAAGAAAAAGAAGAAATGACCAAAGATCAAATCTTCTACTCTCAGAAGAAGAAGTGACCAGAGATCAAATCCTCTACACTCTTTAGAAGAAGAAGAAGAAGTGATGAGGATGAAAATTTTGATCATTTTGATAATTGAGATGAGAGCTATGTTTTGTAAGCTAGACCTAATTTGTTATATATTTGGGGGTTGCTTGTATCTATTTTCTTTTTTTATCTACTATCCTTCACCAAAAAAAAAAAAGATTAAAAAATGGAAAAGAAGAAGTGAGCTAAGATCAGATCTTCACACTCTTCAGGTGAAGAAGTAATGAGGAAGTGAAATAAAGCTTACCAATACTTTTATTTATGTTTTACTGTTCTATGTTACATGCTTGGATCTCCACATTTTTGTGTGATTTTACAACAAAACCCATCATGCCAGAGAGTGCAGAGAGAGAGAGAGAGAGAGAGAGAGAGAGAGAGAGAGAGAGAGAGAGAGATGACTGTAAAGAAACAAACAAAGAAAGAGGATTGTAAAAAAAACACAGCTCATCAACAAAACCAAAAAGCCAGAAAGATACACATTAGTTAAGTAGAGATATTGTATTTGGATGAGTAGTCGGTATGCATCTGTGAAGGCAACTGAAGATATATACGAAATAATTAATGATGTTATCCCACATGTAGAGTAGAAAATCAGGTTCTTAGTGGACCTAGAGAGCCCTCTAGTAGTGGATCTAGTGTTAGTCCATTGTCACGCAGGTTGCAGATAGATCCAAGGAATGTAGATACATCATATCATGGTACTATAGGTGTGCTAGCATTATGCAAAGTGAAGGAAAAGATAGATCAACCTTTTGTGCATGATCTATCAAAGCAGGTTACTCTTATGTGGATTGTGACTCTAGTGGCTCTGAGTAGATTCTTGATGAGGACTTGGTGCATGGAGAACCACGGCTATTTTAAGGACACCCATGATTGATCTAGGTGTATGCAAATCTACTTGGGTTAGATACCCCATTGATAAATTGATCTAGGTGTATGCAAATCTACTTGGGTTAGATACCCCATTGATAAATTGAGATATATGATGAAAGCAATATAGGAGGGAGTTCCCACTTGTTTTGAGCAGGCACTTAGAAATAAAAAATGGGAAAGTGCAGATGGTAGCATTGGATACAAATGTGATATGGAAATTAGTGCCTTTACCTAAGGATGAGAAGGAGATTGGATGTAAGTGGGTGTATAAGTTTAAGCTCAAATGGATTTGTGAATAGGTATAAGGATAAGAAGGCAATTGGATGTAAGTGAGCTTAGATGCATTTGTGAATAGGTATAAGGCAAGATTGGCTACCAAGGGTTGTGCACAGGCATACGACATTGACTATGATGAGATGTTCAGCCCGGTTTTGAGAATGGCGACCGTGAGAGAGCTATCATTAATATGGCAGTGAAGGGTTGGTCTTAACATTAGATGGAAGTAAAGAATACATTCTTACATGGTGACTTACAAGAAGAAGTTTACATGATAGAGCCACCAGGTTATTGTTAGAAAATAGATCAGTTAAGCTTTGGTTTTGGTATGAATGAACCCAAGCATTTCTCACTAAGAAAATCCAATCCTTCACACAAAATGAGATGTTGCTCTTTATAGCATTAGAGTATATACATTATGAGCTTCACAAAGAAGTGCAAGAAATTCACTAAGAATTTTAAATTAGTCCTTTTACCACCAAGATGAAATTTGAAAAAAGAAAAAAATACCCACCTTTTGAACCCCTTCACTTTCCCTCTTAAAATGGACGAGAAAAACTACCAAGAGGTGTAACTGTGATTTCTCCAAGGTTTGTGCACCAAATTGGGCAGAATCTGTTGGAGTCTAGTCTCCCTAAGAGGCACCAGACATGGGTACCCTCAATCTTGTTGTGATTAAAACAGATTATAGACAAATTAAGAGCATAATTACCACCTATTTTTCTACAATAACCAAGCTCAATACCCCTTTGTTGTATTTGTTGTTGTGTGCCCCGATATGCACCGATGTGGGACAAATTTGTGGCTGAGCCTAATTACCTAGAGTAGGACTACACAAGACCTAATGCAATGGCTGTAATGCGCTACTGTGTATGTCTAATTAAAGCCTCCAAACAGTCGCCTTCTGCTCTATTGAGCAAGGACCTAGATCTCCTCCTAATGTCAAGTCAATGGCTATCATCGTGGGCACATTTTCTATAGGGTTAAGTGCTTGGTCTCAACACTCTGAGGTGAGCTTCAAAATCCCTCAATAAGTTTCCCAAGATGATGCAAACAATGCTCCAATTGAAGCCTCCAATCAAGGCTAGTTTTCACTCTATTTTGCACATAGACAAATAGTATTTTTGATACCTTCTTTATGTTGATGCTTTTAAACATAAAATGTTGGCCACCATTTGAGATTGATGTGATTACTCAAGGTCTTTCACCATGATTCTTGTTAATGATGGCTTTGAAGAGGGTCTCCAAACTCAGCTCCGAGATTGCCTCTTTCTCCTTCTCTCTCAATGTTTGGCCCTCTCTCACATAGAGATCTCTAACATAGAATGCTTCTCTCCTCTCACTCTCTTGTGTACCCAAGATTAAGATTAAGCAATGTTCTTCCCTCTCTTAATCTTATGCATGCCACTTATACAAGCATAGGGAAACAAGTACACCACAAAGTAATGTTCACAAATATGATACTCACTAAGAGGTTAAGGATGTTAGAGATGCTCACACAAATGAAGGTGATGAATCTACTCACAAAGAGCTTGATTAGGGACTTGATTAAATGCTTCAAAGTGCCACTCAATGAGACAAGAAAATCAGCCCACTCTTGCATTAAATGCAACATAACTTTCTCACCAATTTGCCACTTAATGATGATAAGAGGAGTGGTTGTGAAGAAATCACTCATATGAGCCCACACACTTCTCACATAGAGAAAGCTCCCAAGAAGGGAAGATCTGATACCATGTTAGAAGATAGATGAGGTTTTAATAATAATGATGTTAATCACGTAGATTGAGTAATAGCTTAAGCATAAACAAACCCATACTTGAGCAGACATAATTCTAATGACCTAGAGTGAAATAGATGCACTAAGCATGTAAATGATTAAGCAATAAACGTCATAAATAGAAATGATAAATGATAAACAACATGATTACCTCAATGCAATAGAGAAAATCCTTTTTTCCACAAAGGAACCACCAAGTATATTACCAACAAATGGTGTGTAGCACAAAGCTATATCATAGTCTCATCTCTTACTCACAAATGAGTGTAGAGAACACACTTATATAGATCTCCAACAGGGAGGCACCTAGAATCCCTAAATCACCCCCAGATTATCTCACATGACTCACCTAAAAGTGACTCCTATATCAAGGGAAGTACCCACCATGCTTACCTACGATAACCATGGTAATTGGAGAGTTTATAACCTTAGGACCTCTATCCCTAAGGTGCACATAGCATTATCCACTAAGGTTTAGGATGCTAGATCACTAAAATATCAATAGTTATGAGAGGGATGCATATTCAAATTTTATATGTAGGCTACACAAAGCCTTATGTGGCTTGAAGAAAGCACCCACGAGCATGGTTAAACAAGATCAAGGAGTATCTTATTAACATTGGATTTTAGATATCCAATGTAGATTTTTCACGTTTTGTAAAAAAGATAGATAAAGGAATCATGCTATTAGTCATTTATGTGGATAACTTGATTATCATTGGTGATAGTGATGCTGGCATACATAATGTTAGGATGCTTTTGAAGCATAAATTTAAGATGAAAGACTTGGGTGAGGTGTGGTATTTTCTTGATATATAGAGGTGGTGAGATCACCTGATTGCATTTTACTATTATAGAGGCAGTAGGGCTTGGACGTGTTGTCCAAGTATGGTATGATGAGCCATAATCCTATTTCAGTGCCATTGGAGCAGAACAAGTGAGCTTATGGAACACCCCACTATGTACAGGTGCATAGTGGGTAGCTTGATATTATACATAGCCATAGGGCAAATTTAAGCTATGTTGTTGGACTTCTAATTTATGCAGGCCATAGGGAAGCCACACTTGGATGTGGCTAGATGGATTCTTATGATTATGGACTTTTCTATGTGGCTTGCTGTGGCAGAGAGATATAGCTACATTTGTATATAAATGATGCTGATAGTGTCTCAAGGCACAGGAAACCTACCAGAGCAACTTCATGTTCTCTTTTAGGAGTGCTACTATGATTTGGCTACTGTGAGTTAGAGAAACAAGAAAAAGCTGAGAGTTTCCTTATTGAGTACAAAGGTAGAGTACAAGGGTGCTGCTATGAGGTAGCTTGGTTTCAAAAGGTACTTGGTAATATAGGTGAGCCCATGGATAGGGTCGTTGCTATTTATTATGTCAACATCCATAATACTATACAGTTGGCTCGTAATCTAATCCTATCATACTACTAAGACAAAGCACATTGAGGTGTATTATTATTTTGTGAGGGAGAAGATTCTAGTCGTAATAACAGGTTATATAGATCTGGTATATGTTATCATAGAGGATTAAGTGGCCAGCATCTGTTGAGAAATGTGGTGCCATAGAGCACAAAGAAGAGATAGGGAGTGATTTGAGTAAGCCAAGCAAGTGCAAAGTCTAGTAAGAAGCCACATGAGTAAAGGGAATTACCTCCTCATATAAAAGGGGGCCATTTCAAACAATGAACATATCACTTTCACTTATCTCAAGTTTTTCTATGTGTCTAAGTTAATCTATCTTGGAGTCTAATTAACTTGAGTGAAATTCAATTAGCACACACTCATCATCATGAGTTCACTTAAGTATCATCCACAGATTAGTCATGTTAATTGTGTTATTATTAGAGTAAGATTAGCATCTAATTAGAAAGTTGATTGTCATTAAGAGAGCTTGATCCCTATTTCTCAACATGGTATCAGAGATTTGGTCTAGCTCTCCTAGCTTAGCTTAACTATAGCTCAGTAGCAAGTGATTAGGAAGATTAGATTGTTAATCTCATGTCATGTTCAATTAGATTTTAAAATATTTCACCTTTGCCATTAGGGTTCTTCTCTAGGTATCTTTATCATTACAATTAGATGCATGAAAGGGTGTCAAAAAATAGTTCTATTTCACCTTTGCCATTAGGATTCTTCTCTAGGTTGCTTTATCATTAGAGTGGATGCATAAAAGGGTGTTAAAAAATAGTTCTATTTTGCCAAAGAAAGGTTGAGTACTAATGGTACTTTGAAATACTATTAACCGTTGAAATGCTCTTTTCACACTTCTAAAAATAGTATTTTCATGCTTCTTAATTTACCTTATTTTTAGTAAACTAGCTACCATGCTTACATCCGTTTGGTAGTTGAGAAGTAATTGCCTAATTCTCTTCCTCAATTTGGCTCTTTTTTAGTAAGCTAGCCACCGCGCTTACAACCGTTTGGTAGTTGAGAAGTAATTGCCTAATTCTCTTCCTCAATTTGGCTCTTTTTTTGTTTGAACGTATCATGTTCCCTCTCCTCTGTAGTAGAAGATTATCTTCCTATGGTCCATGGTTGCTCTTTCTTCATGTTAGAGAATTGCTAGTTTAGCTTCCTACTAAAGAATTTGTACTCTTCCATGCACAGGCAGAGACTACTTATATGAAGAAACTGCTACCTTTTCTTTGCACAGATAGAGAGATCTCTTATTAAATTATTGCTACTCTACTTTGCATAAAGAGAGAGAGTTGTTCTTCAGTCCTATTTGTAAGTACTTGTACTTGCAATCATTATAATTTTGGGATTGAACCAATAATTTCAATAATATGTAGTTATTGTACCAGAATGTCTAGTTCTCCATTATTATCTTTACCCTACTTTATACTATAAATTAATAAATTAGGTCCAACTAGGATGCATGATCTAAATTACTTTTCTTTTCTTTTTATTTACAAGCAGGTTCCATGGATCATGAAGATTTGAGTGCACCACACTGTGAAGATTCTCACAACAGCAATTCAAGTGTCCAAGAGACACATGAAAGTTGACAACCACCTATCTCTGAAAGGAAAATGCACTAGTTGGGCTTGTCATTAGTGTGACATTTTAAACAAATTACACTCAGCCTTGATTTGTGAATGAAAGCTAGAGTTCTCAGGAAATTTTTGCAACACCCCAAAATGCGAGATGTCATGCAAGCTACCGTTCTTCCCGTCATGGATGTCAAAAGTGCAATTGTAAAGAACTTGAAGAACTCTCTTTCTAATGTAAAAGGAGTACATAGCAAAGATAAGTTAACTGCCAAGAGGGCTACACTACACATGATTGCAAACTATAGCCATGAGATTCAGATAAGTGATAGAAGGTTTCAAAGTCTCTTAACATTCAAGCTCGGTGTTTGAAGAAACACTAGGTTGACATCCATGGTGTAGATTTCAAATAGGCCTCGGGTGGTCTCGCAAACGCAGGTTTGACTGTTTGAGTCCAGAGGTAGTGGACCTTGTGGTGGATTTTTGAAAGTGTAATACTAGGGTCTCTCCAAATAAGAAAGCATTTGGAGAAATCGGGTTGGTCTCAAATAGTATGAAGTCCATCCTATCCATTTTTTGGAGGTGACATCAGTACATATCTCCAATTTCATGCATGATTTGCCTTGATGTTACAATTTTCCTCTTTTTTCACATGTTTGAATCCTTTCTATTTTTTTGTGTTGTCTTTTTTCACATGCCATAGTAGCATCTCATTATCATATTAGTATAGTAGAAGTGCATGGGACAGAGTATAATTTCATGTTTGTTTAGTAGCCTAGAGTACTCTACATTTTGATACTTATGCCAAGTCTTCTATTACTATTGCTCTCTTGCAAGTTATATTAAAAAAGTAGTACAAACATGGAGGATGTAGTTGTACATAGTTCTCTACCTGTACATACTACTAGATCTTTAATAGTCCAACACATGTATGACTCAAATGTGTGTAGTACTTTGTTAGTACCCTATATAGTACTCTATCAGTACACTGTCTCTACACAATATCAATTTTCCTCTTTTTTCACATGTTCAAATCCTTTCTATTTTTTTGTTATCTTTTTTCACATGCCATAGTAGCATCTCATTATCATATGCGTATAGTAGAAGTGCATGGGATAAAGTATAATTTCATGTTTGTTTAGTAGCCTAGAGTACTTTACATTCAGTCTAGGAGACTTGCGAACTGGGCTACTTATCTCTGCACGCTTTCTCTTACTGACTTGTGTAAGGGCCATTTTAACCTCCGATAGGAAAACTTGACTTCTCCCGAAAGCTTGTCGTATCATGCTCCGACTGTCTCTACTGCGACATAGACCACAGAGGCTGCGTGCCATTTTTCCAGCCATTACAAGCGCTCGTGCAGGTTGAGAAGCGGCATCAAAAATCTAAAGGCCAACGAAGCAACCAACAACCACCAATAATAATAATAATAATATAAAATAATAATAATAATAATATAAAATATCTCTAACCTTATCCTCTGATAAGAAGTTGTTCACATGGGCCTTGTATTTTGAGTATTCATAAGGATGACAAGCATTGCCAAAGTCTTCAACATCAACATAGTCCATGCTGTCATAGGATTTTTGCTAGCATGATCATCATTGACATTCTCTATGTAACTCTTGTAAGCGGCCAAATACGCATGCTAACATGTGTTTGTGTGAAAGAGAAGAAAGCAACTATTGTAAAAATGCTACAACCAAATGAGTATGCAAGCGTAGGTGTGTACAAGCAAAACATAAGTGGCAACAAACATGAAGGCTATAAGAAAAAAATTAAGAAGAAAGAGAAGCGACAAAACCCTCGCATCAAAATTTCATCTCACTACCCATTTCTTAAACAAAAAATTGTTGTTAAAGAAATCCTACTTCCTACAAAAAGTGCCTGTAAACCAGCCTCTGGGACCGATAACATACCCAAGCTGGAAATTCATCACTCACCTAGAGCCAAAGTAGCATTATAAGGGGGGGAAGTGCCAAAGTTGCTCATAGCACCTAGGGGAATGTAAAACATGCGATCACCAGAGAGTAGCCAAAGCAACACCCTGGGGAAGTGAAAATCAGCCCAACCATCTCTAAAATAACCTCTAGGCTAGAGGGTAACCAAGTGAAAATCAGCCCAACCATCTCTAAAATAACCTCTAAGCTAGAGGGTAACCAAGACAAAGAGCATCTAAGTTACCCAGCCAAGTTAGAAATAAGGGGCTAAAAATATGTTGTAAAACTCGCATCTGACCACCTTATAGTAGCCTATGAAAATGGCACCAAGGAGGGGTGTTGAGAAGAATGTTCAGAAAGAAATTTTTCGGTCTAATGGGAATTCAAAGAAGCAGATATGGTCTTCATTTGAGTACGGCCCAAAAGCGCCCAACCAACCACCAAGTGATCTTATAAAATGTCTATCCTTAAAGCTATTGAGCTCAAGGTGCAATAGGTGTACCTCCTCATATAAAAGGGGAGCATTTCAAGCAATGAGCATATCACTTGCACTTATCTCAAGTTTCACTATGTGTCCAAGTTAATCTATCTTGGAGTCTAATTAACTTGAGTGCAATTCAATTATCACACACATCTCATCATCATCATGAGTTCACTTAGGTATCATCCACCTTAGATTAGTGATGTTAATTGTGTTGTTAATCTTTAAAGAAAGAAATAAGACAAGACAGGGGATTCATATCCATGATGGAAGGGAGAGAAGGGGGAGAGGGGAAGAAAGAGAAGGGGATCCTTGGTGGGGAGCAATCAAGAAAGAGAAGGAGAGGATTTAGGGAGAGAAGGGAGAAGACAAAGGGAGAGATGGGGAAGGGCCAGTGGGGCGAGGTGCAACCCGAGTCCAAAGCGAAACACACTGGGGCTAGAGTCCAAGTCACCGGAGCCTCTTGACCTCTCGGCCTTTTGGAGCTCCAAAATCCTGAAGCTCTAGGGCTCACAAGTGGTTGAGCTCAGGAAGAAAACCAAAAATTTTGCCTAGGGAGACCCAAAAGGAAATGGAACTTGAACTAGAAAAACAGGGCCCAAGCCCACACTCATGGAGAGCCATCGAAGCATTCAAATCATCTATGCTCTAAAGCTCTCAAGTTGGTGGTGAATTAATAATAATAAATAAATAAATAATAACACGAATGAAATTATCAAAAGACCAAAAAGAAAAGAATGCTGTACAACACCACCAAAACTTGCTCTTTACTCTGCCTACTGGGACCAATACCTTTTCACACAGGCAGCCCTTGAAGCCATTTTAATCCGGATAACTCTACATTCTTGAATTTTCCTTCATGGTCCTTTCTCAATCTGAGAATTACCGAGCCATCTTATCTCCCTGTCTATAAAAAATTCCCTCTTTCATCGATTGGAAATTCAAAAAAATGACCACATCTTTTCAGAGCTCATATTTCGATGAATGAAATTTTCATACATTTTAGTTCTGAAACCGTCAGCGTTTCTTATAGAATTTCGTAATGATGCCAGTGGAGACACAACCTAGTGGTAAGGTGCTGAAGTCCCATGCGGGAGGTGCTGGGTTCAAAACCTGCTGGCTGTGGACAGCAGCGGCACGAAAGCACACACGCGTTTTTTTTTTGTGACACTTGTGTTATTAAGAAAAAAGTTATTTTTTTATTAAGAAAAAAGTTATTTTTAAATTATATTTCTGGGTTTAATGATGTAACTGCCAATTATTCATCATACTGTCCGAAAGCATGCGATGCCATCATCGCCCAAGATTCTCCTCACATCTCCTCCTGCACTCACAACCTGGAGACGCAAGGCAGGGAATGCCATGGCCACCTCGACTCCTGCAAACCCTAACCCTAGCCCTCAAGACGCTGATGCCATCAAAACAGTAAGTCCTCTCTACCATCGCTTCTAGATCAAATTTATCGCGAATGATGAGCGCTATCATCAAGGTATCTGCAGGGCAAGTTGTTTATGTTGAATTTTAGGGCTTTCAAGTCTTTCTATGTTGAATTTTAGGGTTTTCTAGGTCACTGTTTTTGCTTCCCCTTGAATGATGCAGGTTAATGTGCGGATCAAGGGCACTGTGCAGGGTGTATACTACAGGAAATGGACGGTGGACACTGCACTGAGCCTGGGATTGGACGGCTGGGTGCGAAACCGCCGAGATGGGTCCGTGGAAGCCGTCTTCTCTGGCAAATGCTCTGTGGTGGAGAGCATGATAGAGAGCTGCAAGATCGGGCCGCCGGCCGCAGTCGTCACAGGTGTGAATGTCCAGCCTGTTGCCCTGTCTGTCCCCCCTGGCTTTGAAAGAAGATCCACTGAATGATGTGATATTGCCAATGCCTACATGTCCCATACATGGATTAGTCATTATTATATTAAAAATGATTAGTTGAGTCTCTGGTATACGCAGTATGATTATGTTGGTACCCATGGCCTTCTATCATCCCTACCACAGAGGTGCCCTATGCTAATGTATGGCCTTTTGTTTGTCATATGGGTATCCATGCCTGATGCATGGCCTTACCCCATATGGGCATGCATGGCCTTCCATATCTTTGCTGTATACCCTGTATGGCCTTCCATGAAGCTCTTTTGACAGCTTGCAAGGCCACTTACACTGTATTATTAAAGTTTATATATAACTTTTTAATTAAAACATGACATCTCCTAAAGCTTCATATTGATCCTTTCATCCATGTCGGCATAAGAGGGTACATTGAGGGTGATGTCTGTATCAAAATTGGTAGCTTAGCAGCAATGCACACATCAGTAAATTGGGCATTCAATGCAAGAGGGGCCGGGGCCGGGGGGTTGTCTATGCATTTTCAACCATGAACATTCTAACAATTTATCGGTTGACCGCCACACAAAAGTGAGGATATCTTACCATTGTCACTATTAGACCTAAACTTGGATTTCCAAAGACATAATTTGGATCTCGGTTTGATTTTCAAGGCCATGATCGACCATAAAAAATGACATGAGATGATTCTAGCTGTTGCTTTTAGCATCCTCCATTTGGCTTCCATGAGACAAGTAGGCCATCTCATCATGGCCTGTTCAGTGTCATTGTTTAGATGTAACCTCACCACCTGTCTTATCTTAAGCTACTACCTGTCTGTCTTTCATCAAGTTTTACTGAAAATATTGCTGGTAATGGCACCCATGGGTCTTAAAGGTTTGGAGCCTAGTATTTTGATAGGGGTTAGTGATAAGAGTGGTGAATGTGCTTGTGTTTGGTATTCTAAGAGGCAACCCCACAAGTGTTATACATGGCTTGCCCAAATTGATAGGCAAGTTCTTGCATTTTGAAGATGATGTGGCACTTAGTATGTGGGTATCGATTTGCAAATCCATCTATTTTTTTGTTCCAATCAACTGGTACCCACTTGGTGAAGTTAAAGGGGGTCTGCACATCACACAAATCATGGCTCATCCAAGCCCTTGCCCATCTGTTGGGGTGGGGATAGTGTGAAAGCTCGGGCTATTTGATGTCTTGATGGTGTCCTAAACATTAGACTTTTTGTTGGATTGGAGTTAGCAGCAACAAGAGCAAACTGACTGTGGTTTGAATCAATTAATTTAGAAACTTAACATTGTGAAAAGTAACTAGTTTGTGTATATTTCAAGTGGGTTCAAATGTAATAAATGTCGCTCTAGAGAGGGCTTAAAAGATGGCCCTAACCTGAGTGGCTCACACCCTGCTACTCACATGGGAATGTGAGATCAATTTATAACTACATGTGTACACATGTATTGTGTGTGTGTGTGTGTGTGTGTGTGTGTGTGTGTGTGTGTGTGTGTGAGAGAGAGAGAGAGAGAGAGAGGGAGAGAGTAGGATTGAAGCAAGTAATGAATTAGACACGAAGTTTAACAAACATGCTTATTCTCCTTTTATTAGGTTAACAATTGTACATATTTTCTCCTTATTAGGATGATGATGGATCAATGCTTGTATGGAGTATCAGCGAAACAGTATTTTGATCAACCTCCTCTCTCTCTCTCTGTCTCTCTCTCTCCCCGCCCCCCCCCATTGAAGTTTACCCAACTAAGAATACCAAAGCAAACAACCTCACCCAATCTCTCCACAAGACTACCTAGCCATCCTTGCCTTCTACTTTGAGTCCACCAAGGAACCTCATGCATGCTCAACTTCACAAAATGGGTGTCGTGATGAGTGCAAGACAAAGTCTAGGCCTTTCCATGAGCAAGTCCTTCAAGGAAATCCCTGTGCACCACAAACAACACAATAGGATGAACACTTGGTTTGAAGCAAGAAGCAAGAAGCAAGAAGCATGCATTTCTAAAAGACAAAGTCTAGACCTTTCCATGAGCAAGTTCTCCAAGGAAATCCCTGTGCACCACAAACAACACAATAGTATGAACACTTGGTTTGAAGCAAGAAGCATGCATTTCTAAAAGATAGTGAGAAGAATTGCTTACAATATTGTACAGCAATTATTCTAGGTTTTTTTGTCGTACTTTCTTTAACCAAATTTGGCATATTCCCTTAGAGGCTAAATGATTTGGAAAGCCTACAACAAGGCTTGTTATACAACAAAACTATCCAATTTCACATGCCAAACTACTTTCTCTCTATATAATCGACCATATTTACCACTCAAGCCATTTGGAATTTGAAAAATGATGGTAACAAATGAAAGCAAATTTTAAACAAGACCACTTTGCATTGGATTATCATTTCACATTTAGGGGATCATTGAGGAAGCCAAGTATAAAGAAAAAAAGATTATATTGTTGCTTTGCAAATTTTTGTAAGCTTACAACTCAATCTTATGAACACTATCCAATGGTAGATTGAAGCAACTAGAGGAGTTAGTGAATGGGTCCCTATAACACTATACTAGCATGTCACTACTAGAGTGTATGTCAATATGTCACTGCTAGAGTGTACAATCTAGCATGTCACTACATGTTACATGCTAGAGTGTACATTCTAATATGTCACTACTAGAGTGTACATGATTGAGGGACTCTTAGAGGAGATTTGTAGCACTATCATGGGTGAATCAAGGTTGCCCCCATGCAATTTGGACTTTATACAAATGAAATAGTTGATTTTTTTATTCTTTTGAAGAAGTTGGCACTGCACTATCACAAACATTGGTCTCCACTATTTTTTTATGCAGATAATGTGCTAGAAAGAAATCTCATTATTTACCTTGGTAAAAACAAGGTTATGATCTTTCCCAATGGCCTTTATTACTTACGTATATATTCAAGTCAAAATCTTACCTTAGCCTTGCCGAAGCATGTGTCATTGGGTTTTGCCTTACAACCACAATCTACAACTTCCCATGTAGGTGCGCTACCTCATCCGTCATGTCCTCACTCCATTGTCACACCGGAATGCTCCTTGCCAAAGGGGTGAAGAGAGAGCTCTCTATGCTTGATGGAGGTAACAAGAGATCTGTCTTTGCGGTGGTTCTCTCTCACAAAAGGTGGGGAAAGAAGAGGAAGCTAATGCAAGAAGAAAACCTACAATCAAACCTATCTAGCATGCATCCATCAAACAAGCAAGATTCAATAGCAAAGCAAGCAAGAAGAGGAAAGCTAATGCAAGAAGAAAACCTACAGTCAAACCTATCTAGCATGCATCCATCTCACAAGGTTCAATAGCAAGAAAGAAGAGAGAAGAAGCAGTACTCACAAGAAAACTTTTGCAAGATAATGATTATGTTTTCCTTATTATATAAAATGACTTATATACAAGTGACTAGTGCTTACATTAGGCCGGCCAAACTTAAAAATGGGCTGGCCTCTATTACTAGTCTTAAGCAACTATTGTAACATGCCCATCTTCAATAATAATATATATCCATTTAATAGATGAATTTATGGTCCCTTTTATAGTATAAAAGTGTAAAATAAATTTACGGTCTCTTTTATAGTGTGAAAGTTATCAATTTTAATTATTGAGCTACTTTTACCTAGAATCTTAAAATTATGAGTCCAAATTTGGAATCTCTGTGCAATTTTACCCTAGTATAGGATTTTACAGCACTAAAAATGGACACCGGAATAAGCCTCTACGTAAAATTTTAGTTATTTTTTTAGTTAAAGTACGATAACTTCTGACCTTAATAAATGCATGTCCAGGTGTGATTTGACGAACGGACTGCACTCCTACGACCAAGGAGACATCCCAGACAATTTCACCGAAAAAAATATCGCATCCGTCAGGCACATTGGCACACATTCAAGGCTGACGTCCCAAAAAAGGGGGTCCCTGCCCCAAAAAGATACCTCCCACATACCCGAGCGTCCATACAACGGTCACGTAAGAACCAAAGGTTGACAACCCTAGCATGTGGTCCCCACTGGCCACCACGTGGACACCCATGCCACCATTGACTCGGCTTAAGAGGGAACTCCCCATCTCCCCCCTCTGGTTCAATTTCTAGTCTTGACCCCAACTCGAGGACACTCTACTTTTTGCCCCCCACCCCCCCCTCCCCAATTTGCGGGGACTTAAGTAAGCACACTTTGGCTCTTAAAGGTGGTTCCCACGTGAGAGTTCTATGCTCATAAAGTGAGCAAACAAACTCCAATTCACTATCCGACTGAAGCGTTGAGTTCGCGGCCATGCAAGCTACGAGAAGGTGGGGTGGATAGAATGGCTCCTCCTTGAAGATGCCAAAATCTCACCTCGGGAAGCATGCATAATGATGGCCCTAGAGAGGAAATGGCCCAGATGTGGCCCCGACTCTCCCCTTGGGAGTCCCATAAGAAACTAATGGCTAGATTAGCTTAATAATCGTTTAAAAAGAGATTTTTTGATTAACCTTTAATGTTAGCATTAATTAAGTAAGAAAGAGAGGGCTACTTTTCCTTGCTTTGAAAATACCAAAATTCTTGTGAAATTGCTTTCTCGAGAAGATGATGTGGTTTCTTATATCCTATGGTTTAGTTAGTAATTGTGTTGTTATCTTGATTAAGTTAAAGTACAGGTACATCTTCTTGTGTGCTTGTGTAGCCAGGTGGCGACGTTAGCGCGAGGCCCGGAGTCGACCCAAGGTATCTCTCCTACCATTGGGAAATTGGAACTCGCCAGTTTGGGCGAGTATTATTAACGCTACCTAGTTCTATGGGCCTAGGCTAGCGTGGTAAATAAGCCCACCCTAGCACGTAGACATCCCTCCGAGGAGTGAGAGAAACAAGCGACGGAGCCTGAGAGGGCAACAGGCCGGCTCGAGTCCTCGTCGGCTACCAACGATAAGGTATATGGTCCAGTAGTAGGGATTGCCTAGTCTATGGAGACTAGAAGGCTAAAATCAAGATAATCGGTGGAATAAAATAAGCCTTGATTTGGCTATGGATAGATTTGAACATTGTATCTATTTTTTTTATTAAATCCCTTGTTTTCTAGTATTGTTGTATCATTGTTAAGTGGCTATTTTAACGAACATTGTGTAGTGTCTCTAATTAAGGAACTTGTTTGTAAATGTTACACAGCGTAGTAGGACTAATTAGAAAACACAATTGATGTGTGAGTTGGGTGGAAAGTGGGAGGATGGAATGCCCTGATGACACCATCCTATGGACGGGTGGACCCGATTAGTCGAGTAGCTTTCCAACATAATTAATTATAAAAGCCCTACGTTAGATAAGTAGGTCCCTAGGCAACCCTACTCTAGAGGATTAGACTAGCAGTTGAGCCTCACATAGATGGGGAAAAAAGTATTGTTTCTAGGAATCAAGAATATGTTAAAATTACAGCAATGTGATGAGCTATGGTGGATCAAATGCTAGAATCAACATCATTAACAAAGTGATTAGATGATAATTAACAAATAGCTATGGTGGATCAAATGCTAGAATCAACATCATTAACAAAGTGATTAGATGATAATTAAGATGTGATTAGTGAGTAATTAACAAAGTGATTAGATGATAATTAAGATGTGATTAGTGAGTAATTAACAAATAGTGAGTAATTAGATGATAATTAAGATGTGATTAGTGAGTAACAAATAAATAGTGAGTAATTAGATGATAATTAAGATGTGATTAGTGAGTAATTAATAAATAGCTTAATGTAGACATGGATAATAAAAAACCAGCAAATTCTCATTAGGCCAATGCCTCAATTTATAGAGTTTACATCAAAGCATCTAATCCCACTGATTTCTCCTTGATTCACTCCACCTCTTTTGCTTGATTCTCTCCACCTCTCCCAGAATATCTCCACACTTCCTAAATCTTCTCATGCTACCCTTTATTCTCTCCCAGTAGATTCTTCTCACCTTTTCACAGGTTCTCTCACATTTACAGATTCTCTTTTACAGCCTCTAACCAAGGGCTTGTTCCCGCACACACCCTATTCACTTGTATATTTCAACCACTCCCCTCAAGTGAACTTAGCACACCTGGACCCTGTACCAAGTTTCTCTCTTACTTGATAGTCCCGCGACCAGTGCCTCAAGTCCCTAAACTCATAGTCCTTGACACTCTCTCTCTCTATGTGTCCAAGGCTACTACAAGTGCCTGCGACCTTGACTAAAGTGCTCACACATACATCTACCACGTGGCCTACATCATCGGTGGCTCAGAGGTGGTTTTACTTTGTTGGGGCAGGTTACATTGGGTTGTGGGGTCTCTCTCTCTCTCTCTCTCTCTCTCTCTCTCTCTCTCTCTCTCTCTCTCTCTCTCTCTCTCTCGGAGATTTTCACATGGCTCCTCACTCTTTGGAGCCTCACATCTTCTCTTGTCTTCAATCTTCTTGTCATGTTGCAGCTTCTCTTCACGCGTCCATGTCTTCCTCTTCTTCCAATCTTCTTGTTGTGGCAGCTTCTCTTCTCGTGTCCATGTCTTCCTTCAATGCTTCCTCTAGATCTTCTTCTTGGTGTGGATCCTCTTCTTGGAAGGAGATGTTCTTCTTCTTTCATGGCTGGGGCCATGAGCTTGTCTGTCAGTTCTTCTTGCTCCATCTTGTCCGCGTCAGTTCTTGCTCCATGTGAGCAACATGTTTAAACATTTTGTTGACAGTTCTTTTGGGCTTTTGATGTTTAACTTGTATCATTATGCAATGCAAACCCAAATCTATGCGGGATGTCTTACCTCTTACCTTATTCTGGACAAGGGCAGTGTCTGATCCCATTTTTACACTGATGTAATGTGCCCAATATATAATGCATATAGCATTCATTCTTATGCACATTCCCAAATGCAACTCTGGCTCTGGAATAATCTTGAATTTGAGTGAGATTTACAGGCATTAACCAAGGGTTAAATACAAAATGATGATTACCATAATTTTATCAGTATAATTTTACCAAAAATTACATTAAATCAAGGGTAACCAATTTGTACAGAATGATTGGAGTATCAAACCAACTCCAAATTTCAATCTGAAGTTATAGGGATCTGTATCAGATACCTAATGGTGGTTAATTTGAACCCTCAATTGCACCAAAATACAGTGATTAACATTGATTAGTCACTAATTTAGCAAATCAATCCTCTGTTTTGTGTGTAAAAAACAGAGTATGTGGGGAGCCCAGATCTGAGGCCTTAGAGTTCAAATGAGCTCAAATCCTTTCAAGAGCCCAGATCTGAGGCCTTAGAGTTCAAATGAGCTCAAATCCTTTCAAGGCCATCAATAGTAATTAGTCTAGTAGAGGATTAAGCCAAGAAACACAAGATTTGACCAAACATTGAATGCTTAATCTTTGTTTTACCAAAGTCACCTGTAGATTTGATGAAGAGCTTGGATCTCACTGTAGACTTGATCAAATCAAATTCTGACTTCACCAGCTTGTAGAGCATGCTTGAAAACACTTGGGGCTAAGAGGAATTAGACCCATTTGATTTGTGGACGTAGAAATCATTGATTTGCTGGAAAAAAACGATGCTTGAAAAAAAACGTGAATTCTCCTGAATGCGCCGGCTGTTTGCGCTTCTGATTCGACTAGCTGGGGATCGTAGAGGCTGGCTATGTTGGGCTAGAAGGGTTTGGGCTAATTTTGAGTGTGCAAGGAGAGGGAGATCCTCCATTGGCTGGGGGTACAAAGGTTAGTTGAAAATAACTAAAAATTTTCATTATTTTCTAATTATCTACTAATCCTAATTATCTACTAATCTTAATTAACTAGATAATGGGCTCATAAACTTGATGGATTCTAGGCTTGGCTCTGATACCATGTTAAAATTACAGCAATGTGATGAGCTATGGTGGATCAAATGCTAGAATCAACATCATTAACAAAGTGATTAGATGATAATTAAGATGTGATTAGTGAGTAATTAACAAATAGCTTAATGTAGGCATGGATAATCAAAAACCAGCAAATTCTCATTAGGCCAATGCCTCAATTTGTTTACATCAAAGCATCTAATCCCACTGATTTCTCCTTGATTCACTCCACCTCTTTTGCTTGATTCTCTCCACCTCTCCCAGAATATCTCCACACTTCCTAAATCTTCTCATGCTACTCTTTATTCTCTCCCAGTAGATTTTTCTCACCTTTTCACAGGTTCTCTCACATTTACAGATTCTCTTTTACAGCCTCTAACCAAGGGCTTGTTCCCGCACACACCCTATTCACTTGTATATTTCAACAAAATAGAGGTTGCCCAAGTTAAGTTCAATCACTCTATGGGTGATTTGATTTTAAGATTCATTTAGGAGACCACGCTCCCCCTAGAACTAGGCCTTACATATTAGTCGTATCCTTGCATCTTTATACGGTTGAGGTGTTGACGCGAGTAGGAAATTTTTCTTTTAGACTTAGTAGACTATCTTAAGGTTTTCCCTTTTAGGTTGGGGGACCTTATAACTATGTACACTAAGTCCATAGACTTTCCCTATTTGGCATTAAGCTCATGGTAAGGCTGTCGTATATGTTCCAGTGCCTCTTATAACAATTAAGTGCCCATTCGCATAGATAAGATGGCAAAGCACCTTACAATAGGTCAAGCGGGGGCGAAACCATGTTAACCTATGGAGTAGTTAACATACCCCCCTTCTTAATGGTGATCATGCCCTCACATCACCTAAGTCGGTGATAAAATTGCTGGCCAAGAAGTGGATGGTCTAAGATACACCGGGAGTTGGCAGCCGAGGTTAAGTGGTTAGTTCGGGATTGATCCATAACTAGAGGGTAGGGCAAGGTGAGGGGCTGCTTTGGGCAACCCTAATAACAGGTAGCTTGTCAAGGCGACATGGGAAGTGATAGGCGATGTAGAGGTTCGTCATGCCGGTTGGGGAGTGAAGTGGGGAGAAGTGATCCGCACCCTGTGAGACTAGTGGAAAGAGAGCCATGACCCCATGGAGTAATGAGCATGGGTACATGGAGGTCTGCAACCTCTTGACGCAACGGAATAGTATGCCGAGATCTCATTGCATGATGCTTAGACATTGGGCTTCTTCGTTGGTGAATACGTCGTTCAAGGCAAGTTGTTGTTGATATGTTAATGTTCAAGGCAAGTTGTTGTTGATATGTTGATGTTCAATTGGAGTCAAAGCAGAGGATATAGGAAGGGCATCCTATTGGAGGTACCTGCAAGATCGAGGATTCTCCATGCGATGGGTCATACTATGGGACAAGCTTATGCTCGCCATAGTCCCCCCCATCCATAGATGTACATGGAGGGTTCACATCAACGAGCTTAGTTGCATGTGCATGTGTTTGTGTGTGACGGGGGATGCGAGAAGTGAGAAAATTGTGATGCCCATAGGGAAATATGTAGGTGACGTGCATGGGCGATGGACGAAAGGTGTGCCCATATGGGTGCACTTCTCTGACACAAGTACGACTCTAACACAACTACTTTGATCAACTCTTTTTATAACTTTATTTGACATTTACTTGGCATCTCCTTTCGTAGGGAGTCAAGATCAGTAGCTTGTTAGAGCCATGGCACCATATATTCTCATGGTGGTACCCACAACTACAAGGGAGCTGGGCAGCGTTGGACTTGGCGTTATCAAGCATGTGGGTTGGAGTAAAGGTGGATTGAATGGGTGGGGTGATCAAAGACAAGGCACAGAAGGGTCCTACGATGGGTGGGGTGATCAAAGACAAGGCACAGAAGGGTCCTACTAATTGTAGGAAGGTCCATGCGATGGGTTGTACCATGGGCAAAGCTTACATTGTCATAGTCCTCGCATCTAGAGATGTACTTAGCCAGTTGTTGTCAATGAGATGAGGCTCAACACAGATTCATGAAAGAACAATGCCTATGTGTCTATTACATTCAAAACCCATGGATATTGCATGTGGCATGCATGGGTATGGGACAAAAGGTAGGCCTGTGTAGAAGCTTCATGTCGATGGAAACTCTAATACAATGCTTTCTTTTATAGTTTTCATTATGCTTTCTTGGACTCTTACACATGCTTTGAGATAGAAAATTGGTAGTTGATATGTAAGGAGGGTGGTCAATAAGGCAGGTGTGATTGAGGGTGAGGTGTCCATGAGAATGGAAGAATTGAGGGCACCTTGTCGACCTCGATCAAGGAAATTGGTAAGCCACAACAATGGGTGGTTTGTCGAACATGGCTGAATGGATCCATGCACTTTTTTGAGCCTCTTTTTGAAGTGTTGGTGGCAATTTTCCCCGCTTGCAAGAAGCATGGCACTGTCGGTGGGAAGAATGAAAACATTACAAAGTGTTCACAGGTTGGGGGTGAAATTGTGGAATGCCGAGCATCGCCGACCTTGGGTATTGGGTGTTGCTTTGACCTTTTGGGCATCTCTACCTCACTTGATTAGCACAAATGTAGGAAAGTTTGGTGCCTACTAGGAAGAAGCAGATACAACAGAGTGCGCTTGAGGGAGACACTGCTGTGTGTGGAGATCTCCATTTGGGTGCATGAATCCAATGGCTCCATAGACCATGATTAGGATGCCCCTTTGATTGAGAAAGATGGAGGATTCTTCAGTGGCATCTTCACGAAGTCCAAGCATATCGCATGCGGATGGAAGGCTAGTAGCCCTTGTAAGTGTGCCAACATTGAAATTGTGCTTCATGGATGGAAAGAAGGCTAGGCTAAGCAAGAACAAGACTCAATGCAGAAGTCAAGATAACAAGATCAAAGGTATCCATACAAAGTGTGGACATGGGACATGGAGGCTACGTGCGAGAACAGGATCTGATGTCAAAGTGCCTTGAAAATGTGCGTTGGAGACAGATGGGTGCAATCAGCAGCAGGCATGGGTGCAAGGATGGGTGACAGATGGACCACAAGGTAGGAAGGAATATGTGTGCAAGTCGAAGTTCCTTAGTGTTGGTGGTGAACGGATGTGAGTGAAGAGCGTTGTGACTGCACACCAGAAACTTACTAGGGTGTGATTGTAAGTGGAAACTAATTTGGGTTTAATGGTAGCGAGATTTTCTTTGGGGTTTGTCATTGGGCTATCTAATGATATACCTACAAACAATCCCAGCTCTACCCTCCATGGAGAGTGTTCTACCCACTCAATGGGGAGCCAAAATATGCAATAAAAGGAGGGTGAAGTGGTTAGTTGCAAACAGCGGCTTCTTATATATTGACGATGGTGTTGTCTTGTTGTCGGCATGGTGAAAGCCTTTCTTCACCGTGCCTTTTAATCACTCATCCTCTTGCACTATGGTGCATTTGTGAAGTATTAAATTAAGACCTAGTGGTGGGAAGAATAAGCAACCCATGGTGGAAGAATGGCGTAGTGGCACAGCTGCTCCAAAAGCATGGTTGTTGACTGGGGCAAGGCTAGGCAGGCACAACTGCAAAGGCACGGTCGACCAGGGCAAGGTCGGGCATGGCACAGCTATGAAGGCATGACCAGCCGAGGCAAGGCTAGGCAGGCACTACGACGGTTGGCCTAGGGTGGGGGGGGCAGCGGAGACCAAGGGGGAACACATGACTAGGATTATATTCTTTTAAAAAATTATGCTTTTCTATTTTTAAATTAATCCAAGAGGGGGCTAGGAGGACGGGGCGGGTTTTTTTTTACCATAGGGCATAAGGGGTGGGTTATTTTCTTAGTAAAGAAAAAGAACAAGAAAAAAATGAAAAATAAATGAGTAAATTAAAATAAAATTTTAAAATGGGAAAAAATATCCAGGTGCCACGCCACAGCGTAAATCACAATCCAAGAATGTAAGGTCCCCCCCTTCCTAAATAGGGGAAACCTTTTAGATAGTCTACTAAGTCTCACTTGGGATAATTTCCTACTCGTCGGCACCTTGGCCATGTAAGATACAAGGATATGATTAGTAGGTAAGACCTAGTTCTTGTTAGAAGTCATCTCCTGTCTATTTGTATACACCAGGGCCTCTGTTGTGGGTGTGCCCGCCCGTATATCATTTTTCCACACTCCCCGTATTTTTTCCCTATTTTTTCCCATTTTTCCTAGTGGTGGGAGGGCTGCCAGATGATGCCAGGAGCACCCCATTGCTGGCCGACTAGATCTACATCAGTCGTGGGCTTCAAGGTTGCTGGGGCCAACTTGTTTTGATCAACCATGGGCATCAGAATGCTGGTCGACTGCATTTATGCAGTCGTGGGTTTTTTCTCCAGTCGTGGGCACTCTCTACTGCTGGCCGACTGCCCTATCTAAGATGTATATATAGCCCCTCAGCCCCCACCACTTTCTCATTCAGTTTTTCCGGGATCTTGTGTATAGAGAAGAGTTTACACACCTATCTCTCTGTGTTTCTTGTGCTGTTTATTTTCTGCAGTCTACTTGCTCTTGTCTACCCAAGTTTGGTTATCATTTCCGCTGCATATTCTGACATGGTATCAGAGCCCTAGGCTCTAGGAGATCTTGGGCGTTTTTCTGAGCAAGAGGGGGAGCAACAGGTTGCTGATTGGTGGACTGTTTCGGGCTGAACGGGAAGAGAAGGGGCAAGAGGAAGGCGGGCAAAGGTGCTGGACAGCCACTTGCAGATTTTCAAATTTTTTTTCCCACCGACCCACCCTTTCACATTACTCTCCGCGATGGCAGATTTATTAGAGATGGCTGAGAAGCACGTGAAGATTCCGACTCTCCCCACGTTCCCAGTGGATCGTCAGTTGGACGGGTCCAATTACGGCATCTAGAAGGTCATGATGGAGTCAGTTCTGGAGTCATATGACCTTGCTGATTTTATTATCATCGGGGTGCCACGACCAGAAGCTGAGGAAGGGGAGTTATTATCGACGAGGAAGGACCGCGAGGCACAGGCACACATGTGGGATCGTGTCAACGCCAGGGTCCGGTCGTTTATTTTCCTCAATTGCACACCACAGGTGATCAACCATGTGAAGCACGTGACGCTGGCGAGAGGCATATGGGAGCACTTGGCTTCTCTGTATAACAGGGTGTCACCCATGAAGCGGATATCCTTGGAAGTGCAGATGCGGGTTATGAACCCTGCAAAGTCTTCGACGATGTGGGAACACATTAACAAGCTGCAAGCCCTTCAGCAAGAAGTCCTTCAAGCTGGGAAAGAGATATCATCCGAAGATATGGCCATCACGTTACTTTCCCACTTGCCTGGTCAGTATTCTGCTTTCTATTCCTCGTTGATCACGAGTGGCAGGCTCAGCACCATTACTTGGGAGGAGCTTGTGCCAATGGTCTTGGACCAGGAGGAACGTTTCACGGTGAACCCTCCTCACGGCAGAGGTTTGAAGGCCTTAACTGGCCAACGGTCGAAAGGCCGTAATACCAACAAGGGCAAAGGGAAGGCTTCATCGGAGAAATCTTCTGAGAAGAAGCCTGATCCAGAACGAGAGAAGCTGAAGGACGAAAGATCTTGTAATGATTGTGGCGAGAAAGGCCACTACTGGAGGAAGTGCCCTAAGCGGACAGGGAAGAGTGCTGATTCCTCAGCCTCAGCATTTGTGCACTTAGAGATGGTGGACTCCGATGCTTCATCATCTTCGAGCGAGGAGGCAGTTGGCTTCACCGCGAAGGATACCCGAGAATGGATTCTCGATAGTGGTGCTTCCAGGCACATGACTCCATCCCGTGACTTCTTTCTGGATCTGAAACGGCAGTCAAGTCGTATCTTTATTGGCGATAACTCCACTATTCCGATTCATAGTGAGGGCCGCGGATGGAGATTATTCCCGACGGCAAGGGGGGCAAGCATGCTTCCCGTGTTCTTTATGTCCCTGCTCTGGGTTTTCATCTTCTGTCAGTGCATGAAGTATGCAAGACTGGCTTTCGGGTGGAATTTGAGGAGCATTCAGTTGCTCTAAGGAACCGTGAGACAAGCAAAGTTGTTTGGGAAGGCGGTGTGGAGAATGGCATCTACAAGCTCTCTGCACTCTCCTCATTGTGACAGGCTCTCAGGTCGGAGACTTGTGGCACTTTCGTTTTGGCCACTTAAATGTGGATGCTTTGCGGCGCGCCTTCCGAGACCAGATGGTGGTTGGCTTGCCAGATGTTGGTAATAGGCAAGGACGCTGCAGTTCTTGCATACGTGGTAAGCAGCACAGGGAATCCTTTCCGAAGCAGGCTTCCAGGCGGGCTTCGAAACCATTGGAGTTGATTCACACTAACTTGTGTGGACCACAGAGGACGGCCCTCGAAGATCACATCGAGTCCGAGATAAAAGCAACACGGCGGAGCTTCTTCAGGTGAACTATGCTCTGATGTCTCGTATCATGCGGGATAAAGAGCCCACTTCCGTAAAGGAAGCCCTTTCACAGGATACTTGGAGGAAAGCCATGCAGGTGGAACTTGATGCCATCGAGAAGAACAACACTTGGGAGTTGGTACCGAGGCCGTCGAAGCGGTCAGTCATTGGTGTCAAATGGGTCTTTAAGACCAAGTACGCGTCTAATGGGTCGGTGGACAAACACAAAGCCAGGCTTGTGGCTAAAGGTTATGCTCAGCGGCCAGGCATCGACTACGAGGATACCTTTGCACCGACAGCGCGGATGACCACGATTCGGACCGTTCTTGCCCTTGCTTCTTCTCAGAGGTGGCCCGTGTACCAAATGGATGTAAAATCTGCGTTCCTTAATGGTGACCTGCAAGAGGAGGTGTACGTTGAGCAGCCTCTAGGCTTTATTGTTCCAGGATCGGAAGGGATGGTTTACAGGATACGTAAGGCCTTGTATGGTCTTAAGCAGGCTCCCAGGGCTTGGAATCAGAAGATGATTCCTTCTTTATTCGGACTGGATTTCAGAGATCGGTTGCAAATCCGAACCTGTATCTCTTTCGGAAACGCGGCATGGTCACACTTATCATCCTTTATGTGGATGATCTCATTCTCACCGGTGGTCATGTGGAGCACATTGGAGTGACGAAGGCTGCCTTGTTAAAGGAGTTTGAGATGACCGATTTAGGCTTACTCCACTTCTTCTTGGGATTGGAGATCTGGCAGACCCAGAGGGGGTTTTTCGTCTCTCAGCAGCGGTATGTTCATGAGTTGCTTGAGGCCTTTGGGATGGAGAACTGCAAGCCTATTACTTCGCCGATGGACCCGAACACAAAGTTAACCGTTACAGATCCTTGTGAGCCAGTTGATGCCTCGCAGTACCAGAAGTTGGTTGGTTCATTGCTGAACACCAGATTGGACTTGAGCTTCTCCGTGGGGCTATTGAGCTCTTTTATGCAGACGCCATTGAAGACTCATTGGGACGTAGGATTGCGGATCTTGCGATATCTGCAGAGTACGAAGGATCTAGGACTCTTTTACACAGGAGGGAATGGAGTCAAGCTCCAAGGTTGGAGTGACGCGGATTGGGGAGGAGATCCAGACACAAGGAGATCTACTTCAGGATACACTTTTACCCTCGGCTCAGGAGCAGTTTCTTGGAGCAGCAAGAAGCAGCCAACTATTGCCCTTTCTTCGACAGAGGCAGAGTATCGGGCTGCTTGTGGTGCTGCTTGTGAGGTTGTATGGCTGCTGTGCGGAGGCTGCTAGGTGAGATTGGGTTTCCACAAAGGGAGCCCACAGTCATCCAGTGCGATAACCAGAGTTGTATAATTATTGCTCGGAACCCGGTTTTCCATGCCCGGACCAAGCATATAGAGATACAATATCACTTTGTACGTGAGAAGATCTTGGCGGGTGACATCTTGCTACTTTATTGTTCGACGGAGGACAATGCGGCGGACCTCTTCACGAAGTCTCTACCTCAGGCCACGCTCATGCGGCACTCCAGCTCCCTTGGGTTGGTTTCATAGCCAGGAGCTGAGAGGGGGTGTTAGAAGTCATCTCCTGTCTATTTGTATACACCAGGGCCTCTGTTGTGGGTGTGCCCGCCCGTATATCATTTTTCCACACTCCCCGTATTTTTTTCCTATTTTTTTCCATTTTTCCTAGTGGTGGGAGGGCTGCCAGATGATGCCAAGAGCACCCCATTGCTGGCCGACTGGATCTACATCAGTCGTGGGCTTCAGGGCTGCTGGCCGACTTGTTTTGATCAGGCATGGGCATCAGAATGCTGGCCGACTGCATTTATGCAGTCGTGGGTTTTTTCTCCAGTCGTGGGCACTCTCTGCTGCTGCTGGCCGACTGCCCTATCTGAGATGTATATATAGCCCCTCAGCCCCCACCACTTTCTCATTCAGTTTTTCTAGGATCTTGTGTATAGAGAAGAGTTTACACACCTATCTCTCTGTGTTTCTTGTGCTGTTTATTTTCTGCAGTCTACTTGCTCTTGTCTACCCAAGTTTGGTTATCATTTTCGCTGCATATTCTGACAGTTCTATCCCGCAGGGGGAGCATGGTCTTTCTAAAATCAAACCACTCATAGAGTGATCAACCTTAATTTGGGCAACCTCTATTCTTGACTTCAATGCTTTTTTTCCTCATCTATGCAAGGCACACCGCTAACCTAGTCCTCTAGAGTAGGGTTGCCCAGGGACTTATTTGTCTAACATAGAGCTTCAATTAATTTATTGAAAAGCTGCCCGACTAATCGGGTCCACCTGTCCATAGGATGTTGCCATCAGCGCATTCCATCCTCCCACTTTCCACCCGACTCATGCATCAATTTGTTTTCTAATTAATCCCACCACAGTGTTTGCCATAAACAAACAAGTTCCTTAATTAAAGGTCTTACACATTGTTCATTTAAACAATCTTTATCAATGATACACAATGTTTACAAACAAAAGATTTTTTTTTAAATAGATACAATGTTCCAAATTATTCATAGCCAAATACACGCTCTTTACTTTATTCTATCGATGATCTAGAATTCGGCCTTCCAGTCTCTATAGACTGGGCAATCCCTACGGGACTATACACCTCATCATTGGCAGTTGGCGAGAACTCAAGCCAGCCTATTGCCCTCTCAGGCTCCATCGCTTGATCCTCCCACCACTCAGAGGGATGTCTATGCGCTAGGAAGGGCTTATTCACCGCACTAGCCTAGGCCCGCAGAACTAGGCAGCATACAATACTCGCCTCCATTGGCGAAATCTCATTCTCCTAATGGTATGAGGGATACCTTGGGTCGACTCCAAGCCTCGCTAACATCGTCGCCCGTCTACACAAGCATAGAAACGAGGTTAGCGTGTCGAGGCGGGGAGAAGATGTACCTGTACTTCTTAAACTCAATCAAGATAACAATTTATAAACTAAACGACAGAATATGATAGATATCATCACTTTTCTTGAGAAAACAACAATTTTCATATAAATTTTGGTATAAAGAAAAATGGCATCTTCTTTCTTAATTTCTTAAAGTTAACATTAAAGATTAATTTTAAAAAATCTCTTTTTAAAGGATGACCAAGCTAACCTGGCCATTAATTCCTTATGGGACTCCCAAGGGGAGTGATGGTGCAGCATCTAGAGCAACCTCTCTAGACTCGTTGTGCACGTCTCTCGAGGTGATATTTTGATGCTTTCGTGAAGGAGCCATTCTGTCCGCCTTCTTGTAGTCCACGTTGTCGTGAATTGAAAACTTCAGTTGGATCACAAATCGGAGCTCGTTTGCTCAAGTTATGAGCAAAAAACTCCAAGGTGTGAACCACCTCTGAGAGCCTAAAAGCCCTTACGAAAGTCACCCCTAATGAGGGGGGAAGGTGTCCTTAAACTAGATTTGCAAGGGAGAAGGTTTCACCTAGAGGGAGAGAAGGGGGAGTCCTCCCTTAAGTCTATTCACACGGGGGGAGGGGGGAGAGCAGCTAAGGACACTCTACCCTCAAGGGTGAGAGGAGGCAGCAAGGGGTGCAGAGGGCTGTCGGGTACAATCTCGCACTGAGTGTTGGGTATGGCGTGTCGGGTACTATCGCTGTGTGGAGTGTCGAGTGCGGGTAGAGCAGGGTGTTGGGTGTCTCGACCACGAGGTACTAGGGGGTTTATATAGGTGCAGGTATGGGTACAGGTGCAGGGAAAGGAAGAGCAAAGCGTGGGCGCATAGGACGGTGTATGGTGAAAGTACACCGACCTGCAGCTTGCATGACCTGGGGAAAGGAATGGTACCTGTGCATGGGCAAAAGCTATGGTACACATGTACCTTCCAGGTCAAAGGCAGTATGGGCATCCAAGTGGCAGTCTGTGTGGACTGTACACTAGGGCAATCGACCTTTGGTCCTTGCGCAGGCGTTGTATGAGCACACAAATGTGTGTATGACATCTTTTTGGGGCGGGGATCCCTAATGTGGGATGCCAGCCTCAATATGCGTGACGGAGCGCCTAGCGGTGACAAAAAAAAAAATCAATGAAAATGTCCAAGGTATCTCCCTGGCCGTAAGGGTATAGACCATATGTCAATCGGACACTCAGTCGTGCATTTATTAAGGTTTAAGTTTATTGTATTTTAATTGAAAATAACTAAAAATTTACGTATAAGCTTGATCCGGTGTCCGTTTTGGATGCTATAAAATCCTATATTAGGATAAAATCGCACGTAAATTCCAAAATTAGACTCAAAATTCTAAGATTATAAGTGAAAATAGCTCATTTATTAAAATTGTTGATGTTTACACCACAAAAGACCATAAATTCATGGGAATATATTATTATTGAAGATGGGCATGTTACATCCTTCCCCCTCATCTCGCTCATGAATTCGGGGTAATCCTTTAAGAGTGTCACTTTATCTTCCCAAGTCGCATCCTCTTAGAGGGTAATCTTTCCACTGTACTAGATGTTCTACAAGAGTTCTCTTACGGAGTTGCCTTTCTCTAGAATCTATAATCCTACTAGGCTGCAACTCAAGGACTCCCTAAGTTGGGATTACAACTTTCTCGTCATCAAGAATATGATTGAGACTAGGTACATAAGGCTTTAACAAACTTTCTCGTCATCAAGAATATGATTGAGACTAGGTACATAAGGCTTTAACAAACTTAAATGAAATACATTGTGGACCTTGATATGGGCTGGGAGCTAGAGCTTATAAACACTTCTACCTAAACACTTTGATAACTATATAGGGTCCACAAAATCTTGGGCTGAGTTTCTTATATTTCTCGAGTGATAGTGAGCTATGCTTGGGTCGCACTCGTAGAAGAATTTTGTCTCCTTCCTTCAAGATCCTTTCAGACCTCCTTGTGTCAACATAATGCTTTTGCCGATCTTGAGCAGCTTTAATACCTTTTTGGATTGCCTTGGTCTGTTCCTCCATCTCTTCGAGCATTTTTCTGGATGCCTCAACTCTTATGGTTGGATCTGAAAAATTTAGAGGAGATAAACATTCTTGCCCATAGAGTGCTTTGAATGGTGACATTCCTAGTATGCTCTGATGATAAGATGTATTATAAAGCGAATTCTACCAGAGGAAGGTATTGAATCCGTCTTCTTGGTTCCCATCCACAATATGCTCTGAGAATGTCTTCAATTACTTGGTTGACTCTCTCAGTCTGACCATCAGTCTCTCTGGATGATAAGTTATACTAATGCAAAGTTGAGTTCCCAAGGTCTGAAATAAGGACTGCCAGAACTTTGAAGTGAAATCAAAATCCTAATCACTAACTATCCTCTTCAGGAGACCATGAAGCTTGAAGACCTCCTTGACAAATAACTGAGCAACATCAGAAGCGTTAAAGGGTTTCTTTGCTGGTATAAGATGAGCTACTTTGGTAATCAAGTCCACCACCACTAAAATGAAATCATACCCTCCTTGTACAATGGGGAGACTTGTGACACAATCCATGCTAATGCATTCCCACTTCATCTGGGGGATATCCAAGGGTTGAAGCTTCCCAAGCATCTTGACTCTTTTAGCTTTGATCCTTTGACATGAGAGACATTGCTTCAAGTACCGAAGGACATCATTTTTCAAGCCTACCCAATGATAGCTCCTCCTTACAACATTCAATGTTTTTACATAGCTTGGACCCCTGCACAACGGGGCTATCATGAGCTTCATGGAGGATTAGCTTCCTTAGAGCAGCATCTTAGGAATACATAGCCTGTGATTGAAGTAAAGGCTCCCATCATGGATGAAGTACCCCTTGATTAGATTTTTCTCTTTCTCTGAAGTTCCCCCTTCTTCTACTAACTTCACCATCCTCTGGTAATCAGGATCATGAGATGAGACTTCTTTAACCTTGTCCAGTATGGGATCATTTGGCATCAAAATTGCACTCAAGAAAGATTTTTAACTGAGTGCATCCGCTATCACATTATCCTTCCCAGGGCGGAATTTGATGTTGGTCATATTCTTGTAGGATTTCAATCCATCTTCTCTGTCTCATGTTGAGGTTAGGCTGGGTGAAGATCCACTTCAGACTCTTATGGTCAGTTACGAGCTAGAATTTGCCCCCCCCAAGAGATAATGTCTCCATAATTTGAGGCAATGAACAACTGCTAATAAGAGCTCCAAATCATAGGTGGCATAATTTGCTTCATATTTCTTTAGCTTGCGAGAAGTATAAGCCACTGGTCTTCCTTCTTGTCCTAAGACACCACCAAGTGCTAGACTACTGGCATCAGTAACCACCTCAAATTCCCTGGTGAAATCAAGAAGTTTCAGGGACTGGCGCTGAGGTAATGATGGCTTTGAGCTTATCAAAGCTGACTTAATGGATTGGCAACCACACTATTTTGCAATCCTTCTTAAGAGATCCATCAAGGGTGTAGCTACCAGGGCATAATCTTTGATGAAAATCATGTACCATCCTGTGATGGAAAAAATCCATGAACTTTTGCGGACTGATTTAGAGGGTGGCCATTCTAGTATATCCTTGACCTTGGCATGATCTACTAAGATACCATCTTGGGAGACAATGAATCCAAGATATTCGATGTGATGAGTAAAGAAGGTACATTTGCTCTTCTTGGCATAGAGTTTCTGTCTGTGCAGCAATTGCAAAACTCTATGCACATGCTCGTCATGCTCTTCCACATGCTCCTCATGCTCTTCCACACCGACTTGGAGTATACTAATATTTCATCAAAGAAGATAAGCACAAATTCATTCAAGTAGGGACGGAATATATCTTGCATTAGGTAGTTGAAGGTCGCTGCAGCATTAGTCAACCTGAATGACATTATAGTAAACTCATAGTAACCAGACCTTAAGTCTATTTTTGAGAAAACTTTAGCCCCATGAATCCTGTCAAGAAGCTCGTCAATGCGAGGGATAGGATACTTATTCTTGAGAGTGACTTGATTCAACCCTCGATAATCTATGCAGAGACAAAGAGTGTCCTCCTTTTTTTTTTGGAAAAGAACGGGTGCTCCCCAAGGAGAGCTACTGGGATGTACAAATCCTTGCTCAATGAGTTGGGAAAGTTGCTCCTCAAGCTCAATGGCTTCAGGAAGATACATTTTATAGGGTGTTTTTGAGACAGGTTAAGCACCAGGGATCACCTCAATTTCATGATCGACTTCTCAAGGAGGCGGTAGCCTTGTAAGCTCTTGAGGAAAGATGTCAAAGAATTCTTGGAGTAGAGAGGGTTCTATTTCTTTACTAGGTTCAGCAAGTTTGTTGAGCTTAACTAGGAAAACTTGTTGTCCCCTACGTGCTCCCTTGAGAAGATGCTTTGCCTTGTGACTACCCTAGACTTAGATTTACCTGTCTTCCCCTGAACTAATACTACTTGGCCATGCTCATTTTTTAAAGTAATACTCCCCTGGTTATAGTGAATATTAGCATTGTTTGCAATTAACCAGTCCATTCCAAGGATCCCATCATAAATTCCTAATGGCAGGACTCTAAAATGACCATGAGTTCAAGGTTTCCTACAGAATGTTGAGACACTACTTTCTTCCCACTAGCTAGCTCTACGACCATTCTTCTAGTAGCTGGGTTTTGACCCAAGTTTAATTTTTGTAAACACCTTGGAGAAAGAAATGAATGGGTACTACCACAATCAATCAAAAGCTGGAATGGCTTACTGTGATGAGTGGCGAGGGTTTGAATAACACCAAATTGTTGATTTGGACCTTGATGTTCCACCACCGCATTGATGGCCACACTAGGAAAGTGTGGGTTTATTTCATGAAGGAGAAAAGTGAGGTGTTTGCTCACTTTTAGAGATTTAAAGCCTTGGTCAAAAAGGAAAAATGCATGAAAATAAAATGCCTAAGATCAGATGGTGGGGGAGAATATTTCTCTAATAAGTTTAGCGATTTCCTAAGAAAGCTGGAAATCAAGAGGCAGTTTACGTGCAGATACACTTTGCACGTAAATGGTGGCTACACTCTGCAACAAAATGGTGTTGCAAAAAGGAAAAACAGGCACATTGTAGAAGTGGCACGTGCCTTGATGGTGGCTAAAAGGAATATGCCACATTACTTCTAGGCAAAAACAGTAGCAACTGCTGTATACATTATGAACAAGATACTCACTGCAACTGTTCATGGTATGACTCATGAACAGAAGTTTATAGGCATAAGACCGGATGTGTCTCACTTGAAAGTGTTTGGGTGTATTGCATATGTACATGTTCCTAATGAAGTGAAGTTTATAGGCATAAGACCGGATGTGTCTCACTTGAAAGTGTTTGGGTGTATTGCATATATACATGTTCCTAATGAAGTGAGAACAAAGTTGGATCCAAATGCAGAGAAATACATCTTCATTGGTTATGCTATAGAGCAAAAAGGTTATAGACGCTATAACCCTACCACTCATGAGATGTGAGTAAGCAGAGATGTTGTCTTCGATGAGATGAGTAGCTGGTATGCACCAGTAGTGAAGGCAACAAAAGATGCAGATGTAAGCGGTGTTGATGTTGCACGACATGTAGAGCAACAATCACAGGTGTTGAGTGGACCTAGGGAGTCCTCGAGCAGTGGATCCAATGCTAGCCCATGGTCATGCAAGGTGAGGAATGATGTAAGTACATATGTATCACGGAAAGGGAAGGAAAAGGTAGATCAACCTTTTGTGCCTGATCTGTCAGCAGGTCACTCATATGTGGATGGTGACTCTAGTGGCTCTGAGTAGAGCCTTGATGAGGAGCTTGGAATTCCGTATGTGGTTACTCCTGGTGTAAGGAGAGGTGGTGAGATCACCTCATGGCATTTTGCTATTGCAAAGGCAGTATGGCTTGGACATGTTGTCCAAGTATGGTATGACAAGCTATAAGCTATTTCAGTGCCATTGGAGCAAAACACAAAGCTTTCCACAGATACAAGTGAGCTTTTGGAGGACCCCACTACATACAGGCGCATAGTGTGTAGTTTGATCTACATGATCATTACAAGGCCAGACTTGAGCTATGCTATTGGACTTGTGAGTCAGTTTATGCAAGCCCCTAGGAAGCCACACTTGGATGTGGCTAGACGAATCCTCAGGCACATAAAGTCCACATTTGGTTATGGACTTTTCTATGAGACTGGTACAGAGATACAATTGCATGGGTACACAGATGCTGATTGGGCTGGTAGTATTGCAGATAGGATATCTACCAATAATTTTATGTTCTCATTTGGGAGTGCTGCTGTGAGTTGGAGCAATAAGAAGCAGCCAATAGTTGCCTTGTCGAGTAGAGAGGTAGAGTACAGGGGTGCTGCTATGGCAGCTTGTGAGGTAGCTTGGTTTCAGAAGCTACTTGGTGATATGGTAGAGCCCGTGGAAGTTATCATATATTGTGACAACATGAGCAGCATACAGTTGGCCAGTAACCCAGTATATCATGGCTAGAACGAAGCACATTGAGGTGCATTATCACTTTGTGAGGGAGAAGGTTCTAGCAGGATATGTAGATCTAGTGTATGTCAGCACAGAGGATCAGGTGGGTGACATCTTCATCACGAAGGCATTGGGCACAGAGAAGCTCCACAGGTTTAGGAGCTTATTTGGAGTGCAGTGTGTGGAGTTGAGCTTGAGGGGGAGTGTTGAGATATCGAGCTCAACTAGTGCTATGGCGGACATTGATGACCCGCCTGGGTGATAGCTTCCGCATCTACACCACTGGCATGGTTGGTGAGATTATGGGTGATATGTGACCAGTGGGATGATAAGCTGTGTGACAGCCGTTTTGGATTACTAGAGACTGGCATAGTTATAGCGCCATCTCATTTAGTCGGGTTCACATTATGGACCGACCCTTGTATGTTATAGTAGTTGAGTACTAACCCATATAGTGTGTACTCTTATCTTTATGTTATGTTGGTTGAGTAGAGAAGAAGAAGATAGAAGAAAATTCAGCTATCCATCTCTCTTGTGTCTTGCTCTCTCTTGTGTGTGTGTGTGTGTTTGCTTCCTAGGGTTTAAAGCTCTCCCTCTCCCCCATATACTCTTTAGCAATGTGCTTGGCCTCATTGCTTTGAGGCGAGAATCCAAGGGTTCATTCAAGCCTTGGCATAAATGAGCCACTTGCTGTGGGGAAGTCGTCATGGCCAGGGCATACTTTCGGAGAGTGATGAATTTAGAATAATATGCTTCCAAGGTAAAACTGAGCTGCTTGAGACTAAAAAAACTTATTCATCTTGATGGATTCATAAGATGGTGGGAGATATCGTTCCTTCACAGAGCTTGCTTAATATCCTTCCATGTTTGGGAGTGTTCAGTGACTCTCTTGCCACATCACCATTGCTTCCACCAGAGGTTAGCATCCTCGGTGAGGCATGCAAGCATGGACTGGTTTGCCGCTCCAGTACATCGGAAGCTGAGAAATAATCATGAATTGCTTCGATCCAAACCTCATCAGCCTTCTTAATATTTAAACCTTCTCCCTTAAAGGAGGGAAGTTGCATTTGCTTGAGTAGGAGCTTCTTCTCCTGGACATTTGTATATAGTGCATTGGGGAGTGGAGGCTGATCATCCTAGCCATCATCTCGTAAGATTAAGTTTTAGGATTACAAGACTCATACTTTACATTACGCTCATGCTTTTAAAAGTAAAACTTTGAAATCATTTTATTTCTTAAATATTTACAAGGACAAGTTTTATTACAAAGATTTGAGACTAATATAATTAGTCTTATTCATCATAAAAGAAAATCCTAGGCTCAACTAGACATGAGACTAAAGCAGTCCACATAGGTGAAATATGGGGGTTCCGCCATAGTTTCTAAGACACAAAAGACTGATGGTAAGAGTGGTAGACTCTAGATTGGGCTATGTCCCAAAACGGGTACTCTGCTGACGAGAAAGACCTACATTACTTAGTCATATACCCAGCGATCTTGTGGTATATGCGATTCCCATCTATGGTCACAAAACTGTTAGGCCTGGGAGTACCCATGAACCAAAATAAACGGACCATCTTCTCAACTTTTTGATGCAACAAATCCACTTTAAATTGGTGGTGATGTTCCCAGTTTGGTCCGCTCTGATGAAAAAATACCTCAGCTCGCGATTCCAAAGGTGATCTCTACCCCACCCTCTTTGGATATGAGAGGTATGAGGGAGGGACAATCTCTCAAGTATCTGCACCATAGTATCACGAAACTCAAAATTTGAAGAGTGACAGGCCGTCTAGAAGAAGACTAAGAATCTCGAGTAGGCGTCACCCTCTCCTACAATCATTCAATAACCAATTCAAGATGTTCTAGTAAGTTATTTTATCAATCAGCATTAGGTAAAACATATATTCCAAAGCAATCTTAATTAACAAGTCCTAGGAACTAAGATCGGCTCTGATACCAATTGTAAGGTCCCCCCCTTCCTAAATAGGGGAAACCTTTAAGATAGTCTACTAAGTCTCACTTGGGATAATTTCCTACTCGTCGACACCTTTAAGATAGTCTACTAAGTCTCACTTGGGATAATTTCCTACTCGTTGACACCTTGACCATGTAAGATACAAGGATACAATTAGTAGGTAAGATGCAGTTCTATCTCACAGGAGGGGGAGCATGGTCTTTCTAAAGGATTTCTAAAATCAAACCACTCATAGAGTGATCGACCTTAATTCGGGCAACCTCTATTCTTGACTTCCAGAAACAATGCTTTTTTCCTCATCTATGCAAGGCACAACCGCTAACCTAGTCCTCTAGAGTAGGGTTGCCCAGGGACTTATTTGTCTAATGTAGAGCTTCAATTAATTTATTAGAAAGCTACCCGACTAATCAGGTCCACCCATCCATAGGATGTTGCCGTCAGGGCATTCCATCCTCCCACTTTTCACCCGATTCATGCATCAATTTGTTTTCTAATTAATCCTACCACACTATTTTCTAATTAATCCTACCACACTGTTTGACATAAATAAACAAGTTCCTTAATTCAAGGCCTTACACATTGTTCGTTTAAACAGTCTTTATCAATGATATACAATGTTTACAAACAAAGGATTTTTAAAAAATAGATATAATGTTCAAAATTATTCATAGCCAAATCCAGGCTCTTTACTTTATTCTGCCGATGATCTAGAATTCGGCCTTCCAGCCTCTATAGACTCGACAATCCCTACGAGACCATACACCTCATCGTCTCAGCAGGCTGGCGAGGACTCAAGCCAGCCTGTCGTCCTCTCAGGCTCCATCGCTTCATCCTCCCGCCACCACTATCTACGCGCTAGGGAGGGCTTATTCACCACACTTGCCTAGGCCTGCAGAATTAGGCACCATCACAATACTCGCCTCCATTGGCAAAATCTCATTCTCCCAAAGGAAAGAGAGATACCTTGGGTCGACTTCGAGCCTCGCTAACATCGCCATCCAGCTACACAAGCACAGAAATAGGGTTAGCGTCGAGGTGGGGAAGATGTACCTGTACTTCTTAACTCAATCGAGATAACAATTTATAAACTAAACTACAGAATATGATAGGTATCATTACTTTTCTTGAGACAACAATAATTTTCACAGAAATTTTGGTATAAAGAAAAGTGGCATCTTCTTTCTTAATTTCTTAAAGTTAACATTAAAGATTAATTTAAAAAAAATCTCTTTTTAAATGATAATCAAGCTAACCTGGCCATTAATTCCTTGTGGGACTCCCAAGGGGAGAGATGGCGCGGCATCTAGAACATTGTGTACGGCTCTCGAGGCGATATTTTGGTGCTTTCGTGAAAGAGCCATTATGCCCGCCTTCTTGTAGCCCACATCGTCCGCAAATCTAACGCTTCAATCAGAGCTCATTTGCTCAAGTTATGAGCAAATGAGCAAAAAACAACCACCTCTAAGAGCCTAAAATCCCTTACTAAAGTCACCGCTAATGGGGAGGAAAGGTGTCCTTAAACTGGATTTACAAGGGGGAGTCCTCCCTTCAGTCTATTCACACAGGGGGGGGGGGGGAGAGCAATTAAGGACACTCTACCCCCTCAAGGGTGAGAGGAGGCAAAAAATATTATGTAGAGGGCTTACTTGGAGATGGGGCAAAATTGGCTTGTTGGAAGAGGGGTGCAGAGGGCTGTCGCGTACAGTCCCGTACAGAGTGTCAGGTATGGCTTGTTGGGTACAGTTGCTGTGTGTACAGAGTGTCAGGTGCAGGCAGAGCAAGGTGTGGTACGAGTTCAGGTGTCGGGAAAAGAAGGGCAAAGCATGGGTGCAAAGGACGATGGATGGTGAAAGTACACCAACCTGTGGCTTGCATGGGGTTGGGGAAAGGAATGGTACCTATGCGCGGGCAAAAGCTATGGTGCGCATGTACCTTCCAGGTCAGAGGCAGCATGGGCATCCATGTGGCGGTCTGTGTGAACTGTACACTAGGGCGGTTAGCCTTTGGTCCTTGTGTGGGCATCTGTCAATCGGACACCCGGCCATGCATTTATTAATGTTTAAGTTTACCGTATTTTAACTAAAAATTTACGTATAGGCTTGATCCGGTGTCCGTTTTGGATGTTGTAAAATCTTACAGTAGGATAAAATCATGCACAGATTCCAAATTTAGACTCAAAATTCTAAGATTCTAAGTGGAAACAGCTCATTTATTAAAATTGTTGATTTTTACACCACAAAAGACCAAAAATTCATGGGCATATATTATTATTGAAGATGGGCATGTTACAAAGAAACCCGATCATGATTCCAGTTTTTGTAGCCCTATCCGATTTCTTCAATCATGTAATTCAAAAACTGAATTGCGATCTACCAGAGTAGTTTAATCGTGCAACGATTCATTCCCTTAATCCCGATCCAATCCGATCCAAGATGGACCCATCAATCACTAATTAATGAGGCAGCTAAATTATGATGCAACTAACTTGCGATCCAAGAAAGTTGATCGAGCGATCGCAATTCGTTCATGATTCAATATCTTTGAATTGTGATCTCATTTCTATGACCGCGATCCAACCTCACCGATCTCACGTCTTTGATCATCAATTCCTGGATCATGGTGAACGATCCCACTTTTTAGAAGATTAAACATCTTTAATCATCGATCTCACTTCTACAATCGCGATCTAACCTCACCAATCTCACTTTTATGAGCACAATCGAACCTCACTGATCTGACATCTTTGTGATCGTCGATTCTTGGATTGTGGCTATTCGACTCTCCTGGACGATCCCACTTTCGAGAGATGATTCATTATCTTTAATCAACGATCTCATTGCGATGATGCAACCACACCAATCTCACATCTTTGATCATTGATGATTCAACTTTACAAATTGTTAGAACCCTCAAATTGTCGCAAAATCTAATTCATGTCTAGATCAGCAAATCGGGCGATCAAACATTTGAGACCACATCAACAAATGATTCTTAATATGTTTTATGCTTTTTGTGTTTTTTAATCCCCGATGAAGGTAGCGACTATACACTTGAGCAAGGAAGATTACGTTACATATGTACACATGGGCTAGGGTTCGAGGCTTACCGTGCACACTCAGCGAGAGCAAGGGCGGAGAATCGTTTGCCCATCCCCACATGATAAAAGCTTTAATATGCCAGTGCCATGGTCAACTTTACTAGTGGTACGCATGATTGAATGTTGTCTTTCTAGTTCCATCTTGCAAGTTGGTGTTACAATGGCATACACATAAGTGTTGTGGGGATGTGGTGATCTTTTTTAGCCCTAGGATTTCTTGGCGGTGCCATAAAAGTGTGTGCACTATTCTCTTTGGTGTTTGGCACCATGGGTGGCTCTTCTCCGATGTGAACGAGGCTAGGTAGGGCCGTCGCACATGGACAAGGTGTTGCCTCTTACTGCTTGGGATCCATGGGCTCTTTTGACATTTCTGAAGGTGGTGCCGACACTTGAGTCAAGGTGGATAGCCACTCCTCTCCATTCTTGCTTAATATAAGCTTTGGATTTTCAATGAGAAGTATGGCTTTGGGTCTCCACACCCACTTGGATTGACGTTTGGATTTTGCATGAGAAGTATGGCTTTGGGTCTCCACACCCACTTGGATTTGACATTTGGGGGTACGTTTACGGGGGTCTAGGACACAATTTTCTTCCATCTTGGCACCCAGATTGGGGGGTTTCCTTCGTAGAACAATCCTTGGGCATCAAACAATTTTATTGGGATCCAACAAAGTGTAGACTTTTGGGGTGGTACCAGGTACTTAGGCAGTTGCCGCTTGGATATTTTTGGCTTCTTGAATTGTGTGGACGATGAGGTTTTGGTATCCCGGACAGACGGTTTCCTTCGTAGAGTTACTAGAAGCCCTAGGCTTCTAGTAACTTGATGAGGACTTTGTGGATGATGAGGTTTTTGGGACCGAGACAAACAAGTTTCCTTTGTAGAAGCCCTGGGCTTCTAGCAGCTTGATGAGGATCTAACAGTGCTAAGGGTTTGGGTAAAACTCTGTTGCTTGGGGTTGTTTACTGTGCCCGCTTGCTAGGTCTCTGGCCATGAGGTCTCTGGCCACGGTTAGGCTTTGAGCCAAATGGTAGCTGCCAGATCCTTACATGGGTATCAGACCTTCCTTGGCTAGCCCAGGTACCCATGCTCTCTTGGTAACCTCCCTGAAGGGCTCCCTAAAGGGTTGCTAAGGTTGAGCTTTGGGAGGTGGTCTTCATCTTCATCGGTGAGGTTTTAGATCTCCATAATGGTTTGAGGGGGTAGCGAACACAATTCGGCGAGAGGTGTGTTGAGTGTTAGGGGTTACCTAAGGTGGTGGCTCATAGTAGGTGGAGGGGAAGAGGATTGGGATATTGATTAATACGAATTGCCCTTATCCACCACGAGGGGTATAATAACCATTCCAAAGGGTAGCTCAAGCATTGCAATCCTCTTTTGCTTGCCGCCGCCGCTCACTAACAATGCAATCCATGGTCGTGATCATCCCCTCCCGAGGATCATGCTCTCTTATAATGTACCCACCACGAGGGTCACATAAACTTGCATGATGTAGGTTTAGATCCGATAAGAAACTCCACTTTAAACCAACCAAGGGTCATAGATTGGGAACTATTTATTGCTACTGTAAGGTTTATTATAGATGGTTTGAGGGGTGGGTGGCCTAATGAGGTCCACATCTCTTAAGGTAACACCTTAAGGTAACACGTTGTGGCTAGCCCTGGCATCAACCAAGGTGAGCCATATAGTTTGGTGATCTTATTGGGGGAACTCTAGCTTAAAGCGAGCCGGTTCTACCGTGCTAGTTCTATCTCAAATATGTTAAGCACGAACAGGGATGTGATTTTGGCACCATCCAATTATGCAAATCTTGTCCCAAGCTTCTATGGAAGTGTGTCCATGGTTGCAAGGACATGAATCTAATCCTCAGAATCGGAATGCTCTAGGAGGGACTCATATTACTGGTCTTCATCTTCACCATCCAGCATCTTGTTACAAGCTCTACGGATATCAATCAATGTTGCGTGCTCTACAAATATCGAGATTGAATCAGTCTGAGAGATTATGTATGAGAATGCCTCACCCCCCCATGGCATGTGTCTTCCCTATTTTCAAGTATATTTTCCAAGATGATTTTTTACCCTTGCTTATATAAATGTGATTGGTTTCCCAATCATGAACTAGCCTTGCATCTCTTATGTAAGGCCTTTTGAGCGGACCATGGTGTATAACCCTCTTCTCTGAAATTCCATTATCACAAATGTGTGGTGGAAGCTTAGCCCACAGGTCTTAATCTTTGCATCTTGTAGGATTCCCACCAATGGTTTGGTTGTGTTCTTGGCAAGCTTAACCATGAAGCTTGTGCCTATGAGTGAGGGGCTTCCCATGCCTCCCAGCAATCCTTAGTGATTATGTTGACACCAACACCACTATCCAAGATTTTGGAGATTATCGTTCCTTTATAAACGGCAGGTAACACGACGTTCATTTCGTCGCTTTTGAGGTAGTGCCCCAGCCTTTAGTATATTAAGAGAGCTCACACTATGGCACAACTCATCCTCCTCTTCTTCTAGTTCGAGTTCAGCTATGTACGCTCTTAAATTCCCATTCAGCCTATGAGACTTGCTATCCTCCTATGTCCCCTGTGTGACATTCATTCTCACTTAGCTTATTCTCACTCAGAGGTGGTCTTGGACCTGCCAATGTGTAGGGGATGTGCACTAATACTTCCCTAGGAGGTGGTGCCTATGATGGGGTCGAAATGAAGTTGTCAACTATCACATCGAAGAAAATATTATGGTGACTATGATGACTCATGGAAGGCCAACTTTCACCTAAGTCCTCCTTCATCGCATCTAGTAATGTGAAATCTGGTCGGATTAGTTCTAGAGGCAGAGGCTCCATAACTAGTCCTCAGATAAACCCGTATAGGCTGCAATTCTGGAGCCTCTATCTCTAGAACTAGTCGGATTAGTTCTAGAGGCAAAGGCTCCAGAACTAGTTCTATTTGCAGCTTATATGGGTTTATCTGAGGCCTTGGGAAAACTCTAAGGATCCCTCATTGGTTCTATAATTGACTCTATGCGATAGGGTTTGGGGTATACTCACATGTGGTTAGTGGTTTGTACTCAATCACTTGCTCTAACATTGGTTCTAGTTTAGCTTGTACCTTCCTCACAAGCTCTTAGGCTTGTTTCATTCTCTTTCTCCAACATGTTGGTCAAATTGGTTCTAGAGGCAAAGGCTCCAAAACTGGTTCTGTTTGCAGCCTAAATGGGTTTGTTTGAGGCCTTGGGAAAACTATGAGGATCCCTCATTGGTTACATAATTGGCTATATGCAATAGATTAGTACTCGTGTAGTTAGTGGTTTGTACTCAATCATGTGCTCTAACATTGGCTCTAGTTTAGCTTATACTCAAGTGGTCTGGGATATACTCAGGTGTAGTTAGTGGTTCGTACTCAACCACGTGCTCTAAGACTGGCTCTAGTTTAGCTTATACCTTCCTTACAAGCTCTTAGGCTTGTTTCATTCTCTTTCTTCACAACATGTTTGCGTACTCCTTAAGTTTAGCTTATACCTTCCTTACAAGCTCTAGGCTTGTTTCATTCTCTTTCTTCAACATGTTTGCGTACTCCTTAAGTTTCTTCCAAAGGTTTTCGTAGTCTATGGGTTTCTCTTCTTTGGGAAGAAAGGGTTTGAGTGGGAGAACGCTAGCTATTATCTCTATAAGGGAGGGAGCTTCAAAGCTATCATTCGAACCACTTTCAATGGAATGATATCGTTGCCCTTAACAACTGACTACGTATTGCGTTTTTGCAAGCTCTTTGAGGTGTTCTTCTTCTGGACCTTTGGGTCTAGTTCATTAGCTTTTTAAGGGGCTGATGCAGTCTTTAGGGTTTGCACCTCTTGCTTTGGGGTTATTGGCTTTGAGGTCAAAGCTTGAGTTTTCTACTTCTGTGTTACCTTCTTGGATATTTTTGTGACTTGGTTTTGGAGCCTTTTGATAGCATTAAGGGGAAATGTATAAATAAGTCCACCTTGTACATTCAACAAGTTAAGGATTATCGAAGTGGGGATGCTCCACTAGGATGATTGTCACTCTGTTGGGATAATGCTTAAAGGCATGTTTGAATCCACACTTGTAACATGTGCCTCCATATGGAATGACATTAGGATTTGGCATTGGATTCAGGGATGAAGTTTGGGAGCTAGGTGCGATGGTCTATGAGGATACTCAGTAACACGGTGTGGGCACTTGCAATGGAAACATTGCCATATTGTTGAGATCCCTTGCCCTTTGTTGCACCATGGCTTCAAATAGAGAGGTATAGTCAATGGTTGGGTTTTGCTGAGTGTTGCTGAGTGTTAGAAGACATCGAGCGAACATAACCGAGGAGCAAGACCCAAACTGAGCGACTGCAAAAAACCATATAGTGCAAGTTTGTGGACAACATATGCAAGTTTGTATCTTAAAGCATACGTGGCATAATGAGGACATGCTGAATTCATCAAAGGCATAATGAGGACATTACTAAATTCATAACGAGTAATATGTGTTTAGAGAGTGTGCTTTTTCATGGCAAGGGTGTGATTTCTACAGTATGGGATTTACGTATGTACACAATGGAGGCAATTTGTGGATTACTACATGCGATGGATTGATTCGCTACTACATGCGATGGATTGATGTGCCCAATCACGTCAAATCCATAACGTGTATTCATGATGTCAAATTCAAATACATACATGTGTAGGATGGAAGCAATTTCTACATTCACCTATGGGCATTTGTGCACAATGGATGCATGCATATGTAAGCGAACATACTTTTTCACAATGGCATCAACCTCCTCACCTGCTTCTCAATCATAATCATAATGACGACTTCTTGATCATAGTCATAATTATGATTATAATTGGAAAACATTACTATACTAATCTGCTACTTATCCTCTAATTGATACAAACCTCTCTCATGCTCGTGCAGACCCCTCTCGTTGCAACATTAACAGTCCTAACTTTTGCAACTGTCAGATGATTAATGACCTTAAGCCCGTTGTTTATCTTGCCAGCATGGTGGGAGCAGATGCGTTGAGGATGTAAGTTGTGGTAGACCCATTAGCTTGAAGGGCCAAGGCACCTCCAATGGCATCTAGAGAAGCATCCTAGAGAAGGAGCAACAGGATGTCATCAACAAACAACCGTCGACGCCTTTATCACACCTTTATAACTTTAGGTTTATATGCTTTAGCTCTTGATAATTGTAGCTTTAATGATTCAAGGTTTGTTAAAGGTGCAAGATTGATATTCTTCCAACTAATTAATGAATTTTATTTTTCACTCATTGTAGGCCCCTATTAGAGAGTGATATTAAATCCACATAAAGGTCTAAGAGAGTGATACTAAATCTACATAAAGGTCAATTTACTCGTATGTTCTTTTCTCTCTTTGAGTAACATACCCGGGAAATATGATCCATTGTGCTTGTGTAATTGAATAAACATAACTCCTTGGCTCCCAATTTAAAGGTATTTCTCTTTATCTCTCAATTTAAAGGTAAGGTTGTTTACTAGGTCTATTATCTCATCAAAGATGTAGTGCCTAGACCTATAGAGATGGTTGTGAAGCCTTGTTCTCTTAAGACTGATCATAAATCAATAGGTGAGTGATAAGACATCTAGTCTTTTACAAATACCGCGTCTCATATGGAGATATTTGATTCTACCAATATATTCCTACATTGTTTCGCCCTTCTCCTACTTGAGGTTATAGATATGTGCAATAGGGCTCCATTTGGATCCACTAGTTGAGAATCCCATAATAAATGTGTCTCAAGACCTCATAGAGCTGGCCTTTTCAAGTAGATTTAGAAACCTAATTGGCCTTCTGCTAAGCTGACCACTAAGCTGACCACGGATATTCAAAGTTTCTTATGTTAAATAGGATGGCGTTGAATCTTTGTAAAAGACTATGTTAAAATACCCGCACTGCTTACTTTTGAGCTCAAGAAGGAGCTACCCTTCCAGAGGTCACTAGAATGTCAAATTAGTTTTGAGAAGCTAAAGGTGGTGCTTGCTTATCAACTTGTATTAAAGCTTCCAAACTTCAACGAGCCATTAGAGGTGGTGTGCTTGATGCTAGCGGTATTACTTAGTGCTATCTGGACGCAAACAAGGTTATCCTATTGCTTATGATTCTCAAAAGCTTCAGTCGCATGAGAAGATACATAGCTCACCACCTGCACTAGATGTATCCACATCATAGCTCACCAACCATAGTCCAAACTTAACCCAAAGTATCATGACTCTCCACCTAACATATATAGATCCATGAGGCTCTTCAACATATCAGGACATGCATCCATTACTCAAAGGCCTAATATTCCCTTGGCCATCAGGCTAAGGTGGGTATATCTATATATATGTATACATATATATACATATGTGTGTGTGTGTGTGTATCTGTATACATATACATATTATATACACACACACACACATGCATATACACATATATGCATGTATGCATGTGTGTATACAATATGTATATGTATACGTACACACTCACACATATATACATATATAAACACATATACATACGTACACACTCACACATATATACATATATAAACACATATACATATGTACACACACACACACACATCTATATATATACTTATACATATGTACACACACATGCACGCGTGCGTGTGCACGCATGCACATAAATATTCACACTAATACATTTATATAATTATATAGATACTTTTGTGTATGCATATACATGCACTCTTATATAGTTATGTACTTATATATTTATATAGGTATGTACTTATTTATATAGATACATATACCTACACAAGTACACACACATTAATTATACACATATATATTAATTGTACATGCATTAATTATACACAGATATTTTTATACTAGATATGTGTGTATATTTTTATATATAGTATGTGTCTATAGATACATATGTTTATATGAGTGTATGTATCACACACAAACATGATCTTATAGCCCATATTTATATAGTTATAAGCATTAATACGCATATGTGCACATGCACGATGCGTGTGTGTGTGTTAGGTTTATATATATATATATATATATATATATATATATATATATATATATATATATATATATATATATATATATATATATATATATATATATGCATCGTGTGTGTGTGTTAGGTTTATATATATATATATATATATATATATATATATATATATATATATATATATAAAAACCTAACACACACACACGCATCGTGCACATATGCGCATTAATGCTGATGCGTGTGTGTTAGGTTTATATATATATATATATATATATATATATATATACATATATATATATATACATATATATATGTATATATATATATATATATACATATATATATATATATATATATATATATGTATATATATATATATATATATATATGTATATATATATATATATATATATGTATATGTATATAAACGTGCATGTGCACATATGCGTATTAATGCTTATAACTATATAAATGTATGTATGTATGTATGTATGTATGTATGTATGTACATACATACATACATACCTACATATCATCTTGGCACGGTGATGACCATGCCAAGATGATATGTAGGTACGTATATATATATATATATGTATGGATGTATATGTGTATATATATGTGGATTTATATATAGATTTTATATGTGTAAATGTAGGAAAGGGAAATGCCCAAGCTTTTTATTGTGGGATAGTTCAGTCAATAGTACTATCTCCATAGTCAATGGCAATGGCCATTGCCATGGATGAAGCTTTATATATATAGTATCCACATATATATATGTACATAAAATACATGCATACATGCCTACATATCATCTTGGCATGGTGATGACCATGCCAAGATGATATGTAGGTAGATAGGTATGCATGTATGTATGTGTGTGTATATATATATGGATTTTATATGTGTAAATGTAGGAAAGGGAAATGCCCAAGCTTTTGATTATGGGATAGTTCCATCAATAGTACTATCTCCATCGTCAATGGCAATGGCCATTGCCATTGCCATGGATGAAGCTCTATTTCAATCTATTATTACAAGGATAACACTATTGGCCAATAGGAAAAGGTCGGATATGCCACCTTTCAAGTTTGATACTTTCTTTGATTAGATAACCAATGACATGTTTTATTTGATTTTATAGGGTAGGATGATGGGTGGAAGGGGAGAGTGACATGGAGAGGTTGGGTCTAGAGGATCAATTTAGCATCAAATAAAAGAAAATATGCTCTTATGAATATATTCATGGCATTCTTTTTCTTGAAATGCTTTAATATGAAGATCCAACTAGGTGCATCATGTTTAAGATGTCTATAAAGAAACTGGGCTCTGAGGGTGGATTTGGTAAATGGAATACAAACTTGGAGAAATTGTGGATGTTCTTTGTATATTTCCATAAAGTGGAATGCTGATCAACCATGAGGGCACACGTTTGTGATCCATACATTCAAGAATTTCTAGGCCCAAGTGAAAATGATGTATCAAGGCCACTAAATGCAAGAGCCATAGCATAAACATGCCTCCCAAATTGGTCAAGTAAGAAAGATTTATCAAGGCACTAAATGCACATACTTCCATAAGCGGAAAGAAAGTTCGATATTCAATAAACATAAATCCATAAATCACCCATTATAAAAAATCCATCATAACCAAGCAAACATAATCGTCTAAACACAAAGTTTAGGATGTTCCAAGTCCACCTCTTAAGAGGATACATCAACTCCAAATTACAAAAAGCAAAGAAACTCACTACTATGCCCCTTTCCATTTTTCTTCAACTCAAATAATGGCCTTTTCAATAATACCCCATCAAGAAATGTATGGGTATGTTGATGTTATGCATGAAGGTGTGTTCTTTTGGATTAAAGATGTGCTCAAAAAATGTAGTAGATGTGCTTACAATGCATATTCTTGGCATGACATGATACTTGAACCACAAAACTTTGACACTCTCTATAATAGTTTTCAACATGCGAGATCTTGCTATTCTGAATCTTTTCTCCCCTTGTAGCTATATCAGTATTGAATCAAGGCTCTTCTCTTCAACACTTCGCTCCCTCTCACCCTTAGTTTTTTATATTCCCATCTTTACACATATCCACTCTTTCTTTAAAAATTTGCCTCTTCCTTAGTCATATTAGTGCCTAGTGAGATAATCCATTCCCTTAGTGTAGCTTTGGGTGCAATAATAACTAAGACATGGAAGTCCATGCATGACTCGCATTATCTACACACAAAATCAAATTTGTTGTTTTTTATACTATGAGGTGTGCTATGTCTACTACCTAGAAGGTGATGGAGCACCACCACCTTTACCAATGGGAATTGTTGAAATAAGTTTGTTACATTTTGAAGAGGAACCTTGAGTACGGCCATTGTGCACCTTGCCTTGTTAAATGGCTCGGTTCTTCATGTTATCCATTCTATATCATTTGCATTCACCTCTTCAATGATCACCTCCTTAGAAACTAATGTCCCAATTGTGCATCTTACCTTGTTGAATGGCTTGGTTCTTTATATTGCCCATATTACATCATTTGCATCTAGCTTTTCAATTATGAGCTCCTGAAACTAATGTCCCAATTGCAACTAGAACTCCTTGGGGACTCCTTGCAACTTTTTTTCTTGCTTTCATTGTTAAGTAAATGTATTCAAGATTATGGCTATACATATCATCAACCTCCTCCACCATTGCTTTGCCTCCTCTCTTCCTTATCATATATAGGTCCCTGTGGCTCAAAACATTGGTTGAGGCAACCCCCATCTTAGTTGTTAATTTATTAATTTGACTAACAATGCTCTTATGCTTACCTTTCTTTGCATTTGAAGTATCTTTTCTTCACTTTAGCTCCTCTAAAGTAAGTCCAACTCCAAATGTTATTGTTAGTCATAACCTCTATGGGATGCATATTATTTCATTTTGAGATATTTTATTTTGGATGTGCCTTTTATTTAGATCATCTACCAGGATTAATGTGTTTAATCAACTATGTGCGTTAGTATGATATCTACCAAGATTAATGTGTTTAATGAGCTGTGTGCATTGACTAATATTATTTTGGATGCAGGCGATGATTGTGTGGCGGATTATGTGTGCACTGACTAATATTATTTTGGATGTAGGAGATGATTGTGTGGCAGATTATGTGTGCACTGACTAATATTATTTTGGATGTAGGTGATAATTGTGGTAGATTATGTGTGCACTGACTAATATTATTTTGGATGTAGGTGATAATTGTGTGGCGAATAATGTGTTAATTTGCGGTGGAACATGTGTTGGGGACCACTAAGAGATATTTTAGAAGACGTGTGAACAAATTTTATGGTTTCATATTTAGGCATTAATTTGTAAGGTTAAGGCCTCAAACCTTTATACATACCAATTAGTATTTTGTACTTTTGTTAGGCCCAAGACTTTATATTTTTGATCACTATATTTTTGTAGAGCTTTTATGCTTAAAGACTCAAAAGCACTTGTGCTTTGCTTTTGGAGTTATCTTTTTAAAAGCAAGCTTTCTACTACATATAATATGGGTGAGTGGTACAAGGGCCACACTCATCCAGGGGAGATTCAACCCAATCTTGTGTCGACGGTGACCTAAAACATAACATAGACCTACACAAATTAAAAGCATAAACCTTAATAAACAAAAACCAAATAATCTATATTGGATGGTGAGGGAGGATTTCTTTAAGTACATTTCAAAAAGAAGAAAAAGATAAGAAGTTTGTTTTTCCTACGTGCTTCACTAATTCTCAAGCACAAAAATTAGAACATGACATAGCCTTGCACAAATTAAAAGCATAAACCTTAATAAACAAGAGATCTAGAGAATAAGAAAGAGAACATCGTCGACACAAGATTGGGTTGAATCTCCTTTGGATAAGTATGGCCCTTGTACCACTTACCCATATTTATATATATTTGAAAGCTTGTTTTTCAAAAAGATAACTCCAAAAGAAAGGACAAGTGCTTTTGAGTTTTTGAGCATAAAATCTTTACAAAAATATAGCAAGCAACAAATATAAAGTCTTGGGCCTACCAGAAGTATAAAATACTATTTGGTATGTACAAAGGTTTGAGGCCTTACAAAAATAAAATATGCCTAAATATGAAACCATAAAATATGTTCACATGTCTTCCAAAATATCTCATTGTGGTCCACCCGCAATTAACATGTTCCACCCGCAATTAACACATGTTCCACCCGCAATTAACACATAATCTACCACACATGTTTCACCCGTAATTAACACATAATCTACCACACAATCATCGCCTACATCCAAAATAATATTAGTTAGTACACACAACTAATTAAACACATTAATCTTGATTATATCATACCAGTGCACATAGTCGATTAAACACATTAATCCTAGTACATGACATAAATAAAAGGTGCATCTAAAATAAAATATCCTGAAATGAAATGATGGGCATCCTAATAGAGGTTATGACTAATAGTTGTCCATTCAAGAATATTGTATACTTATGATTATAATAGAGCTATATGCATGCCTTAAAAAGTCCAATTTTCTTCTTTTGACTTGCAACAACTAACCAACTTCCACATTGACTTTGGTGAATTGGTTGTTGGAACAACATATTGATCATCGTGATCGTCATTTCCCTATGCAAGGCAACATAAAACATTGAAATAACAGAGCAACTAGCATATTTTACCCACCACACTCTCATGGACCCCATTTTGGTTATGATGCATCATTTTCACTTGGCCTGAGAGGGGCAGCCTAGTTTGGTTATGATACATAACTTGTTATAAGTTTTGTTGTGGGCTTCTTCTAAATTTATCGGCCTTGTTACATCATATTAAGTTGGCTAAGAGGGGCATCCCCTACTATGTGCTTCTTTTAAATTTATTGGCCATGTTACATCATATTAAGTTGGCTAAGAGGGGCATTCCCTATTGCTTAAGAATTTTGTTACGTGCTTCGTGGAACTAATGTTGATTACAAAGTTTATGTAAAATATATATTTCTGAATGTTTTACTGAAGCGGCGAGATTAGGTTTTGTGGCTTTCAATTGAGTTCTTTCTTGGTCTCTCCGTACTTTGGATGATTTTTTTTTTGGTTGAATGAAAACAAGTGCGCTCTCATCGTTTTGTGGCAAAACCATCTTCCAATGTTGAATTATGGGATGGATTTATGTGTGGTCCCAGAGGCCATCTTTTGGTCTCTTGTGGATGATAATACATAAACTTTCCTCTTTCTTCTCTCTCTGTGCCCCTGCCCCTACCCCTGCTCCCCACCCCCCTTATCCTCTTCCTTTTCTTTTTCTTCTTCTTTTGCGTTTTTTCGTACATGGAAACCCATGTCATCAAAATCTTCGTCTCTAGCTCTTTAAAATTTAAATCCACAAGAATTTTAGGAGGTGGGGGGGATAGCCCGACAGTAAGGGATCTTGCCCTACACCGCCACGGCTTGGGTTCAATACCCGGCCCCTCCTCCCGCATGCCTATATGGCATGTGGTCCTTACTATAAAAAATAAAAATAAAAATAAAAATAAAAAAACAAAACAAAAAAGAGCTAGGAATTTGGAGGGTATTGATTTTTACATCAATTAATTTTAATAAAGCTTAGAGAGAGAAATAATTCATTTACAAACATTCGGGGGAGTGTCTGCGAGCATGTGGCGGTAGCCATGGCTTCTCAGCAGCAGCAACAGCAGGGGAAAAGAAAGAGAGAAGACGATCCAACAGGAAGATTACAGAACGGGCGCTCGCATGTCAAGGAAGACGGCCATGACCATGACGATGACCATGATGTCCGTGATGGCTATGGTGGAGTGGACCTCGCCCTCTTGGAGGCCCTCGAGAGTGCTCACGACACAGGTGAGGTCTTGGACCTTCGAGGTTTGAAGAAGCTCGTCTTAGCTTTTGAGAGAAAACTGCGTGATAACCTCGAAGCCCGCATGAAGTACGTTGATCAGCCAGACAAATTTGTGGAGTCTGAAGTTGACCTAGATGAAGAGATCAAGAAGCTCCATGCCCTAGCTGCTGCCCCTGACCTCTACCCTGAACTTGTTAGACTCAATGCTGTGCCTTCCCTCCTCGGCTTGCTCACACATGAAAACACTGACATCGCCATTGATGTCGTTAGCCTCCTCAGCGACCTCACTGATGAGGATGTCATTGGTGAAACCACTGAGGACTCTGCTGTCATCCTCGTTGAAGCCCTCATAGAGAACAATGCCCTTGAACTGCTTGTGCAGAACCTCTCTCGCTTGGAAGAAAGCGAGCCCGACGAAGCTGCGGCTGTCTTCAATACCCTCTCTGTGCTCGAGAACATGGTGGAAGTCAGGCCCGCGGTGGCTGAGATGGCATGTGAGAGAACCAAGCTTCTCAGATGGCTTCTTAACAGGATCAAAGCCCGGGAATTCGACAGCAACAAACTCTATGCCAGTGAGATTTTGGCCATTCTCTTGCAGAACAGTGCCGTGAACCAGAAGCGAGTAGGGCAGCTCAATGGTGTGGACACAATTCTGCAAGCTGTAGCTCTTTACAAGTCCAGGGATCCCAAAACTGGTGAAGAAGAGGAAATGCTGGAGAACTTGTTCGACTGCCTCTGCAGTGTGGTGATGCCCCTGGAAAACAAAGAGAGGTTTGTCAAGGCAGAAGGGGTGGAGCTCATGATTATCATCATGAAACAGAAGAGACTGGCTTATGGGTCTGCTATGAAGGCCTTGGATTTTGCCACGACTCGCTGCTCCCAAGCTTGCGAGCGTTTTGTAGATGTATTGGGCCTGAAAACGCTTTTTGCCGCCTTCATGGGCAGGGTAAGCTTTGATTGTTTTGCGCATTTCACTCATAAGTGGTAATTTATATTTTACAGAAAATGGCTGCCCACATACATTATAGTCAAGTGAGCTGGGTAAGTTTTAAATTTTGATGCATATTGTATAGTCATCTTGAGTAGCTACTTTTATAGTTACTTGTTTAGTGAGTAACAAAACTGAAGATCAGGTGTTGGACATTCTTGGCATTTGCGGTCATGAACACTCAAGTGGCAAGCATAACTGAGAGCATGCATGATGATCAAATCAGGGGTAGAAGCAGATGTGGGCAGGATTTGGGATGCCCGGGGGCAGTTTTTGGACATCTAAAATCCCTAAGCCTGGCCACCCAGGTGGGAAAGGCCAAAAAGTGTGAAAAGCTTTGATAAAAGGGCTTAGTAGGTGATAATACCCCACAAGGCAGCCCGATTGCTTGCCAGCAGATCAACTGACCAGGTAAATTACCTACAAAAGGACCCCGTTAGCCCTTTCACCCTCATTCATCTTCATCAGCAACAAGCAAAAGGAAAACGCAGCCCATCTTTGCTCTGTGAACATGTGATAAACCTGCAGGCTAGTAGAGTCCTGGTCGGGCAGCCCTGTCGGGGACGGGTGATGGACAGCTAGTAGGCGGGATAGGACAGGCTGGGCAGTGTATGTACTGGCTGGGTAGAAGTCAGCCACAGGCTCATGGAATTAAATGTTGGGCAGCAGTTTTGGGCCGGTCAGCGATGGGCACCCACACATATGAACTTGGTATTTTAGTGATAAGGTTATTTGTGGGTTTATTGCAGTCTGGCCATGATCTGAATAATACAGTCAAGTTGCCCATAAAAAGTGTAAGACTACTAGGGCTGTCAAAGTGCTTGACAAAGGGAGGAGTGCAGCGGAGATTCACAAACACAAACACACACTAATAATCCTAACGTTAATCGTGTGCTATGTACAATGAATGGAATACAATTGAATGTTTTCAAATACAAGCAAATGCTGGCTGCCAAGTTGTTGCAGCTTCCAGATCTTCAAGCAAACGCCGGCTGCCATATCCTCTGCTTGCAGCGCTTGTGCTTCTCGCTCACTGGAAGGCCTTGAGTGCAGAATATCTGATGATTTATGTGAGGGGTTGGGGATCCCTTTTGTAAGGCTCCGCATTGCTTGTCGGCATTATTAAATGGGTTGTGGGCTGGTCGGCACCTTAACTAAACCTTTGTAATAAAGTCAACTTATCCATATGTTGGTGCTTTGTTGTTTAGTGCACCTACTCGTGGCTGGCTGCCGACGCTGTTGTGTGTTGCTACCTTGCCTTGAACTCATCCTCAAGCTACTCAAGATAATGAGGCGGTAAAAATCGCTTCTTGAGGTCGGTGATGAATTGGTCCCATACATAGGCAACAACTCCGAAACGGAAATTGGCTTGGGCCTAATGAGTCGACCAAAAAATGGCCTCACCCTCAATGTAGCAATTAGCTAATACTACCTTATCTACCCGTAGCAAAATAAGCTTCAAATTGATGAATCCAAGAATACAAAGCGGAGGGATCGAGTTTCCATTATACTTACGAAGTTCACCTTCTCATGAAGATGAGTTGAGGAAGTCTTCGGTAGCATCTAGAGCTGGAAGGAATCACTCGTGTTCCACGTGTTGTCCTTGGTCTTGTGCGGTGGCACAAGTTGCTGCGTCACAGTTCGCCTTCATCCGAAGCTCCATTTCCCGTATATGTTGTTGGAATAATCGAAGTCTTAGTGGTGTGAAAGGTTATTAAGTCTTGGTGTGAACACATTTAGGAATCACCTCTTATTAAGAGTTTAAAGATAAGGGCACCTTGGTGCCTATAAAAGCAGGGTCTTGGGGTCGTATTTCATTCTTGCCAAAGTAATGAGTATCACTTGAGGTCTTGCAATCTTGCTTCCTTGTGTCTATTGCATCTCTCGCTCTCTCTCTCTCTCTTCCATATCCATGTCTATGCTTCCACACACCATGCCTTGATCTCTCTATCTCTCCTTCCACTCTCACTCACTCCCTCCCTCCTCGACATGGCCATGTTTCCAACATGGTATCAGATCTAGGCTCCATTCCATTGCCATGCTTCACCTTCTCCCCTTCTGCATCTTTCGGGTTTTTGTGTTTTCAGCCTTCCATGAGCATCCGTGCATTTTTCTCTTCATGACCCACCCCTTCACATTGTTGTGTTTTTAGCCGCCATATGCTGTCCTGCTTACTTGCGTTTTACCTTCTCTCTACTTGCAATGTAGCACCCCTTTCTATGCGTTTCTCATCCATATAGCCGCCTGTGGTCGGCCAGTTCTAGCAGGCCAACAGTTGTCCTGTAGCATAAAAATGCTATAAAATGACAAAATGGTAGACCTCCAAGTATCAATGCAACTTGCCCAATCAAAATCTGTGAAACCAACCAAATCAACACCACTGGAATAGGTGATGCCATAATCTGAAGTACCTTGAAGATAACGAAGAACTCTTAAGGCTGCTTGCCAATGAGACCTTCGAGCGGCTGATGAGAACCGGTTGAGAACACTCATAGCATAGGAGATATTTGGACGGGTGTTGGCTAGGTAAAGCAATGAGCCACCAATCTACCGGTATTTGGTGGAATCCTCCAAGGGTGTATCCTCCTCCTTGGATACATGGGACAAGAGAGGTGTACAATCTGGCAACCCACAAAGTGGGAGCAGCTTCTTCACATACTTCTACTGAGAAATGAAGATACAGTCATCTTTCTACCAAACATCTAGTCCAAGAAAATAATGAAGAAGGCCAAGATCAGTCATCTCAAATGTCGCTGAAAGCTTGGACTGAACATGTGTGACCAACTCAGTATCGGAGCTAGAAAGGATGAGGTCATCAACATACAAAACAATGACACAAATATCCCCATCAGAAAGAAGCACATAGAGATTGCTGTCAGCATATGTCCTCTCAAAGCCAAGAGATAACAAGACGGCATCAATCTTTTGATACTAGGCATGGGGTGCCTGTTTGAGACCATAAAGAGCCTTTTGCAGAAGATACACATGGGTGTCCTATCCTCAAATCACAAAACCAAGAGGCTTCTCAACATGAACTTCCTCCTCTAAATCTCCATTCAGAAATGCAGATTTGACATCCATCTGGAACACGGGCCATCTGAAGTGTGCAACCAGAGCCAAAACAATCTTGATGGTGGTATACCTGGCTGTAGGAGAAAATGTCTCATCAAAGTTTTCACTTGCCTTCCGAGCATATCCTCGAGCAACAAGGCGGGCTTTGTACTTGTCCAGAGTACCATCTGAATGAAACTTGACTTTGAAAATCCATTCGACACCAATCACATGACGATGTAAAGGCTGTGGCACCAAAGACCAAGTGTGATTCCTCTCAATAGAGGACATCTCTGCTTCCATGGCTTGCCGCCACTGCAGCTGTGAAAGAGCCTCCTCTGGACTCTTAGGCTCATCGATCTCCTGGAGAGAACTCATGAGAGCATAATTCACTGTTTGATGAGATGTGGAAGCCCGAGATGAAAGGCGAGGTCCAAGGGTGGTGGTAGAGATTTGGTTATGGAGTTGTGCATCAGCGAGACCGAGACCAGAATCTTGAAAGAGTTGATGAACCCACTGAGGTAGGCAGACCTCTCTCTCAAAGTGTGAAGAAGAAGATCCAGGTGCAGTAGAGGACTCATCCGATGTTGCTGGGAGAGGTGATGAAGTAAGCACTGGTGGGGGTAGTCCCGGAGTCAAAGCATGACTCGTAGAGGGATTGGGAGATGCAAAAGTTGGTGCAACAGGAAGTGGTTGTTGTAAAGGAGCAGTTGGCACTAGAGTTGCAGGAGGAGGAGGAGGAGGAGGAGCTGGACGTGGAAGAGGTATAAGATAACTAACATTGCCCGGGAATGGATCATCCAGAAAGTCGGAAGATGCATCAGGTGGAGAGTGTTAGAATTTGTGCATTTTAGTGTATTTGGGCAAAGCCTATTTTATGGGCATTTATCTATTTTCTTCATTGTATTGGGTCCCAATTACCCTCTGTAGGGCCCCCACCATGGATGGTGTATTTGCTTTATTAGAATGATGAGAAAACTGAAAGAAAATACAGCAATCTTGGATCTTTTCTTGGCTGGGAATACCCTGTCCTTGACCTGAATCCTTCACCCCTTTGCTTAGCACCCTCTTGGCTTTGTCTAGCCTCTTATGCTTGAGCTCTTGGTGGAGAATGAGATGATTGAATGGGATTATGGGCCATTCTATTTATACTAGCTCAACTACAGCAGTCGGCCAGTGCTACTGCAGTCGGCCAGCATTAAATGCTCCCACGACCAGAAATTCAGCAATAAATGCTGAATTAAATCCCAAAAAATGCTGCCTTTTTCCCTAACAAGCTGAAAGTGATGTGCCTGATTCTAAAGGACTAGGCACAGCTTTTGCAAACCTCAAGAGGGCTGGGCAGCCTGAATGGGCTGCCCCATACCTGCCCTACAGCCATGCAAAGGCTGTTTTGTCCTGGAATCTGCCTTATTCTTGCCCTAGGGCTGTCCTATAGCCCCTCCATGGCTGGTGGGTTCAGCTTGGGCCTTCTTGGCCCTAATGGGGTGGTTCCACACCATTCCCATGCCCACACTAAGATCCGGGGTAGCCCTATGGGCTGGCCCCTTGTCCTAACCACTATCTACTCAGTGATCTGGCATCCGGTACCATACCAGATACACAAATCACTGACATCATTCTAGAGGGAGACTCACAGCGCGGACTGGCACTGTTTCATGTGCAGGATAGTGCACACGTGACCTTAGATTCATGTGCAGGATAATGCACACCTGACCTCGGACGACTGAGATGGATCCATGGCTGACTCGTCCCGGACTGGGCTCACATGGGACTAGTTCACCATCCCAGGTCCTGCACCTTTTGTACAGAAATGTCTACGTGGCATCCAAGTGCGGGATGCACGTGACATCCCCTTCTGCTTGACTTGACGGAAGCTGCATAGCCTCCAAATAATCTATCAATAACGCCAGATAGTCTTCGAAAAACTCTTTGTCGAGCCATACCGCTTCATGGGTTCCTCGGTCCTAAAACTTCGTGAGGAACTGTCGCAGTCTTCGGCCTGAGCCATGCTTGAAACGGTGCAGAAGGATCTGTTCTAGAACCATTACTTCTGCTTCATCCACAATGTCTGGTTCCGCTTCGTCTTTGACCTCTGAAGGGGGTGGACCTGCATATGGCTTTAACCAACTGACATGAAATACATCGTGCATAGTCCAACTCGGAGGTAGCTTTAACTGCATAGACACCTCATTAATCTTTTTCTGGATGGGAAAAGGTCCGAAGCTCCTGAAAGACAACTTTGGGCATCGCTTGCACCTCAACTCACTGGGGAAGTTGTTACTTGGTGGCAACATTGGTCTCATCTCCACACAGACCCCTTAACAAGCCAATATCAGTTTGATTGGGCTACTTTTGTGGTTGATCTCAAGGCCCGTTTTCTTCCACCGTAGTATATGATCAATCTTGAGGATGAGTTTTACAAACTCATTCAAAGTGGTTCCCATGTTCCGACCTATTTCAACAAGGTCATTACCATAGCCCAACAGCAGTGGGGTATATTGGAAGAAGATAAGCTGAAACAGCTCATTAGAGGTTTAGACACAAACATTAGGTACCCAGTCAGGAACTTTAAGCATTAGACTTATGCACGGGCACTAACCCTCGCTCATAATCAAGATCTGATGCTGAATGGAGGTAAGCCCAAGCAGGTATAGTCTAGTCCTAAGCCCCAGCAAACAGGCATCTACCCAACAATCATCCACCTAGGGTAAGGGGACTCAAAACAACAAAGACTATAAGGACCCAAAAAAAAAATCCGAGGGTCGATCGGGCAATAAGAAAGATTCCGTACCCAAGAAAATTCATGAGGAAAAATCTAAGGAGGGCATCACTGGAGGTTACCTCCAACCGGATGAACAGACATGTTACAACCGGTTAGAGGTTACCTCCAACCGGATGAACAGACACGTTACACCCACTATTGGGCACTGATGATGTTAGTGGGGATGCCGTAGTGTCTAGTCCATACTATGCATAATGGAGTTGATAGTTATATAGTCTTGTGGGTTGACTACCATGAGTATCTAAGGTGCACGTTCCTAAAAGGTGAATTTGGGCATGTTCCTAGATTCGTCTAGGTATATAATTCAGCCATATTAGCGGACATGCCGATTTCACATTGTGAAGTTTTCGTCCGAGTTGCAGCTAGTTGATATTTTTTTTTTTCCGAGAAAAGATCCTTTCATTAGTTATATAAAAACGCCCGAAGGGCTACAAAAGATCTCTCCTGCTCCTAAGAGAGAGAAGAGCAGTGAATACATCATGGCAGCCCGGGAGACTCTCCCTAGGTGCTGCAAAATACAAGCATCAGTATAAAAAACTGAGCGGCTAGATCATACAATAGGGGGGGGGAAGAGCCAAACAGGTGGCCTGTAGTGCCAACGGGGGCATCCCGTGTGTAGGGTGTAGAACGGGCCATAGCGCCAAGTGGTGTGAAAGGCCTGGCGCCGTAAGATCGCCTCATCCGAGTCTCCCCGGATGCGGTCGTACTGTCCTCGCAGGGTGTGGATCAACTCCTGCCAAATCCCCCGAACAGTCTCTGCTGGTGGCTCTAATCTCCCCTCAAAGGCCGTAAAGCACCGGGCCCTCCAGGTGAACCAGATGGTGAGGCTGCTGAGGAGCTCCCATCGTAAATCCCTCTCCTGTGTCCAGCTGGCGGACGAGAAATCCGGTGCCGGAACCAGGCGAGGCTGGCCCCTAATAAATCTGATGGCCTGACTACCCTGCTCCATCTCAGCCCATAGCAGGCCCTGACGAAGTCGACCAAGCAGCAGCACCCCACGTAAACATACCCTCTGGAGAGAGGGGGGCCAGAATACGCAGTATCCGCAGCCAAATCTGCTGTGCCTGAGGGCAGTCCCAAAGGCAATGTCTCTGTGTCTCCATAGGGTGGCCGCATCGGCCGCAGGCCGCCGGAAGACCGCTGTAAACAAGCCAAGTGCCAACTGCTGAGCCCCTGTGGGCGACCAGCCACTGAAAAGCCGAGATCCTGCGGGCCTGCCGACTAGCCCAGAGCCGAGCCCAGAAATCCTCCAGGAACTCCTGTGAGAGTCCCTGTAGACGCCAATGCCCCGCTGCCGCTGGAGAAACCGTCCTCCTCGCCGTCAAAATATGCCGTCCCAGCCGAACAGTATACTGGAAAAAGGTGATCTCTGTGGCCTCAAGGGATGCATAAGGATCATGCCACTCGTACTCCCCGGGGTCCCACTGTAGCCGAGCCAAGGGGCGCGCTGCATATGCCCATATGCGCCAATCCGGGAGCACATCAGCAGGGTCGGGGTCAATATGCCACTTCCGAGAAGCGGCAGCCACTACCCGAATCCTCTGGAAGGTGCACTCTGCAACCAAAGGCGACTCCACCTCCACTCTCTGTAGTCTGCCCTCATCCTGAATCTCATAGTAGAGGCATCTGCCATCCTCAGTGCTAGCTCTGACAGCAATCAGGATCTCCAACTGCGTAAAGGCTCCCATCCACCATGGGGCCACTGGCTCGAGAGGTGTGAACCACTCCTCTGTAAGTGCCTCTTGAATATCATCCCTCATAATCAACCCCCCTCTGAAGTAACTCAGCCTCTCCATCTGGATCTCCTCTGGTAGACTGCAGAAAGCCTGCCAGTCTCCAAAACTACGAGCTGGGCCTGCCGCTAAAGGTCCCCAGGCTAGACGAGGCCGAGAACCCAGCATATGACCCTGCTCCGTACGAACCGCTGGGCTCCAGATGAGCGGCTGCCTGGCCCGCTCCTGAACACAAGAAGGAGGCCGCTGAGAGAGCCCCGGTCTCAGCAGCTCCCAAGCTCTCAGGATACTCAAAGCAAATCTGTCCTCCCATCCTCTACTGAGGCTTGTCCTCCTCATCTCTATGAAGATCCAGCGAATCTCTGGTGCCCAAGTACCCCTTGCAGGGGGCGCCCGAGCCTGCAGTCGCTGCAAGAGGAGCTCTTTCCAAGGCTCAGCGCCTGGAAGCAACCCCCGAACAATAAGCTTCCCCAATAAGGCTCTACTCTGATCGACTGGATCTATAATACCCAAACCGCCCTGAGCCAGCGGAAGTGTAATAACTGCCCATGCAACCTTTGCCCGAGCTGGCTGACCGTCCCGCCCAGACCACAGAAAGTTCCTGATCAGCCTCTGTACCTGGCTGATGCAAGAGCTCGAGAAAATCCAGCAAGACGTAATGTACCACATGGTCGCTAACAGCACCTGATTTGCCACCACCACCCTCCCTGCCAAGGATAGTCGAGCTGTACTCCAATACAATAGCTTCTTCCGAATGCTCAGAAGAAGCGGGGCAATCTGCTGCTCAGGTGACAAATCGAGGCCAATCTGGCATCCCAAATACCGCACTGCTGTGCCTGGAGGAATCCATCTAAAACCGGGGTCCGGGCTCCATGCCGGAGTGGGAGCACTACTGATCCAAAAGGCCACTGTCTTGCGCCAATTGATCAATGCTCCCGAAGCTGCACTAAAAACCTGGAGCGACTGCTCAGCCCGCATAAGATTGGCCTCTTGGCCATGCAAAAATAAGCCCGTGTCGTCTGCAAACTCAGCATCAAGCAAATCCTCCCCCCGGACTGGGAGCTGAAGTCCTCTCAAACCAACCTCCTCTGCCGTCAAATACATACTCATAGCCTCCGCAAAGAAGAGAAAAAGGAAAGGGGCGAGAGGACACCCCTGACGGACTGATCTGGTCAGCTCAAAACTCGGCCCCCGTCCTCCTGCAATCAGCACCTGGCTGCGAGCTGTGGAATACAAAGCTGCCACCCCTCTGATCCATCCTGGCTCAAAGCCCAGGCGAAGCATAGTGCCCTCTAAGAATCCCCAATCAACTCTATCGTATGCCTTCTCAAAATCGAGAAGCATCACGACCAAGTCCTCGCCAAGAAATCTAGCTCGGGCCGTCGCCTCCCAGAAAGTAAAGATGTTGTCAAGGATACTGCGCTCCTTTGTTATTTTACAGGACATCTAAACGCATAATAAGCACATTAGAAACACTCCATCCTCCACTCCTCCGACAACTGAGCTTGGGGAGATCAGAGCCATTGCCACTGCTTTTTATAGTGACCTGCTTTCAGCGGAGCCAGCCACTGAGGATCGAGATGTTTGCAGACAGACTGTGTGGGCCCATGTGCAGAGGAGGGTCACAGACCATATGCGTACAGTTCTAGGTGCGCCTCTGTCAGAGATTGAGCTTGCCGAGGCCTTGAGGGTCCTGCCGCGACATAGTTGCCCAGGGGAGGACGGACTGACGCCGGCCTTTTTTATGCGCTATTGGGACCTTTTGGGGCCAGGCCTCCGCAGGGGCTTTCAGCATGTTTTGGACACTGGGGTGATGCCGCAGAGCTTTTCAGAGGGCTTGATCTATCTTATCCCCAAGGGGGAGGGAGTATCAGATGACATTCGGCATTGGAGGCCTATTACGATCCTCAATACTGTCTACACCGATCCATCCGGTCTACCAAGCTGGCGGACTCCTGCTCGCGCATGACGGGGTCCAGTGATCTCAAAAAACTCCCCAGTCACTCTATCACCAAGCTGCGTCCACTGAGAGGCCTGACGACGATAGTAAAGCTCATGTCTCTGCTCCTCTACCTCTCTAACCTCCTGGCGTGCCTGGCTCAACTGGGACGCCACCCACTCACATGCAGGCTGCTGCTCCTGAAGGCGCTGTAGCGAAGCAAGGCTGCGTCTCAGCCGTTGCTCCCGCTCGCGAATCTCTCCCAGACGTGTCACAGCTGCAGCGTGCAGAAAAGAGCTAAGATCAATGAGTCCCTGGGCACACTGGCCCGCTGCATCCTGGTCAGAGCACTGACTATCATGCCAGATCCTCTCAATATCCTAGCGAGACTGGGATCTGCAAGTACCCTCTCTGGGATCCTCAACTGCAAGCTGGGCTCCCGTGTCCCCTCCTCCAATGTCAATATAACTGGCGCATGATCTGAAAATGAGGTGCCAGCGAGAATGCCGACGGAGCCCCCTCGCTCCCCTAACCAATCGCCCACATAAAAGCAATCAATCCGTGATAGATTAGTCCCTCCCTGCCGGCGATCCGATCGAGAGAAACTAAGACTGTCCTGAGACCGGGAGAAAGCCCCATGCTGCCATGCATCAGTGATCCTCAGTGACATGCAAAACCGGTCCCAAGCTGCAAGCTCCGTGCCGTGCACTGTAACATGACTGCCTCCCACCCTATCTGCCGGGTCCTCAAGCATGTTGAAGTCTCCCCCAACACAGCTAGTTGATATTGTGCTTATTCTTTCTATCTTTAGCAGTGCATTTGCCCTATCAACTACTTATTTGCTGTTCTAATTCTTTCTATTTGCTTCTTCCCTTAATGCTAGGCTTCATTATGGCTGAGTCTGCCCTGCATCTCCGGAGGTTTGACAGAAACACAGTACGAAGGGCTTTGTGTGAATATATGCTCTTATGTGTGTGTGTGTGTGTGAGAGCATATCTTGATACAGAGTTCTACACCCACTATTGGGCACTGATGACGTCAGTGGGGATGTCGTAGTATCTAGTCCATACTATGCATAATGGAGTTGATTAGTCTTGTGGGTTGACTACCATGAGTATATAACGTGCATGTTCCTAAAAGGTGAATTTGGGCATGTTCTTGGATTCATCTAGGTATATATATACAAGGCAGAGAACCGTTGTTTCTTCTGCCACACTATGGAACACGGGAAGAAGGATTACACAAAATGGCAAGCTGAAAAGTTTGCCAAGGCACCCACTTCCACAGCAGTGACTGGAGTATCCATACCATCAGCCTCTAATGCCATTCAGCTATTGCCAGCTTTGAATCTGGTGCCACTAGTGGTATTTGATAATAAGTAGGAGGGTGAGGCTGAGGGACAAAAGAAGGCTCTCATCAGTGCCCATGGCATTGCAAAAGGGACGACGGTTCATTGTCCTCTTCGACATGAGCAGCTATGAGAATGCCATTGTCATGTGCAAGTTTTGCCCATGGACATGTCCTGAAGCTAGTCCAGAAGGGGCAGCCAGAAAAAGATGATTAGAACCAGGATTTGGAGCATAAAGTGCAGATGTGGCAAGCGTTGGACTAGGAGAAGGACAAAGGGGACCAGTCGTGCGTAGAAGGGCAAGATAACTGCTGTTGGCTGCATGGATACTGGTCGGATCTGCGTTTTGGAAAATATATGCTTAGTCGGCTGGCCGACCAGCAGTCGGCTAGCACTCCTATTGTCCAAAGGCCTATATAAAGGCACAGATGCTCATAGTTAAGGTCATTCACTCCCCCTTTGGGTGTGGGTCTAGACTAGGATTAGAATAGGGTTTTTCACTACCTTTTAAAGGCAGCCCATGGCTGTAGAATCTATGTACCTTTTTGTACCATATGAAGATACTGAATTTCCAGCCATCTCACTCTCTCTCTCTCTCTCTCTCTTCTCTCCCTTCTGTCTACGTTTTTGCATCAGCATGTTCTAAGTGGTGTTAAGGGCTGAAAGAAGACTCTCAGAGCTTCCGCGTGTTACATTGGTATCAGAGCATCAGGCTCAACAAGGCTAAACACCGATCAGTCCCATATGAAGGTGTACAGGTCCAAGGTATAGGAAAGTGCACAGGTACGAAGCCCAAGGCAAGGAACACAAGAACGAGAAGAGCTCCCAGGTGGTTTGTTGGTGGTGTTCCACAAAGCCCAAAGGGGATGGCAGTCTTGTGAGCCAGGAAAGGCTTTCGGGCAACGGTCCCAAGGGAGGATGATCCTCCAAGGGGTGGAGTGAGAGTGCCAGACTCATTTCTCAGGAATGAAGACCAAGACGGTGTTCAGAGACAGGGTAGGAAGGGATTGGGGACTGGATGGAACAGATGCATAGATCTTATTCAGAGTCAGAGTGGTTTTGGAGACCGGGCCGGGTTTTCAGTGAAAAGGGTTGCCAGAGATGGATGGATGACAGAGGGACTTCGGGAATAGAATGGGATAATGACAGTCATCCAAGAACAGGTTGAAATCCCATCATCAAGTTTAGTAGAGGGGGATGTCATGTGCAAGTTTTGCCCATGGACATGTCTTGAAGCTAGTCCAGAAGGGGCAGCCAGAAAAAGATGATTAGAACCAGGATTTGGAGCATAAAGTGCGGATGTGGCAAGTGTTGGACTAGGAGAAGGACAAAGGGGACCAATCGTGCGTAGAAGGGCAAGATAACTGCTGTCGGTTACATGGATACTGGTCAGATCTGCGTTTTGGAAAATATAAGCTCAGTCAGCTGGCCGACCAGCAGTCGGCCAGCACTCCTATTGTCCAAAGGCCTATATAAAGGCAGAGATGATCATAGTTAAGGTCATTCACTCCCCCTTTGGGTGTGGGTCTAGACTAGGATTAGAATAGGGTTTTTCACTACGTCTCAAGGCAGCCCATGGTTGTAGAATCTATGTTATGAAGATATTGTGTCACCATTTGGCCACCCAAGCTTTCTCATCATGTATGTACATTGGACTGGTGTCCATGGCAGTTGTATATGCCGGGGATTGATTGCACTCATGTGATACTGTGGACTTGGCTTTTCGTTGGGACTTGTGCCTCTGTGTACATGCCTGGAAATGCTTGGTAGATTGGTGTTTCATTGGGTCTGGTACCTCGTGTACTTTCCTGGAGCACGTCTATTTTGGTATAGTCTCATGAACGGGGATTGTCCATACCAATGCTGCATTGCATAGCATCTTTATGTGCTTGCTTGCAATTGAAATTGCATGCTGTTTTCATGCTTGCTTGACCAATGTGTAGTTTCGGGTAAGGGGACGTCCGCCCGTGAACCTTGCATGTGAAACTGTCTGTTGACATGGTTATGTGGCATGTGACAGGTGGTAAGTATTGGTCATAAACCTAGCCTTAGGAGTTAGCACTAATTTATAAGCGACTGTGTACACACTTCATTAAGTTTTGGGCGACCAAAACTCACTTATAAATTATGACCAGCCCGGTGTTCACACACACTGATGTCCCGAGGTGGACATAACCCAATGTCCACTGCCCAGACCTTATCCCCTTTGTACAAAGGGAGTAACCAGCAATGTGTCCACTCTAGCTTTCTCCACAAAGCACTTGCCTGCCACCTACATTGGACAACTCACCACCTCGCTCCTCTCTCTAGAGATTGGCGCCTCCTTCATGAGGGCTGCTGGGCTGCATTTTCTGCACATTCTCCTCTGAAATTCAGTAAAACAGCTCTCTTTATTGCTGTAATCTTTGGTCTTTTTGTTGAAAACCCTAATTTCAACCCTCCTTTCTCAAGTTGAACCATAGGGGAAGCTTTCCCAAGGTTCCCTTCATCCTCTTGAAGACTTTTGTCGTGAAGAAATGCGACAAATCGAAGATCTCAACACTCCAAGGACTTCCATCACGAAGACTTCTGCTGTCATCGACTCTACTTGCATTTGGTAAGCTTTTATGCTTAAATATGGAAGCAAGTAGCAGGAGGGAGGAACCGGATTACAAGATCACATACCATGTGTAGTGTTCTCTTGTCCTACGTGCTCTCTTGCAGATTGTTGCTACCATGTGTTGGTGAAACAATAGTGAGCAGATGGTAGGGAAAATGGACACTTGAGAGGGTAGTGTGGATTGCAAGTCTACATCGACAACCACTTGTTTGCAATACTGTATTCATATGCATTGGTATGGAAATCTGGTCAGAAATGCCCATGACACTATGTACTTGATTCTCCCAAAATCAATATACTTTATTTGTGTCACGTGCATCCCGCACTTGGATGCCACGTAGACATTTCTGTTCAGAAGGTGCAGGACCTGGGATGGTGAACTGGTCCCATGTGAGCCCAGTCCGGGACGAGTCAGCCAGGGATCCATCTCAGTCGTCCGAGGTCAGGTGTGCATTGTCCTGCACATGAGTCCAAGGTCAGGTGTGCACTGTCCTGCACATGAGACAGTGCCAGTCCGCGCTGTGAGTCTCCCTCTGGAATGATGTCAGATGTTCTGTGTATCTGGTTTGCAACTGGATGCCAGACCTTTGCAAGCATGTAGGTTTGCATGTAGAGATGGGGCCAGCCCATAGGGCTACCCCAGTGCGAAGATTTGCACTTGCACTCTTAGTGTGGGCATGGGGGAGGTGTAGAACCACCCAAGGGGCCAGGAGGGCCCAAGCTGTGCCCACCAGCCATGGCTTGGGCTGGAAGGGCTGTCGGCCAGCCCTAGGGCTGCTGGACAGGCAGCCGACAGGGTTAGAAACCCTACCCAGCAAGTCGGCCAGGTGTAGGGGGCAGTCCCACACCCATGCGCATGGTGCCCAGCAGCCTGGAAACTGTCTAGCAGGCAGGCGTAGAGTGGCCAGCATTTATTAAAGTGTGAAAGCATTTTATTGAATAAGACCCAGTCGTGGAGCTTCATGAAGTTGGCCGACTGGATGCTGAAGGGAGTATAAATACTCCAGCCAATAATCATTGAAATCATCTCATAATTCACCAAGTGCATCAAGCAAACAAGGGCCAGGACAGCCAAGAGGTTGCTAACGCAAAGGGGTGAAGGACTGAAGGTCAAGGGCAGGTTTTCCAGCCAAGAAAAGGTCAAGTTTCTGTATTTGTTTTCAGATTTACATCATTCTAATAAAGCAAATACACCATCCGTGGTGGGGGCCCTATAGAGGGTAATTGGGACCCAATACTGTGTCTCTCCATCTCCCCCTTCTCTCTCTATTTTCTGCACATCTCCTTTCAGTTTGTGCGTTAATTCCGTCGCGAAAAGAGTGCTGATTTCTGAGTTTTGAAGTACCGATCCTTCTCCGAAGCTTCCGCATATTACAATTTGAGGGAGGGGTCGGCCATTCCGGCTCATTGTGTCTCTTGTCAATTCAGCAAATTTACTTCTTGTATTTGAGCAAGTGTCCATCAAATCTTAGTGTATTTAAGTGTATTGACTAGCATTGTGTTCAACCAAGTTACACTGAATTTTCAGCCATCTCTCTCTCTCTTCTCTCCCTTTTGTCTGCGTTTTTGCATCAGCATGTTCTAAGTGGTGTTTAAGGCTGAAAGAAGACTCTCAGAGCTTCCGTGTGTTACATTGGTATCAGAGCATCAGGCTCAGCAAGGCGAAACTATGATTCAGTCCCATATGAAGGTGTATAGGTCCAAGGTACATGAAAGTGCGCAGGTACGAAGCCCAAGGCAAGGAACACAAGACCGGGAAGAGCTCCTAGGTGGTTTGTTGGTGGTGTTCCACAAAGCCCAAAGGGGATGGCAGTCCTGTGAGCCAGGAAAGGCAGAGTCACATGGGGACGGGGGACGGGGACGGGGACGGGGACGGGGAAGTGCCGTCCCGGGGACGGGGTCGGGAACGGCAAAAAAAAACCTCTTTTTTAAAAGCAATTTAGGAGTTGTATGCATGACATACATATAGAGACACACTTTGAACAAAATTTTACACCGAATAGACAAAAAAACAAGAGTCATTTTGAGCAAAATGTGCTAATAAAACATCGATGGCACACTGATTATGTGATTGATAGTCTGATAGATACAAAGAGATAAGTACATGCCTCATTGGCAGTGAGGGTTACAAAAAAGAGTGGGTACAAAATAGAGATACTAGATAGATCATAGATGATAGATCACAATAGATCATGCAATTCCATGCCCTTGAGGCTTGAACCACCGCCCACTCCACGACTAGTGTAGTGGACCTCATCCCACCATGACCATGTGTGCACCGCCGGCCTCCTTCGTGAAGAGCCCGCAACGGAAGATGTGGCGGCGGCGCCTTCACCTTGAGATGCCATGAATGATGATAGTGTGAGAGAGAGGGAAGAAGGGTGCAATAGAGAGTTGCAAGTTGCCGCTTGACTCTTGAGGCTTGCAAGTCTCAAGAGGGATGGATCATGGAACTTGGAGAGAGAGAGAGAGAGAGAGAGAGAGAGAGAGATGGCTTGGAAGTTGGCACAATGTAGATAGTATAGAGAGAGAGAGAGGGCTAACTTGCCACTTGGGTCTTGAGGCTTGGACAATGAAACTTGGAACTTTGGAAGCTTGAGGCTTGAGCAATGAGGCTTGAAGCTTCAACCTTGAGTGTGGAGAAAAGTCCTAAAGTGTGCCTTCTTTTATAGCTGGAAATTTGCCCGTTTCTGGCCGTTTCTGGCCGTTTTCAGACCGTTTATGACCCCTGTCTGCGTCCCCTGCCCGTCCCGCGTTTCGGGAACGCGTCCCCGGGACGACTGTATGCGTCCCCATTCTGCACGGCGTCCCCTGCGCGTCCCCCCCGTCCCCGTCCGTCCCCGTCCCCGCGTCCCGCGTCCCTAAGGGCCGTCCCCGCGTCCCCGTGTGACTCTGAGGAAAGGCTTTCAAGCAACGGTCCCAAGGGAGGATGATTCTCCAAGGGGTGGAGTGAGAGTGCTAGACTCATTTCCTAGGAATGAAGACCAAGACGGTGTTCCGAGACAGGGCAGGAACGGATTGGGGACCCTTTGCTAGTACCTGTAATGAGCATGTCATCTACATACAAGATGACTGAGAATATCGGCATCGGTTTTCTTCACATACAATGTGCTTTCAGTTGGACTATTCTCATAACCTTGGTTGGTTAGATGAGCATGTATCTTATCATACCAAGCTCTTGGAGCTTGCTTTAACCCATACAACGCTTTGTGTAACCTGCATACTTTATGTTCCTCACCAGGAACTACAAAACCAATGGGCTGATTTACATATACTTTCTCCTATAAATCCCCATTTAAGAATGCAGTTTTGATGTCCAATTGATGCACTATCCATCCTTTATGTGCAGCCAATGCAATCACTGATCTTATTGTGGTCATTCTCGAAGTAGGAGCAAAAGTCTCTTCATAATCTATTCCCTTTTTCTGGGAGTAGCCTTTAGCCACAAGTCTTGCTTTGTACCTGTCAATAGTACCATCAGACTTTCTTTTGACTTTGTACACCCACTTTGTTCCAATTACATGCTTGCCTTTAGGCAATTCCACAAGATCCCATGTATTGTTCTTCATGATAGAAGAAATTTCAGCTTGCATAGCTTGCAACCAATGCTCATTCTCATGTGCTTCTTCATAAGAAGAAGGCTCTTCTGAATCAAAGAGACTACCCATTGCGAATGCAGACTCCCCACGATGTACATTCAAAGCATGGCTGGAACTAGCCCTTGTTCTACCTGTGAGTGGAGCTGCAAGTTTGCTTTCTTGCAAAGTTTTCAGTAACCATCTTGGCACTGACTTGGTTGTGTCTATGGCTGTTTGCTCTTCCTTGACAAGATCTTCCACTTCTTCCACAGAAGGGGGCTGAATGGGTGGCTGGTCCACATGTTCTACATGTGGATTTTCTTGTGTAGGGGCTGGCTGATCTGAATCCCCCCTAATTGCAATGGGTAAAAGTCCATCAAACATGTCCTGTATGCCTGTATCATTGCTTTTATACAAGCTGACCATGGGCTGTTCTGAATTTTCAGCAAATACCACATCTGTACTCACAAAAATCCTTCGTGTAGTTGGATTATAAAGACGGTATCCTTTGCTTTCATTGCTGTAGCCCACAAAAATGCATTTAATTGCTTTGTCATCAAGCTTTGTTCGGAGTTGTTCTGGCACATGTGCATATGCCAAACACCCAAATGTACGCATATAATCCACAGTTGGCTTTCGGCTATACCAAGCCTCAAATGGTGTTATGGTTTTCAAAGCTTTTGTTGGACACCTGTTCAACACATGAGTTGCACACATTATAGCTTCCATCCAAAATTTGTGAGGCAACTTTTGTGCTTTCACCATGCATCTTGCCATCTCCATGAGAGATCTATTTTTCCTTTCAGCTACACCATTTTGCTGCGGTGTATAAGGCACGGTACATTGGTGTTTGATGCCCTTTTGAAGCATATAATCATTGAATGCATTTGACATGTATTCTCCACCTCTATCTGAGCGGAGTGTTTGGACTTTACATCCACACATATTTTCAGCCATTGCTACAAAGTGTCGAAAGCATGTAAACACATCTGCTTTCGCTTTCAAAGGGTAAGCCCAAGCAAACCTGGAGTAGTCATCAATGAATGTGACAAAGTAAAGATGCCCCCCTATGGATGGTGTCCGCATTGGACCACATACATCACTATGTATGAGCTGTAATTTACTTTCAGCTCTAACAGCTCCATCTTTGGGGAATGGTTTTCGTTGCATCTTTCCCAAAATACACCCCTCACATACATGTCTTGGTGGAGACTCAAGAGGCGGCATATTATCAACCATATGATGCTTCTGTAAAAGCATCAAACTCTGAAAATTTACATGCCCAAAACGAGCATGCCATAGCTCTGCATCATGCATAGCAGGAGTGTGGGCAGGCACTGTATTTGCATCATAAGTGCGCTTGTCATAGCTGTCCAGCTTATACAAGCCTTTGTATCGTGTTCCAGAAGTGACTATTTCATAACCCTTTGATGGGTCTTTTACCAAACACTTCCCATGTTCAAATTCAACCTTTAAACCTTGGTCGTTTATGGCTGAGATGGAGAGCAGATTTTTCTTTATCCCTGGAACATACAATACATTTTTCATACATATATTGGCACCATTGGCTGCAATAAGTAGGACATTACCAATTCCTTTTACTGGATATGTAGTATGATCTGCACATGATACAGTGCGGCCATTTGAAGCATAAACCAAGTGCTGAAATACATCTTTGCATGAAGTGATGTGGCTCGAAGCACCACTATCAAAATACCATGATGCATTCTGTCTGTCAGATGCAATGCAAGACATATCAGTGTCTGAAGCACTTGGTGTGTCACTAGTGCATGTGACCAAAAAAGTGTACTCTTTCTGGATTACATTAGCTGATTGCTGTGCTTTGTCATCCGAAGAGTCTGCTACTGCATTGCTTGCTTCTTTCTTTTTCTCTTTTGCAATCCTCTTCCTACATTCACTGATGTAGTGTCCAGGCTTATGGCAGTAGTGACATTTGCCCTTCTTTTTGGGCTTGTTTGCATCCCCTTTGTCAGACTTTTCACCACTAGAAGAGGGCTGTCCATGACCAGCCTTGCTAGACTGTTGTCCCCCATGCTTAAAGCTCTTTGCTTTACCCTTATCCTTGGCTGTAAATGCCTTTTCTCCACCACGGTTGCTCGATATGTTTGCTCTTGTTTGCTTTTCCTGCAAGAGTAAACCCACGAGCTCTTCAAAAGTGACGGGATCACCACCTCCTCTCATCGAGAGGTTGAGAGAGGTGTGAAAGCCCAAGTAGGAAGGCGGTTAAGAATGAAGAGTGTTGGTGACCATCTGTTTGTCTGGGATAACCTCATCAATGTTGAGCAATTGTTCCTGCAAATCTTTCACTTTGGTGAGATGATCTGCCATGGAGTCACCCTCATCCATAGAAAGAAGATCCAATTGCCTCTTCAAGTAGGCAACTCTTGCCTCGTTGCGCACCTGATACATTGCTTCCAATGTGTCCTATGCAAGCTTCGATGTCTTGCATGAACGAATGTGCGGAATAATAGTCCTTTTCACTGAAAGGACTATCAATGACATGGCTTGTGCATCTCTAGAGTCCCATCTCTTCTGCTCTTGTGTGGGAGCAGGATCTACATCAGGAGCTCTTTGAGCACCTCCCCTTTGAGGCGTGGCTGGCTGTATGGTAAGTGGGCGTGTGTCATCACCACACACGATGCCCCAAAGCCCTTTGGCTACCAGCAAATTACGGATCATAAAACTCTAGAGGGAGTAGTTAGATCCATCCAGCTTGTCCTCCTGGGTGAGCACACCAAATACATCTGTAGCATTCTGTGCCATGTCAACAAAGTATAACTGCAAGCAAACCAAGCACCAATGTGCACTGCCAGGCAACCAAATGTCCTGTGCAAATGTATGCCTGCAAACCAAAGCAAGTGTAAACCTGCACCAAATTGTCCAATTACACACAATGTGTATACATACGCGACAAATCGCAGCTGTAATGCCCAATTACATGCTCCAATGTGAAAATCCCCAATTTTTATGCACTCCAATCGCTTCAATGTGCATCTAATTGGCTAATTTTCACAAAAGCCCCAAATTTCTGCAAATGTAAGAGGTTCAATTTGCCAATTTTGACCTCAATTTTGAAAACCCCCAAATTGCAGTGCCCAATTTTATCAATTTGTCCTGAAATTGAGAAATCTCCCAAATTGCACCTGTAATTTTCGTGTGAATTTGACTTGCACAGAAGTGTCTGCTAAATCTACATATGACCTGCACTGGAATGGCTGCAAAATCTGTATTTGTATTTGACCAAAAATTTGTACAGTGAAATACCTTCAGGTAAGAGCAGCAGGCTTGGAGCAGACAGTCGAATACAGTTGATGGTGGGAGCCGGTGGAGCTGTGCAGAGCTGCAGACGGTTGCACGGCGAGTGGATGGCTGTGGGCAGCCGACGGGCCAGTCATAGGCGGGAGAATAGCAGACGGGCGCTGGCTAGGTGAGCAGGCGTGCTGGAGCCGGCTAGGCGAGCTGGAGTCGCTAGCGATGAGGTAGGCGGAGGCGGCGAACAAAGGCCACGAGGCAGTCGTGGGCTAGCGCTGGGAGCGAACAGAGGGCGCCTGGAGTCGGGCAGGGTGCGCCGGCGGGCTTGGACCAGCGCGGGTGCGTGGAGTCGACGGGTACAGGTCGAGACGGGGCAGAGATGGCCGGCGGGCGGGCAGCATCGTCGACGGCCACCCGAACGGAACGGAGGGGCAACGCGCGACGGGGTCGGCGGGTTGAGATGGCCTGAACGGGGACGCCACGCCGGCAGGAGCGACGGGAGCCGTCGCGGCGGCTACTGTGACGGAGGGCAGGCGGGCCTGGGCGGCGGCAGGACCGGGCGCTGGCTGGAGACGGAAGAGCCGCCGGCGAGCTGGGCGGCGGCGGTGGGCTCCCCACTAGTGCCGCCCGTTTCTGGCGGCCGGACGGTGGAGCAGCGACGACGGACCTGTCGGACGGACGTCGACGGAAAAACGCAGGCGACGGACGGAATGCCTGTTTTCGACGGAATTTTCCCAGCAGTAGAATATCAGGGCCAGCTCCCAGCTCTGATACCAAATGTTGGGTGTTGGACTCACACACTCACACACACAAACCTGCACATTAGGGTTAGGTGCAAGGTAGAGAAGCTCACACACAGAAATGAGAGAGAGAGAGAGAGAGAGAGAGAGAGAGAGAGAGAGAGAGAGAGAGAGAGAGAGAGAGAGCCAAAAAGTGTGGTATCCACAAAATGCAAGTCAACCCTTGCATGTGTGCCACATCCATATAATATAGAAGTACAAAATATTATATGTTAGAGTGTCCTTTCACACTTGATGTCCAAGGCGAAAAACCACATGGAAAAAAGTGCCCTTGGTTAAGCCCTGTTCACACATAGCACTACCATAAGTGAGCATATGCCTACACCAACAAGTTTGCCTACCGCCTTTCTAAGGCATTGGAGGGCGAGCTGGAGCAGCAGTTATCCTAGCTACTCCGGGCTGGATTTCTCCGGCCTTCCTCCTCCCCATTTGTTGCTCCCATCTTGTTTGTCCAAAAGAAGGATAAGAGCACACTTATGTGTGGATCATAAGGAGCTAAACAAGCTAACACCTAAGAACTCATTCCCCATGCCCAGAATAGAGTACATCCTAGAGTGACTCAATGGTGCTAAATTTTTCTCTAAGATAGATCTTAAGAGTGGCTACCATCATCAGGTTTGGATCTTTGTGGCCAACATACCAAAAACCGCCTTCAGGACTGAGCAAGGCCACTATTAGTTTGTGGTGATGCCTTTTGGACTCACTGATGCACCAACGACGTTCAACAAGATGATGTCTTGGGTTTTCGGGTTATCATTGGCAACAAGATGATGTCTCGGGTTTTTGGGTTCTCATTGGCAAATGCATCTTCATCTTTTTAGATGATATCCTTATCTTCTCAAGGACTGCAGAGTAGCATGAGCAAGATGTGGCAAAAGTTTTACAACTCTTGCAGGGCAATGAGTTGTTTGTCAATGCCAAGAAGAGTGAGTTTGGAGTACTGGAAATACATTACTTGGGATACATCATTAGTTCATTAGGTATTAGCCTTGGGCCTGAAATGGTACAGGCCAACATAATTCAAACTTTGCAGGAGTCCACTGTGCTAGAAATTCAAGAAAAGGACTTAGAAAGCATGAAGGCACAGTATGCAGATTCGGCATAATTCAGGACTCAGTATCAGTTGGCCCTCAATTCAAAACGAGGCTACTACAATATACAGGATGGCTAGTTGTTTTACAAGAACCGCTGATGTGTACTCAAAGAAAAGTGCCGAGTACTTCTCCATGATGCCCATGATTCTCTTGTTGGAGGTTATAGAGGTATCAACAGTACATTGGAGAAGCTAGAGTGGTCATTTTACTGGCCCAAAATGTGATAGACTGTCTATCAACATGTCCAAACATGCCAGATATGTCAAAAAGTGAAAGTTACACATACGAAACAAGGAGGGTTACTTCATCCTTTGCCTATTCCAGAGGGATCTTTTCACCATGGCATCAGTATGGACTTCGTAGGCCCTCTTCCTGCATCATTTGGATCTAGAAATACATAGGGCATGACTATTGTGGACAGATTCAGTAAGTTCTGCATGCTCATTCCATGCAAGCAGACAACCACCACAGTCGAGGACATAGCTCGCTTGTTCATTTGGTTTTGGTATGCCATCGGTGGTTTGCCACGGACAATTGTTTCATTTATCCTTTTAGTGGAAGCCATGTTTATAGACTTTCCCTTCTAACCCCACATACCTTCTATTCCCTAAAAACACAAATGAGAGGGAGAGATATAGCTAGTAGTAGGTGCTCTAGGCACTTTTGGGAGCTATGTTGCCCCTCTTCTCTACCCTAGAAAGTTGTCACAAAATCTCCAAGTAAACCTAGTCTATGCTTTGGACTTCCACTTTGTGCATTAATTAGTGATAAACAGGACTAATTTGTGCATTAATTAGTGATAAACAGGACTAATTTGTGTGTTGATTAGTGTCCCAAATCCATGCATTATTATAATCAAGGATGGTATGGAGAGTAGCAAGATAAGGTGAAGGAGGCCTTATTATCAATGGCTTGGCTTACAATTTGATGGTGTACTATAAATCACATCAGACAGAGATCTGAAGTTCACGTCCCATTTTTGGAGAGCATTGCATGACAAGTTTGGGACTAAGTTGCCGCTGTCCAATGCATTTCATCCAAAGACAGATGGCCAAACAGGATATATAATCTATTGGCCTATGATGTTCTCAAATCATACTGCCACGACCAGCAGTCCAAATGGGAATAATATCTTCCATTGGTATAGGCAATCTTGAATGATACTCACTTATCCAGTATTGGCTAGATGTCATATGAGATAACATTTGGTCGTTGGTTCTCATCTCTTTTGACAAAACAGTTATCACCATCCCTAGAGGCCAACAAGACTACCGAAACATTTTTGGAAATCATTGAGTCAGTTAAGAAGCTCCTTGCCAAAGCTCAAGCACCTTATATCCGGCAAGCCAACAAATCCAAGAGAGATGTCAATTTTAAGGAAGGGGATTGGGTATATCTTCGGATCATGAAGCAACCGTTGAAGCAAGTGAGCAAGCGTTCCTTTTCCAATCATTTAGAAGTTAAGTGATGTCTCTTTGAAGTTAAAGTTGCCGAAAAGGTGGACTATGCACAATGTCTTTCATGTTTCTTGGTTGAAGCCATATGTAGGTCCAACATTGCAGAATGTATCAGAACAACAACCACCTTATATGATCGATGAGATAGAAGTCATAGAGCTAGAACAAATTCTCCTCCACCACGGATGGAAGCATGGTTCTAGTTGAAGAATCAGACAGTTCTATACGAAGTTCAAGGACCGAGGGACCCATGAAGTGGTATGGTTGGACGAAGAGTTCTTTCAAGAGTACCCCTAGTTATTGGCGGACTACATGGAAGCCTTGAACTTGTCGCCGAGCTAAGCAAGAGGGTATTGTTGGTCATGTCCACTCCGAACTAGTTTAGGTGTGAACCGAGCTTACTCACGGGCACTTTTTCCTTGTGATTGGACACAGGTTTTTCCCGTGTGAACACACTCATGTGTGTTGGGCACTTAGCTCACTGTACTTTCATTTCATATCATTATTGAGTACATCTTTTCTAGCACTCTCACGTTTCTCTGTGCTTGAGGTTGTGTTCGTGTGTGTGTGTATGTGTGCAGGCTAGCTGCCCTCCTACCTAACATTGGTATCAAAGCCGGGTTAGGGTTAGGGTTACACCTTGCTACCCCCCAACATTAGGGTTAGGGTTTACCCCCTGCTACCCTTCAGCTTTGTGCTTCAGCCTACTGCACACTTTAGACACGCACACTCTCTCTCTAGATCTGCAAGTACTCTTTCTGCTACACTACTGTACTTTGCACGCTTCTGTACGCTGCTCGCGACTTGCTGCTGTGCGCCGCCGTTGCCGCCGCTTGGTAGATCTACGTGTGCCGTTGCCGTTGTTTGCCGCCTGTCAAATCTACGACGCCGCTTGACTGTACAGCAGCTGCCTGCGCCAGATTTGACAGATCCGCGCCACCGCCACCGCCGCCGTCGCACTCACCGCCTTTGCCGCCTTCTCTTTCACCTTCAGATCTGCGTCGATGTACGACGCTACCCAACATCGCCCAGATCTTTGCGCCCCTGCTGAATTGTTGTGCACCGCCTCACAACTCGCCGCCTTGTATAGTACTTGCATCCTAGATCTGCCCAAAGCAACTCCAAATCTTAGATCTGCAAGGTTTGTGGGATTTGCAAATTTTTGACCTATTCAAATCTTATATGTGCATGTTGAAATTTGGGGCTTTTCACCATTGAGCTTGCAATTGCAACATTGGCACACATTGGCATTGATTTCAGCATATTTGGTGCATAATTGCACTAGAAATTTGGGGATTTTGTAGAAATTGGCACTATTTTGCAGAAATTAACACTATTTTTGTAGAAATTGGCACTAGTGCAGTATTTGTCTATAGAAGCATCATTAGCATATAGAAGCATCATTAGCATTTAGGCAGACATGGGTATGTCACTATTTGGGCATTCTCTCCGCTTAAGGCTTATGGATGAGTTCCATAAAATGGACTGGCCTGGTCGAGGACTTGTTATCAACACCAAGAGCCAGTAGGCTGGTTATGTAGGCTAGGGATATTGATCCACACCCATATCCAGTATATGGTACCATGGGTTACTAGCTAAATGAAATGGGAAACTGTTCCATGGTGCATTCTTGCATTGCATCTATGCGGGTAAGGTTTTGAACTTGTTTTTGCATGAATTGTTTTGTTGCATGCGTGAATTGTGCGTGTAGTTCAAGAGTTGGGGATGCCCTCTTGTGAACTGTGTGAGTGAAACTGTCTTCTGACCTCGCTTGTGGGATGTAGACAGGTGGTAAGGATACTACTTTACTCTATGTTGCTCATTTTATGAGTAAATGGCAAATTTTTCTGTCTTGCAGGTCCACAATTCTTTAAAGTTTGGGCGGACAATTCATAAAGAGGTTGGACGAGGCTCCACTCTTGGTGGCTAGGCACATATTCAGGCGTCCTTTTCTGCATGTTATGAGCTTTGGGCGGCCTCCCACATGTCAAGAGGAGGGATGGTTTGGATGGGTGGCCCAATAGGCACCCTCCACTCATCCTCTACATGTTGGAAAAGCTTATCTTCCCTCATTCTTATGTCAAGGTAGATAAGCTTTCTTAACATGTAGAGGATGAGTGGAGGGTGCCTATTGGGCCACTTGTCCAAACCATCCCTCCTCTTGACATGTGGGAGGCCACCCAAAGCTTATAACATGTAGAAAAGGGCATTTGAATATGTGCTTGGGCGACCGGAGTGGAAACTGGTCCAACCTCTTTATGAATTATCCGCCCGAACTTTAATGAAGTGTGGACCTGCAAAACAGAAAAATTTTCCATTTGCTCATAAAATGAGCAACATAGAGTAAAGTAGTATACTTACCATCTGTCTACATCCCACAAGCGAAGTCAGAAGATAGTTTCACTCACACTGTTCACTAGAGGGCATCCCTAACTCATGAACTACATGCGAAAACAGGTTCAAAACCTTACACTCATAGATGCAATGCAAGAATGCACCATGGAACAGTTTCATAATATAATCTATTACAAGGGGGGTTGGTGCTTTTCGGCCTTAGTGCAGTGTGAGTAATTTCAAATTTTAGCTTTGTTAAGCTTCATTTTGTGGTGCCATTTTCAACTTGTTTAATTGTGTTAAGTGTAAGGCAAGATTGTGCTCAACCCCGAATGGGGGAGTCTCAGGGCATGAGTAGAAATGAGTACTTGCAGTCCTACATTATGCCATGGGCAGCCCATGCCTCATGGGCTCTCTTGGGTAGCCCATACAACAACCAATCCAGGCTGTATGGCTTAGTCGGCAGCTCTAGTAGGTATGAAGGACAAGCCGACAACAGTTATGGGTTAATCTTTGGGTATTAAGCTTGGCCGACGAGCATAAGCACTAGCCGACAACAGCATATGTGGCAAATCACCTTGCGCAGCATTAAATGCCATTTTTAGCATTGTTTGTCCCACACGAACTAGCCGACTGCAGTTGCCTCAGCCGACCAGCAGCCCCAAGCCCTATCAAAGTATGCGTCTAGTTCTCAGCCTAAAACATCAAACATTAATCATTAAGCAATCAAATGAGAATTCAGTTCATCCTCTCCAAGCAAACATTGAAGCCCCTCTTCAACATTCAGCTAGCATATGTGCAGTCCTACAACTATCCTGGACTTGCTTAAGTGGCCCAGAAGAGTCTTCTACAATGCCTTTGGATTGGTGGATTCTTAGCTGACGTACAGTCCTCCTTGTCCTTGCGTTGGGTAGTCATAGCTCTTGTTCTCAAGCATTGTATAGAAGTTCTCGAAAGAAGTAATATAAGCAAATACACTTGCTTGCACTGCCCCCTGTTGGGGGGGGGGGGTGTTGTTGGGTTGTTGCGGCGCTTTAGTGGGTATTTGGGACCCAATACTGTGTCGTCTACATTCTCTTCTCTCTCTCTCTCTCTCTCTCTCTCTCTCTACTTAGTGAATGGATGCTAAAGATCTCACCAAAGTAAAGGTTTAAAGAAGGCTTTGTTGCGTGTTACCACACGATCAACCTCAGTGCATGTAATAGTAGATGTGGCACACCATGGAAGTTCTTCTATGTGTCACATGCTTATTTTTGAGGATTTAAATGTATTGACTAGAAGGTTTAACACACATTTTACTGATATATCTGTGCCTTCATCACTCATAGCAGCTTATTCAGGTGAGGTTCTTGTGTGTTGCAGATTCCCACAAAGGCGAAGCACGGCAGCAGCAAAGCTAAAGAAGAGATAGAGGAGCATGCCATATCTATAATTGCCTCACTCCTAGGTATGGAAAATTCTTGACTTTCTAGTTTTAGGATCTTCACAGACAAAGCCCCCCTTACCTGCCTATCGCTCACGGACGGGGGATGTCCCCCATCTTCAACAACCACCGGCTGTCTGATGGAAGAATCTGTCTGTAAAGGCCCTTATTGTTTGTACTCGAGAGATGGACTTATATCATAAGAAGGAAACAAGGACAGGGTTGGCTTGTTTTCTTTTTGTGAGCATGTGGCAACCTTATTTTGTAGGTGGCCTTACACGAGGCTCTAGAAAGGAGCGCTTAATTGGCAAGTTCATGGAGAATGAGTATGAAAAGATAGACCGACTCATGGAATTGTACACAAGGTGTGCATGGAGATAGTTCTCTTATGATATGAAAGATGCTAGAAACATGGATTTTGGGACTTCGGTAATGCTGATCATGGTGTGGCTTACACTGCTGACTGTGCATCTTCTCAATGTGCTTCTAGGTATACAGATCGTGTCAAAGTTGAAACCAAGCGGTTAGAAACCCTGGAATTTGATGATGTGGAGGTTTCTTTGAATCCTTTCTCCACTCTATGTTCCTGATTTAATAGTTTGTTTTTACCTATGTTAGTCAACTTTTGGGAGGGGGTTGTACTAGTCATCATTTTCTTGTGTCTTCTGTGACACAGATGGACGAGGAGGACAGATACTTGGCCAAAATGGAGGCTGGGCTCTTCACACTGCAGGTCAGCAAATGCGGCAGAGTTGTGCTGTCTCAATACTGATGCTTAGTTTTATTAGGGCTTCTACAGAAAGGCCACTCTCTGTGACCATAAAAAGGTGCCAAATCCTACTGCAGCAGTTGTGTGTGGACCCTCTTGAAAAGAGGGCGGCTCTTGGGGCCTCCTCCAAGAGCTGCCGCCCAATCTCTAGGCAGGTCCAGACAGGGTGGTTATTTGTGAAGCAAGCCTTATTTGAGGTTGACTTTGGGGAGTTATGAATTAATGAAGAGTTGGTTTTGCAGCTTTTGGCTCTAATTTTGGCTCACACATGGGCTTCAGAGTAAGTTTAACGTCATGTTCCTATGAGTAGGTCTTGCTTGGAGTTACAAGCTTCTTTACAGTGTGCACTATGTTCTAGCTTATCGGTTTTTATATATGCAGGAACCAGGGTATACGGGACCGCATAGACCTTCTCTTAAAACAGCAAAGGCTATCACGAAAGGATGTGATAAATATACTTCAGGTACTGGATGCTGACTGCTTTTTGCTTTGCCATAAGCTCTGCACTGGAGTTGATTTTTATATCATCTTCCCTTCTTGTAAGAAGATGTTTCTGCTTGCATTGTGATTGGTACATGTGTAGCTATCTAGAGCTATTCCATGCCCCAATTTTGTGCCCCCTTCACCACAACCAATGTCACAAAATCCCTACTGAAATTGCATAACAGTAGTGCAAGGACCATGAGGACCTCTGGTAAGCACTTTGCGCATAGGTGGAAGATTGTGGCTCCTATCTTAGTTGGACATCTTTAGCTAGGCTTTCTTTGAGGGTTCTGCCTCTTGGAGCACCACCATTGTCCAAATCCACAAAGCAAGAGACCCCAGTAACTATCATGATTTGTGAGTGTGTTCCTGGAGGCACCCTTGTGCGCTATCTTGGATGTTAGGTGGGCCTCTCTCTCCAAAGTAGCACATCATTCCCGTTCTCTTGAGTGTTTGGTGGAAGCTTTTGCACTAAGCTCTGTGCGACTCTCCTTGGGCAGGGAGTGGTGATGGTGGTCAATCAGGTACTCTTGCCACCATATGGTACCACTCCTCCTGCTCTTGATCCTACATTGGCCAGGTCCAACGGCTCATTGACAACTTCCTCTGGGTAAGAGGATTGGGCAGCCCAGGCATACAGGGTCATAGTCCAACCCCCTCAGGTTGGGCATCATAGATTTGGTGGTGCAGAGTAAAGCCATGTTGAGAAAGCTTATGATTTATCATCTGCGGCCTCAAGGCCTGGGGGGTGGGGAACTTCTCACTTGCCCATGTCATAGCCCATGTCCCTACTTGTGGTGGCTGTCAGTCTTGTGGCACCCGGTGAATGTTTTCAGAGGTTTCTCTCTGCAATTTTGGCACCTCCTTTGAGGACAAATTTACAACTAGTCACTTCCAAGCATGGGACATACTTCAGCAAGCACTCTTCCAGTCTCGCCCCTCCCATCGGTGAGGAGCGCCTGAGACATCTTTTGTTTTGGAACGCTCCATTCCGGCCATCTCCTTGGAGCGCTCATTCATATCCTTGGGCTGCTTGAGTTCTAGCTCGGCACAATCAGTGGGCTCATGGAAATTAGTTAGGGTTCTCCCCATGTAGAAAGAAAGATTTGCTCGACTCAAGGGTGTGGGGGACCTTATCCTTGACATTGACTCTGCCATTTCCTGGAATGGCGGACCCCTTTACAATCACCTCCACCCCTGATGTGGGTGGTGATCTTCTCTCAGCTCAACATGTCTCTGGCAATCTTTGGCATTAAGTTGCTCATTTTTGTGCCGGGCACATGGCCGGCTGCAGTACACAGGGACCCCTTCTGAGGATTACTGTGCCCCCAAATAGCAGGTGTGGATAGTCGGCTTCCACCACTAGGGCATATTGACCAACCCCCTCTCAAAGTCGTAGTTGACCACTTGTGGCTCCTGTGGCTTTGGGAGAACCACCCCTTGGCCTTGCTTCAGTGGGGGATGACCTGAATGAGTGGCAGTGGAGGGATTCTAGAGCTTCGCTAGAGCACCTAAGGTTCCTCTTCTTTGAGTACTCCAACATTTCTAGTTGCACGGCATTGACGGCAGCCATTCATTGGTGGTGCCATGGTATCCCCCTCTCGCAGTCTTCTAGAGGAGCCTCTAGGAGAGTTTCCAGCTGAGGAAGATCACACTGCATCTTGCAGCCCTGCCGCAGGCACTTGGCTTGGGATCACCCGGCCTTCTGTGGTCGGTGCGTTTTTTCCAGGATTATAGAGACTCAATGACATTGCCTCTGGAATACTATGCCTCTTTACTTCAGACCTAGACACCCTCTGGGTTATCACCTAGAGGACCGTTGTGTGGGCCGTGGAGGCAGGCATGGCATTTCTCTATAGGGAGGCTGGTGAGGGTCTCATGCTTTAGCTCAGCCATTTTGGATCACCACCGCTGACATGGTCTCAGTGGCACCTTGGACCCCAGACCCACACTAATCAGTGGCAGGAGCTCAGCAGCAGCAGCAGCGTCGTAGCTTGGCATATTTGGTGGGCATGTTCTAGTGATATCATCAAGGGCACAGCCTCCCCACTGGCAGAGATCATCTGCTCTATCTGGACGGCCGGACCTTGTCCATGCTCTCTGTAGATGTTTGGAGTGCTTGACAGGTGACTCAGAGCACATGCATCCTGCGGTGGGTCTCCTTCCTTGGTGCTTGGATCGTGGATCCCTTCCTAACGTGAGGGGATGATGGCGTAGCTGCCCCTATTGTGGCTTTTCTCTCCTTTCCCTCCAATATGGCCGCCTTGCGAGAGCGGCCAGCCTTGGAGGGAGGCCCCGGTGTGCACGTGTTAAAACATGTCTTTTTTTGCACCTTGAAACTAATTTATCTCATCTGTTTTTATTGTTCTCTAGGAGTATCATGATAACATTGGAGATTTAGATGGACCCGAGGAGAGAGAGAAAGTTTGTGTCAAACTACAGAAATTTATCAGCTCCATGTAAAACACAGCATATCAATGCTCAGTCTTTCAAGGGAAAGGGAAACTGTACAGTAATTTTGAATAGTTGAATCAAACCAATTTTGCCAAGTCCGTTTATGGATGGAGCAAGCGTAAGGGTTCAACTAAGTCGTCATGTGCTTTTAAGAGTTAAGATTTGATCGTATACATACATGAGCAGCGATTCTTTCAGCAGTTGCTTATTTAGGTGAAGCTTAGACAATCTGGTAAATTTTTCATGTGACAAGCTCTACATGTGATATTGTATTTGTGATACGTCCCTGAACTCTCACCAAACTGGAGAAGTGCAAAACTTCAACTTCATAATATAATCATTAAACTCCAATTTTGTTTGATTCTAGAGAAAACCTCTTCATTATGGAGTCCTAGATTTTAGAGAGGACGCTCTTATGTGAGTTGCAGCAGATGAGTTTCTCCCACCTTTCCTTTGTGTGAAGCATGGTGGGAACTGGTCATTCATGCAGTTATTGGTTCTTTTCCCTTACTACGTCAAACTTCTGACATTTTGGACTAGCACTTTATCTCTTTATGGCTAGGAGCTTGTCTTAATGTTAAACCTTATATAGATCGAACCCGCATCTGAAGCGCCAATGCACACAGTACATACTAACATGGAACGTAGCCAACAATTCAGTCTGAGCTATAGGTCAAATGTTTATGAAGCACGTGCATGGGAGATTCACCAAGGTAGCACTTGAGCATGAAACCTGTAGATGCCAAACACCCTGCATGGGAGCACCTGCTTTGCCATGTGAGCATGCCGAATACCCTGCTGCTAAGAAGCCGTCGTTCACTCATGCCCCTTAATTTCTTAATGCTCATCACTCAGGTGCATGCCCATGTTACTCCCAGCGTGACAGTCCCTTCGCCTCTAAGCCAAGGATATAACATACTCCTGCTCTCTAGTCCATACTTAGTTTCATAGTCTCAAAATAACCTCCAAATGCAGAGCTACCAGATCTTTTGCCATTCAAGACGGGTTCCTGTATCAAGGTGAGTGTCCTATACGTCTGGAATTGTGTAAATATCATTACAACATTGAAACAAAAACCCTTTCAACAATCTGGAACACTAGTTTTGGCACTTACATTCTCTCACATACTTTCTGGATGATTATCATGGCATGAGAGCTTGATCCAAAGTACATCTGTGAGGATCCCACATGTACCACTCTTACACCTTAACCTTGCACAATGGAGAAACTGAACATTCGAGTATCAATCTTTGTGAATAGCCACTCATTCACTTCCCACTACAAACTTGAGAGCTTTTCTCTTCTTGCGTTAGCTTGTAGCCATGTAATTCATGTAGGCTCCAAACATGGAACTATTGCCAGAGGCTCAATAACTCCCCTCCCCAAACCCCTCCTCTGTGTGTCTCTCATGATGGGTACACTAATTTTTTATTTTGATGAAAGTTACTGTTATAATAGAGTAATGATTCAGCTTGCATCAAAAAAGCAAGGAGCTTCTATCTTAATTCTCCCCCTCTTTGATCTATTTGATGTTTAGTCTTCTCTCAATGCCACCGTGGTACTGATTCACATTGAATCCAATTTTTTACTATTACAAACCCTTGAGGCCTCTACAAGGCAGTGGAATAATCTAAGGGCAATTTTGGCTTTGAGAACATGGCTTGGACTAATGAACATATAATTTTATTTATCCTTTAGAACCTAAGGATGCCATGATGCACCTTCCTAAGCTCTCCCAACAGTTAATAATGTATTCAATATTCGACCCCTAAAGTAGGTCTATTTCCCACTAGAATAACTTAATGATCACAGCAAGTCCAAAAGTGATCCAAGACATGTAATCCAACATCATCTCTAAGAGGCTTGTACTAGTGTAACTCACACCTTATGTAGGAGGGGGGTGGGAGTGTGTTACATGTAATCCAACATCATCTCTAGGAGGCTTGTACATGTATAACTCACGCATTATGGTGTAGGAGGGGGGTGGGAGTGTGTCACATGTAGTCCAGCATCATCTCTAAGAGGCTTGTACATGTATAACTCACACCTTCTGGCGTAGGAGGGGGGTGGGAGTGTGTTACATGTAATCCAACATATTCTAACTCACACCTTATGGGTAGGAGGGGGGTGGGAGTGCATCACACATGTAAGCCAACATCATCTCTAAGAGTCTTGTACATGTATAACTCACACCTTATGGTGTGAGTAGGGAGGTGGGAGTGTGTCAAGTATTGAACTTGTGCACCTGCTTCCGAAACCAAAGCTTTACCATTGGCTTTCTCCTTGCCTGCCTCGTTTCCCTTGAAATCTTTTGGTAAGTGAAGTTTAGTATAGGTAGGTGACAAAGTGCTCTGCGCGGTGGGAACAATGGAAGCTCTAAACAACACAGGGGTGGAGCCTTCCCTTGTCCATTGGCTTGTCTGCCCCAAACCCAATCTTGTTGGGGCTTGGGCTCGTGGTTTTGCATCTTTGACCTTGCTGTCTTCTTCTTTTGAATGTCAGGTATTCTCCTTTTGATGCAACCATCTTTGTAGTTGCTTTCTGATAGGTTTTTTGTGAGCTGGCCTTCCTCTTTAGCCTTGACCTCTTCCATTAGTGAGCTACCTGAGCACACTCCTTATGGTTTTCACGAACCTTGACAAACATGTTTAAGAAGATGAGCAAGAGCATACCATGTCCATTTAGGGGCATATTCCTAGGCAAGCCATGTATGGGATCTTCCAAAGTCTTAACTTTGATTTATTGTTAATATGTTTGCTAGTTTGCTATTAGAAACACTTGCTAGATTTCTATTTGAATAAGCATCAATGGTCTGGCTTGAAGATTAAGCCAATTACTTGAGGACTAGCACTATTTTTATGCTGTTGCAAATTACAAGGGGTGAGCACAACATGATTAGCTACATGAGGATTTGCATTGGTGAGATCAAGTTCATGGAGAATGATGAATGCTATATCAATGATCTAAGCCAACCCACTAATGTATGCCATGTCAATAATGTATTCCATATCTATGATGTATGCTATGTTAATAAATGTCGGTGTATTTATGATGTGTTTGGTATGTCTTTGGTGTATTTATGATGTGTTTGGTATGTCTTTGGTGGATTCACCTTGGATTATGTAAGATAGAAAACTAGTTCAACATAAGGGGTGTTTGTTTTCATTGGTTTACAAAAAAATACATTAGTAAGGTTTTCTAAATTAAAATTACATGAAAACTATAGGGTCCAAAAGAGTTTTTTTAAATGAAATATTGGCATGATTTCACCCAACACACTCTTCATTCCATGTTAAATGGAGTGGAGTTGAAGGATCCACAAGTTTGGCCCAAAAGGGTAATTCTAAAACCTTTAAATTCACACGGGGGGTGTATCTAATGTGCCAAAATTCATAGATATAAGGTCTTAAAGTACCTCTTGAACACACATGATATATGGGGTTTCATAGAGTGAATCCCAGTAAAGGTATCCCAATGGTACGTGTAGTTTGTCAATTATGGCTTATAATATGCCAAGGTATAGGTGTAAGGTATTTCAATGATGCATATCACAAATTAACGTGCATACATGGAAATAAGAGTGCCACAACAGAAACTAGAGAAATAAAACTCATCGACAAGTGTTCATGAAAAAAATCCCCCCTTTTTATACACTCCTTAGGTTGTCACTTGATCTTACACACATATATATTACTCACTTCTAGTTCTCCTTTATAAGCACTATGAGGGAGAAAGAAAGAAAGTTATATTTACGTCTTACAAAAGGCCCAATGGGCCTATGGGACAAAAGATGATTACAAGTATCCATGGAATATCATCATCATGGAAAACTGAAAAGAAAACTGGAAACATAGTAATTGAAGCCGAATCCTAGGTAAGTGCACATAACAAACAGGGAAGCATTCTATAAAGTATAGAAGAATGATCATAATGTACTCTATCCCAAATCTATGGGGAGGGGAGGGGTCCATGGACGAGATCCATCATTGGGCAAGAGAGGACGCAAGATTTGAAATAGTGAATAGAGGCTAAGAAGAAGAGGCTTCCATCGTATGCCGGTGATGTGTAAGGATCACATCGCTCTGGGCCTAATGGGATTGTGGTCCAGGGGGCCAAGGTTATCTTGCAACTTGGAGCACTGTGGCTTGCGGTATGCTCCTAGATACTGTCCTGGTCTCATGAGGTGCAGGGTCTGCCTGCTGATGGAGTAGGTATAACATGCTGGGGCTGGAAGAAACTAGTGATCCTGAGCTGGGTTGAACTAACTCATGAGGTCTGTTCTCTAAGGAGGCTCTCTGTGTGACGTCGTAGCTCCAACAAGGATAAGCCCATGCATCTTTGGTATGGATAATCCATGATATGGCTAATATGACCAAACATCTCTCTTGAAAAGGCAATGGTACCCCCCTCTGATCTCAAAGAAAAAAGTAAGGAATAAAGTTATGTGAGTGTCTATGGAAAACCCCAAGGGTCTATGATGAGACCATAAGTAATACAATGGTATCATGGATATACTGAGCCATGGAATAATTGAAGAGGAAATCAAAAAATGGGAAAAATAGCAATGCGTGTATACATCAAGGTAGAAAATGATTATTCTATGATCGCTCCTTAGCCGATACCAATCTCAAGGAAAAAAGACGGGGGTCAGAGACCAAGAGCATGTCATGTGGGTCCTGTATCTGTCTCTGTGTGGTGAAGGATTCTAATACTTTGGGTGGGGGGCGTTTGGATCATAGAATGGATTGAGCTCTCTTGCTAAGACCTCTTGTGGGGCGCATATCTTGAACACGGGTATGGGTGGTTGTCTCTAACGTCAGAGCATAGGCATTGGCATGGGTGGTGGATTTTGATGTGGATGCAAAGAAATCTATAATGGATCTCTGGAAGGTGTCTTGGGCCTCTCAGAGTGGCGACTCAACACTATCCCTATGTCCCTATGTCATCTGAGCTCCATCAAGTACATGCATAGGCATCTCTGATCCTCATACTGTATCACCCATGCGAGGGGGCTCAATATATCCTGCCTCCTGTTATGAGATATTCTTGGCTTTTTGCTAGTATTTCTCTACTCTGAGGCGGTCACAGGATACCGTGAATTTGTATTTGAATGTATCTAGGGACCTCAATGAATCCATCCTTGAGGAATCTCAAGAAGTGATCTTAGTAGAACTCACACTTCTTACAAATCTCTCTGTTGGGGAAACCCAATCTAGGTTGTAGTGAAATGGGTGAGATGGTCCATCAGAATGCCATGTGCAAGAAACCACTTAACAACCTTCTAATACCCTGCATGTGTCAGTATTGGTGGTGGTGGTTGTGTGGAAAAGGAGGAGGGCATCTTGGAAAACAAGAATTTCCACACTCTCCATATGTGAACCATGATATGTCATGGTTCACATACGAAGTTTGGTAATAGTGGCGGGCCAATATTTGTGCCCAATGTGCTTTCTAGAGCCGCTAGTACTCCTAGAGGCACACACATCTGCATGGGTCTACAAAGGCTATGGAATGCTAAGGTAGGTCTCCAATCTGCTTAACCAACTCTCCAATCTTCCATAAAAGACAAGCTTGGGGGAGTTGAAGATAGGAGGAGTCCGTTTGGACTATATATACCCTTTCATCTTCCACACTGCCTTTGCCTACATGTGGGATTACTTGGCATCCCTTTCCCATCTTGAAAACCCCACTACCCATGCAAGATTTGCACCTCCAAAATAGCCACCTCCAAATGAGCACGGAAGGAAGTGGCCCAAGACCATGAATCGGGGCTTTGATACCTACCATCTTGGAAACTAAGAGTTGCCACACCGCCTGTGATGTTGGGCCAACATTTGTGCCCAAAGGTTCTCTGCTTAGGCAGGGTGAGCTCGAAGATTCGATGTTAAAAGATGACCACGACACTATGTAGAAAACCCAAAATTGAAATGAGAGTCTTCGTAATCTTGGATGGTGGTGTTGGTGTTAGCATAATCACTAAGGACTGCTGGGAGGCTTGGGGGTCTTCTTCCTTCACCTAGGAGGATTCCTGAATCTTAGACGACTTCCATGTCTACCTATGGAACTGACACTCCTCCCCCACTTTGCCTAACTAGCTCTCTAGTCTTCCATAAAAGACAAGCTTGGGGGAGTTGAAGAGAGGAGAGGTCCCTTTGGACTATATATACCCTTTCATCTTCCACACTCCCTTTGCATACTTCCTTTGTATTTAAGATTACTTGGCATCCCTTTTCCCATATTGCAATCCCCATTACCTATGCAAGATTTGCACCTCTAAGCCCCCTCCAAATGAGCACGGAAGGAAGTGGCCCAAGACCATGAACTGGGGCCTTGATACTATCTTGGAAACCAAGAGTTTCCACACTTCCTGTAATGTATCATGGTTCACACACCAAGTTTGGTGTTTGGTTACAGTGGTGAGCCAACGTTTGTGCCCAGAGGTGCTTTCAAGAGCCGCACCCCTAGAGGCACATCTACATGGGCGTGGGAGGGCTTTGGCATGCTAAGGCAGGGTGAGCTTGAATATGTGATGTTAAAGATGATGATGACCCTATCTGCACACAAAATGTTGCTGTTGTTTTGCTGTGCAGAAAACCCAAATTGAAATGACAGACTTCATAATCTTGGATGGTGGTGTTGGTGTTAGCATAATCACCAAGGACTGCTGGGAGGCCTGGGGGGTCTTCTTCCTTTACCTAGGAGGATGCCTCAATCTAAGACAATAACTTCTGTATCTGCCTATGAAATTGACACCCCCCCCACTTTGCCTAACTAGACCTTCAGTCTTGGGTGGTTGCAAGATCAGGGTGCCCAGTTTTGTCCACTCAGGCACCCTGTAAACAGTAAAAAAACAGGCATTTGTTTACCTTTAGTGGCTAATCTCTCCTAGTAAATGAAGGAATTTCGTTTCAAGTTCTTTTGTTGGAACATCATATTCAAAGTTGGAAATATAGTTGCATAATTTGATTAAGCATTAGATGGTCAAAAGTCCTCATTTTCTTAGGTACAAAGTCAATGTATACACCCTGTCCCAAATTTGAACTGATTCCATAAAATGCTAATATCTTTTACATATAAACTCATATGAGATTCCCACTTTGTACCTTAGATCTTCACATTATATGGAGCTTAACTTGATTTTTCAAGAAAATTTTAAGATATTTGTCTATTTTCTTTAAATATTTCAAGGTCTCTAAAGTGTTATAATATACGCCTGTTTTTGTACCCACAATAGCTACCACTTAAAATCCTCAATCTTGTAGATCAAAAGAGTGGGTAGATACTGAGACATTAGTAGAATGTGGTGGTTAGTAAAAATTGCAAATCCAATGGTTGGATTTTTAATGATCTCTTTTTTAAAATTCTTCCAGACTATCAGAAGGCCTGCAAATATTAATAATCTAATTAGTAAAATTACATTTTTGATGTGAATCATCTAAAACCTATAGGGACTAGTGTACTTGTAATGGTGCATCTATGGAAAAATAAATTGGATCACTCTAAGTATGGAAAGATCATTTGTCTATTATTTCATCATATTTTTGATTAATTTTGATTAATTAGACTAATTTATATTAATTTAAGTTATATTAGGTTAATTTAAGGGCAAGTGTATTTTTTATTATTTGCTTGATCTAATTTTAAGTACCTTGCCCCCCAAAATTTGCTCTCCAAGCTATGTCCCAGTTCTGCATAAACTGGACAAAACTGGATACCCTGATCTTGCAACAACCCTCTTCCATAAAAGACAAGCTTGGGGGGGGAGGGGGGTGAAGAGAGGAGGGGTCCCTTTGGACTAATATACCCTTTCATCTTCCACGCTCCTTGTGCATACTCTCTTTGTATTTAATATTAACTCTTTTCCCATCTTGCAATCCCCACTACCCATGTGACATTTGCACCTCCAATAGAGCACTCTACCTTGTCTCACCCGCTCTCAGTGTGTCTTGTGATATAAGTACATAGAGCACTCTAGTGCTAGCTATGGGAAATGATCATTGTGAAGAGTGTATACATGTTGAATGTAAATTATTTTCTAAAAGAGGGAATTTGTAACCAATGGGGCCACACCAAAATATGCATGTAAGTGACGGTCTAAAAGAGGGCATCTATAACCGATGGTGCCACCCCAAACTCTGCCGTGTATAATGTCACATGTTACGTATGGATTACTCCTGATCATGTGTGACAAACATCATCACTTGTAGCCCATCTATGCTCCTCCATTGATCCTTCCCTAGGCCTAGCCCCTAGAAGGCTACACCATACATAACTATTGGTTGTACTAAAGTGTCAAAGATCCAATACTTAGTACGGTGCTCCTTGGAAACATTCTCTCTAGACAGATTAGAGAGCCATGCTTGGTCGCTAGTGGTAGCCATGGTCATGCAAAATTTGGGAGGCCTATAAAAGTGACTCCAAGGTACCTATTTCTATATAATATTTATGTAGAATCTCTACTTGGGCCTCATTGTATAAGAAAGATAATTGTGAGGTGACCAACTAAGATGCATTGAAGGCCATAATCTTGGATTTTCCCAAATTAACATTGACTTAAGACCAAACAGACATCTCTTTGTATAAGAAAGATAATTGTGAGGACCACCTGAGATGTGTTGAAGACCATAACCTTGGTATGGGAAAAGGATAGTAGGAACATATTCTAGGTGACAAGAAGGAGCCGTAGCTTCTGGAAGAAAATTTCAATCCTCCAATAGGTGCATGCCTTTAAGTCATAGCATATGAGAGAGATAACGAAGTGATGTATTGGCTATTTGTTAGTGTGTTCGATGCTTTGATTCGTCATATACAAGATACATCAACACCTAAGGATGCATGGGATACCTTGGTTAAGACGTATATTACAAGTACTAAGGTAAGAAAGATGCAATTAAAACAAGAGCTACATAATATATGCAGAGGAATAAAATGAGGATTATTGATTACTCACATTGAAAGTTAAAGGGCTTGTAGATACCCTCGGCTCTATGTTGGAGCTCATGTTGATGATGACAACAACTTGGTGTTAGTCATATTGGCTGATCAGTTTTGAACATCTATACAAAGTTGGGAAAACTTCCCAAACTCGTAGGATTTCATAACCCTTCTTATAACTGAGGAAATGAACGTCGGGAGTAAATCATCTTCTAAAAAAAGGCACAATTAGGCCTTCTATACTGACACTAGGTTGTGCATTTTCTGAGTAGGATATTTTGAGCATGAGGGAAAATAATCTTCTATGTGGACATGATATTAGTGATAGGGGTAGCTCCACCAGACATAGTTTCACTAAGAAACTATGGAAAACTATGTTAATTTAGAACATCGATGATTAAAAACAACCCTTTACAAGAAGTTGTTATGACTTTAGTGCATACATCAAATAACATGCACACATTTAATTAGATCATAATATTTGAGCCCAACATATAGATCAAAAGATATAAGAGAAAAAAAACATTCCATGTGGACATGATATTAATGATGGTCGGTGTAGTTCCACTAGACATAGTTTCTCTAAGAAACGATGGCAAATTATATCAATCTAAAAAATTAATTTTAAACAACCCTTTATGAGAAGTTATTATGCCTTTACATACACACATTAAATCAATTTATTTTTAATGGTGCATTGGTTAAGACCTCGATAAATTGACACAAAGTGTCAAGGTGCCATCTCTTTTCTTCTGAAGGAGAATGGGTGCTCCCCAAAGTGATACACTAGATTGAATAAACCCTTGATTAATTAACTGAGAAAGATGCTCTTTTAATTCAATTTCCTCTAGGATTGACATCTTATAAGCCCTTTTGGCCACCTTCTGGCAACAGGCTAAGAGCCAAGCTCTAGCTCTATCTTATGATCAACTTCCCTAATTCTGTAAGCTCTTAAGGGAATAGGTCTACATATTCACTAAGCCATTGTGGTTCCCATTATTTGGACTTTTCTTCAGCTTTATTTAATTTTATAGCATACAAGACTAATCCTTTTTTCGAAGACCTTTGGCTAAACGGGTAGCTTTAACTATATATAATTTGGCTTTACCCCATGAACTCTATTTCCTCGTACTTTGTTGGATGATGCACCGAGAAAAGACACATGCCCAGATTTACAATGAATGTTAGCATCATTTCTACTAAGCCAATATATACCCAAAATACCATGAAATATTTACAAGGGAATAACCTTAAAAGTTTGAGAGGTAGGGTGGCCATCAAGAAGAAATGGAATCTCATCAGTCTCTCTGACTTAGAGAACTCTAGGTGACCACTTGCCATTTCTAACTTCAATGATTCTCTTTAGTCCTTAATACCAAGCATCTTGAGACATTATAGAGAGATGAATGAATGTGAACTACCTAAATCAATAAAAAGGAAAAAACTTATACCTTTGAGGGTTGCCAAAATCTCAATGATTGAATTTATAGCATTTATATGGTAGTGATGTGTGGATGTAGGCTAACAATGGGTCGAGATACTTTTTCCCTCTTTAGGAGGTTTCCCCCCCAAGCATACATTGTACACATTCTTATGAGTGTGTAATTGACCTTATCATATCGCTTCCCTTGTACTTCACTCATTTCTCATCAATCTACTTTGAGTGTATGTACACATTCTTATGAGTGTGTAAGTGACCTTATCATGTCACTTCCCTTGTACTTTGCTCATTTTTCATCAATCTACTTTGAGTGTTATGCTTCCATCTATCTCTTCTTGCTTGTTGCATCTATGTGTGTGTTGCCACATTGATCTTCACTCCAATCTACTTTGAGTGTTATACTTCCATCTATCTCTTCTTGCTTGTTGCCAATCTACTTTGAGTGTTATGCTTCCATCTATCTCTTCTTGCTTGTTGCATCTATGTGTGTGTTGCCACATTGATCTTCACTTCAATAATTACTATTAGAGCATGTTCTCTTGGCTCTTACCCCCTCGTCATCTTCTCCTTGAGTTTATCTTTTGAGCTATCCTCTTAGGTGGAGAAGGTATACCATATAGTGTGTTGTTAACTACGTTAATAATTGTTTACTATGTTAATAGCATTTTTACATGTTTCATAGCATTTTGGGCATGTTTTTAGGCTCATTCGCGTGCTATAAGGTTTTCTCAGGCATCCTGAGGGAGTGTCAGTTTGAACTATTTTTGTTCAGTTTTGGGTTTTTTGCACAACAACAACAACATGGATGATGTAGTGGTGGATGAGGAAAGGGCAGCCATACATGCATCCAAGATTATGCCAAAATGGCTGGTGTAGACACTGTGTGGGATAGCAAATTAGCTACTCTCCTTTACCTAGCAGGACACATGTATGTTCTCATCATGCATCTTATTCTTTTGTGGGTCATGCTCTCATTACCAGTATTTGCAATAATGAAGAGGAACCTGTTTCCTTTGAGGAAGCATAGGAAAATGATCATTGGATGCAAGCCATGTAGGATGAGTAGTACGACTCAAAAATGACACTTGGTATTTAGCATATTTGCCTTATAGTAAAAAGGCCATTGGTACGAAGTGGGTTTATAAGCTAAGGTGTAAAGATGATGGTAGCATTGGTCTCTACAAGGCGGCAAGGCTTGTTGCAAAGGGTTATGCTCAAGAGAAGGGCATAGATTATGATGACACCTTTGGTACGAAGTGGGTTTATAAGCTAAGGTGTAAAGATGATGGTAGCATTGGTCTCTACAAGGCGGCAAGGCTTGTTGCAAAGGGTTATGCTCAAGAGAAGGGCATAGATTATGATGACACCTTTGTACCCATGTCTCATATGACTATGATCAGGTGTATTATTGTATTGGCATGTACATCAGTTGGATATCAAGACTACCTTCTTAAATGGTGACTTGCATGAGAAAGTTTATGTATCTCAGCCTCATGGTTTTGTTGAGAAGGGACATGAATCTAAAGTATGCAGGTTACAAAGAGTTTATATGAATTGAAGCAGGCTCCTAGAGCATGGTATGAGAAGATAAACATATACTTGGTTGCAAATGGTTTTTGCAATAGTCCAACTGAGAGTATTCTCTATATAAAGAGGAGTGAATATTGTTTTTTGGTCATCATTTTATAAATTGATGACGTGCTATTCTCACAGGCCCTAACAATGATGATAAGATTTTAGCCTTCAAGGTTGATTTACATGTGTCATTTGAGATGACAGATTTGGGCTTGTTGCATATTTGGGTATACACTTTATGCAACGTGATGATGGTATTGTGAGGTTGCATTATTATTTGGGTATACAATTTATGTAGCGTGATGATGGTATTGCGATGTTGTAGTCAAAGTATGAATGGAGGTTGCTTACATGGTTTGGTCTTGAAGACTATAAACCTATTGCTACATCAGTAGAGACAATTTCTAAGCTTAGTCTCTCCAAGATAAAGGTGAACCATTTGATGCATCACTTTATCAACACGCTGTTAGGTGTCTATTGGATGCCCCATCTATCTATGTAATACGAGGCGAGACATTCAATTTGGGGTCTCTTAGTTGAGCAGGTTTATGCACAGTCTTGGAAGTGAGCATTGGTAGGCTACCAAGTGAGTATTTAGATATTTACAAGGCACTCAGTCCCTTGGCTTATTCGATTTGAAGGGGGGTGATGTTCAATTACATGATTTTAATAATTTTGATTGGAATGGATGTTATGATATGCGAGTTTCATACCATTTAGCTACATGCATAACTAGTGCCTTTTTCTTTCAGCTTAGTGATTCATGTATATCATGTCTCCCTAAGAAGTAGCCAATAGTGGCGACTTTGAGGTGTGATTCTTGAGTAAAGGGAAACTTTTAGAGTGACTGTGGGGTGTGTATGGCTCAGATACCTTTTGGTAGATCTTAGTGTTGGACACAATAGTTCCCCCACCTTCATCTTCACTGATAGCTAGAGTGCATTAACTATTCCGAGGAAATTAGTGTTTTATACTTACATAAAGCACATTGAGTTGTATTATCCTTATGTTAGGGAGAGGCTAATTGTAGGAGAGATTAGCTTGGCTCATATCTCTACGTTCACGATTGTGACTAATATGTTCACGAAAACTCACTCAACGAGAGAGAAGTTTGAAGCTTTTTGCAAAGCTTTGGGCTTATTGCCATTTGGGGATTACTCAGCCACATGGTCCATGTACATGTTTACATCATCACTACATGATGATGGGGGGATTTGTAGCATTTATATGGTAGTAATGTGTGGATGTAGGCCAATAATAGGTTGGGACACTTTTTCCCTGTTTAGGAGGTTTTCCCCCCCTAGCGTATGTACCCATTCTTATGAATGTTTAAGTGACCTTATCATGTCACTTCACATGTACTTCACTCATTTCTCATTAATCTACTTTGAGTGTTGTGCTTCTATCTATCTCTTCTTGCTTGCTGCATCTATGCATGTGTTGCTACATTGATCTCCACTCCAACAAGAATATTGCCTATTGGGCCCTTGAGACTCCATAACTACATGAACATGGGCCTCTTCTTATTCTTGATCTTTAAGAGTGGTAGAATATGAGCTACATTCCCACTAGATTGATTATTTTGAGGGTTGGGGCGAGAGTTAATTGAAGGGGCCAAATGTCGATTCATCATAGAGGGGGAGGCAAAGTCAAGGGTCTCCCTCAATCACGAGCTCGATGGTTCTTATCAAATCACTTGAAGCATCAATTCTCCTCCTTGGCCCTCTGAAGAAGTTTAGAAGTAAGATTCAAAAAACAAGGGTGGGGAACTTTTAGTCTCAAGCCAAGGGGACTTTAAACCTTGGCCAACATTGCCCACTTCTAGGAGGAGGAGGAGAATGCTTTCTATTCATAGGGTAAGGTCAACTTGAGGAAGATGCTTTCTATTTAGATTTCTAGTCAAAGTGTAAAGCCGACTTGAGGCTTGACTTGCCCCAAGAAGCCTGCCTTGTCTTTGTAGGGCTTCTTCTTTTTGGCTTTGGCTCAGAGAACATCATTAGAGATGGAGGTTGGTTGAAGAGATTCAACTTTAGAATTAAGTAGATGACCCAAGCCAATGATAAACTGCCTTAGTCGTCGCCGGCGGTTGCACCTCGTGAAAGGAGGTGTATACTTAGAAAGTTGGATAAATTCTAAATGGTACACATCCAGAGGTCTACCTCTTCTTTGGCATTCTAAGAAGGTATCAAGCTTCTTTAATTCGAAGTCGATGGGTGGTACCTCTCTTTAAGAATAGATTTGATTTATTCCCATGTAAGATTATTTGTTGGGTTTGGCATATGGAGACTTCCACCAAGTCTTGGTCGGGCCACAAAGCTTTAAATAGGCCATGATCGACTTCTTATTGGATTTATTATAACTATCCATTCTCCCAGAGTCTCTCCTATATTCGGGCCTTCGCCTGCTAAGATCATCCCAGGTTGGGTTCCATGCAAGATATCTCAGAGGTCATCCTGAATAATCCCTTGGATATAACTCTACCGGCTTGATGAGGTGGCTTGATGAGGCATGATTCTAGAAAAAAAGAAAAGAGTACAAAGTAACTCGATAGCCTAAAAAGGACTTGAGGTACGCTGGGTTTGGGGAAGAGGATAAACCACATTCCCCAACCAAGTCCAGTGGGATCATTGATATTGCTCGTGGATTTTTTGGTCTCCAAACCAATCATGATGAAGAAGTGCAATCTGCGGGCATGGGTCCATCAACTAGCGTTGAACTCGATCCAAGAGACAAGAAGTGCCATTCCAAACGTTGAATTCTAGGCTGTCAAATATTGGCACAACACCACTCGAATTAGATGAGATGTAGAAATTACGGCTAGGACGGGTCAAATATTCTTTCCCACCACCGGGGAAGTGGAATTAGACCTCCAACGAAGTGAGGTAGAATGATAACTCTGAGAATTGAGCTTAAGGAAACAAAAGCTTGATACTCGTAGGATAAGAGTTGAGAGAAAGGAGACATGAAGTGTTAACCCACTCCAACCACGAGGAAAGGAACTTGAAATAGTTACAGGTAGAAGTGAGGGAGAAATTCCGAACTTGGAACCCATCAACGAGGAATCCAGAACAAAGGAAGGGTTTACAACCAGAGAAGAAGAGGGTAACCTAGCTAATATGGTAGTAGAAGTAGAGGACCGACTCTATACCAAAAAGGATATTGAGCTAATGATCAATAACCCTACATTCCTACACAAGACATGGAGCTCTTAATTATACAAAGATGCACATAAGCGATTAATGGGGAATCCCACCAAGGTACCGCAAGTGGACCCTACATTCCTACACAAGACATGGAGCTCTTAATTATACAAAGATGCACATAAGCGATTAATGGGGAATCCCACCAAGGTACCGCAAGTGGACCATTCCATGAACCCGAGATACCTAGAAGAACCAATACAGGCAGGGGATGAGGTCTAGGAAGGGGGGGAGAAATTCCCCAAAGGACTAGGAACGATCCAGCCATGGACCTTAATGTGGCCACAAGGGCAGACCTGTTAAATATGGCAGCAGAAATGGGCCGGGGGATGGTCAAGGAACTAGCCTCTACTCTAGAACCCCGACCTTCCCAGATGAAACCCCATATCATTTCAAAACTTGTCCAAAATTTCTCTGGGGGAGACGGGGATCCTATCCAACATATAGAGATTTGTGAATCCACATGTGAAACTTGCGGACCGGTCAGTGATGTGACAATGATACATGCCTTCGCTGACCTTAGAGGGAAAAGCTCATCAGTGCTTCCGAACCCTTAAGACTAAGGATAAGGTTAACTTCACAAGGCTAAAGAATATTTTTGTGCCCAGTTTTGCCCGCAGTGGTGACAAATGGAGCCCTGTGCCATAGTTACATAACATCAAACAAAAGGAAGATGAGTCGATGAGAGACTATGTCTCTTGTCTGAAGAACTTAAATTCAAGGTGCAAACTTTCGGAAAGGTTGATAGATGATCAATTTGTTGCCTTGTTTCCGGAGGGGGGTTAGAGACCATAAAATGCATGATTACCTGGTACTAGCCCGACCAGCTACTCTTGATGCATGCTGCAAATTGGCGATCGAATATGAAGATAATATGTTAGAATTGCCACAACCCGAAGATGTTAAAACATCTGCAGCAACCACGACTTCGCGTGTCTCGAGTCACCAAGAAATTGGAGCTCCAATTAAGTCAGAAACATGACTATGGATGAGCTCAGTAACGCCATATTAGAAAAATTAAAAGTCAGGGAGGGAAGAGAAACATCTAGGCATGGGCATAACCACCTTTACCCCTACAGGGAATTGGTGTGGTGCCCTATGTGCAGATTAAATCATACCACCACCGAATGTCCACAGTTAAGAGCAAGGCCATTACTCTATTGTGCTCATTGTGTAAAATTGGGAAATCATGACACTTCAATGTGTAGATATCCAAGGTTTCAAAATGTGGCACAACTACCAACACTTAATTCCCCATCGGCTTTGCCGGCACCACCTATGCAGGTCACCGCCCCCACAGCTGGACAACCCAACTCTTCCTACTTACCTAGGGGGATGTTCTAGGTACAAGACTCTTCGCCCTTGCTACCACCAGTTCTACCGCCACAACCACCATAGGCAAAGATCAATTAAGTAGTGATTGAAGAGCCATCAGAAGATGTTGACATGGTGCGGGAAATAGAACTTAGTGGGGAATACTACAAGGACACGACTGAGGTTATGCCAGAATACTACGTCCTACAGAATAACACGCCAGTACCTATGTTTCAAACCACGGTACAATGGAAGGGCAAGGACATAAACTCTAATTTGAGAAGAGGACCTTTACAATGCTTTGGCTGGCGGAGGGCCACATCGAGTAGCTGAGTGCCCAAACAAGAATATGAATCATACACATCAACCACAACAAGTGGTGGCCTCGCCCAATGACATGCCAGTGCTTACCTGCACTAACTGTGGAGTTAATCACTTGATCAAGTATTGTCCCTACCGAGCAAGTGGCTCTACTTCTACTGCTATAATCAGGCCACCATCCAGACCATTAGTGTACAATCTGGGAAGATCACACCGCTCAATGTCCTAACAAGAGCTCAAGCTCAACTAGGAGAAAAGGGAAGAAACTGGGCAGATGCAACTATTTCCAGATCTGGCCACCACGCAGGAGAAGAGTGAAGAAAGTAGGTAAGGGGGACACACGGGTTACAATCCAAGATGGATCCGAAGAAGATACAATTGATACCGGATCCACCCAATCAAAGGAAGATGGGGGTCAAGGGATCAATCTTGGAGGATTTGACCAGGGAAAGTAAGGAGAGCAACCAATAACTCCTAAGGGGGTTGGCGAATATCCCAATGTCGACGAAGAAATAAGAAAGCTCAAAGATGCCAAGGCCTTAGTCGAAGAGTACCAGTGACTTCATGAAACTAAGCTAAGGACCAGATAGGTAAGGGATACCATCTATCCATGAGATGAGCCAATCCGAAATAGGGTATTGAACATGCCAGCCCTGATTTCGGAAGGAACAGAAGAGGATTCCCAAACAAACACAAGGTCTAGAATGTTTGAGGAAAATGAGTTGGGGGGGGTCCATCCATTCCTTCCCTATGGGAGAATACGAGACATCTACATGGGAAGAACCCTCTACATCCAAAGAACCCAAGGATATAGGAAGCCTTGTGGCTGTACTATCCATGCCTGTCCAAATTCCATTAGGGCAATTGCTACGCAATTCACCAACCCTATGGATAGACATAAAAGAATGGGTAGAGGGCAATCTACGGCCAGCTGAGACTATAAATAATGAAACTCTGCTACCCCTAGTAGAAAGAACCTTGAAGCAGCATACAAAGACAACCCGAGTCATTAAGATACCAATTAACCAATTGGGACGCTATTACGAGAGTGACGACATAAACGCTACCATTTTGATTCATCATAATGGATACCATGTATTGGCTATCCTGGATGGAGGGGCAGGGGTTAGTGTATCATTGCAAAATGTTGCTGGTAAAACTAGGGGAAACCTAATCTAAAAAGAGAAGATCTGGTCGTTAAAATGGCTAACGGAACATCTTCAAGACCCATGGGGCTTTTGGAAAATGTTAAACTTAGATTTTTGCATTCTGTTATCATCATACATTCGTGGTCATGGACTTCCTATGTCAACCGGATACATACGACATAATATTGGGAAGACCATTCATGAGGGAGTCCAAATTGGTGCATGATTGGGCCTTGGATCACATGTATGTACGTAGGGATTCGTAAATCTTAAAGATTGACCTAAGAACATGGAAAGCCCACCCCATGGAGGGGTAGTTGTTTCGTAACGACTTGGTCACAACAGAACAAACAACTACCCCATGGAGGGGTAGTTGTTTCGTAACGACTTGGTCACAAACAGAACAAACAACTTTTATACAGATATGCCAACCCGCGGAGGAAGATTCCAAGGATGAAGAGGAAATGAAAATGTACGCATCACTACCCCCTCCGAACTTCAATGAAAACTGGATGCATGTGTTGGCTACCATTGATGTAATGCAGCCCAAGGGAACCCAGTATTTGGAATCTGGAGCTGTCTCCCTACAACCTTTGTCTGCATGGTTAATTGGAAGATCATGGATGAGGACTCAGGAGTGTGAGACCCCTCTGCCCCCTCCGCGCATCGGATTCCCGGTTGGTAGCAGCGGAAGTAGCTTCCTCTTGCACGGGGTAGGGTTTCCCACTCGGGGTCTCACCCTCGAATGTCCGGGCACGAGACTAATTTGGTGGCCATTCCGAAACCGAAATCGGAAAAATTTCCCTTGCTCGGAAAACGGGGACGATTCTACCTTTTTTATTTTTTAAACGAATTTTCTAACGGGGTCAAGAGGCTAAACTATCCTTCGCCTAATTAAACCAGAGAAGGAAAACTATTACAGACTTAACTTGAAGAAATCAACGCTTTTTTCCTAACCGCAATCAGGCACAGCCGTTGATCTAATCATTTGAGAAGTCTTCAGGTTTTTATTAAACTACTTGAGTTCTAAGTGTATTTCTATTATTCAATTTCATTATTAAAACTCCACTGATTCCAGCCTATCTGGCCCATGGGTTCCAACCACTGGAATCGGTAGAACCAGACAATTACTCACCCACCCATAATTGAATGCCTTTCTTAACTTTTGCTTTCGAATACAGATACACACACACTTCTCTTTAAAACTTTAACTTATAAAACAATCCATTGACAAATAGTTATTGGTTACAGATGTCATAACTCAAAATTTCCATCTAGTTCCTTGTTTTTTTTAAAAAAAGAATCACTCTGGACTCTCCGTTGAGACTAGCTGGTCAGCACAACGAGATCCAGTAACAAATTACAATAATCATTTGTCCATCATACAATATCTTCCACGACATACGCAGGGTGTCTTAGGCACCGCAAGCCCGTGCATTGCCTGGTCACAGAACCCTTTAGGATCCTCCTTAGGTGCCCTGGTGGCACTTCACTCAGGGACCGCTTTGCCGGCCCTCGTCCATCATACTGGAAGCGCACCATTTTAACCGTACCGAGGCTGGTCAGGCTTTACCACGTGAGCTGTCCTTTGAACACTCCCCACCAGCTGTTGCAATTGGAAAAACACATATACCAAATACTCCCTCCAACAGCATTCTGGCGTAAGACAGTCCTTTAAGAAAATAGGATTTTTATGCAAGTTTTTATGTTTGATTTTCATTTGAATACAAGGAGTATTTCTTGAATCAGTATCCCCAAAACTTCTTGATCGTAATTCTGAATTCCATAACAGAATTCCTCGAATTCTGTAACCTTGATCCACATATCAATTCGAAAGTCTCAAACTTAGTTTCAGATTTGGCGAGAGATTTGAGTGTATTTTCCTGAACTGGTCACATCTTCTTTCCTCGAAACGGATGGAAGAGTTTGGTCTTAGTCATAGTTTGATTTAGGGTTCGAGTCTGATAAGATTTTTCCTTATCTTTCTCGAAAAGGGGGTGATATTTCAGTTACTATTTTATTGAATTTCATTCATTGAATATTCACTTAACTGATTTCAATTCCGATGAGGAATAAATTAATCATTTATCTGAATATTTTGACTTCGATAGATTTTCTGAATTGTCTCTTTAGAATCCGAGTGAATATAAAACGATAGAAATTTCTCTCTCAGAGTATTTACTTATTCATTTATCAAATACTCATAGAAATTAAACATATAATTAAAGAGAATTCTAATTTTGATATAAAAATTCTTTATGCATCTATTTATGCATAAAAATCAACTTCAATGGGAATAACACTTTTATATAAAAGAAAATCCTTTTATGCATAAAATCAAATTTAATAAGAATAATATTTTTAAAATAAAAAGAATTTCTTTATGCATCTATTTATGCATAAAATTTAAATTCAATGAAAATAACACTTTTATAATAAAAAAAATTTCATTATGCATCTTTCTATGTATAGAAATCAATTTTAATAATAAATATCAATGATATCCATGCATATTCATAGGTGAATATGTACATGGAGTAAATTAGAATATTTCTTTTAGAATGCACAAACGGTGGGAATTACTCTTTTGGAATAACATAAAAATAAAATTTCTTTTCCACAAAATTCTAGAAAATTTTGCCATAACCTCCTTTGTATGGCTAACCATTTCTCATTTTTAACATTCTATTTTCAATTTAAAGTAACCCCAATTAGATGTAAAGGACTCTAATCTACACAATTTTTCAATTTCCAAGAGAGTAAACAATAAGAAAAGTTTAATTATTCTTTTTGTTAAACATTCTAGGATAAAGAAAGGCTCAATTGTAAAGAAGAGAAGGGGGTGGCCTTTTCATCAAGGTATAGCATTAGAATTTGCTTTAATCAACTATAAAACAAGAAAATCAAGAAAACCATAGATTTAAAATTAAAAAGTAATAAAAATTTAGCTTACATGGAGTTGTAAGCTTTCCTTTGGCTTGAGGGATTGAGGGTTCTACTCTTGTTTGAAGCAAGAGTGGCCACCAATTACTTTGGAGAGGATAAGCCAAAAACAATTGAATTATCAAGAGAATTCAATGTAAATGGCTCTGGGTAGGAGTAGAGTATCAGTGCATAAACACTATTAAGCTTTTATAAAGGGGGAGGCTTCTATTTATAGGAAAAAGTGAGCCTCAAACCAAGCAAACAAATTCTAGAATTTTCTAGATCAGTTTGGTCAATTTTTGACCATTTTTGGGTCAGTTCAGCTTACTTTTTGGAACTAGACTTGAAATAGGAGAGAGAAGAGATGAAATATCTCATTTTATTTATTTAAAATTGGGAGTAATGATGATGAAAAAGGTGCCTCCTTCATGAGGGAGAATCCCCACTCTGAGGTGTCAAAAATTTAGTTTTTTAATGTTTCCTTTGGTCCTTAGTCCGCTCTTCATCTTATGTGAGCATTTACTCATTTTTGGGGGTTTTTTCTTTATTTTTTTAATTTATCTCCTCCCTACATTTGGATTAATCTTATTGGTTCCTTAGAACCTTAATCCAAAATTTTTAAAAAATTTGGACCCTTAGGCTAGGTCTTTTGAGAGCAGATTATAATTTATTTCTAATGCACCTTAGGAATTTCTTTTTAAACTTTTGTTTTGGGAAAAATTATTTTAATAAGAAAGGATATTTTTCCATCCAAAGATATCTAAAAACTAAATTATCTCTCTCTAGAACATTTTCTCTCTCTAGGCTAAACAGGTAGAAACAAGATCTTTTAATATTCTGAAAAGGAGATTGATTATAGGGAAAAAACTGGACATCTTGAGGGGCTGGGGAGGAATCTTACAAGGAGGGGAGACATCGAGTATAGAAGGTACAATAGCACGAAGCTATACCAGTGTGATCAGCGCCTCATATGATGGTGAAAATAGAAACGATATATAGCCGGACGAAACGCCCTATTACAAAGAAAACCCACGGATGCCCAGTGGGGGCTGAGATACCTTGAGACTAAGGTACACGATGAGTTCTCAAAGGATTGGAGCGAGGAGTTGAGTAAAATATCATTGGAAGGAAGGCACAAAGAGAAAATCATCCTTCAAGAACCCGATACACCCAAGCTTACAAAAGCTGGGCACCGAAAACGCAACAAAGCCCTAGCAGAGGCAGAGTGTGAGGCCAAAAAGATCATGGCAAAAGCCAAAAGTGACAATGAAGACAAGCCAGACTTGATTTTACCCGACCATTTCAAGAACTATACGGTTGATGAATGGAGATGATAGATACTAGGGTGAAAGAGGAGGGGCTGTCTGCATCGTATGATGGCCCGGAAGAAGTCAAGGAGGTTGATATTGCGGGACCAGGGAAAGAAGCACGGCCCATATACAGTGCTAAAGATTTGACTTCTGTAGAGGAAGAGGAGCTCATTGTTCTCCTCAAGGAATATAAGGATTGTTTTGCCTGGAATTACAAGGAAATGAAGGGGGTACCGCCTGAGGTGGTACAACATACGATTCCAATCATGGAAGGTTCGAGACCAGCTAGGCAGAAATCATACCAGATGAATCCTAAGTATGCAGCAACTGTAAAAGGAGGAAATTGATAAGCTCATTTTGCTATGGACTTTATCTATGAGATCGAACATACGGATTGGTTATCACCAATTGTGACAGTGCCTAAAAAGAATGGAAAACTGAGAGTATGTGTCCATCTTAAAAAATAAATGCAGCCACTTGGAAGGACCATTACCCATTACCTTATACCGAACATGTTCTGGAAAAAGTGACTGGGAGGGAAGCGTACAGCTTCTTGGATGGTTTCTCTGGTTATAATCAGGTGTCCATAGCGCCAGAAGACCAACATAAGATAGCCTTCAACACAATGTGGGAGACATTTGCTTACAAGGTTATGCCGTTCGGTCTCACAAATGCCCTTGCAACCTTTCAACGGTTGATGTGCATAGCTTTCAAGGACTACTTTTGCAAAAGTGGTTGGAGGTATTCATTTGACGATCTATGTGTGCATTCTCGATGGGAAGATCATCTGGCCTGCTTGAGGAAAGTGTTCGAGCATCGATTCATATTTTTTGTAGACCATCAAGCCTTACTATACCTAGTAAAATAAACCTTGCACCATGGGGAGAATCACCCGATGGCTACTATTGTTGTTGGAATTTGACTTTACTCTTATAGTAAGGAAGGGTACACAGCATGTGTTGGCCGACCACTTGTCTAGAATTCCAAATGGGGAACCAACAAACTAGTGTCGATGATGACCTTCCTGATGCTTGTTTATCCAAGTTGGACATGGTACTTGAGTGGAGCGAAGAAATCTCAGAGTATCTAGCTTATAGTTTTTCGTGGGACATACCTTTGAACAAAGATAAGATGCGACGGCTTATCAAGCTTGCGGCACCTTATCAATTGATTGCGGGAGAACTATATAGGCTAGGAAAAATAATGTGCTCAGACGGTGCGTAAGAGAGGATGAATTCGTAACCATATTGGAAGAGTCTCATTTAGGGATAGCAGGCGGGCATTTTTTTGGAGAAATTACAACTTGAAAAGTGCTTCAAGCAGGACTATGGTGGCCTACGTTATTCGGGGACACCATGGAGTTCATCAAAAGATGCGAGGAATGTCAATGTTTTGCTATTCCACAATAGAAGGACAAGATGCCGCTAATCCCCATCATCGTAAGGCAACCATTTGGAATAGATTTTGTGGGATCAATTAGTCTAGCGGCACACCCATCCCAAGCCTAGTACATAATCGTGGCCACGGACTATTTCACGAAGTGGGCGGAAGCCAGAGCTTCAAGGAAAGCTGATGCACGAACAACTGCAAAATTTGTATATGAGCAAATCATATATAGGTTCGGTTGCTCATTAGAATTAGTGAGTGATCGCGGCTCACATTTTATCAATGAGGTGATTAACCATTGATTCTTAGTGATCCATCAAAAATCATCACCTTACCATCCACAAGCCAATGGTCAAGCAGAAAGTACCACCAAGATTTTGTGTACTATCTTGACAAAAACATTGGAATCAAATCGAACAGATTGGGAGCATAAGCTGACACAGCAGCTCTCTGGGTCTACCACACATCATATAAGGTAGCAATGGGATATACTCCTTTTTGTCTAGCTTATGGTGTTAAAGCAGTTATGCCCATGGAATACCTAGTCCCAAGCTTAAGGATTGCTGTACAAGAGCGTCTAACGGAGAATGCATTAGCTGAAAGGCTAATTGACTTGGAAAAACTGGATGAGACCAGGTTGATAGCATCACATGGGCTCATGGTCGAAAAGTTACACAGAAAACATTGGTTTGATAAAAACCTTAAGCAAAAAGAACTAAAAATGGGGGACCTTGTCCTCATGTATGGTGTGGGAAACACCAGGAAAAAGAAACTTAAATACCGAGGCCTAGGACCATTCCGAGTATCAAAAATCACACCACAGGGGTCTGTCCGAATATAGAAAAAATTGACGGCATCCAAATGGAGGGTTATGTCAATGGGAGTAAACTAAAAAAATATTTTGGACCATTGACCCAAGAGGTGCTCTTGCAAGAACATCTCTTAAAACAACAGAAACAGCTTCCGAAAGAAAAAATCCAGCAAGCGCGAGAAGAAACTAAGGCTAGGCAAGTCAAAGCTAAAATGCATAAAGGCCTAATATATGTCAACATGGCTTCCGTAACCCTTGTGGTGGACCAAGGGGATCTAAACATTGAGCCAGCACGACTTAAGTTGGGACTCACAATAGCTAAGGGCGTGCCAAAATTATTGCATTAATAGATACAGGGTCAAGTCATAACTTGATCTCATATGATACTTGGGTAGCCTTAGAAAAAACCACACCTTGAACCCACGGATGTGTAAGTTTGTAGTGTGCACCGGACAACCACAAAGGCCAAGGGGTATTTTAATGTTAATATTTCCATCAGTAATAATTCCTTGGTTGGAAAGGTGTTTGTGATGCCTGCAAAGTACAATGGAGGAAGAGATGATCCTAGGACGATCCTGGATCTGTGCCAACAAATGCAATATCCAATGGGAAGAAAGAACAGCATCATTGAGCATAGGTGAGAAGGTCATGGCAATATTTTATGGAACTCGGCAAACCAAGGGAAGCAAATCAATGCAGAGGCAACACCTCAGAAAACAGAACCCGCACCCATTCCGCAGAGCTTGCCTACACAATACCCAACATACAAGGGTACACATAAATGGGTGCCCAGAATCAACTTAAGGATCAACCAGATAGGAAGGACACAATGAGTAATGTAAGGATTGAGGGGAAAACACAATTTAAAAGTCTGACATTGCCAACACCTACCAAGTGGCAAAACTGCAAGCATTCAAAGAGGCCTCATGAATTTCGTAAGCAATGGGTCCAAAAGGACCTACTGCGAGCACAAGGCTACTATCAAGGCAATGCAGCAATATGGGTATCCAAACCCAATTCATTGTATGAATGAGTTCCTGTCCTCTTGCGTATGATATCAATCAATTGTATGAATGAGTTCCTATCGTCTTGCAGTAATATGTAAAAATCCATCCTTATAAACCATTCACCATAAGCATGTGCAAACATAGTTGTTACCCTTCAACAAACAAATCCTCTAAATTCACGGCCCATGCCAGTCCGTGCATTTTCGTGTGTAGGTGTTTCACGTCACACTGTTTCATATCTCTGCATATTCACGTGGATGTGTTTCATGTCACACTATTTCATGTCCAAGTGTTTCACGTGTAGGTGTTTCATGTCACACTGTTTCATGTCTGCATATTCACGTGGATATGTTTCACGTCACACACATCCAAGTGTTCACGCGTATGTGTTTCACGTCTACATAATCACGCCACATTGTTTCACGTCCAAGGGTTTCATGTGTAGGTTTTAACGTCTGCATATTCATGCCACAATCCTACATTTTCATGCCTTATACATGGACATACTCTGACTATCTAATCACTAGAATCCTAATACACTAACATTCTCTTCATCCAGACTAACCTACTCCCACTAAATTACTAACCCAAAAAAGAAAGAAAAAAAAAGAGGTAACAACCCACCAGTCATTCGACTGATTTTATATGCATGATACAGATGTTGGTCTCGGAGTCTGAAGCTCATGAGCACCCATCTACCACTCAAAAAAGCAGTGCTATGGGGTCCCCAGCTAGCCACAGATAACAAGGGACAAGTAATCCAAAGACGAATTTCTTGGGCCCTTACGCCCAATCATTCTAGGGCACCCTCATCCCGAAGGAGATTATCACACCTCACGAGAAGGTAACTCTCTAGTCCCACAACCCAGAGTGTCTCCACATATTAGAAGATGCAAAAGTAAAGGCCAAACCAGACAAAGTTGGCCTCGGGAGAATGGCAGAGATACTTCCTATCGTGATCGACATAGACCTCTGTGCGGAGTACTTGAAGACGTACGACAAGAAAACCAAAAGAGAAAGAATCACAAAGGCTGATGGCACCACTGAACAACTCCTCATCACCGAGGACTTAATAAGAGATGCCTTGCAACTTCTAGCTGGAATCAAAGCCCACAAACACAACATTGGTACGATGCCCATAAAGGATATGCTCAAGAAGGATTCCTATAATTCAAATGGAGCTGAATACGACAATATCCAAGATGAAGCTACAGAGAAGGCATGCAGAGCAATGTCCCTAATGATACAAATAAAGCATGTAGATAGACACAACTGAGTGGGCTTAAATAGGCTCGCCAAGGCTTATGAAGAAAAGGAGGAGGATTATTGGGCATTCTATCTGCATAAGGAGATGGAGAAATACTTGAAGGCCCATCAATCAAAGATTAGCAATCCATACCTCCTCACACAGGTCCTCACACAGGTCCTCAACCATGTAGCAAGGAGGCCTCTGAAAGAGCCTGAACCTAAAGAGCAAATGTAGTTGGCACTCATGCTCGACCAACCTAAAGAAGCAACTGGCAAGGTAGAGGAAGGGTAAGCAATATTGATGGAGACCAAGGATCTCATAAAGCAGAGCAAAAAAGAACGAAGAAACAAAACATATAAAAAGATGAGAGGAATACTTGTCAATGTTGTGGCCGAATCACAAAGACTGGAAGAGGCAGTGGAAACAGAAATCCGCACGTACCAAGAGGCCCTTCAAGAACACATACTCGGCCCTACTATGTAGGAACCCTAGCAACAAATCACCCCTCCAACAAGCCCAGCACAGCTCATTTTTAAAGACCTCTCTCCTCTCAAAGATTCAAGCCTAGCAGATACACCAACAGACACAATTCAGGAACAAACAATGAGACAACAAGTTGCGGAGGGACGAGAAGTAGAAGAAGCCACAATCCCAGTACAAGAACTAGAGGCTCCCCCAGAGTCAAGTAAAAGATAAAGAATGCCAGAGCCTTCAAGTCCAAGCAAAAGAAGGAAATTGGAAGATAAAGAACAACTGCCTCAGCTAGCCGCCTTACAGGACATTGACTATCACCAATTCATGCAGGAAACAATGGAAGGCCTAGACGCGCTACTCCACGATCCACATAAGGTACTAGAAGTTGAATCAAGTGAAAACTAGGAACAAGAGCAAAATGTTTGGCGATGCCACCTACTAACGACACACATGCTCCATGATAGGAACACCACCCTCTGGATGCAACTACACAAGTGCAAAACTTAAAGGCAAACCTTGAAGCAGCAGAGTCGACTCATAGGGAGGTCATTATATGAAGAGCTTAAAGGCTACAGAGGAGCAGAAACAAAGGTATAACTCCTTGGAAAATAATAACATCATCTTAAGCCAGACTATAGTACAAAAGATCAATGACAATGCTGACCTAAACACCAAGCTGGAGCAAGCAAACGACCAACTCCAGAAAGAGGTCACCCACACACAGAAACTCACAACACTGCATGCTCAAAAAATCAAGGAGTGCCACGAAAATGCAAAGGCTAAGGAAGATGTCCTTCACCAGCAAATCACGCAACTAACAACACAACCTAAAGTAGAGGGAGAAAGGGCGAATAGTCTGCAACCAACAAGAAAGAGAACAAACAAACAAAGCACATGCATAGAAGATCATAGCCCTCAATGAAACAATAAGTGCGAGCTAGGCAGAAGCACCATTAGGAGAAATGTGGACTCAATTTTAGGCCTTTTAGTCCTAGAGAGAGAGTGGTGCTCAATCAATGAGGAAGAGGCTTTCGTATAACAGAGAAATTTGGCATTTTAAAGCAAGGATTCAAGTAAATAAAGTAAAATTATGATCAAAATGCATCTTAAAATAACATTTACTCAACTTAAAATAATAATAAAATAATACTACTGAATCTTTGCGCGTATGCTAAAAGATAATGGTAGTTAATGATAGAGAATCTCTAAGTTTCCCCCCAAACTAGGTCTGATCTTCTTCATCTCCAACATAGTCGTTCTTTCTTTTTCTAAGTCTCCTCCAAATTAAGCTCTCATCTTCTTCTTTCGTGTGTCTTTTGCTACACAAAATGGCAACCTGTAGAAAGTCTCGTACTAGCATTTCAGCTATTACTATATTCAATAGTTATAATACGGACGATGGGACATGGATACCATCTACAATTACAATCGGGAGCTAGGTACTTTTACAGAGAAGGAAGAGAAAGAGGAGAAATGCTAATGAATTTGTGGAGCCATTCAAGGGACAAGTTAAAGAGTTCAAGGTATGTGAATCTAGCAAGCGTGTGACATAGGTACTAATACAAGTTAAAGAGTTCAAGGTATGTGAATCTAGCAAGCGTGTGACATAGGTACTAATACAACATGTTTTCCAGCATGTAGACTTGAGGGTGAAAAAATTTCCTCCTGGTCTTCCACGATATCGTCCCAACTGTGAGTAGTATCTTAGTCAAAGCTTCTTTTGTTTTAAAAGTGTTTAATTGTTGTTATTATGCAGTTTTTTATCCATTCAATCTTGTCTCCTTATTGTTTTAAAAGTGTTTAATTGTTGTTTTTAAAATGTCTAATCTTTTGGTTTTATGCAGATATTTATCCATGCATATGTAGGAGAACAAATTTACAAAGGAGGAACTCATAGAGATCTTGCAGACCATGGCATATTTTTCTATGATATGCAGTACTTTGAACCAAACACGTCTTCTGGATGGGGTCATTTGACTCCATTACCCCTCCCATTATTTGGAAGCAAAGATTGGCCATTGCCAACTTCACAAACTAGTGAAAGTTATAGAGGGATCAGGTTGTATCACGACATATAGAGAAGTCTCTTAAGGCATCTCAACAAAGAATGTCAAGATTACTATTTTTATGCCTATCAAAGTGTTTGTTGACTTTTTCTTTGATGAAGAAATAAGAAATACTTCAACAATGTTTATTTGCAAGTCAAGTAAGGCACTAGACTTTTTGGACGATGGTTGGGATATGAGAAAGACAGAAGGCATCATTTCTGTTTTGGAGAAGAAGTCAATAGTTTGTAAGTACATTATTGGCTCTCAAAACTTTATTGCAACTTTTCACTACACCAGATATCATTATGTTAATGGCAACCTTGTTCCATTAGATCAAGATTTGAAGTCAGATCCCAAGAATACGCCTCTAGTAATGGAGATATATTTGGAAGGGAAATTGCTTACAATGCTGATGAACACACTATCTAAAACATCTCTTTCTCAAATTAGAGAAGATCTTACATAATACGAGGAGATTGAACAATTGCCAAAAGATTATACATTTACAATGGATACTAAAAAGGTAAACCATTTATATTTTACATTCACCATTTAGTATGCTGTGCATAACATTATGTAAGATACCACTAACAAAACCCCTTTTTTACAGGTGCCAAGGCAAAAAGAGAAAATGACTTTCTGCAAAGAATTTGTCGCTCATACTATTCACTTGATTAATCGTAATGATCAGTAATTGAAAGGTAGGCATTTAGGGCTGCCGTCCTCCATCCATAGCTGACATCATTTGGTTGGACTGGCACCCTTATCCTACAATATGTCATGTGTTGTACAAGGTTTGGTTCCATTAGGAGATGTTCCAATGCATATATAAATTTTTGAGCACATCTGAGAGGTCGAAAAACAAGCATCAGCTTATCCTGCTTAAATAAATCTACATGCTTGTGGAAGAGGAAAATGTCAATAGGGACTTACTCTCTAACACGCGGCCATGATATTGCTGAACAGAGTTTGCAAAATAACATGTGTTTTACAAAAGTCGTACCAAAGCAAACTCCAGTGTCGGCTGAAAAAAACAAAGAGGACATAGGTGTTATTAAAGAAAACACATATAGATTACCAAATATTTGATGTCAATTTTAAACTTAACATGAGACTCACTCTTCATGGTAAGCCGTGAAAATAAGTCTTGCCAAATCGAGGTTCACTGGTTCAAACCAGGACATAAGGTTCAAAAATGATGAGCTATCATTTTGTAATGCCATAAATGAGAGGATCCACAGTATATGTACAATTTTGGACCTCTTCTGGTAATAGTAATATACAATACCTAAAGGCAACAATGAAAAGAACAAAGAATTAGTCCACTAGTACTTACAACTCAGTCATGCATCATACTATATACATCATGCATTATATATACTATACATACCATAGTAAAATATTGACAATGTTATCTGTGATTTCCATTGCATCATTCCTCTTTGGCCCCAAAGTGAAAATGCTACTCTAACTGGCGCAGTAGCCTCCAAAACTCTCAATTCTCATATTGTCTGCTTCATTCAGACTTAATTCCCTCTCTATCATGTCTGCATCTTCTTCTTCTACAAAAATTTCAATTTCAGTGGAGGGCTGTGTGGTTGTGCTGGCAGTTGTAGCCTCCGGCTGTGGTTGTGCCTCCGGTTCTAGTTGTTTGTGAGGTTCTGCTTGAGGGGCATCATCACTGGGGTGTTCAAGTCTTAACCTACTTTGCGAATGGGTGTCCCTATCGTGAGGAGCAACGAGAGCTCTCAGATGGCCTTGTATACGAGGATGGAGGGGGGAACTGTAAGGATATTCTGCATTCGAGGATTGCTTACAGAAACAGGAACAAGCATCTGGTTGTATCTGTACTGCAATTGACGAAGGGTATTAAAATCCCTCGGTATTATTGTCAGCCTATGTTCATGAGCGGCGAGAAAGTAAGAATCTTCAAAAAACTTGATGATCCAGTCCTTAGTGATTTCTTGAAGACACAATAATGCAAATGATTGCCACCGCATGCCAATACTCCATTGCTCACAAATTTCATGCACAATCCTCTAGAAAGGGAGCCTAGATATCGCAGGTTACATGTGTCACTGAGTGCGATGAAGCTCCTACAAAACTATCCTCCTGTGAGCTTGATACCTCCTTGTTCTGCCTTGCGCATGGATAGTGACTTTGGTAAGCACTCAAGTGCCAATCAAGGATGATGGGGTTGAGGAAGAGGTGGCTATAGACCCAGCAGAGGAGAGGGCAGAGGCCGAAAAGGAAACCTTTGAGGCTAATGCATCCCTTATCCCCTTTGATGCAGCACATTCTAATGAGAATGAACAGGGGGAGCTGTCACTACCTTCCTTGCCCAGCTTTACTATGGCAGCCCAAGCTGATTATGTATTATTAATAGACATTATGCAACATTTCAATATTCGTGAAGACTATTGCTTGGCTGCCTTAGCAAATTTTAGTGAAGGAGACATGGGTTGGATAGAGGAAGGAGTTGGCAATTATCTACTAGTAGCTGATTCTACAGTCCTCCAGGACTCCGAGTACCCGCCTAGCAAGGAGACATTAAAGAAGATGTTCGATCAAGCTAGGACATATGAAACCCAATTGCCTTCCGAGGAGGAGGCTGCAGCAATTGCCGACCGTCTTGGTTTGGCAAATATGGGAAAATTTTTGGCACCTACTGTGCATGAAGACAGTAAGTTTACGATCCCTTTGTGTGGACAAGATCCATGCTTGAGGGTGATGAAAACCAACAAGTAATAGAGCCAAAGATTTTTCAAACTATAAGAATTTATGTGGACTTGGTTGATTGTGTCAATTAAACATATAACATTGGTACTAGGTTTTGCCATATGATGACGATTTCCTGAAGAGAGCAGGAGGCTCAAGATCATTTCGGAGCTTCTACTTCAAAGTCAATAGGTCATTGAAAGAATGTTGCTCTCGCTCAATGTATAAGACATTTGAATCATCAAAAGGTTTTTGTAATTGATGTGTCTAAGGCCCTGTTCATTAGAGTGATAGTAACCCTCTCCATTTTTCTGTTCTTTAAAATCTCACATTCATCCAGTTTCAAAACAAATTTTAGAACTCCTTCACATTCTTCTTGAATAATCTCAAAGAACTGAACTCCGTACCTAAGCAAAGCTTCAAGATCAAAGAAAATATTGTTATGCTGGTTAAAGAGTACCTCTCTATCTTTAGCAAATGTTGCTTCAATATGTACTGGTGGTGAACCAAGCTTCTCAAACACCTCTGAGTTCACATGTTGGCGTGCAGACTTTACTTGCATTGGTTTTGGAAGTAACAAACCTTTATGCTTCTTACTTTGACATTTCTCTACTAGTGCCTTAAATAGTATACTATATGCTTTTTCTGAGAGATGCCAGTCTCATCCAGCATTGCTTGCACCTGAGTTGCATTGAGCTGGTTCTTGTTCATAAAAGAAGACACATGCTTCTCATTGATTTTTTGAAACTTCTTTTGATACAACATCTCTTCCACTATTCCTTTTGGTACCAAATGACTGTATTGCACTCCAGCTTCGGAATGTACCTGGACTCTGGATGAAGTAAAGATCTAAAAATAGAATAACATCAAATCTGATTACTTATGTCTAGTTTCAAACAAAGAACCTAATCTAAAAAGAGAAATATATATGAAACAAGAGTTAGCATTACCTTACAGCCTGTACTCGCTTCTTCATTCCTCCACTTCCAACTTTCATTTTCTCTATGTTGCAAAGTTGCCTTCTTCTTTTACGTGGCCCTAGTGCGTGTCCTTTCTCCTTAAAGCATCAATCTTTTTCTCCAAGTCTTGAATTGCTTCTTTGTTTGCCATAAGCTTCTCTGCATACAACCCATTTAGTTTTTTTATTTCAGTGTTCTCTATCTGTAGTAGTAGAAAATCCCTCTGCTGTTCTGCAACCATCACTTTTGTTTCTAAGTGTTGGGCATAACCTAGCAAACCTTGTCTACCATCACCAGTGAAATGTAGTAGGTTTGTAATGTTGTAAAATGGAGGTGGTGCATTAAATGGATCCTTGGGATACATTGACCCATCGGTCCACAAGTCCAAATGATGCTCTCCATTATTCCTCCTTTGCTCTTTTTGCTCATAACATTAAAAAAACTCTTATTTTGTTTCTTCAAAGGCTGGTACTCAGATTGTATGTTCACATGAAGATGGTAAGTATCATATGTTCTTTTACATGCACCATTTCTACTACTGTTACTGAGAATTTGAGTGTCTCCATGTGTTGTTGAAGGTGGATTAATTGGAATCCCCAAATTTGGATTAATATTCTCATTTGCAAAGCTAGTATTTTCTATCATCATAAAACATATTAAAGAATTTAAACAAGAACTAACTCGATTAGTAAGGATGTTTTTTTTTAAGTTTCAGTAGGAAAACCCCCACGGTCGAGATGATGATTAAAGCTTTCCTCAAATCTATTAAATGCATAACTACCTCAAATCTAAGAAATCTTGGTTCTGACAAGTTTTACGTGCATCCAAAAAAGAATTCCACCTCATGAGATGAAACCTCATTGAAAGAATAGTATATTTTAATATATTTAAACCTACTATTATAATAGTAAAAAATGAGTCGAATTGCAAATTTGGATTGTTTTAAACCTTTTTTATTTTCTCTCTCTAAGCTGAGTTGGCACTTCTTACATGGCCCAAAATTGAGTCCACATTTCTCCTAATGATAGGAAAGAATTGGAGCACCAAGAGACCATGACACAACTTACAAAGCAACTACAAGACACTCAGAGGCTGGCGGCCCAAAGGCTCCATCAAATTATCGAAGCACAAGAAAGGGAAGCAACTGCCTGACAAGCCCTGGAAGAGAAGATTTGAAGAGATGGATGCTGCAAGGATGGTCAGGGAAACGACAATTTTCAACCACCCCAGCAATACTGACTCCCGCCTACAAGATCTTGCGCATTAGCTATAGCAGCACAAGAAAGAAGTCAATGCCCGGAGCCAAACGATGATCTGTGTATCCTCCTTGAGTGTGCCATGGAGTTGGGCCAGCTGCCAGTAACTCCTTGGGCCCCTCCTCACACTCTTTCTTCCTTGGGCCCCTCCTCACACTCTTTCTTTGTTTTTATCTACACTAACACTCTCTTTATTTCAGTATGATATAAACCTAGCTGAAGATATAGGCCTAGGAGAATTAACACTAATCAAACAAAATACTGAAAGAGACGCTGACCCAACCATAGTCATGGGCATTTTGAGGGGTGACCTTGTATTAGCTAACCCACAGGACATCTTCTTCTACCCCTTACATCCTATCCACCTACTAACTCCTTCCAAGCTGACTGTATTTTCTCCTCTTTCTCTTCTCTCCCGAGATAGATTTTTCCATTAACACTCTCGCCCCCAAGGTGGTGCTGGCACCTCGCCCATCCCCACCATGGCAACCTCAGGAGGTATGCAATATCATTCCATAAGATAACCTTGAGCCTTTCTTTTTCACTGAAAATAATCTCTTGGATTCTTTGACAGAGCTGCCGAGTACGAGGGATTCATTCATGCAGGCAACCCTCTTTTAAAGCCAAAGCTGATGTTCAAAGTTCTCATGCAGATTACTCCATTTGATCCCACTTGCCAAATCATGCCAGAGGCATACTCAGCAATCACACCAACAAGGCAGCATAATGTACCATACCCTCTTCGTGCCCCACGCCCTGACTTAGAAGAATTACTTCCATTGGTTGGAGAGGATACATTGTGGGCGAAAGTAGCAAAACACACAAGGCTCATAAATCCTCAGTTGGCTGACTTGCTCAAAATTTGCATTGTAACATTCATGATCAGCTACTATTTTAGGAGATGGAGAAGGACACATCCTGTACACACTAGAGGTGGCTACGCCACTATCATCACTAAAATGAAGAAAACCCACAACTGATAGATTTTGGAATCTAACCCGCAACTGGAGGAAGGAGTACTTGTTAATTCAAGAATACAGCCAAGTATACATGAGCGCGCCACCAACAATGAGGGTCGATCCATTGTACATGCCCATCAAGAGAAGATGGACACCATCGGGATTCCAAGAGGCCAAAAACCGGGACTCACATGTGTGTTACAACTTCCCTATCTTCATACCAGCAATTTTTGGCCACATTCAAGAACAAAGACAGCTGATGCTGACATGGATCAGGGCATGGCGAAGAATACCAGATCCCACCATTGTAGCGGTTCTGAGGGGCAGAACCTACATCAGGAAGGGGGGGATGTTAATCCCATTTTGGATTAACAACATGATCCTCAATTCAGGACATTAATAAGTGTCATGAAAAGGCACTATAAAGGTTGTACATTATGAGATATTGGCCACCCAAGGCCTAGTAAGTAAGTTTTGGGTGCCCAAGTGTGAATAAGGGCCGAATGTATATAAGGCATTTTTTCATAATGTAAAGACACAATCCCCTTTGTGCTATTGAGAGCTCTCCCCTTGTGACTTGAGAGAGATTGAAGGAGTGAGAGCATTCTAGCATTGTGCCTTTTTCATGCTTGTGCTTATGCTTGTGTGAGAGAGTGAGAGAGAGAGAGTGATTGGCCTAGGTGATGGTGTGAGCGACTCCATGGTGATAGTGTGGAGGTGGAGCTTGACAAGCGAGCTTGAAGGCCTCAAGGGACTCGAGATCTAAGCATTGGTAAGTACCCTACGATGGTTGTGATCTATTGCTCATCCATTAGGTGAATGTGTAGAGTTCCCTCTTGGAGGTGTGGTAGCCTATAACACCCATGCCAAGCTAAAGGACGCTCGAGTTAGGGTTGGTCATAGGCCTTAAGCTTGACATGCTCCATATAACGAGTGCAAACTCACTCGTTACCCTCGTCCACCTTTTCAGCCGGCTTTGAATTTCTAATCTCTCTTTATCAACAATTATATCATAACTATTATAATATCATAATTATTGTATAAAAACATCATTGTAGTAGCACTTTGGAAGCTACTAAACCACTTTTATAATCTTCCATGATATGTGATTTCCCTTAGAAGTTTATGTGTTAATTCATGTGTCCCTTAACACACCCATTTAGTAGGTTGTGCTTCAAAAGAGTAAACCATGATGCTTAAGCAATATTCTTAATTAATATTGCTTGTTAATTAGTTATAAATAAAGATAACATGACATGGATTAAGAAAAAATAATTCTCTTTACTCACACACTCCAATCCTCCTTATTAAAGATTAATGAAATCTCTCTTTAATCCTTTATGCCCTCACAAAACCAAAAATTCTATCATAATACAAAAGAGAGAGAAACCATAGCTTGCGCTATGCCCAAATATACACAGATAATCCATCCTCTCTCTTTCCCAATTCATAATTTATAAATATCCATTTCTCTACATAAAAGAGACAAAACCCTAACCCTAATTATCCATACAATTCTCTAAACATAGCACAGATGGAGAAGAGGAGGTTGGGGAAGAGAAGGGGTAGCTTATGCTTCCCTCCTCTCCCACTCGAAATCGCGCATAGTTGGGGGGGGGGCTTTTTTTTTTCCAACTGCGGCTTCGCATTCCGGGGTGATCGTTCGGGTTCCGAAATTTTGTGTTTGTTTGTATTCTAATGCGTTCGGGGTACAATAAAAATTGTGAGAAGGGGTAGCTTATGCTTCCCGCCTCTCCCACTCGAAATCGTGCACAGTGCTGCGCGGGGGGGGGGGGGGTGGGGGGGCTTTTTTTATTCCAACTGCGGTTGTGCCACAACCCCCCCTCCCTAATTCTTCAATTCTTAAAAAAAAAGCTTTATAAGCTTTTGATTAAAGCTTTAAAAAAACATGATTTTAAAAAAAATCATGTTGAGCCCTTTGGCCTTTGGGGTGCAAAAGTTTTTTGACCTTTCAAATTTCGGAGTTTTTTGTCTCTTCATTTTCCGCAACCCTTGGCTGTCCGCATTCCGGGGTGACTGTTCGGGTTCCGAAACTTTGTGTCCGTTCGTATTCTAATGCGTTTGGGATACAATTAATTTTTTTTTGAAAATTCATGGAAAATTAGACAAAGGTTATTTCCAATTTTTGGAATATCTGGGTTTCTTGATGAGCATGTGGCGTGTCCTTTCGGGTGCCCGTGATTGTTCAAATTCCTTGAAAAATCTATTTTTTACCTAGAAAATTAGTAATTCCATTAAAGTTGGAGATTTTGATTGGATTTTAGAATTGTCAGGTGGAATTGAAAAATTTCATGATCAATGGGATTCTTGGGGTAAATTTTTTTATAATTACCAAACTTAGAAAAATTCTAGAAATTATTCTAGAAATCAGACATTGGTATTTTTAAAATATTAATTGTGTTTTGGTAAAATTTATTGCTAAAAATTTCTGGAAAATTTTATATTTGGAGTGCCATAAGATAGAATTTGGAGGATTTCAAAATTAATAAATTTTAAGGCCCTAGAAAAATAGAAAAAAATCATGATAATTCTTTTTTCTCAAGAATTTAATATTTTCGGGGGTTATTTAGTGTTGAAGTATGCTTTCTATGTGCTGACTATATGCGGGTTATTTGCATATAATTAATGCGAGTGTGCCTTGTATTTATAGTTATTTTCGTTTAAATTATTTCTAGACGGTGTTTTCATGATTTTTTACCGTTGTTTAGTCACCAAATGCTAATTAAAGCATTTTTCCTTATGTGTAATCAGTTCTAGCAAATTGATTTGCTAGATCATTGCAATGAAGTAGGTTTGGATGCACATGCACATGGGAAATGGGGCCTAGGCACTTGGGCTTAGGGACATTTACATGTATACTTTTGGAGACCTTGGGCTATATTAGGCATAGGGCTCATGGACATTGTACCCTTTTTGATCATATTCACTCTATAGACATTCATGTCTTCTTGGTGCTCTTGCCCAAGCTTTCATGGCCTTTCTTGGGTGGCTATTGCCCTAGGATGGTCACCCACACACATGTGGTCACTCCATGCTTTGAGTGGCCAACCCTAGTCTCTTGCATTGCCATCAGAGCTCTTGGCCTAGATCCCTAGGATCAGATTCCTTGGCTTAGATCCTTACTTAGGGAGTGATTAGTGAATCATTTTCAGATTATGCTTAATTTAATTTTCAGTATGCTTTTTCTTGATCTTGATTAATGATAATCATTTTTAGATTACTATTAATTCAATTTTCTAAAATACATTGTCTTAACCTTGATTAATGTTAATCATTTTTAAATTTGATTTTTACACAATTTTCAGATTTGCTAATTTCTTGTTTGACAAGATTAGCAATGAAATTTTTGTTAGAAATTTGTACTAAATACTGTTTTCAGATCCCTAATCCACTTTACTGTTTGATTTCTTGAACTTCTTGATCTTGATTTTCTTGATTTTTAAATTAAGATTTATAAAGATTTTAGCAACAAGTATTGAAGAATTTTCTTGCATTATCTTGCTTAGAGAGTCTACAGTTTCCAATATTAATCCTTTAAGCTCTTAATTCTTCAAGAATAAACCCTAGATTCTCAGATCTTGAGTTATTGGAAGAAACATTGCAAGAAGCAAGTTGTTGTGCAGAATATGAAGATTGCTATGCAGAGTTTTCAGATTGTCGTGTAGAATATTCATATTATTGTGCAGAGCATTCAGATTATTGTGCAGAGAATTCAGATTGCTATGCAGAGTTCTCAAATTTCTATTATAGAATTGCAGAGTGTTGTGCTAAATTCAAATTCATTGCAATTTTGAACAGATTTCCAAAATCTTGGTGCATATTTCAAGATTATATGTAGTTGATACAGGTTTTCAAGGATTAGTATAAATCTACAGTGCACAACAGAGTAATTTACAAATTATGCAAAGTGTTTTGTGTTGAAAGAAAATCTTGACACAGAGACAAAGCAATAAGTGATTCTTAATCAAATCTTTCTAATCTTGATACTTTCTTGCAAAGAAGATAGACAAAGACTACAAATTTGTTGGAATAATACAAATCTACATAAATTAGTATAAATCTTGATGTATTAGAAGTAAAAGAAGCAAGAAAAGTGTTGAGAAAACATTGTTTACAAGCACATACCTTGGTTTACAACATTTTAACACATTGCCATCAAGAAGATGTATAGCATGTTATTCTATTACAGATTTGAGCATCAATATTAGTTGATGCAAAAGTGTACAAGCTTTACAATTTTGAGTGTAGAAATTCAAAAAGTTGGTACTTAACGCTATGTTTGCAAGTATGGCACTGCTAGGAATTGAACCTAGTCCAATGGTATAAGCCAATGTGCCCCATACACCACAGGGTTCTCCTAACTTGCATACAAGGATTCTTGAGAGTGGCTAGTAGCAGAGAAGGCCAAACTTGCATACAAGGATTCTTGAGAGTGGCTAGTAGCAGATAAGGCCAAATTTGCATTGTAACACCAGATCTACATCTCTGTGGAAGCTTTCAAGGATTCTTGAGAGTGGCTAGTAGCAGAGAAGGCTGAATTTGCATTGTAACACCAGATCTACATCTCTGTGGTGAAAGCACACATGGAGATCATTGCTCAACAAGCTTCATGTTAAGGCAAGTCTCAACCATCTTATCACTGCTACAATAGTATGTAGGGGAGTGGTCAAGTGTAATACAGCCATTGAACATAAGGAGAGATGACAACAACAATTAGCACCATAGCCCTTGTACAGAAGTAGATGTATTTGGTGTTTATGCAACTCAAAGCCACTTAGTGCTGTTAACTTAACTAAGTCCTTGTGGTTAACATGTCAACACCATTAGTAGATGATCAGCAAATCCAAAGTGCAAGCCAATAGCCACATAGAAAAACAGTTCCATCATGCACCATGCAACACATCATGGTTTGCAAATTCATCTTTTCATCTAGTTTTGAGATCTCTACAGTGGTGCAACACTCATAGAACTCACATGTCTGCACATAAGCAAGTAGTCTCTGGGGTGCTGTACCATCTGATTGTGGAGGTGGAATCTGGGGGTCCTAAGAAATTGTAAGAGGTCAAGGTTCTAGAGAAGGCATGGGAGAATGCTAAGAAACTAGATTGGAGACGCTTATAGGCTCAAACAGGAAGGCCTAGGAGCTGAAACATCTTCTACATCAAGCTCCTAACAGAGCCTTTACTCAGGGGACCGATCCGTAACAAGTGATCACTCAGGAATTTGTGAAACCAGTTAGTGGCAATCGACACTCAGGCACAGCCAGACTTCCCATGGGCGCTGGATCAGCCTGGATCTAGAGCCACTCCCAAGTCTCAGGCACAGAGGGACTCCCCACCCTTCAAGTTTTCATAGCCTGCTGGCAGAAACACAGAGGAGAGCGTGGGCAGCATTGCTAGCGCCGCGCAGGAACGGATCCATGAGGTAGCGTTGCTAACACAGAAAGCACCATTGCATACGGAGGAGGGTGAGCTAATAGGAATACTCAGAGAAAGCCTCATCGAGCCTGTATAGCTCTCAGATTAACCATAGAAGGAGAGGAAGCCTTCGTGTGTGAAAGAAATGATAGAAGATTAACACATTGTGAGAGGAGAGGACCTTTAAAAAAACATTTATAGCTTTTTCACTCTAGGGTTTACTCGTCTTCTTTTCACACTTTTGCCCAGCTCTCAGATTAACCATAGAAGGAGAGGAAGCCTTCCTGTGTGAAAGAAATGATAGGAGAAGATTAACACATTCTGAGAGGAGAGGCCCTTCAAAAAAAACATTTATAGCTTTTTCACTCTAGGGTTTACTCATCTTCTTTTCACACTTCTGCCCACCCCACATTCTGGTGTTTTTGACCACTTATCCCTGCCCATATGGTTTCCACATTTCATACTTAATAGATTTTTTTTAACAACACCTTACCCTGGAGTCTCTTGGCCATTACAAACTATGGGCACCCATTGTATTCATACACAATCTCCACTTCCTTGTCCATCCATATTGGGCATTTAGACACGTACACTTTGGGTATAGCCTCGGGGGCTTGTTTATATGCTTGAGCCACAAGGAGTTTGTTTATGTGTTTTGGGATAGATTTGGTGCATTTGGGAGGTGTGCACATGCTTTGGGCCTTTCTGGGGCGTGTTTACATGCATTAGCATATTGTGAGTGTTATTCACATGCTTTTGGATTTTTTTTGGAGGCATGTTCACATGTATTTGGGGCTTGTTCATATGCTTTGAGCTTCGCAAAGGTGGTTCGTGTGCCATGTGGCCAATTAGTATATTTTGGACGTTCACACCTACATCCCCCTCTATATGCTGGGCAAAACCCTACGGGACCATACACCTCATCGTTGGCTACTGCTGGCGAGGACTCAAGCCGGCCTGTTGTTCTCTCAGGCTCCATCGCTCGATCCTCCCGCCCCTTAGAGGGATGTCTGTACACTAGGGTGGGCTTATTCACCGCACTAGCGTGGGCCCTCAGAACTAGACAGCATCATAATCTCTCGCCTCAACCGGCGAACCTTATTCTCCCAATGGTATGAGGGATATCTTGGGCCATTCCCGAGCTTTGCTAACGACGCCGCCCGGCTACACAAGCACGCAACGGAGTTAGCGTCGAAGCGAGGAAAAACTTGCACTCTTTAAAGATAACAATTTCAATGCAATTCATTGAATACAGCATCACTCAATTCGTAACTTCATACAATTTTATGTCATTATTAAAAGGAAAAGATACACATTTATTAACACTAATATTTTTAAAAAAAACTCTTCTTTAAAAGATAACCAAGCTAACCTGGCCACCATTTCCTTGAGGAGCTTGTAAAGGGAGGGTTGGAGCCGCATCAAGAGCATCTTCTCTAATCTCTGCGTGCTCCTCTCGAGGCAATATTCTAACGTTTCTAGAAAGGGGCCATCTTGGATGTCGTCTTGTAGGGCTCGCTGTCGCGGTCGAAACGCTCCAGTCAGATCTCAATTCTGAGATCGTTTGCTCACCGTATGAGCAAAAGACCACAGCGCATGAATCCTCTCTAAGGCAAAAACCTCTTGCTAAAGTCCACGCAAATGGGGGGGGATTGTGAGATGTCCTTAACGCAAAAACGTTTTGCTGAAGAAGAGAAGGGCTGCTGTAAGTCTCTTCACACTGCCGGGGGGGGGGGGGGGGGGAAGAAGAGTTAAGGACATTGCCTCCTAGCAAGAGGGAGATGGGGAAAAATTGCCTTATGTGAAAAGTAGCAAATGAGGGGGTGTGGAGAGGGGTGTGGAGAGGGGTGGCTGTACTACAGCAAGTACACTGCATTGGGACAGACGGCGGTACGAACGGCGGCACAGCAGAGCATAAGCTACGCAGAAAAATGCGTGTTGCCCATGGAGCACCCCGGGGGTTTATATAACTGTGGGGTACGGGTATGGGCACTCCGCAAAGCAAGGACGAAAGGATGGTGTACCAGCAAAGGCTATAGATCAGTGGCCTACATTGCTCAGGAGGAAAGGTACGGTGTCGGGTAACAGGGAAAGGAGTGGTACGCATGTACCTTATCTGGTCAGGGGTAGCATGGATGTCCACGTAGGTAGCGGTACGTGTGGACCACACAGTGGGCGACCATCCTCTGGTTCTTGTACGACCATCGTACGAGCACCCTCGTAAGTGTGTACGGTCCAAATTTTGGGGCGGGGTCCCCAAATTTGGGACATTGGCCTCGATTTACGTGCCAGACCGCCCCGGGGGTGATTTTTTTTTAATTCCGAGATGTTGTCCTAGTCGTTGGGGTATAGACCGTTCGTCAATCGGACACCCGATCATGCATTTATTAAGGTTTAAAGGTTGTCACTTTCTTTTAAACTAAAAATGACTGAAATTTACGTGTATAAGCTTGATCCGGTGTCCGTTTTGGATGCTATAAAATCCTATATTAGGGTAGAATCGCACGCAGATTCCAAATTTGGGCTCAAAATTTGAAGATCCTAAGTAGAAATGACTCATTTAATAAAATCATTGATTTTTACACCATAAAAAGTCATAAATTTATCTATTACATGGACATTTCTTCATTAGTGAAGATGGGTATGTTACATATGTGGTCTTCTTTCTTTTTGAACATATTGAAATCATCTACGAATACCCTCATGAAGGTGGTTAAATATTGGTAGAATATTTCTTGAACCATCCTTTGGAATGTGGCTAGAGCATTCTTCAGCCCAAAAGTCATTACATTGGAGGTGAAAGCCCCCCATTCTGTCTCACGAAGGCTTTTTTTTCCTTATCCTCTGGAGCCATCTACACCTGGTTGTACCCATTGAACCCATCCAGGAAAGAGTATGTCTCATGTGCCTAGCTATCGAATCTATGAATGGTAGCGAGAATTGTTGGAATTAGGGTTGCAGGAAAGCACACAAAGCTTGAAGAAGAAGAAGCAAGAATGCACACAACACAAAGTGTATTAGATTGTGTCAATGTACAAAAGATAAGTTAGCCCTAGAAGGATGGGCGTATATACAAGCCGAGGGAAAAAACCTCGTAGAGAGGAAAAAAGTGCCCCGGCGGTCCTAAGTGTGTTCACACACATCATCACTGCCTATACATATATGGCAACAAATCTCCCCTGGGAGTGATGGTGTGAACGAGAGCTGGCACTCATGTATAGGGGAGTGCCATGCCCGAAGTAGATCAGTCCACAAAGGGGAGCAAGCCCAAAGCTTTGCGGAAAGCTTCGAACTTCTCACGAGGAAGCGCCTTTGTGAAAAGATCGGCGAGGTTGTCCTGTGTTGGCACATAGGCCAAGCTAATCTCTCCTGCTGAGAGTCTCTCCCTGACATAGTGATAATGCACCTCAATGTGCTTTGTGCGAGCATAAAAAACTGGGTTTCTCGCAACTGCCAATGCGCTCTGACTGTCAGTGAAGATAGAGGTGGCAGACTCCTGTCCAACACCCAAGTCAGCCACCATAAGCTGTCTGAGCCACACACACTCAACCGTAGCTGTGAAAGCTGTCTTGTACTCAGCTTCACAACTAGAAGTGGCCACAGTAGCTTGCTTCTTGCTCAACCAAGATATGCATGAGCTACCGAGCATGAAACAAAAACCACTTGTGGACACTCTTGTGTCATAGCAACCAGCCCAATCTGAGTCCGAAAAAGCATGTAAATCTCGCGGCAACGATCCCCCCTTGGGATAAAACAACCCAAGATGTATGGTGCCACTCAAGTAGCGAAAGATGCGTTTAACTGCCTTCCAATGCTGAGACCCTGGGCTATGCATAAACCTGCTCACCTGTGAGACTGCAAACTGAATATCCGGCCTCGTAATGCATACATAAATGAGGCAACCAACAGCTGTCTGATAGAGTGTGACATCAAAGTGATCTCCAGCATCATGAAGACTCAACTTTAAACCTATCTCCATTGGAGTAGCAATAGGCTTGCAATCTTCAAGGCCAAATTTCCGCAACAATGTCTCAATATACTTTGTCTGACACAAAGCAATACCTCCATCACACTGCTTAAATTGTATCCCCAAATAATGATGCAAATGTCCCAAATCTGACATCTCAAAAGAGGCATTCAAATCAGCCTTAAAATCAGCAATATGACTTTCATTTGGTCCTGTGAGCAGCATGTCATCGACATAGAGAGCAATGATTAGATGTACATCATCCACACATTTAACATACAAAGTGCTTTCTGTTGGACTATTCTGAAAACCATGTGCAGTCAAATATGCATGTATCTTTTCATACCAAGCTCATGGAGCTTGCTTTAAACCATATAAAGCCTTTTTTAACCTGCACACTTTGTTTTCCTGCTCTCTTTGAACAAAACCACGAGGCTGCGATACATACACCTCCTCATGCAAATCTCCATTCAAGAATGCAGTCTTTATGTCCAACTGATGTACATTCCAACCATTATGAGCTGCCAATGCACAAATGCTACGAATGGTAGACATACGACAAGTGGGAGCAAAGGTCTCATCAAAATCAATGCCCTTTTCTTGAGCATAACCCTTTGCAACAACAAGTCTAGCTTTATAGCGATCAACACTGCCATCTGGCTTTCGTTTCAACTTAAAAACCCACTTACATCCAATGTCCTTTTTACCAATAGGCAAATCACACAAAGACCATGTACCATTCTTCATTATAGCATCATATTCACTTTGCATTGCAGCCAACCAATTTTCTGATTTTTGTGCCTCATCAAATGAAAGAGGTTCTTCCTCTTCACACATACTAGACACAGCCAAAGCATAACAATCTGATGCATAAGAGGCATGCTGAAAACCTGAACGAGTACGACTAGACATAGGTGCATCAATTTTACTATCACGCAAGGTTTGTACCAGCCATTTAGGCATTACCTCTAGCTTGCTCATTTTCAGCCCCATCCTCATGAATTATATCCTGTAAATCTGCATCAGAAATAGGCTGATCTATGATGTCGTTTGAAATCTGCATAGGTTGAATATTTGCCTCATTAGGACTTACATTTGAATTCCTACCTGTAAATAGAGGCAACAATGTATCAAATACATCCCGTGAGCTCACACCTGTCTCTTTGGTACATGATAACAAAGGCTGCACAGCATCTTCCACAAAAACAACATCTCGACTAATCAAGATACGCTTTGATTGTGGATGATACAATTTGTAACCCTTGCTCTCAGTATTGTATCCAACAAAAATGCATTTGACAGCCTTATCATCCAATTTTCTGCGTTGTTGCACAGGCACTAAAGCATAGGCCAAGCAACCAATAGAAGGCTTTTTGCCATGCCAAGCTTCATATGGAGTAATAGACTACAAGGCCTTAGTGGGACACCTGTTGAGTACATATGCAGCACACATGACAGCCTCAAGCCAAAACGCATATGGCAAAGCTTGGCTCTTGACCATACATCGTGCCATCTCCACAAGTGACCTGTTTTTCCTCTCAGCAACACCATTTTGCTGAGGGGTATACGGCACTGTATATTGGTGTTTTATCCCACGACTAGCCAGAAATGCATCAAACTCTTTAGACATGTACTCCCCCCCTTGATCAGAACGGAGGGTGCCCACATTACAATTGGATACATTTTCAACCATAAGCAAAAACTGTTTGAAGCACAAAAACACTTCGGACTTTGCCTTCAGTGGATATACCCATGCATGCATTGAGTAATCATCAATGAAAGTCACGAAGTACAAGTGTTTACCAAATGACGGAGTTTGCATAGGCCCACATACATCACTATGTACAAGTTACAATTTGCGACTGGCCCGCATAGAACCATCCTTTGGAAATGCAAAACGCTGCATTTTGCCCAAAATACAGCCTTCACAAACATGTTTCAATGGTGCCTCAAGAGGAGGCAATGAAGCAACCATATCAAATTTCTGCAAACGCAGCAAACTAGCAAAGTTCAGATGACCAAAGCGAGCATGCCATAGTTTTGCATCTGAAACTGCCTTTTCATCAGAAACTGCATTTGCTGAATCTTCCACACACTTGTCATAAGAATTGAGCCTATACAGCCCACGAAACAAGGTGCCAGATGCAATAATCGTATCACCAAAAGTCAAATCATGAACAGTACATCTGTCATCCACAAATTTGACTACAAGTCCAAGTCTAGCAAGTGCAGAGACAGACAATAGATTCTTCTTTATCCCTGGCACATACAAAGCATCCGAAAGTGTGAAAGCGCTGCCATTTGCAGCAATAAGCATAATTTTACCAACGCCCTTCACTGGGTAAGAAGCATTATTGGCACATGTGACAGTATTCCCATTAGAGACAGCCTCAAGACAAGTGAACATATCACGATGCGAGGTAATGTGCTTTGTAGCACCACTGTCAAAATACCATACATTAGAGTCAACAGAAACCGCCAAACATGCATCATGTACAGATGGATCATACTGGCAATACACGCTAAACGCCCATTCTGTATCCTGCACAACATTTGCAGAATCTGCATTTGTAGAAGCATCCGCTATTGTGGCTGCATTTGACTCTTTCTTCTTTGCCTCTTTAGCCTTTAGCTTAGGGCAATTCTTAATGACATGATCATTTGCCTTACAATAGTTGCACCTGATCTTTTTCTTGCCTTTATCAAGAGCCTTCTCAGACTTATTGTTGCTACCTGTGGTGGAAGGAGAAGAAGTTGCAGACCTACTAATAGAAGAAGAAACAGTGGAAGGGGCTACCTTACCACTTCTTCTCTGCTGGCTGGGCAGCAATAAATGCTTGATCAACTGCACGCTGCCTGGCCCTATTTTACTTGGACTATGCTTCTTGCAAGAGCTTGTTGACTAAAGTATCATACTTGACAGCATCAAGTAAGAAGTCTCCACGTGGAAGTAAAAGTCTCATATGTCTCAAGTAAAGCATCAAGAACAGTCTGCACAAGAGAATGATCAGGAATAATCTCACCTGCAGAAATCAACTGTTCTTTGAGATCTTTAATCTCAGCAAGAAAAACATTCATGTCATCATCTTCCTGCATAATCTTCAATTCTAGCTCTTTAAGCAGGTAAGAGATTTTTGCCTCGTTACGACCTGCATACAAACCAACTAGAATATCCCAAGCCTGTTTTGCTGTTTTAGCTGAACGAATATGTGGGGTGATGTTACGTTTGACAGAAAGTGCAATCAAGGCATGAGCCTGCGCATCTTTACCATCCCAACGAGCTTGTTTAGCAGTGGGTAAAACAGTAGCAATAGTAGAGTTGCTAGAACCTGCAACATCCTCCAACAGATCCTACATCCACAGAACCTAGACATACATCCATACCCTGCACAATGTTCCACACTCCTTTTGCAACCAAAACATGCTGCATCATGTATGCTCAAAGTGGGTAGTTGTTGTCTCCATCCAGTTTGTCTTCAGCAGACAACATGCGAAATACATCATTACTGTTATCAGCCATTAGCCATGGCCACTGACTGAAACTGATGCAAAAGCTACTTGTAATGAAGCAAAGACTGAACAGAGAACAACTCGTGCTATGTAGCACGGTCCACAATAGAATACGTATGCCTGTTTTGCAAAAAACTGCACTGTCGAAATTTTTGCAGAAAATGACAAAAACACCTGTGTAGAACTTGAAATGCAAAAACGGAGCCCGAAACGACCTCAGATGCAATTTCTGAGAACGCAAAGTATAGGGACCTGCAAGCGCTCGTGAAAGCTCACCTCAATCGGAGAACGTGAGTCGGAGGGTGCTGGTGGTGTAGCCCTGGAAGCCGATACCTGCTCTGATACCAATTGTTGGAATTAGGGTTGCAGGAAAGCACACAAAGCTTGAAGAAGAAGAAGCAAGAATGCACACAACACAAAGTATATTAGATTGTGTCAATGTACAAAAGATAAGTTAGCCCTAGAAGGATGGGCGTATATACAAGCCAGGGGAAAAAACCTCCTAAAGAGGGAAAAAGTGCCTCGGCGGTCCTAAGTGTGTTCACACACATCACTGCCTATAAATATATGGCAACAGGAATGAATCTTGTGAGACCCCCGCCCCCCCTCGCGATGCCCCCTCCTCGGGCACAGGCGGCGGAAGTAGAGTGTCAGCTTCTCGCGCGGGGCCGGTATCCACACTTGGGGCCTCGCCCACAGATGTTCGGACAAGAGACTAGCCCGACAGTTCCTCCGAAACCGATGGTTCCTCCGAACCCATGGATGTCCGGATAAGAGACTAGCCCGGTGGTTCCTCCGAACCCGAAAAAACTTCCCTCGCTCGGAAAGCACGGGCAATTCCACCAGGAAAATCATCTAACAGGAGAATTGATATAACAAGTCAAAGTCTTAACTCACCAACTGATCTGACCGAACCCAAGAGTCACATGGCCAGATCAAGGAAGAAACTTGCACTTGGTCCATAGAATCACCGCTTTTTTCCCCCTTTAGTGAGGCATAGCCGCCCGATGATTCCCTCCCACACAAAACAAGGTCTTCCTAGGACTTAATCTAACTAACGTAACTTAATCATAACTATTTGTATAGCAGGAATCCCCCGATCCAGCCTAACCCCAACAACCCATGGGTTAGCCAACCGCCCAACCACTGTATTGGTGGGATTCCTTTATAAGATGAGATCCAATATCGAAATCCAGTTCACAAAAGTAAATTCCTTCCAGTTCATCCATATCTTCCTCAACGTACGCATGGGTGTCCTAGCAACCACAAACCCATGCATAACTTGGTCAGAACCCTCTAGGATCCTACTTAGGCATCCTAGCACTTCACTCAGGGACCCCTTCGTCAATCCTTGCCCATCGTACCGAATGCGTACCATTTTAGCCATACCGAGGCTGAAAGATCCCTGTCCCCACCATGCAACAAATTCAGGGGTGCTAGCAGCAGAAGTAGCACTTCTTGGGCGGGGCACGGTCCCTCACTCGGGGCCTCGCCCATGGATATCCGGACAAGAGACTAATCCATCGGTTCTTCCAAAACCGAACCCGAAAAAACTTCCCTCGCTCGGAGAGCACAGGCGATTCCTCCAAGATAATTTTTCTCTAACGTAGTCAAAAGTCTTAACTAATTGAACTGATCTGACCAAACCCATAAGTCCCATAGTCAGATCAGGGAAAAAATTACACTTGGATCATAGTGACCAACGCTTTTTTCCTCATTGAGAGGCACAGCCGTTGATTCTTTTCCATAGAATAATTTTTTGTCCGGGATTTACTTCATCTATCGTACCGTAATAGAATTGAGTCTCAATTGAGGGATCCATCAGTCCAGCCTAACCCCATCCAGTCCCATGGGGTAGCCAACCGCCCAACCACTGTAGTGATGGGATCCAATTAGGAATTTGGTTAGGTTTTGTCCCGGGTACCAGGGAAAAGAGTTCCCAGGCCCCCTAGCCGGATATTCATGCAAACTTAAAACTAGTCACACCACTTACACACCCAATATGAAATTGCATTTTTCACAAATTCAGCTGTCTTTAAAACAATCATTTAATGAAATCATAGTGTCACTGATCATAATCCTCCAAAATCTCTGGTTGAATCCTAATTTCCAATCATTCCTTCATCGGTGTACCTATGGCATCATTGGCAACAACCAGAACGCTCACCACCTATCCACTCAGGGGCCTTTTCGATGGTTCCTAACTCATAGTACTCGGCAATATATTCACATATCAAAATGGAATCTCCATTGAAGATCAGCAAGATCAACCAATTGGTCCATATAAAAGAACCATGGACTCATCCGTCGAGGATCAGCAAGGTCAATCAACCAGATCCATGCCCGAATTCAGAAAACAACTCTTACTCCTTGTTCCAATATCTTCCACGACGCACGTGTGGTATCTTCGGTGACCCAGAGCCCGAGCACCGTATGGTCAGCACCCTCTAGGATCCTTCGCAGGTGACCTAGCGCTTCAGTCATAGGCTGCTTCCTTGGTCCCTCATCCATCGTACCGAAAGCTCACCATTTTAATCAAACCGAGGCTGGTCAAGACCTCGGCCGACCTTGGTACACGAGACGTCCTCCATTGACTCTCCGTCAAACTGTTGCAACTTTATCAGATTAGGTCTCCATGACCTCATTTACAAGACGATCAAAATGCTTCCCCAGCATTCTTGACATAAAACGGTCATTTTAAAAACAGGTCATAAATACAGTTTCTATAGCAAACTCTCGTCTTTCCACATTGTTCCACATCAATCCTCATTTATTTCATCTATATTCCCTTTCTCATCAAATATCACATCTATCCCAATTTACATCATATCTCATTCATTCACATCTTGATTCACATGACATCACATCAATTCACGTCCATCACATTACATCACATCCATTTAAACCCATCGCATCACATTCATTCATATCCATCACATTCGTTCATTCATACCCACCACATACATTCTCATAACCATCCCATGACATACATTCTATCCACATTATATCACATCACTTCTATCCACATCATATCTCATTCATACACATCCATCCAATTGTTCACCTATACGACTACCCACATCATATCTCATTCATACACATCCATCCAATTGTTCACCTGTACGACTACCCACATCTATTCATACATTCATATCTATCACTTCATATCCACATATATTCATGTCACATCACATCTCTTTTCATCATATCACATTCTTTCGCATACACATCCACATCACATTCTTTTACATACATTCACATCCATTCTTTCACATACATCCACTCACATCCTATATCATTCGTTTACATCCTGATTCACATGACATCACATCTCATCTTTTCATTTAGATTTATCTGGTTCACATCACATCTATTCACCTCACATCTCTTCACCCCTATTCACTTCACATCCATCCATCCTTTCATGCACATCTATCTGATTCACATCACACATCTCATCACATCTATTCACCTCACATCTCATCACCTCTATTCACATCACATCTATTCATCCTTTCATTCACATCTATCTGATTCACATCACACATCTCATCACCTCTATTCACATCACATCTATTCATCCCTTCATTCACATCTATCTGATTCACATCACACATCTCATCACATCTATTTACCTCACATCTCATCACCTTTATTCACATCACATCTATCCATCCCTTTATTCACATCTATCTGATTCACATCACACATCTCATCACATCTATTTACCTCACATCTCATCACCTCTATTCACATCATTTCATAGAATTTAAACATAGAATTTAAGATAATTCTAATTTTGATAAAAAAATTGTATGCATCTATTTATACATAAAAATCAACTTTAATGAGAATAACACTTTTGAATTAAAAATAAATCCTTTATGCATCTTTCTATGCATATAATCAATTTTAATGAGAATAACACTTTTGAAATAAAAATAAATCCTTTATGCATCTATCTATGCATAAAATCAATTTTAATGAGAATAACACTTTAAAAAAAATCGTTTATGCATCTTTCTATGCATAAACTCATATCTCATCATTATATCACATCACTTCTATCCACATCATATCTCATTCATACACATCCATCCAATCGGTCACCTGTACGAATACCCACATCTATTCATACATTTATATCTATCACTTCACATCCACATATATTCATGTCACATCACATCTCTTTTCATCACATCACATTCTTTCGCATACACATCCACATCACATTCTTTTACATACATTCACATCCATTCTTTCACATACATCCACTCACATCCTATATCATTCATTTACATCCTGATTCACATGACATCACATCTCATCTATTCATTCACATTTATCTAGTTCTCATCACATCTCATCTATTCATTCACATTTATATGGTTCTCATCACATCTCATTTATTCATTCACATTTATATGGTTCTCATCACATCTTTTCTATTCATTCACATTTATCTGGTTCTCATCACATCTCTTCACCCCTATTCACATCGCATCCATCCATCCATTCATGCACATCTATCTGATTCACATCACACATCTCATCACATCTATTCACCTCACATCTCATCACCTCTATTCACATCACATCTATTCATCCCTTCATTCACATCTATCTGATTCACATCACACATCTCATCACATCTATTTACCTCACATCTCATCACCTCTATTCACATCATTTCATAGAGAATTTAAAAGAATTCTAATTTTGATATTAAAAAATTTTATACATGTCTTTATACATAAAAATCAACTTTAATGAGAATAACACTTTTGAATTAAAAATAAATCCTTTATGCATCTTTCTATGCATATAATCAATTTTAATGAGAATAACACTTTTGAAATAAAAATAAATCCTATATGCATCTATCTATGCATAAAATCAAATTTAATGAGAATAACACTTTTGAAATAAAAACAAATCCTTTATGCATCTTTCTATGCATAAAATCATATCTCATCATTATATCACATCACTTCTATCCACATCATATCTCATTCATACACATCCATCCAATCGTTCACCTGTACGACTACCCACATCTATTCATACATTCATATCTATCACTTCACATCCACATATATTCATGTCACATCACATCTCTTTTCATCACATCACATTCTTTTGCATACACATCCACATCACATTCTTTTACATACATTCACATCCATTCTTTCACATACATCCACTCATATCCCATATCATTCATTTACATCCTGATTCACATGACATCACATCTCATCTATTCATTCATATTTATGTGGTTCACATCACATCTCATCACATCTCTTTTCATCACATCACATTCTTTTGCATACACATCCACATCACATTCTTTTACATACATTCACATACATCCACTCATATCCCATATCATTCATTTACATCCTGATTCACATGACATCACATCTCATCTATTCATTCATATTTATGTGGTTCACATCACATCTCATCACATCTCATCACATCTATTCACCTCACATCTCTTCACCCCTATTCACATCACATCCATCCATCCATTCATGCACATCTATTTGATTCACATCACACATCTCATCACATCTATTCACCTCATATCTCATCACCTTTATTCACATCACATCTATCCATCCCTTCATTCACATCTATCTGATTCACATCACACATCTCATCACATCTATTTACCTCACATCTCATCACCTCTATTCACATCACATCTATTCATCCCTTCATTCACATCTATCTGATTCACATCACATATCTCATCACATCTATTTACCTCACATCTCATAACCTTTATTCACATCACATCTATCCATCCCTTCATTCACATCTATCTGATTCACATCACACATCTCATCACATCTATTTACCTCACATCTCATCACACCTCTATTCACATCATTTCATAGAATTTAAGAGAATTCTAATTTTGATATAAAATTTCTTTATGCATCTATTTATACATAAAAATCAACTTTAATGAGAATAACACTTTTGAATTAAAAATAAATCCTTTATGCATCTTTCTATGCATAAAATCAATTTTAATGAGAATAACACTTTTGAAATAAAAATAAATCCTTTCTACATCTATCTATGCATAAAATCAATTTTAATGAGAATAACACTTTTGAAATAAAAATAAATCCTTTATGCATCTTTCTATGCATAAAATCAGTTTTAATGAGAATAACACTTTTGAAATAAAAATAAATCCTTTATGCATTTTTTATGCATAAAAATTAAATTCAATGAAAATAACACTTTTATAATAAAAATATTTCCATTATGCATTATTCTATGCATAAAAATTAAATGAGCATTGATGGAAGAGAAGAATATGCCGCATAGCTATTGGGCTGAGGCTGTTTCTACAGCAGTATACATCATGAACAGGACTCCAACTGCAGCCATACATGATGTAACTCCAGATGTAACTCCAGAGGAGAGGTTTACTGTGGCAGAAAACCTAATTTGTCTCATCTGAAAGTCTTTGGATGCATTGCATATGTGCATGTGCCAAATGAGCTAAGAACTAAGCTGGATCCAAAAGCTGAAAAATGTGTATTTATTGGATACTCCCTTGAGCAAAAGGGATATAGGTGTTACATTCATTTACATCACATCCATTTAAACCCATCACATCACATTCATTCATATCCATCATATTCGTTCATTCATACCCACCACATACATTCTCATATAACCATCCCATCACATACATTCTATCCACATTATATTACATCACTTCTATCCACATCATATCTCATTCATGCACATCCATCCAATCGTTCACCTGTACGACTACCCACATCTATTCATACATTCATATTATCTATCACTTCACATCCACATATATTTATGTCACATCACATCTCTTTTCATCACATCACATTCTTTCGCATACACATCCACATCACATTCTTTTACATACATTCACATCCATTTTTTCACATACATCCACTCACATCCCATATCATTCATTTACATCGTGATTCACATGACATCACATCTCATCTATTCATTCACATTTATCTGGTTCACGTCATATCTCATCACATCTCTTCACCCCTATTCACATCGCATCCATCCATCCATTCATGCACATCTATTTGATTCACATCACACATCTCATCACATCTATTCACCTCACATCTCATCACCTCTATTCACATCACATCTATCCATCTCTTCATTCACATCTATCTGATTCACATCACACATCTCATCACATCTATTTACCTCACATCTCATCACCTCTATTCACATCACATCTATTCATCCCTTCATTCACATCTTTCTGATTCACATCACACATCTCATCACATCTATTTACCGCACATCTCATCACCTCTATTCACATCACATCTATTCATCCCTTCATTCACATCTATTTGATTCACATCACACATCTCATCACATCTATTTACCCCACATCTCATCACCTTTATTCACATCACATCTATCCATCCCTTCATTCACATCTATCTGATTCACATCACACATCTATTTACCTCACATCTCATCACCTCTATTCACATCATTTCATAGTATTCAAACATAGAATTTGTGAGAATTCTAATTTTGATAAAAAAAATTCTTTATGCATCTATTTATACCTTAAAATCAATTTTAATGATCAACTTTAATGAGAATAACACTTTTGAATTAAAAATAAATCCTTTATGCATCTTTCTATGCATAAAATCAATTTTAATGAGAATAACACTTTTGAAATAAAAATAAATCCTTTATGCATCTATCTATGCATAAAATCAATTTTAATTAGAATAACACTTTTGAAATTAAAAAAAATCCTTTATGCATCTTTCTATGCATAAAATCAGTTTTAATGAGAATAACACTTTTGAAATTAAAAAAAATCCTTTATGCATTTTTTATGCATAAAGAATAAATTCAATGAAAATAACACTTTTATAATAAAAATATTTTCATTATGCATAAAAATTAAATTCAATGAAAACAATACTTTTATAATTCTATAGTTCTGCTCCCCTGGGTTAACTTTAAGAATTCGTTCATCTTTGTTTCCAAAAAGCCGGGAGGACAGAACCTCGTCCTTAGGTAAATTTTGAGATCATTCCATGTCTGGGTATTCCGATCTAGACAATTTGTCTCGCAATGGTTTCTCCATGCCACTCTCGCTGTTTCTACTATCTTCAGCCTTGCAAGAGCCATTTTGCTCTTCTCATTTTACCCAGTGACATCAAAGTACTCTTCCATTCCACTTTTCCACAGCCTCACCCAAGTTTTCCTCTTCACGCTTGAAAGGTCCAGGCTGCGATCTATAAAGAGTTTTACGAACATCCAAGTCGAGCTCTTCCTCATCGAGTTGGGGGTTATCATTTCTACCATGACGACCTCGATCCATGCTCCTATCAATACAAAAATTCTTGTTAAGTCCCTTTATTTATGACTCAAATCCGATTTTAGATTCAACTGATTCTGGGGTTCTTTCAATTGGTCAGTTCCTCACAGAATCATGAGATAAAGATATTCATATAGAACTCATCATCAGATAACAATTCATTCAAAACATATCATTCATATCTTTAACACAATAATGGTCCATTAGATCAAAATTTCCATCTGAACAGTCCTCCATGGGAATTTCAACTATACAGATTTCTAATTTGTCATCCCTTAACTTGATCCACTGGGTCAAGTGTTAACAATAAAAATTTGTCAGCACAATCCACTAATCTCATAATGATTTGCTGAAGTCATTATCATCATTCCAGTTACGAACATCATCACAGGGACTCATCCCATTCATCCTCATTGTGGTTTTACTCAGCTTATCGCTTTTCAACCAAAATTCAGGAATCATGATTTTTTCAATCAGAATCCAAATCAACTCATCAGTTCTCAACCAGAATTTTTAAATCATATCAACCACATTCGAATTCATCATCTGGATAGCATTTTTGCTTATAATTTCAAGATCTTAGATTTACTTGTATATACTGCCAGTAAAGAGGTGCAGTTATACCCTCGGTATATACGGGTAGTCACGGCCCTTGGAACTATAAGGTAAATATTATCATGTCTAGGCCTCAAGCAAGTCGGGGATTCCATATAATTGTGGTACTTCCATCTGAAGACCCAATTACTAATTTATGAATTTCAGTCTCAATATCAATTTGTATGAATTTCATCACACATTTCTAACTTTTTACTGCTACATCATAAATTTTTGACATTTTTGGCTTCTCGATTGATCCACTTTAGCCAATTCGCTCTGATACCAGCTGAAAGATCCCTATCCCCATCGCGCAACGAATTTAGGGGTGCTAGCAGCGAAAGTAGCACTTATTGCGCGGGGCAGGGTCTCTCACTCAGGGCCTCGCCCATGGATATCCGAACAAGAGACTAATCCATTGGTTCTTCTAAAACCGAACCCGGAAAAAACTTTCCTTGCCCAGAAAGCATGGGCGATTCCTCCAGGATAATTTTTCTCTAATGTAGTCAAAAGTCTTAACTAACTGAACTGATCTGACCGAACCCGTAAGTTCCATAGTCAGATCAGGGAAAAGATTGCACTTGGATCATAGAGACCAACGCTTTTTTCCTCATTGAGAGGCACAACTGTTGATTCTTTTCCATAGAACATTTTTTGTCCGAGATTTACTTCATCTATCGTACCATAATAGAATTGAGTCTCAATTTAGGGATCCATCAGTCCAGCCTCCCATGGGTTAGCCAACTGCCCAACCACAGTAGTGATGGGATCCAATTAGGAATTTTGTTAGGTTTTGTCCCGGGTACCAAGGAAAAGAGTTCCCACGCCCCCTAGCCGGATATTCATGCAAACTTAAAACTAGTCACACCACTTACACAGCTAATATGAAATTGCCTTTTTCACAGATTCAGCTGTGAAAAACAATCATTTAATGAAATCATAGTGTCACTGATCATAATCCCCCAAAATCTCTGGTTGAATCCTAATTTCCAATCATTCCTTCATCGGTGTACCTATGGCATCATTGGCAACAACCAGAACGCTCACCACCTGTCCACTCAAGGGCCTTTTCAATGGTTCCTAACTCATAGTACTCGGCAATATATTCACATATCAAAATGGAATCTCCATTGAAGATCAGCAAGATCAACCAATAGATCCATATAAAAGAACTATGGACTCATCCATCGAGGACCAGCAAGGTCAATCAACCAGATCCATGCCCGAATTCAGAAAACAACTCTTACTCCTTGTTCCAATATCTTCCACGACGCACGTGTGGTATCTTCGGTGACCCAAAGCTCGAGCACCGTATGGTCAGCACCCTCTAGGATCCTTCGCAGCAGGTGACCTAGCGCTTCAGTCATAGGCCGCTTCCTTGGTCCCTCATCCACCGTACCGAAAGCTCACCATTTTAATCGAACCGAGGTTGGTCAAGACCTCGGCTGACCTTGCTACACGAGACGTCCTCCATTGACTCTCCGTCAACTGTTGCAACTTTATCAGATTAGGTCTCCGACCGCATTAACAAGACGGTCAAAATGCTTCCCGAGCATTCTTGACATAAAACAGTCATGTTAAAAATAGGTCATAAATACAGTTTCTACAGCGAACTCTCGTCTTTCCACATTGTTCCACATCAATCCTCATTTATTTCGTCTGTATTCCCTTTCTCATCACATCATAATCATCATAATCATTCACATCACATATCACATCTATCCCAATTTACATCACATCTCATTCATTCACATCTTGATTCACATGACATCACATCAATTCACGTCCATCACATTCATTTACATCACATCCATTTAAACCCATCACATCACATTCATTCATATCCATCACATTCGTTCATTCATACCCACCACATACATTCTCATAACCATCCCATCACATACATTCTATCCAATTATATCACATCACTTCTATCCACATCATATCTATTCCCTTTCTCGTCACATCATAATCATTCACATCACATATCACATCTATCCCAATTTACATCACATCTCATTCATTCACATCTTGATTCACTTGACATCACATCAATTCACGTTATATCCACATTATATCACATCACTTCTATCCACATCATATCTCATTCATACACATCCATGCAATCGTTCACCTGTACGACTACCCACATCTATTCATACATTTATATCTATCACTTCACATCTCATTCATTCACATCTTGATTCACATGACATCACATCAATTCACGTTATATCCACATTATATCACATCACTTCTATCCACATCATATCTCATTCATACACATCCATCTAGTCGTTCACCTGTATGACTACCCACATCTATTCATACGTTCATATCTATCACTTCACATCCACATATATTCATGTCACATCACATCTCTTTTCATCATATCACATTCTTTTGCATACACATCCACATCACATTCTTTTACATACATTCACATCCATTCTTTCACATACATCCACACATCCCATATCACATACATCCACTCACATCCCATATAATTCATTTACATCCTGATTCACATGACATCACATCTCATCTATTCACACATTTATCTGGTTCACATCACATCTCATCATATCTATTCACCTCACATCTCTTCACCCCTATTCACATCGCATCCATCCATCCATTCATACACATCGATCTGATTCACATCACACATCTCATCATATCTCATCACCTCTATTCACATCACATCTATCCATCCCTTCATTCACATCTATCTAATTCACATCACACATCTCATTACATCTATTTACCTTACATCTCATCGCCTCTATTCACATCACATCTATTCATCCCTTCATTCACATCTATCTGATTCACATCACACATCTCATCACATCTATTTACCTCACATCTCATCACCTTTATTCACATCACACATCTCATCACATCTATTTACCTCACATCTCATCACCTTTATTCACATCACATCTATCCATCCCTTCATTCACATCTATCTGATTCACATCCCTTCATTCACATCTATCTGATTCAGATCAGACATCTCATCACGTCTATTTACCTCACATCTCATCACCTCTATTCACATCATTTCATAGAATTTATTGAAATAATAATTTTGATATAAAAATTCTTTATGTATCTATTTATACATAAAAATCAACTTTAATAAGAATAACACTTTTGAATTAAAAATATATCCTTTATGCATCTTTCTATGCCTATAATCAATTTTAATGAGAATAACACTTTTGAAATAAAAATAAATCCTTTATGCATCTATTTATGCATAAAATCAATTTTAATAAGAATAACACTTTTGAAATAAAAATAAATCCTTTATGCATCTTTCTATGCATAAAAACAATTTTAATGAGAATAACACTTTTGAAATAAAAATAAATTCTTTATGTATTTTTTTATGCATAAAAATTAAATTTAATGAAAGTATTACTTTTATTTAAAAAAATCCATTATGCATCTTTCTAAGCATAAAAATTAAATTCAATGAAAACAACAGTTTTATAATTCAATACTTCTGCTCCCCTAGCTTAACTCTAAGAATTCTTTCATCTTTGTTTCCAAAAAGTCGGGAGGATAGAACCTCGTCTCCTTAGGTAAATTTTGAGATCATTCCATGTCTGGGTATTCCGATTCACACGGTTTGACTCGCAGTGGTTTCTCCATGCCACTCTGGCTGTTTCTACTATCTTAATGAGAATAACACTTTTGAAATAAAAATAAATCCTTTATGCATCTTTCTATGCATAAAATCAATTTTAATGAGAATAACACTTTTGAAATAAAAAAAATCCTTTATGCATTTTTTTATGCATAAAAATTAAATTCAATGAAAATAACACTTTTATAATAAAAATATTTTCATTATGCATAAAAAATAAATTCAATGAAAACAATAGTTTTATAATTCAATAGTTCTGCTTCCCTGGGTTAACTCTAAGAATTCATTCATCTTTGTTTCCAAAAAACCAGGGAGGACAAAATCTCATCCTTAGGTAAATTTTGAGATCATTCCATGTCTGGGTATTCCGATCCAGACGGTTTGTCTCGCAATTGTTTCTCCATGCCACTTTGGTTGTTTCTACTATCTTCAGCCTTACAATAGCCATTTTGCTCTTCTCATTGTACCCGGTGATATCGAAGTACTCTTCCATTGCTTCGATCCACTTTTCCACAGCCTCACCCAAGTTTTCCCCTTCACCCTTGAAAGGTCCAGGCTGCGATCTATGAAGAGTTTTACGAACATCCAAGTCGAGCTCTTCGTCATCGAGTTGGGGGTTATCATTTCTACCACGACGACCTCGATCCATGCTCCTATCAATACAAAAATTCTTGTTAAGTCCCTTTATTTATGATTCAAATCCGATTTTAGATTCAACTGATTCTGGGGTTCTTTAGATTGGTCAGTTCCTCACAGAATCATGGGATAAAGATATTCATATAGAACTCATCATCAGCAGATAACAATTCATTCAAAACATATCATTCATATCTTTAACACAATAATGGTCCATTAGACCGAATTTCCATCTGAACAGTCCTCCATGGGAATTTCAATTATACAGATTTTTAATTTGTCATCCCTTAACTTGATCCACTGGGTCAAGTGTTAACAGTAGCAATTTGTCAGCACAATCCACTAATCTCATAGTGATTTGTTGAAGTCATTATCATCATTCCAGTTACGAACATCATCTCACAGGGACTCATCCCATTCATCCTCATTGTGGTTTTGCTCAGCTTATCGCTTTTCAACCAAAATTCAGGAATCATCATTTTTCAATCAGAATCCAAATTAACTCATCAATTCTCAACCAGAATTTTAAAATCATATCAACCACATTTGATTTCATCATTTGGATAGCATTTTTGCTTATAATTTTAAGATCTTAGATTTACTCGTATATATTGTGCCACTAAAGAGCTGCAGTTATACCCTCGGTATATATGGGTAGTCATGGTCCTTAGAACTATAAGGTAAATACCATCATGTCTAGGCCTCAAGCAAGTCAGGGATTCCATATAATTGCGGTACTTCCATCTGAAGACCCAATTACTAATTTATGAATTTCAGTATGAATATCAATTTGTATGAATTTCATCACACATTTCTAACTTTTTACTGTTACATCATAAATTTTTGACATTTTTGGCTTCTCAATTGATCCACTTTAGCCAATTTTCTCTGATACCAGCTAAAAGATCCCTGTCCCCACCAGGAGATAGATATGGATTGTAGGTAGATTTGGACATTTGTCCAAATCTACATGGAGTGGTTAGTCAAATATAGTGAGAGATGAGCATTAGCCAAGTTTGTGGTGGTTAGGGTTAGTATTAAAAAATCTTTTAATGGGGTTGAGGTCTAGTCAAAGGATCATTAGGCAAGTCTCCAATAGGAGTAACCTATGAGTTATAAATAGATTTGGATAAGTGTCTAAATCTATATTGTATGGTTGGCCAAATCTATTGAGAAGAGCATTAGGTAAGTCCTTAATTGGAGTGAGATACATGAATATGGATTTGGAGAATTGTCTAAATCTATATTAAATGGTTGGTAAAATCTAGTGGGAGGAGGATTATGTGAGTCCCCAATGGAGTGACCTTTTATATTTGGATGATTGTCCAAATCCATATTTAATGGGTTGTAACATACCCATCTTCACTAATAAAGAAATGTCCATGTAATAGATGAATTTATGGGTTTTTATGGTATAAAAATCAACGATTTTATTAAATGAGCCATTTCTACTTAAAATCTTTGAATTCTAAGCCCAAATTTAGAATCTACGCACGATTTTATCCTAATATAGGATTTTACAGCATCCAAAACAAACACCGGATCAAGCTTATACGTAAATTTTGGTTATTTTTAGTTTAAAAAACAACTACCTTTAAACCTTAATAAATGCACGACCAGGCATCCGACAAACGATCTACACCCCAACAACCAGGGGAACATCCAGGACAAAAAACTTTTCGCCCCCCTGGGCGGTCTGACATGCAAATCAAGGCCGATGTCCCAAATTTGGATACCCCATCCCAAAAAGGGACCGTACACACTCACCAGGGTACCCGTACAATGGCCGCACAAGAACTAAAGGTCGACCACCCACTGTGTGGTCCACATGCACCGTTACGTGGACACCCAAGCTGCCTCTGACCAGATAAGGTACATGTGTACCACTCCTTTCCCTATTAACCGCCACCGTACCTTTCCCCCAGAGCCATGCAAGCCACTGATCCACATCCTTTGTCCGCACACCATCCTTTCGACCGTACTTTGTGCAGCGCCCACACCCATTCCCCACAGCTATATAAACCGTAGGGTGCTCCATGTGGGCAGCACGCATTTCTGCGTAGCCTACAGTCAGTCGTGTCGTCGTCTGTACCGCCCTCTGTCCCTACGCAGTGTACTTGCTACAGTGCAGCCACCCCTCTCAACACCCCCTTATCTGCCACTTTTCAGATAAGGCAACTTTCTTCAACTCCCCCCTTGTTAGAAGACAGTGTCCTTAGCTCTTCTCTCTCTCTCTCTCTCTCTCTCTCTCTCTCTCTCTCTCTCTCCCCCCCCCGTGTAAAGAGACTTACAACAGCACCCCTCTCCCATTCAGCAAAACATTTTTGTTAAGGACATCTCACAAATCCCCCCCTCCCATCATTTGCGTGGACATCTCACAAATCCCCCCTCCCATCATTTGCGTGGACTTTAGCAAGAGGTTTTGACCTTAGAGAGGGTTCATGCGCTGTGGTCTTTTGCTCATACGGTGAGCAAACGATCTCGGAATTGAGATCTGACTGGAGCATTACGACCGCGACAACAAGCACTACAAGGCGACGTCCAAGATGGCCCCATCCTAGAAACGTCATAATATTACCTCGGGAGGAGCACGCAACAATGAGATTGGAGAAGATGCTCCTAATGCGGCTCCAACCCTCCCGTTACAAGCTCCTCAAGGAAACGGTGGCCAGGTTAGCTTGGTTATCTTTTAAAGAAGAGTTTTTTTCTTTAATATTAATGTAATAAATGTGTATCTTTTCCTTTTTTTAAAAAAATTATATGAAGCTATGATTTGAAGTGATGCTGTATTCAATGAATTGTATTGAAATTGTTATCTTTAAGAGAAAGAGTGCAAGTTTTTCCTAGCTTCGATGCTAACTCCATTCCGTGCTTGTGTAGCCGGGCGCAGTGTCATTAGCAAAGCCCAAGGTATCCCTCTCATACCATTGGGAGAATAAGGTTCACCAATTGAGGCAAGAGATTATGATGCTTTCTAGTTCTAAGGGCCCAGGCTAGTGCAGTGAATAAGCCCACCCTAGTGCGTAGACATCCCTCTGAGGGGTGGGAGGATCGAGCGACAGAGCCTGAGAAGGCAACAGGCCGTCGACTTGAGTCCTCGCCCCAGTGGTGAGCCGACGATGAGGTGTATGGTCCCATAGAGTTTTGCCCAGCATGTAGAGGCTAGAAGGCTGAATTCTAGATCATCAGCAGTATAAAGGAAAAGAATAAGAGAGCCAGTTTGGCTTGTATGGGATTGATTCATGTATAAACTTTTTTTATGAATCTTGTCTTTGGCATTATTGTACTATGGCAAAGGGCTGTTTTAACAAACCTTGTGAAAAGGGCCTTAATTAAGGAACATGTTTATTTATGTCAAATAGTGTGGTAGAATTAAACTCCATTTTGTTGCGGAGTGTATCTGCATGTAAACTATCTCCGAATACCATTCTTCTTCAAAAATTCAGAGAACTCATTGGAGAAGTACTCTCCCCCTCCATCTGACCTTAGGCACTTTACATATTTCCATGTTTGCTTTTCAACCAAAACTCTGAAATTCTGAAAGTGAGTGAACACCTCACTCTTCTCCTTCATGAAATATACCCACACTTTCCTTGTGTGGTCATCAATAAACGTCACATAATACCTGCAGCCTCCCATAGATATGGTCTTCGTAGGACCCCATACATCTGAATGCACAATATCTAGTGCATTTCTGCTCACATATCTGTTACATGGAAACACATGCTTTGTTTGCTTCCCAAATTGGCATGCTTCACATATTTTCAGCATACCTTCCACTTTAAATTTTGGCAGCCCTGTCACAATCCCTCTTGTCTGCATAGACTTCAATCTCTACACATTCACATGTCCAATCCTTTTATGCCAGATGTCTGTGTCTGCAACAATTCCTGAACCATTTGCAAACATCGCAGCACTCATTTCAGGCATGTCTACATTCAACGTAAACATTCTGCCCACTCTGTTGCCTTTTGCAAACCAACCTGCACTTGTCTTTAAAATCTTCAACATAACACCCATCAGGGTTAAACCGAACCTGCAAACCCTGCTCAATCATCTGCCCAACTGAAACCAGATTCTTTGTTATGTTCGGAACGTGAAGTACATCTGCAAGGTACTTCACTTTGCCATCCTGCATAGACAATGGCACATCTCCAACATGGGCAATTGGATGAGCAGTGTCATCCCCTGTTTCCACAAAACCTGGTCTTTCCGGGTTTTTCATCTCCTTGAACCACTCCCCATGACTTGTCATGTGGTTCGAAGCACCTGAATCCACATACCACACATCATCTTTTTGTGCTGCTTCAACATTTTCAGACATGGCATTCACAACATGCTGTATAACAAACAACCTTTCATTATCCTCATTATTTTTGCTTGAGGATGCATAGTTGTTTTGCTGCACTTTTCCATTTTGCATGTCAGCCTGCTTCTTATAACATTCTGCCTACACATGTCCAGGCGGCTTACCACAATAATAGCATTCATGTGCATCATTATACTGCCTTTGCCAATTTCCACGGCCTCTTTGACTCCCCCTGCCTCTGAATTTGCCTCTTCCACCTGCGTGTTGTTGTTGTTATTGTTGTGTATTCTGGGACTGTTACTGCTGCTGCTGTCCATAATTTTGATTACCTATTCGGCCACCTCCTCTACCTCGTCCTCTTCCTGAACTTGTGTAAAAGGCCTATTGCTCTGAACTATTTTTGTTTTGTGAAGACTGTTGGTCTTCACCCAAGCTCTTTTCTTCTATAATCAGCATAGACACCAAATCTGTAAAGTTGGGAATGTTTTCCCGAGTCTGAATAGACGTCTTGAATGCCTTGTATTGTGGCCCGAGACCACGTAGACAGACCTCCACCTTATCATCGTCATCTACTGACACACCAATAGATGCAAGGGATTCCACAATACCCTTTATCTTCAACGCATAGTCATTCACAAACATGCTCTTTTTCTCCACAGTATGAAGTTCATTCTTCAACTGTATCTTACGTGCCTTGGTATTTGTTTCATAGAGCTTTACCAAGGTGTCCCACGCTTCCTTGGGGGACTTGGCATCCTGAATGTGCCCAATCATGGTGTCCTGTATACTAATGGAGAGCCAATACATAACTTTCTTGGCTCCCTGGTTCCAGTCTTTAAACTCTTTCATATCTGCAGCAGTCGGATTTATGTCCGGTATCTCCGGTGCCTCTTCATGCTCACCTTCTATGTAGTCCCAATAGCCCTTTCCCATCAGGAAATTCATCAACTTGAACCTCCAAACATGGAAGTTATTCTTATCCAGCTTCTCAGCCACAATCTGGGTTATGCCATCATTTGACATCTTGCCAGATACACAAATTTACCAGAAACAATTCCTGCACAAACTGCTGTATTTTCTGCAGCGGTACTGTACTGCTCTCAAATGTCACAACCAGTGACTTCAATGTGCATACATACACCCAATGGCAACCGTTGACCTCTTTGCAGCACCCACAGTGTCTGCACAGTCAATCTGTCTTCCTGCAGTTCTTAAAACAGAGTTCTGCAGAGAATCGATTACTTACCCGTAGTGCTCGAAATCGCTTGCTTTCTGAAAAACGGAGGTCCAGACGCGCCCAAAACGCGTTTTCGGCCCAGAAAATTTTGTTCGATAAGACCATATAGTAGCCCTATAGCTTTACTCCCGCGAAGAAAGCTCCTCAATCAGAGATAGTTTGTCGGTGCCTCCCGTAGAGCTCCCGACAAGGGTGTAGTCACCAACACAAATAGGGAAGAGTAGTTGAAGCTCTTACCCTCGTACCACTTCTTGTGGTTCTCTTGCTTGTAGCTCAGCCCTTAGCACAAACCAGGCTCTGATACCATGAAAAGATGCAGGGGGGAAGAGAGCTTGAGCTCTTGCAAGTACACACACACACTCACAAAATCCTAATAGAGAACACACAAGGTGAGAGACTGAAAGTCTTCTTCTTCTTCACTCAACACTCAACACCATATACAAGATAAGAGTACACATAATATGAAAGGTACTCAACCAATACATACACAGATTCTCTATAGTGTGAACTCGACTAAATGAGCTTGCGCTAGAACTATGCCAGTCTCTACAATGGCTGTCACCCCCACTGGCTGCATATCACCCAAGATCTCACCAACCATGCCAGTGGTGTAAGTGTGGAACCTATCCCCCAGGCGGGTCATCAGTGTCCACCGCCTCACTGGATGAGCTCGATATCTCAACAGGTACCATCCTACTGATGACAGGTGGACCCGATTAGTCGGGTAGCTTTCCAACAGATTAAGTGAAAGCCCTACACTAGATAAATAGGTTCTCGGGCTTTCTATTCTAGAAGACTAGACCAGCGGCGGCTGTGCCTTGCATGGATGAGAAAAAAAGCGTTGTCTCTAGGAATCAAGACTAGTAGTTGCCCAAATTATGATCAATTACCCTATGGGTGATTTGATTTTTAGAAGATCACGCTCCCCCTACTGCGGGATAGGACTAGGTCTTACCTATGAATTGTATCCTTGAATCTCTGCATGGTCAAGGTGTCGATGAATAGGAAATTTTATCCAAGTTAAGACTTAGTGGACTATCTTAAGTGTTTTCCCTATTTTGGAAGGGGGGAACCTTATAATTGGTATCAGAGCCAAGCTTAGCTCCTAGGATTTGCCATTTAAGGACTGTTTTGCTAATTAATGAATTGTATCCTTGAATCTCTGCATGGTCAAGGTGTCGATGAATAGGAAATTTTCTCCAAGTTAAGATTTAGTGGACTATCTTAAGTGTTTCCCCTATTTTGGAAGGGAGGAACCTTATAATTGGTATCAGAGCTGAGCTTAGCTCCTAGGACTTGCCATTTAAGGACTGTTTTGCAATTTATGTTTTACCTAACATAATGCTAATTAATAAAAACATCTTACTAAAAACAAGTTGAATTGATGTTTGAATGATTGTAGGAAGAGGAAGATGCCTACTCAAAGTTTCTAGTTTTCCAATGCATCTTCGAGACTGCTAGTAGTCACTCCTTAAATTTCGAGTTCCGTGACACCATGGTGCAGATACTAGAGAAGATGTCCCTCCCCCATTTCTCTCGTATCGAAAGAGGATGGGGTAGAGATTTCTAGAGTCGCGCGCCAAGATATTTCTTCATCCGAGAGCGGATCAAATTGGGAATCTTACCACCGACCTAAAGTTGATTTGCTGGATTGAAAAGTTGAAGATGATCCGTTTATTTTGGTTCGTCGTGGTACTCCCAGGGCCGACACCTCTGTGACTATAGATGGGATTCGCATACCTCAGGATCACTGGCTGTATGACCGAGTGATGCAGGTCTTACTTGTTGATAGTGTAGCTGTGTTGGGACCTACCCCAATCCAGAGTCTACCACCCTTACCATCAGTATTTCGAGTCTTAGAAACTATAGCGGAACCCCCTTACTTCACCTATGTGGACCGCTCTACCCTTATGTCATAGTCAAGCTTAGGAATTTCCCTTCATGGCAAATAGGACTAATTATATTAGTCTCAGATCTTTGTAATAAAACTCGTCCTTGTAAATATTTGGAAACAAAATGATTTCAATGTTTTACTCTCCTAAATAAGCGTTGTGCAAGTATGAATCTTGTAATCTTAAAATTGTTTTTACAATGATGGCCAGGACAATCAGCCTCCACTTCCCAATGCGCTTTACACTGAATCCAGGAGAAGAAGCTCCTGCTCAAGCAAATGCAACCTCCCTCCTTTTTAAAGGAGAAGGTTCAAAGATTGAGAAGGATGCTGAAGTCCTGATTGAAGCGATGGACAATTATTTCTCTGTTGCCGGTAGTACTGGAGTAGCAAATCAGTCTATGCTTGCACGGTTTTGCCTCATCGGAGATGCTAAACTCTAGTAGAAACAGTGGTGCCGTGACAAGGGAGTCACATCAAGCAGGCCGTGAAGGAAAGATATCTTCCCCCATCCCATGAATCCATAAAGATGAATGAGTTTTTTTAGTCTTAGGCAGTACAGCTTAACTCTTGAGGACTACTATTCCAAAATTATCACTCTTCGGAAGTATGCCCCAGCTATGACTACTTCCCAGCAAGTGGCTCGTTTCTGCCAAGGGTTACATGAACCCTTAGATTCTCGCCTTAAAGCAATGAGGCCAAGCACATTTCAGGATGCTCTCATACGAGCAAAGCCCCTTGTGAAAGAAATGAGGACTGACAAAGCTAAGCCTCAAAAGAGATCTTTACCCTGAGGCAAATCCTAAAGATCAACCCTACATCAAAGCCATCGACAAAGCTTGTTCATTCTCCCCACACAAAGGTCTTCAACATGATCACAAGGATGCGATCGCCATCAGGAAGGGGGACATGTTAACCTATTCCTAGGGTTAACAAGATCTACCCGCCATTATCTTACACCAAGGAATCACGATAGATACAACAAAGGGTTATACATTCAAGATATGATGCAATAGTGTCTAAAGCTACAACTTGGACGGGCGCTCGTAATGGTGTGACGGAGTATTTATAGCGATTCCCACTTTAAGAGCATGTGGTAGCAAGTTAGAATGAAGTCCCAAGTGATGTACTTCATGGATATATTATGAGAGTAGTCATTGTAATATCATTAGGCCTCTTATGAGCCTAAAGTGCCCGGTTGGCCACAGTTTAAGTGACTGTGAACACTTATGGTGGCCATGTATATAAGTGAATATCTCTCATAATACAACATACTCTCCCATCATTGTGCAATTGAGTCTTGCTCTTGCTAATCCTCGTGGTAATCTCTCTCCCTAATGCATGCTAGTGAGTGTGTGTGAGTGAAGTGAGGTGAGAGGAGGGACAAGTGCCCATGGTGCAATGCGGCGGTGTGACTACTCGCGGCGCGGTGGAATTGCTTCTCAAGAAGTTGTAGAGCTTGGAGACCTCGAGGGTTACAAGCTCAGCCATTGGAAAGATCATCACAACAGTTGCGGTTCACCAGATAATCTCTTGTTGGATGTGTTTCAAGGGGGGTTAGGGTGAGCCATAACAATGAGAACCTCCCCTCCCCACCTTTATATATATATATATATATATATATATAAAGGGAGGAGGTGTGTTACCATATTATAGTAGTGATGTGTGTGAACACACTTAGGACCGCCGGGGCACTTTTTCCCTCACTAGGAGGTTTTTTCCCCCGTGCATTGTATATACGCCCATTATCTTCTAGGGCTTGTGATCTTTCATTTTTGGCACTCATAATACACTACTGTGTTGTGCTCAAGCTTCCTTATCTTCTTGAAGTTGTGTGTGCATTCCTGCAACCCTAATTCCAACAATTGGTATCAGAGCCAGCTTCCTCCTCCCGGGCAGCATCACCGGCACCTGCCGCTTCATCTCCTCCGATTGCAACGAGGTTTCACGAGCGTCTGCAGGTTAGTATATGCCGTGGGAGAGCCCGTAGGGCTTGGTCGTTTCAGAATTTCGATCTGAAGTCATTTCGCCCTCCGTTTTTGCATTCCAAGTACTGCGCAGGCAAAATCGTCCTACTGTGCAGATTTTCTGTCAAGATTAAAATCTGCAGGACAGGTGCCCATTCGTCTGTTTTGGGCTGTGCTACATAGCACAGGTCGATTTTATACAGGTTTACCTCTTACAGACAGCATTTACATCTAGTAGTACAGTCATTGGCCATGGCTGACAACAATGATGTATTCCGCATGTTGGCTGCTGAGGATAAGTTGGATGGCACCAACTATCCATTGTGGGCATATATGATGCGACATGTATTGGTAGCAAAGGGGTTATGGAATATTGTGCAGGGTATTGATGCACGTCCTATTGTGGCTGGGAATGCTGCAAACACATCAGAAACAGGTACTGTTGATGATGGTGCAGGCACAAGTGCTGTAGCAGCTGTTCGAGAACCACCACTTTCAGCAGAGCAGATTCGTTGGGATGGTAGAGATGCGCAGGCTCATGCCTTGATTGCGCTGTCTGTCAAACGTACCATTATCCCACATATTCGCTCCTGCAGGACTTCTAAGGATGCTTGGGATGTACTTGCCACATTGTATCAGGCAAGAAATGAGGCTCGTGTTGCTTATCTCCGAAAACAGTTGGAGAATGAGCATATGAACGAAGGTGATTCTATGGATAGCTTTTTGACAAAGATCAAGGATTTCAAAGAGCAGCTCATTTCGGCAGATGAAATCCTGTCAGACAGTTCACTTGTGCAGACTGTTTTGAATGGTCTACCAGATTCTTATCAGGGTTTTGCTTCCACTCTTCGCTTGATGATGAAAGGCAATCCCAATGCCTTATCATTTGAGGAGTTAGTTTCTGTTTTGCTGCAAGAAGACCAGTCAAGGCAAAACAGGAATAGTATGCGTGTCGCAGATCAAGCTTTCGGTGCTAGTCAGAGAAGCGGGAAAGGTAAAGCTGGCTTTTCTTCTAGTAAGCAGAAATCTGCAAATGCTGCGCAACCAAAGAAGGAAGACAAAGATGAGAAGAAGGGTGACAAACAGAAGACATTTTGCAAGTACTGTAAGGGAAATGATCATGTCATCAAAGCGTGTCCTAAGCTGGCTGCGAAAGAGGCTAAGAAGAAAGAGGCTGGTATGGCTGTTGCAGATGCCTCTCCTTCTAACAATGAATCTGCTAATGTTGTGCTAGATACAGAATGGGCATTCAATGCGCAGTGCAGTTATGACCCATCTTTGCATGACACATGTATGTCTGCAGTAGATTCAGATGTATGGTACTTTGACAGTGGTGCCACTAAGCATATCACCTCGCAGCGCAGTTTATTCACTTTCCTTGAGTCTGCTCCCACAGGGAATACTGTCACTTGTGCCAATAACTCCTCTTATCCCGTTAAAGGAGTTGGACAGATTGTGCTGAATGTTGCAAATGGCAACACCTTTACACTTTTTGATGCATTGTATGTGCCAGGGATCAAAAAGAATCTGCTGTCAGTCTCCGCATTTGCCAAAACAGGTTTGGTTGTAAAATTTGTGGATGACAGATGTACTGTTCATGATCTCTCTTGTGGTGACATCATTGTAGCATCTGGTTCACTATGTCGAGGGCTGTATAAGCTCAATATGGATGGCAAATGTGTAGAGGATTCAGCATGTGCTATTATGGATACGCAGGCTATTTCAAATGCAAAACTGTGGCATGCACGTTTTGGTCATCTGAATTTTGCAAGTTTGCTGCGCCTGCAGAAATCTGAAATGGTGTCTTCTTTGCCTAAGCTTGAGGCACCTGTCAAGCATGTTTGTGAGGGCTGCATATTGGGTAAAATGCAGCGTGCTTCCTTTCCCAAAGATGGATCAGTGAGAGCTGAACGCAGATTGCAGCTTGTTCACAGTGATGTTTGTGGTCCCATGCAAACTCCATCATTTGGAAACTACCTTTACTTCGTGACTTTCATTGATGATTTTACCAGGCATGCATGGGTATATCCTTTGAAGGCAAAGTCCGAAGTGTTTTTGTGCTTCAAACGGTTTTTGGTTATGGCTGAAAATGTGTCAGAAAGTAAGATGGGCACCCTCCGTTCAGATCGAGGGGGGGAGTATATGTCTTCAGAATTTAATGCATTTCTGGCTGAGCGTGGGATAAAACACCAATGTACAGTGCCGTATACACCACAGCAAAATGGTGTGGCTGAGAGAAAAAACAGGTCTCTCATGGAAATGGCAAGATGTATGGTTAAGAGTCAAAGTCTACCACATGGTTTTTGGCTTGAGGCTGTCATGTGTGCCACTTATGTACTAAACAGGTGTCCCACCAAAGCATTACAGGTTGTCACTCCATATGAGGCATGGCATGGCCGCAAGCCATCTGTTGGCCATTTACGTGTTTTTGGTTGCCTGGCATATGCATTAGTGCCTGTGCAACATCGCAGAAAATTGGATGACAAAGCTGTCAAATGTATTTTTGTTGGATATAGTGCTGAGAGCAAAGGCTATCGTTGTATCATCCACAGACAAAGCGCATTTTGGTTAGCCGTGATGTTGTATTTGTGGAAGATGCAGTTCAGCCCTTGGTTTCATGTACTAAGGAGACAGATATCAGCTCACGTGATGTCTATGATACATTGTTGCCTCTTTTCAGTGGTGCACAGTCAAGTGCAATACCTCATGAGGCAGTTTTTCAGCCTATGCAGGTTTTAAATGATGGCACAGATCAGCCTATATCTGATGCAGATGTGCATGATGCACTTGAGGATGACAGACAAGAGATTGAGGGCTCTAGGAATATGCCTAGATGGCTGGTGCAGACTTTGCGTGACAGCAAGTTGGATGCCCCTTTGTCTAGTCGCACTCGTTCTGGCTCTCATGGTGCCTCTTATGCGTCAGATTGTTATGCATTGGCTGTTTCTAGTATGTGCGATGAAAGTGAGCCTGTTTCATTTGATGAGGCACAAAGTTCAGAAAATTGGATGGCTGCTATGCAAGCAGAATACGATGCTATTATGAAGAATGGTACATGGTCTTTATGTGACTTGCCCCCTGGCAAGAAGGCCATTGGCACTAAGTGGGTATACAAATTGAAGCGTAAGCCTGATGGCACAGTGGATCGCCATAAGGCTAGGCTTGTTGCAAAAGGTTATGCTCAAGAGAAGGGCATTGATTTTGATGAGACTTTTGCTCCCACATGTCGTATGACCACTGTTCGTAGCATCTGTGCATTAGCAGCTCATAATGGTTGGAATGTACATCAGCTGGACATAAAGACTGCGTTCTTAAATGGAGATTTGCATGAGGAGGTGTATGTATCGCAGCCTCGTGGTTTTGTTCAAAGAGGGCAGGAAAACAAAGTGTGCAGGTTAAAAAAGGCTTTATATGGTTTAAAGCAAGCTCCACGAGCTTGGTATGAAAAAATACATGCATATTTGACTGCACATGGGTTTCAGAATAGTCCAACAGAAAGCACTTTGTATGTTAAACGTGTGGATGGTGTACATCTAATCATTGCTCTCTATGTCGATGACATGCTGCTCACAGGACCAAATGAGAGTCATATTGCTGATTTTAAGGCTGATTTGAATGCCTCTTTTGAGATGTCAGATTTGGGGCATTTGCATCATTATTTGGGGATACAATTTAAGCAGTGTGATGGAGGTATTGCTTTGTGTCAGACAAAGTATATTGAAACATTGTTGCGGAGATTTGGCCTTGAAGACTGCAAGCCTATTGCTACTCCAATGGAGACAGGTTTGAAGTTGAGTCTTCATGATGCTGGAGATCACTTTGATGTCACACTCTATCAGACAGCTGTTGGTTGCCTCATTTATGTATGCATTACGAGGCCAGACATTCAGTTTGCAGTCTCACAGGTGAGCAGATTTATGCATAGCCCAGGCATTAAGCATTGGCAGGCAGTGAAGCGTATCTTTCGCTATTTGAGCGGTACTCGGCATCTTGGGTTGTTTTATCCCAAGGGGGGATCATTGCCGCCAGATTTACATGCTTTTTCAGATTCTGACTGGGCTGGTTGTTATGACACACGCGTGTCCACGAGTGGTTTTTGCTTCATGCTTGGAAGCTCATGCATATCATGGTTGAGCAAGAAGCAGCCTACTGTGGCCACTTCTAGTTGTGAAGCTGAGTACAGGGCAGCTTTCACAGCTACGGTTGAGTGTGTGTGGCTCAGACGCCTTATGGCTGATTTGGGTGTTGGGCAGCCATCTGCCACCACCATCTTCACTGACAGTCAGAGCGCATTGGCAGTTGCGCGGAACCCAGTGTTCCATGCTCGTACGAAGCACATTGAGGTGCACTACCATTATGTCAGGGAGAGACTCTCTGCAGGAGAGATCAGTTTGGCTTATGTGCCAACACAGGATAACCTTGCAGACCTTTTCACAAAGGCTCTGCCTCGTGAGAAGTTCGAAGCTTTTCGCAAAGCTTTGGGCTTACTCCCTTTTGTGGATTCGTCCACATAGCTAGACACTTCCCTATACATGAGTGCTAGCTCTTGTTCACCGCATCACTCCAGGGGGGATTTGTTACCATATTATAGTAGTGATGTGTGTGAACACACTTAGGACCGCCGGGGCACTTTTTCCCTCACTAGGAGGTTTTTTCCCCCGTGCATTGTATATACGCCCATTATCTTCTAGGGCTTGTGATCTTTCATTTTTGGCACTCATAATACACTACTGTGTTGTGCTCAAGCTTCCTTATCTTCTTGAAGTTGTGTGTGCATTCCTGCAACCCTAATTCCAACAAGGTGGTCAGCACCTTGCCGACCACCCCCCATGTTATTTGCTCTCCGTATTGTCTCCTTCCCCACTACCCTCCCTCGCTTGGACCTTCTCCCACCTCTTTTGTCTCCTCTTCATAGCAGCTATTGGGCCCTCCCTCCTTTTGACTTCTTCTCTATCTCACTCACACATGCCCCAACCCCTCCTGCTCCTATAAAACGACCCCTCTCCTCTTAATAGTGGACACACACCCCCCCTTCTCTATGGCTTCCCCCCTCCTGTGATCCTCTCTCCTCCCCTCTCGATCTCCCTCACCCGTTCTCTCTTAGCCCCTCTTGTCAACCCCCTCATACGCTCCCTCTCCTTCTCCAACTCTCCCATTCGCTTAGTCTCTCGCTAACCCCCTCATCTTGTTCTCTCTCCCTCACTACTCTCTCACACTGTCGCTCCCTCTCCCTCACCCGCTCTCTCACACTCTTGCTCTCTCCCCTCACCCGCTCTCTCACACTATTGCTCTCTCTCCCTCACTGCTCTCTCACACTATTGCTCCCTCCCTCACCTGCTCTCTCACACTCTCACTCCCTCTCCCTCACTTGCTCTCTCACACTCTCGCTCCCTCTCCCTCACCCGCTCTCTCACACTCTTGCTCTCTCCCCTCACCCGCTCTCTCACACTATTGCTCTCTCTCCCTCACTCCTCTCTCACACTATTGCTCCCTCTCCCTCACCTGCTCTCTCACACTCTCGCTCCCTCTCCCTCTCCTGCTCTCTCATACTCTCGCTCCCTCTCCCTCACCCTCTCTCTCACACTCTTGCTCCCTTTCCCTCACTCGCTCTCTCACACTCTCCCTCCCTCTCCCTCACTCGCTCTCTCACACTCTCGCTCCCTTTCCCTCACCCACTCTCTCACACTCTCCCTCATCACCACCGTTGTCTCACACTCTTGCTCCCTCTCCCTCTCTCCCTCTCTCTCTCTCCCTCTCTCTCTCTCTCTCTCTCAACCCCTTTCACACTCTCTCTCTCTCTCTCTCTCTCTCTCTCTCTCTCTCTCTCTCTCTCTCTCTCTCTCTCTCACTTCCACTCTCTCTATCCATGTAGAATAGTATAAGAAAAGTCTCTCTCTTTAAGTTTAGTTTATTTTATCCAAAACCAGATAAAGTTGAGTATTTAATTCTCACTTCATTTAGAGAAAATGTTCATAGCCTAGTAGTTAAGTTTTCTTTTATAAGCAAGAGAGTTCCCACTAAAGATTTATCACTATTAAGAGGATATCCATGCCCAAATGAGAAAGCATCCGGCCTTTTTTCCTAGAGAATAGCTTATGGTGGACGTGCGGAGCGAGGTGGGAGGGGTCGTTTGAGAACGGATGATTGTGGCAAGGTGATTCTACAAAGGAGCTTCTTTGACTGGGATTAAAGAAGGACGTCCTCAGGTATGTTACATAATGCTTTGCTTGTTAGAGAAACAAGGCTGAAAGGGTAAGATGCCATGCAAGTTGCACCCTCTAGTCATTCTCCAAATGAAGTGGGAATGTATCAACATGGATTTTATCACAAGTCTTCCTTCTGTACAAATGTCCCCCTTGGCTTGTGTGAGAACCTCCTCCCACCTATAATATTTAAATTTCCAAATTTTCCCTCCCTAGCTTGCATGTGAATCTCCAATCCCCACCTATATATAATATATCTATATTTTAAAAAAGGGAGGTGACCACAACACCTTACCAACCACCCCCACGTTATTTCTCTCCCTCTCGTCTCCTTCCTCATATAGCCCCCCCTCCCTTGCTTGGACCTTGTCCCCACCTCCCTTGTCTCCTCTTCACAGTTTGGCTACTACTGCCCCCCCTCCCTTGACTTCTTCTTGCTCTCTCACTCACACATGCCCCAGCCCCCTCCCGCTCTCCTATAAAACCACCCCCTCTCCTCTTAATAGTGGACAGACCCCCCCTCTCTACGGCTTCCTCCCCCCTCTTGTGATCCTCTCTTCTCCCCTCTCAACCACCCTCACCCGTTCTCTCTTAGGCCCCTCTTATCAACCCCCTCATGCACTCTCTCTCCTCCAACTCTCCTATTGGCTTAGTCTTTCGCCAACCCCCTCATCTCGCTCCCTCTCCCTCACTGCTCTCTCACACTCTTGCTCCCTCTCCCTCACCCGCTCTCTCACATTTTCGTTTACTCTCCCTCACCTGCTCTCTCACACTCTCCCTCCCTCTCCCTCATCGCCGCTTTCTCACACTCTCCCTCCCTCTCCCTCACTGCCGCTCTCTCAAACTCTCGCTCCCTCTCCCTCCCTCCCTCCCTCCCTCCCTTTCTCTCTCTCTCTCTCTCTCTCTCTCTCTCTCTCTCTCTCTCTCTCTCCTCTCTCTCTCTCTCTCTCTCTCTCTCTCTCTCTCTCTCTCCCCCCCAACTTTATCTTTTGCTCTCTCAACCCCCTTCTACACTCTTACTCCCTCTCCCTCACCTGCCCTCTCTCACTCTCACTCTCGCTCCCTCTCCCATTCCCTTCCCCCCCCCCTCTCTCTCTCTCTCTCTCTCTCTCTCTCTCTCTCTCTCTCTCTCTCTCTCTATGTCACTCCATGTCTCTCCCCCTCATATCGCTTCCACTCTCTCTATCCACGTAGGATAGTATAAGATAAAGCTCTCTCTTTAAATTTATTTTCTTTTATCTAAAGCCATATAAAGTTGAGTATTTAATTCTCACTTCATTTGTTGAAAATGTTCATAGCCTAGTGGTTAAGTTTTTCTTTTATAAGCAAGAGGGTCCCCACCAAAGATTTGTCGCTCTTAAGAGGAGGTCTCCACCCATAAGAACATGAGGGTAAAAAAGTAAAATTACAACAAGAACAAACGTTATATATAACTTATTTGCATATTGCATAAACGAACATAAATATGTTGGTCAACGTGTGTGTGTGTGTGTGTGTGTGTGTGTGTGTGTGTGTGTGTGTGTGGAGAGAGAGAGAGAGAGAGAGAGAGAGAGAGAGAGAGAGAGAGAGGGAAGAGAGACAAGGGAGAGTGTTCAAGAGAGACATAGAGAGAAAAAAGAGTGAAGGGGAGAGAGAGAGAGAGAGAGAGAGAGAGAGAGAGAGAGAGAGAGAGAGAGAGAGGGGGGGGAGTGAGATAAGAGAGATATAGAGATGGAAGAGAGAGATAGAGATGGTAGGAGAGAGAAAGAGATAGATGGTAGGAGAGAGGAGAGAGGAGAGAGGAGAGAGATATAGACAGAGAGAGTGAGAAAGGATATACATACATACATACATACATACATATATATATATAGGAGATCACACACACACACACACACACACACACACATAGAGAGAGAGAAGGGAGAGTGATACAAGAGAAATATAGAGAAGGGAGAGAGAGAGAGAGAGAGAGAAAGACATGGTAGGAGAGAGAGAAGAAAGAGAGGGATATAGAGAGAGATGGTAGGAGATGGTAGAGAGAGAGAGAGAGAGAGAGAGAGAGAGAGAGAGAGAGAGAGAGAAATGGTAATAGATAGAGAGAAATGGTAATAGATAGAGAGAGAAAGGGAGGAGCTATGTTGGAGAGGAGGAGCTAGGATGGGTTGGGCTAGAAGGTGGTTGGGAGAGTTAGAGAGAGAGTGTTCAAAGTAGAGAGAGAGGTAGCCAAGAAAAGCTCCCTCATTAACAATCCCCTTGTTTCATTACACAGACTGGGGAGTCCATGTGAAGATGCCATCATGTGGTGTTAGAAATGTAACTCCAATAAAAGATTATATTAGGCATTAACCGATATTTGGTTTATCTCTACCCCTTGCTTTCTAATGAGTGCCAAGGACGTGGGTGTACTCTCCTAGTTACATGCTATTCTAGGCATGAGGTTTCATTAGTATTGGGTGCTAGCCCTACACCTAGCTCTTCCTTACTGTGCTTCAAGTTGCATGACTATCTTCTTTGCACCTAGCATGCTTGAACTCACTAAATATGGACAAGGGATTAAGCATGCCAACTTTCAAATACCCTTCATATAAGGTAGCCTCTATTGGAGCTCACACCTTGCTAGGCTTTGAGGGACCCTTAAGTTTGCAAAGCTAGAGCACCTACATGCACATATATTTGAGAAAATGAGAACTTTGTCTTCTTCTCTCCTCCCCTTTAATTTTTTTATGCACTACACTTCAATGGATCATAATGGGAGAAAGTAAGAGTAATAATAGATTTAATTAAACTAGACTAACAACAATGTGAGAGGAAATATAACCAGATAGAGAATTAACATCATACACAAAAACAACCTTCTTTGTATGCATGGACAACTTCCCTCCTTTTTTCCATGCATGAGGAAACCCTCTTAGTGTGCATGTACAAAAGTAACTGTAAGAGCTACCACAACGTTGTCGTCATCGACGATGGCTAGGATGCCACAAACGATGGATAAACGATGCCCCCCATGGATCAACTTCTCATGGCTTCAAGTGTCAATATATGTTGGCTTCAACATGTTGCCTTTTCTCATGGCAATATCTACCATTTTTTTAAACTTCTCTCTTTGTCAGTCATATGCACCATTATACCTATGCAAGGCAACACTCTCTACTTATATACACGAAGAGCTCCCATAACATCGTCATTAATGATGATGGCTAGGATGTACTCTCTAGTGAGAAGGTGCATCAGTGGGTGTTTATTTCAAAAACTTTTTAAGAAAGAAATAATGTGTATATTTCAACCCAAAGAAATTGATATAAATTTGTGTTTTTAGTGGCATGGCCATATCAATTGATAGATTTCTTCTTAATAAAATGGTTGTGCTTCCATATATGATGACTATGCTTCAATATAAAAATTTGTGGCCTGTTGTCAACCCAAAAAATATTAATTTAAATTAAGAGTTAATACTAGCAATATCAATTGATAAAGTGATTTTTATAAAATGCTTATTTGTCCATATGCAATTATTGATTACTAATCTTACTTGAATTTTTTGGTCTTTGAGCAAAGGATGGTCAAATTCTAGCTACTTTTGCTGAGAGATGAGGATCCAATCTATCATATCTCCATCAGGCCTTATTGAAGCCCTGATGGAGGTGTTATTACAGCCTGTACTCGCTTCTTCATCCCTCCACTTCCAACTTTCATTTTCTCTATGTTGCAAAGTTGCCTTCTTCTTTTACGTGGCCCTAGTGCTGTCCTTTCTCCTTAAAGCATTAATATTTTTCTCCAAGTCTTGAATTGTTTCTTTGTTTGCCATAAGCTTCTCTGCATACAACCCATTTAGTTTTTTTTATTTCAGTGTTCTCTATCTGTAGAAAATCCCTCTGATGTTCTGCAACCATCGCTTTTGTTTCCAAGTGTTGGGCATAACCCAGCAAACCTTGTCTACCACCCATCACCCGTGAAATGTAGTAGGTTTGTAATATTGTAAAATGGAGGTGGTGCATTTGTAAATGGATCCTTGGGATACATTGACCCATCGGTCCACAAGTCTAAATGACGCTCTCCATTATTCCTCCTTTGCTCTTTTTCCTCATAACATAAAAAAAATCTCTTATTTCGTTTCTTCAAAGGTTGGTACTCAGATTGTATGTCCACATGAAGATGGTAAGTATCATATGTTCTTTTACATGCACCATTTCTACTATTGTTACTGAGAATTTGAGTGTCTCCATGTGTTGTTGAAGGTGGATTAATTGGAATCCCCAAATTTGGATTAATATTCTCATTTGCAAAGCTAGTATTTTTTGTCATCATAAAACATATTAAAGAATTGAAACAAGAATTAACTTGATTAGTAAGGATGTTTTTTTTTTAAGTTTCAGAAGGAAAACCCCCAAGGTCAAGATGATGATTAAAGCTTTTCTCGAATCTATTAAATGCATAACTACCTCAAATTTGTGAAATCTTGGTTTTGACAAGTTTTACGTGCATCCAACAAAGAATGCCACCTCATGATGAAACCTCATTGAAAGAATATGTATATTTTAATATATTTAAACTAATTATTATAATAGTAAAAAAAATCAACCGAATTGCAAATTTGGATATGTTTTAAACCTTTTTTATTTTCTCTCTCTAAGCTGAGTTGGCACTTCTTACAGGGCCCAAAATTGAGTCCACATTTCTCCTAATGTTACTCCTTAGATCATGTTCCTGTCTATGCTTATTTAGTGTGTGTGAGAGAGAAAAAGAAGTAGTATCAACAAGAGAAACCATAGCCAAGTGTTACAAAATAAAGAAGACAAGGCATATACAAGTTACAACAAGGAGGCGGATAAGGTGGCTTAGTGAGATTCTCCATGGGACTTTGAATTAATCAAAACATAATGATAAGAGAGAGGGGTTAAAGTAGCAATGGCTCAAATTCTGAGCTCTAAAGAGTCTGTAAAAAGGTGAACAAAAGATTTTTATTTTAGACTAAGAAGAAGGAGAGGGGATAGTGGGATGATTGGTGGTCCAAAGGGCAAACATATTATTACATGGAAGCACGACATGGGATGATTTGTACTTTGAGGTAGTTGTACTTTAAGTCCCTTGTCTCTATAGCATGGGATGATTGGTGGTCCAAAGGGCAAACATATTATTACATGGAAGCACTACCCTCCATTTTTGTACGTGTTAAGATTAGATACTTAAGATAAGTAAGCAAAAGGAAACATAGAGCAAGAAACTATATTTAAGGTTGTAAGATGCTTCCTTAAAGGGAGCCCCCTCCCCAACCCCTCTCTCTCCCTTTGTCTCTCTCTCACTCTCTTTCTCCCACTCCCTTGGTCTCTCTCTCACTCTCTCTCTCTCTCTCTCTCTCTCTCTCTCTTTCCCACTCACTCACTCTCTCTCTCTCTCTCTCTCTCTCTCTCTCTCTCTCTCTCTCTCTCTCACTCTCTCTCTCTCTCTCACACACACACACACACACACACACACACACACACACACTTACTCCATATGTGCTTATATGATGTGTAATGTCACAAATTGCATGAGAGCTTACTTTACTAGGGTCCTTTACTTTTGAAACTCTTTCACATTAGACCTATGGGTTGTTGTGACTCAGCCGCACTTGTGTACATGAATTTTCATCATAACCATACAAGGGATGGTGGTGCAGTTATGTTTTTTTGGCACCTACTGCCTATGGGTTGCTGCAACTTTTTTGCGCCTCTGTACGTGATTGTTCATTATAATCTTACAAGGGATGGTGGTGGGCAGTAACGTTTTTGTGGCACCTGCTCCTGCTATGATGAAGGCGAAACCTCTTCTCTGCCTCAATCATAAACCATATATTAGAATGGAGGGGGGTTCTCTAATAACTCACACTAGCCTATCTGCCTTCTTATTGAGCATTACACAATGTCTCTCACACTTGCCTCCTGCAGGGAGTCCTTTTGCCTAGGTACACAAGTACTTAAGAAAAACATTATTTTTTCATACTTGAATAAGTTGGGATTTTGAAAGTGATTAAACTAATCTTTGGAACTATATTCATGGGCAACATTACGTGTTTTAGCTCTGAATATTGCTGGATCAAAGCTTTGTTTTAACTTTTTTTTTTTTGCATAAAATCGAAAGAGTATTGCTTTGAACCATGAATACACATGGTTAAGATGGGTTCATTCTGGCCATGATCATCACTCTCTTTATATTGCACCTACTCATACTAAAGATACACTACAGACGGTTATGAGTTGCCCAGCCCAGGGCACACACCAGATTTACAACTATCCTCTAAATCTCTGTTGATACAGTCCTACACCTTACCCTCCTTAAATTGAATCAGCTGATCCTCTAAATTGTTTTCTTAGGTCAGATGCGACTTTAAACAACCCTGTTCTTTAGCCGGTGTAATAGGGTAAAGGAAATGGTCATATAAATGCATTTACCTTGTCCAAATACCTTGCGAGCAGGGTTATGCATGAGGTCTATGGTCGCTTAAGATAAGTGCAAAAAATGCTTTTTGAAATATCTTGATCTATGTCATGTGGAATAGGCCAAGTTCTTGCATGCATGTTTGTCAAGTCAAGGGACACTAATGGAACAAGTTTGGGCTCCATCAGCTCTCATGCAGGTAGGCTGGGTCAAAAAAATAGGTAGTGTGTAGCTTCTTCTTTTTTAATAACTAAAAATAGCTATCATTAGGTTGGGATAAGTTTTGGCTTGCCTATCCATAGTGGATAACTAAACCATCATATGAAATCCTATTGAATTATGATTGTCCAATAATGAGATTTTTAAAATTAAGTATATTTGCGGGGAGGAAGAAAATTCTAGGAAAGATTTTGGTAGAGTCTCCCCAGCATTTTGAATAAAATTTTAATTGAAATAAGGTAAATATATTAAAAACAATAAAATATAGGGTGCACCTACCTTTTTGTTATTAAATAGCTTAATTAAGGATTAATTGTACTTAATCCCAACTTAAAAGAGTAGATTTACAAGAAAAACATGAAAATTTCTTGAAATATGGCACAAATCATGTACAAAATTACATAAAAAATATGGCAAAACTTTATTAGGGATCTGATGTAATCCCTAATTGAATTTAGCTTGCCATCTTATGCATTTATGATGAGAAAAAAAAATAAAAAACATATAAAAGTAATAATTTTTAGGTTTTAGGCCTATTGGATGATCTACTTGAAGCCTGTGTTTGTTGTTGGAATGAAAATCATATAAAAACAACAACTTTTAGGTTTTAGGCCTATCGAATGATCTACTTAAAGCCTGTGTTTGTTTGTTGTTTGTGTTTGATCTAGAAAGCTCTAGAGCAAATCATTTTACTCTTCTAGTCTTCTCAGGCTACTTTTTGATGAAAAAGTAGCCTGTGTTTGTTTGTTGTTTGTGTTTGATCTAGAAAGCTCTAGAGCAAATCATTTTACTCTTCTAGTCTTCTCAGGCTACTTTTTGATGAAAAAGCAAAGGGGCAATAAGTGTAGTCGGGCACTAGCCTCTTTGGTTTTGCTGTTCCGAATAAAAAGAGGACGTTGAGGAGGGTGACATGGCCTCTATGTGCCATGTCATATTGCCGAACTTCGATAATATAATGTGGTAATTTTTTTGAAGTTTGGCAATATGACGTGGCACATAGAGGCCACATCAACACGTTCAAAAGATGGCCTACACGCGCAAATATAAGCTCTAATTTTGTTGGCCTATACAGTTGATTTTGCTGAAAGAGGAATAGCTTGTATGCATGGACATTGGTGAGGTTGACATGGCCTCTGACTGCCATGTCATATTGTTGAACTTTGGCAATATGACATGGCAGTCAAAGGCCATGTCAACCTCCTCAACAACTATAAGTGGAGAGCTAGCCTTTCGTTTTTCCTCACTCGAGCATTCGTTTTTCCTCAATTGAGTGTTCAAGCGTCCCTAGGTTCGTCAATTAAGCATTCAAGCGTCCCTAGGTGTTCATGCATTCAATCATTTTTCCTCAATCAAAGACCTCCAATGCATGCCACTACCATGCAATATATCACATGGCACCGGGCACACTATGAAAGAAACATAATCCTACCATAATCTCAGCACTAACTTAGACTTTAATACCATCATAAAATTCATGATAGCTAGAAAGGCTCAAAGTAAATAATCAATTTCATAATTAAATAATTTAGGTAAATAAAAACTCAATTAAGAAGAAGCACAGAAAGCTAAAATCTATATTCATCAAATTTTCTCTGTTGAAATAAGAGCCTACAAAACCAATGGCAGTTAACTGAGCAGACGATTTAGGCAGGCCCACCTACAAAAATTTTTAAAGAGGCCACCTAAGCAAAACAAGTGGTGGGCATTGTCGAATCCATTTGTTAAAGTCACTTGTGATTTTTGTCCGCCCAAGTGGGTTTTTCAACACTTATTATATATTTTATTAATTTTTCCCCACTTAAATGAGCACATCACAATGTAAACAAGGAATGTCGAGCTAAGTATAATGCTAGCATCCCATTCACATGTACACTAGTAGCATTAGACACCATAGTTCTCAGATACACAACGACCGCCCTAGTTTGGGTGCCCAACCACTTATAAGTTTTGTATAAATAATAATGATTAAAATGAGAACACACTTCCCTTGTCAAGATTAGAGAGCTCTTGTATTCTCTTGCTATCCTCTTGCTCTTGTGTGGTTGAGAGTGTGTGAGTGAGTGAGAGAGGCATTTGGTTATCTATCTCTACCCATGGCAACTATGCTATGAGGGGATAGTGTCCAATGCAAGCCTAGTAGTAAAACACTAAAGCGACGACAATGGAGTGGTGCGACGACAATGGAGTGGTCAACATCAATTAGCTGCATTATGTGGTTGGAGGGCTTCCCTTGGGAAGCTCTAAATGAGCATCACTGACGAGCATCCCAACGACAAGTAAGTCTTTCTAGTGTGTTCTTAGGATTGGGTCTTTGGCTTAACATTGACGCCGCTCTGTCGGGGAAGCATGGCTAGCCTTGTCTTGTGTGACTATTCATTGAGCTTGTGTTGCATTTTCTCCATTTTATGGGCTCTATGAGTGGACATCAGAGACGATAAGGTTGGAGGAAGATGAAGAATAAGGGTTTTTTTCTATTTTTGTTGTGATTTTGGTTTCTATTTTTGTTTGGAAGCATTTTAATATGTTTTTTTTGTGGTAGATGGTGGTTGGTTTATGTGTGCCGAATAAATTTTGGGTGAAAAAAAAGAAAGAAAAAAAACGTTTGTCTTCTCTCTGTTAGTTTATCGACATCATCTAATTAGTGAGAAAATTGATTAGAAAATTAGTCTAATTTAGTCACTACATTACCTTTTAGCTTTGCATTAGGATCATTCTTAGTTTATTCTTGCATTTAGGCATTTAGGAATTAATTAAAGGATTTTTTAAGCTATTTATAGAAAGAGATTAGAGGGGATTAATTGCTAATATCTTCTTCAATCTTACCCAAAATTCAAAACTAAGCATAGACTTGGATTCCTGACAATCAGATTGAGCTAGCCACTATAACTTCAAATTAATGCTAATTTACCCAAAATTCAAAACTAAGCATAGACTTGGATTCCCGACAATGAGATTGAGCTAGCCACTATAACTTCAAATTAATTAATTGCATTAATTTGAAGTTATAGTGGCTAGCTCAATCTCATTGTCGGGAATCCAAGTCTATGCTTAGTTGCATTAATTTGAAGTTATAGTGGCTAGCTCAATCTCATTGTCGGGAATCCAAGTCTATGCTTAGTTTTGAATTCTAGGTAAGATTGAAGAAGATATTAGCAATTAATCCCCTCTAATCTCTTTCTATAAATAGCTTAATACATCCTTTAATTAATTCCTAAATGCCTAAATGCAAGAGTAAACTAACTAAGAATGATCCTAATGCTAAAAGGTAAAGTAATTAATTCCTAAATGCCTAACTAAGAATGATCCTAATGCAAAGCTAAAAGGTAATGTAGTGACTAAATTAGACTAATTTTTTAAACTAATTAATCAATTTTCTCACTAATTAGATGATGTCGATAAACTAACAAAGAGAAGACAAACGTTTTTTTTTCTTTCTTTTTTTTCACCCAAAATTTATTCGACACACATAAACTCACAAACCAACCACCATCTACCACAAAAAAAAAATATTAAAATGCTTCCAAACAAAAATAAAAACCAAAATCACAACAAAAATAGAAAAAAACCCTTATTCTTCATCTTCCTCCAACCTTATCATCTCTGATGTCCACTCATAGAGCCCATAAAATGGAGAAAATGCAACACAAGCTCAATGAATAGTCACACAAGACAAGGCTAGCCATGCTTCCCCGACAAAGCGGTTTCAATGTTAAGCCAAAGACCCAATCCTAAGAACACACTAGAAAGACTTACTTCTCGTTGGGATGCTCGTCGGTGATGCTCATTTAGAGCTTCCCAAGGGAAGCCCTCCAACCACATAATGCAGCTAATTGATGTTGACCACTCCATTGTCGTCGCTTTAGTGTTTTACTACTAGGCTTGCATTGGACACTATCACCTCATAGCATAGTTGCCATGGGTAGAGATAGATAACCAAATGCTTCTCTCACTCACTCACACACTCTTAACCACACAAGAGCAAGAGGATAGCAAGAGAATACAAGGGCTCTCTAATCTTGACAAGGGAAGTGTGTGTTCTCATTCTAATCATTGTTATTTATACAAAACTTATAAGTGGTTGGGCACCCAAACTAGGGCGGTCGTTGTGTATCTGAGAACTATGGTGTCTAATGCTACTAGTGTACATGTGAATGGGATGCTAGCATTACACTTAGCTCGACATTCCTTGTTTACATTGTGATGTGCTCATTTAAGTGGGGAAAAATTAATAAAATATATAATAAGTGTTGAAAAACCCACTTGGGCGGACAAAAATCACAAGTGACTTTAACAAATGGATTCGACAATGCCCACCACTTGTTTTGCTTAGGTGGCCTCTTTGAAAATTTTTGTAGGTGGGCCTGCCTAAATCGTCCGCTCAGTTAACTGCCATTGGTTTTGTAGGCTCTTATTTCAACAGAGAAAATTTGATGAATATAGATTTTAGCTTTCTGTGCTTCTTCTTGATTGAGTTTTTATTTACCTAAATTATTTAATTATGAAACTGATTATTTACTTTGAGCCTTTCTAGCTATCATGAATTTTATGATGGTATTAAAGTCTAAGTTAGTGCTAAGATTATGGTAGGATTATGTTTCTTTCATAGTGTGCTCGGTGCCATGTGATATATTGCATGGTAGTGGCATGCATTGGAGGTCTTTGATTGAGGAAAAATGATTGAACGCATGAACACCTAGGGACGCTTGAATGCTCAATTGACGAACCTAGGGACGCTTGAACACTCGATTGAGAAAAAACGAATGCTCGAGTGAGGAAAAACGAAAGGCTAGCTCTCCACTTATAGCTACTGAGGAGGTTGACATGGCCTTTGACTGCCATGTCATATTGCCAAAGTTTAGCAATATGACGTGGCAGTCAAAGGCCATGTCAACTTCACCAACGTCCACGCATACAAGCTATTCCTCTTTCAGCAAAATCAACCGTATAGGCCAACAAAATTAGAGCTTATATTTGCGCGTGTAGGCCATCTTTTGAATGTGTTGATGTGGCCTCTATGTGCCACGTCATATTGCCAAACTTCACCAAAATTGCCACATCATATTATCAAAGTTCGGCAATATGACATGGCACATAGAGGCCATGTCACCCTCCTCAACGTCCTCTTTTTATCCGGAACAACCTTTGCCTTTGCCTTTTCCTTGACCAACACATAATATAAAAAGTGGTGGATATACATAAGTGGTGGATATACATCGCTCTTACCAACATAACTCCTTTGTCCTCAACATCATGTCTGAGGCATGAGTCTTCCATCAACATAAATTACATAAAGCTGATGCATATGTCTCTAGTGCTGTAAGTTGGGGGAGAGAGATTTTATTCTCTCCTACGAGAGAGACTTTGTTAAAGAAGAGAACATGCCCTTGATCAGCCTTAGTAACACACCTAACTTCCTTAAGCCTATGTTTCCATTCTTTGGTCCATTCTTAATGCCTTAACAAAAGGCCATTATATTTATAACTCTCTCTCTCTCTCTCTCTCTCTCTCTCTCGCGCACACACACACACACACACGCATGCATGCACACACACACACACATGTATAGATATATGCACACACACCACACACACACGCACACACACACACACACACACACACACACACACACGAGTGCTTCTAACATGTTCTTATGCATGCAAGAACAAGGAGCATATGAGGATTTAAAAGTGGTCAAGAGCATGATAAAACAAGTCTTTTACAAGTTTTATTGTTACCCTATTTTGTTTTTGTGTGCCTTAGAGAGAGAGAGAGAGAGAGAGAGAGAGAGAGAGATTCACTCAACCTATAATTATCTAATACTCAACTCCCCATTGGATTCTATATGGAACTTAACTATAATTATTTTGTAATTTCTCCTCATCATCATTGTGCCTTTAGCCTTGGTGAAGTAGTTAATCAATTTTGTAAAATTATTGAGGACTTGGGTTTAAAAACTTCTATTTAAATTTTGTAAAACTGCAAGGAGGGGAGAACACCAACGCACCAAAAATGAGTCATGAAACATATGCTCTCTCTTTTGTTTCATCATGTTTACTCTACAACATCAGTTACCATGCTCACGGGCAAAGAGAAATAAAAGAATAATAAATAACATAAAAATATTTATTGGTAAAAATTATTATTTTTTTACTTTTTTAACATTGAAGTTAAACTAATCCTAACCCTAATAAAAATGGTAACGCAAATGATATTTGGTAATTATTTATCTAGGACCTCCTAACTAGTGCTTCTCTCTCTCTCTCTCTCTCTCTCTCTCTCTCTCTCTCTCTCTCTCTCTCTCTCACACACACACACACACACACACAGGCACACACACACACACAGGCACACATCCCTCACTATCTCTCTCTCTCACACACACACATCTCTCTCTCTATCTCTATTATGGAGGCTTTGCTTATTTTCCCCAACAATGATACATGTGAGATGAGGGTGCCTTTGAGCAATGGCAAAGGCTTTGTGAACAAAGAATTTCTTATTCACAATCATAGAAATTCTTTGTGAACAAAGAATTTCTTATTCACAAACATTTTCGAATAAGAAATTCTTTGTTCACAATCATAGAAATTCTTTGTGAACAAAGAATTTCTATGATTGTGAACAAAGAATTTCTTATTCGAAAATGTTTACCTTCACAGTTCAAGGGTTTAGAGGTGATCACAATCATAGAAGATAAAGAGACACGTGTTGCCCTTGTTCCATTTTAAGATATAGAAGGCAAGTAGCTCTACCTCCTTGATGACCTGATATCTCTTATATATGAGGTATGTGTAAGCTCAAAAGCCAATACATCAATTGGTACCTCTAATTATGTGAATGAAAGTTCAACAAATTCTGATATAGTGTGCTACAGAAGACAATTGTATTAGATGCAGTGCCTCTATACACCTAGTTACCCAACCATGAGTACTTTCACCCTTGAACATGAGGAAAAAGAACACTTTGACAAAGTTGGTGAGGCATATACCATGGGTGTTTAAGGTGAATGAGCTTCCTGGGTTCTATGATGGGGATGTAATATTTGAGTTTCTTGCCACCATGGGTTCTGCAGTAGGCATGGATGGTATGGATCATAAGTACGATGGCCACATGTGGACAAAGGCAGCTACATCGAATGTCAACTTTCCAGGGGTGTGTAGGATAAGCCATTGCATTGGTGAAATGCATTGTTTACACACCACATGCCCTTGGTATTTAAACAATGGCTTCCCTAATGACATTAGTTTCAAAGGATGCATAAAGAAAACTTGTGAAGTTGGTGTCCTAGCCATTAATGATGGAAGGCTCAATTGTCACTATTACAAAAAGCTAGCTACTTGCAAGGCATCTTGTGCGTGCTATGTGTATTATGTCATGCCTAGTGATGATAGTCTAACACAGCTTCTAATACACACCGGAACTCATTCATATGATGGTGTCCAGGACGGAACATCAAAGGCATTGATTGATAAGATTAAAGCAATGGTTTAAAGAGTAATTGCAGTAGATGCAGGTGCTGCTCTAAGGAAGGTGCAAATGTGTGTTGCCAAGGAGTTGGTGTTAACTTCACAAGTCTAAGAAGGAGATCAAGGACATGAGCCCGGTGATAAAGAATTTAATAATGTGCTAGAAGAATTCGGCTCGCTAGTTGAGAACAAGTGGTGAGTTAAATTAGAGAAGTATTTGTTAAGGCCATATATACAAAGTGATTAAAATATCCTTTCTTTTAGGTTTTGAAGGTCAATAACTCACGCACACTTAGGACCACCTAAGTCATCATTTGGATATGAAGAGACTCCAAAGGGCAGTAGAGTAAAGTGTTTGGGTTATATAGGTAGTAGTAAGTGTGGTCGCATGATTGTAGGATGTGTAAAAGGAGTACTTGCACCATCTTTTTTTCCAACAAGGTCCCATGTTGCTGGAAAAGTAGTCAAATGATGTGGTTTTACAATAATGACATCATGCATACATGGGCTGTGGACAAGAACATTAACCATCCCCCACACAATGTGCCTAGTATATGGCCAGTGGTTGAAGGCACAAATATGATCGTTGAGGAGGTAAATGCATTGGTGCTTGTAGGGTATAACTTACAGAGTAAGCCATTGGGAAGGGAGCAACAAACTCCATTGAGCTGAAGTCAACCAGAAGTGCCTAGAGGAGAGACAAACACATTAAAAAATGATATGTCACAAGATGGTCGTCACACAAGATACAGAACAGGCACTTTAGAAGAAGCTGCAAAAAGGATCAAGAAAGCACTAGACATAAATGCACAAGTGCAGGTGTTTCAATCTTCCAAACATGAGGCTTTCACCATTGAGACTTTTGGAGAAGGTTCTCATGTGGGAAGCTATGATGTGCATATCAAAATGCATCCATCATGCTCATGTCTAGATTTTTTGGGAAGTGTCAACTAGCAAAAACCCTTCTTGGCATGCAAGCACTTGTACTTTGTGTACATGAGAGTCATGGGATTGAACCAAAATGAAAATATGTTTATTCACCAACCAATTTTGATAGAAAGGGAGGTATCCGAGTGTTTATGCAGAGAATGAACCTACCCTGAATTGGTTTAGTGGATAACTCATGTTCCTAATTTAACTTCAGAGATGTATGGGATGCGCAAAAATGTTTTAGGGTTTCATTTTATTGGAACAATTTCAATGGAGTAATGTTTATCTGAGCTTGTATCATTTTATTAGGACGCATCATTTTATTGGAGTAAATTTATTTTGCCTATTGATAGAGATTGAGAGAGATAGATAAGAGAGACAAAAATAGAGAGAGAGAGAGTCAGAAAGAGAGAGACTGAGAGATAAGAGAGAGAGAGAGAGAGAGAGAGAGAGAGAGAGAGAGAGAGAAGAGAGAGAAAGGAGAGATTGAGAGATGAAAGAGAGAGAGAAAGAGAAAGAGAGAGAGATAGAAAAAGAGAGAGAGAGAGAGAGAGACAGAGAGAGAGAGAGAGAGAGAGAGAGAGAGAAGTGTGCAATAGAGAGAGACGGATAAAGAGATAGAAAAGGAGAGAGAGAGAGAGAGAAATAAACGAGAGAGAGAGACAGATACAGACAAGTGTGCAATAGAAAGAGGGAGAGACAGATACAGAGATAGAGAGAGAGAGAGAGAAATAAAAGAGAGAGAGAGAGAGAGAGAGAGAGAGAGAGAGAGAGAGAGAGAGAGAGAGAGAGAGAGAGAATAGACTGAGAGCCCCCCATTATTAAAAAACTGCTGCCATATTTGGGTTTATGCTCGCATGTAATTGCTCGCCAAAAAAAATCCCCCTGCGAAGATAGGGTGTGCAAAAGGAAGATCCTCCTTTTGAGTTATTAATGTTGTTTGAGGTTTCAGCACTTGACAAAAAGAGGAGATGAATTCTTTGTGTCCCCTCTATGACTTGCAACAATAATCTTAGTAGCTTCTCTTAGATTGCATAGGAGATATTAACAAAACTCCCCATTAAAACCTTATCTTCTATAGTATGCAACAAGAAGAAAAGCTGACCAACTAAAATTGGATTGATGTGTGTGCACCGATGATCCACCAACCATGAGTCCTGTGAACACATCACAATCCTCTCCACATAAATGTGCCTATACAAAGCCATTATCTTTTGTATTTTAAGAGATATTTATTAGAATAGATTTGGTAGAAAGAGATTGACTCTGATGAGGGAATGCCTTAGCAAGTGGCCCTTTGTTGCCTCTACCTAACAAAATGGTGTTGGTGTTGTATATTCTAGCTTTATACATGAAGATTTCACAATGAATTCACACACTCTTATTGTCATCTAGCTTTTTACACCATGTTTTATCCTATACTTTCAAAATTCACAATGTTATATAGTGATATTGTCATGTAGCTATATACATGAGGGTTTTGACACTATGTCTAATAATCAAGCTTTGTCCTACAGCTTTATAAATGATATTTTCACATTATGAAATTTTACCCACCCCTCTTTGAGTGATCAAGATCGTCTCTCTACTAGCACTACTAGTAAAAATGCATTCTTTTGTGTATTTTTTTGCGATTGTGGTTAAGAAAAACCAATTCATCATTTTGGGCTACGTGTTTGGGAATTTTAGCTATAAAACCGATTGATGTTTTAATTATTGAGAATGAAACTAGCCTTTTTTTTTGCCAACACATGTGAATATGAATTCTTGAGCCCCAACCCCCCACCCCTCCCCCCCCCTCTTGCGAAAACTTATAATCCCCTTATGGTGTACATGGGTTGCCCCCACCTATGCAAACACATATATGCGTACACACTTAAATTGGGCATCAAAGAAAGGCAATGCATTGTATTTGGGTTGTCCCCACCGTGTGCATAATATGTGCAAACATGGTTTGTGTGTACATACTTAAAGGGAAATGGGCATCAAAGAAATGCCATGTCATGAAGGCTTCACAAAGCTAAAGGTCAAGGCTCTCTCTCTCTCTCTCTCTTTTTTTTTCATACTCAGTATTATAGCTCTCTCTCTCTCTCTCTCTCTCTCTCTCTCTCTCTCTCTCTCTCTCTTCTCTCTCTCTCTCTCTCTCTCTCTCTCTCTCTCTCTAAAGGGGGTGAGGGTAAAAAAAGAACACGGGTCACGACAACAACATTGGTGTGACGCCTTGATTGCCTATAAGCGATGATGTAACAAGGGAGTGAGGGGAGAGTTAAAATCCAAAAGAAGAAGCTATAGGACAAATACATAATGTGAACTTTATAAACGCTTCATGTATAAAGCTATAGGGCAATAGAGAGTGTGTGATCAATTTTAGTATTAAGCTATAGGATAATGAGAGTGTGCGAATCAATGTTAGAAAAAATTTGAGAGTGTGTGAATGTGTTAGAAAAAAAATGGAGGTTAGTGTATATTTCACATCTCAATTTGGAAAAAACGATTGAAATCCATGTTGGCCATGAAATTAAGAGTGAAATCATGATGATGTCTAGATTTTTGAAAGAAAAACAGACCAAGGTAGAAATGTCTCCTTATTTTTAATGGTTAAGAAATTAAGAGTGAAATCATGATGATGTGTAGATTTTTGAAAGAAAAACCGACCAAGGTAGAAATCTCTCCTTATTTTTAATAGTTAAGAAATCAAGAGTGAAATCATGATGATGTGTAGATTTTTGAAAGAAAAACCGACCAAGGTAGAAATCTCTCCTTACTTTTACCGATTAATAATTCACACTACCTTATTCTCCGATAACTTTCAAAATTCACTATGTCGCAATATATATATATTGCGACATTGCGACAAAAGCGATAGGACAAAATAAAGGGTGGAGATTTTGAAAGGTGAAGGACAGTACATGGTGTGAAAAGCTGTTGGAGAATAAGGGAATGTGTGAGAGGACAATATGGGGGGGTTGTATTTTTTATATCTGTATCTATACTATATATAAAAAAGGGTGAAGTCTCTTTTGACACGTGTGATCAAAGAATGCAAAGTGCGGGGGAGAGAGAGAGAGGGGGAGGGCCGAAGAGAGAGAGAGAGAGAGAGAGAGAGAGAGAGAGAGAGAGAGAGAGGTGTCAACCCCATCAGAGACGGGTGAGAGCTGACTTTTAGAGGACAATACATGGGGGGGTGTGTGGGGGGGGCTGAAGTCTCTTTTGACACGTGTCATCAAAGAATGCAAAGTGCAGGGGAGAGAGAGAGGGGGGAGGGCCGAAAAGAGAGAGAGAGAGAGAGAGAGAGAGGTGTCAACCCCGTGACAGACGGGTGAGAGCCGACTCAGAGCATGGGTGTGTGTGGGGTGAGAGAGGACAATGCATGGGTGTGAAAATGACAACAAGGTAGTGTGAAAGGTTCACGGGTGGATGAAGGTAGAGGCCGGACACGACAGCAAACACCGTTTTGGTAGGTAGGGGCAACAAAGGGCCACCTGCCAAGGGCATGCTCGCAGCATTCACTCGCTCAAAATGCGAGTAGTTGGAAAACAACAACGGCTTTTGTGCAGGTAACATCGTCTGTGCAGAGGATTGCGATGTTCTTTGGTGGGTGGATCACCGGCGCGCGCAGTAACCCACTTGTCGTTGGCCACCTTTTCTTGTCCACCATCGCTACGTGAGCTTTCTCTGCTTCTTCTTCTTCTTCTTTTTCCCCCCTTTTCTGCCTTAATCTCAGCTTTAATCCTGTTTCTTTCTGCACTTAAACTACTATACTTGATTTAATTGCATGGCAGTTTCCCATTATATAGGCCATAGCTTTCCTTTCTCTGGGCGCATGCATTTGCTTGCAGAGACCCTTCTTGGTCCCTACTAGTAGCCCACACTTGCTTTTTTGCTTCTTCTGTTTTTTGCTCTTTTGACTGCAACCCACTTATTAGACTGCAATTGTATGCAGACCCATTTTCTCCATTGCCCAAAAAACCCATCATTCTCCATAGCCCACAAAACCCACCTCTCTCCATAGCCCACAAAACCCACCTCCTCCGTACTCCCATGAAGCTTTTTTAGCTCTTTTATCTAGGGTTTTTTTTTCTTTTTGCTTCTTGGAGACGCTCCTCTTCTTTGTTTTTTGCTCTCTGCTTTCTGCTTTTTGCTCTCTGATCAACTTTTGCTATGAAGATCACCATAAAAAACACCACCCTAGTTAAACCTGCATCTCAGACACCACATTGCATCATATGGAACTCCAACATTGACCTTGTGATACCAAGGATACACACACCCAGTGTGTATTTCTACAAGCCCAATGGAGGTTCAAATGACTTTTTCTCATGTGTGCATCTAAGGGAGTCATTGAGCAGAGCTCTGGTGCCCTTTTATCCCATGGCAGGCAGGCTCAAGGAGGCTGAGAAAGGAAGGATTGACATTGATTGCAACGGTGAAGGGGTCCTCTTTGTGGAAGCAAGTGCAGATGGGTGCATCAGTGAGTATGGTGACCTCTTTGCCCCCTCCATGAAGATGAGGCAGCTTATCCCTCAGATTGATTACTCACAAGATATAAGCACCTACCCCCTTCTCATCCTCCAGGTATGCATTCCCAATTGCATTTGTTGTATGATCTATGGCGAGTGTTGTATGATGTATGGATGTCCATGTTCTGTAGCATTCCTGACATCTATGGCTGGTGTTGTATGATGTATGGATTTCCATGTTCTATAGCATTCCTCACATGTGTGGCAGGTGTTGTATGATGTATGGATTTCCATGTTCTATGGCACTCCCCTCATGAGAGCATTTTTTATTACATGTGTTGATATGCCAATGATTGTCTTATTGCCATTTCAACACATTCTCAAACGAGGGCATTTGTCTATGGCATTTGTTGGTGCACTTATGGCTCTTCCATTGCTTTTTAAAAAAAAATTTACTTGAGGGCATTCTCAATGACATTTGATGTCAACGTATGCTTTTTCGATGACATCTATTGAGCGAGGGTTCTCTCCATGGCTTTTGTTGGTAAATCTATTCATTTCGAAATGAAATAAGGACGTTTCGGATGATATTTTAATAGACTCTCTGGTTTTTGTATTGCATTTGAGTGTCATTTGTAGACTTTAGAAAAAATGTATGGTAAGTCCATGTGAAGGCTTCAAACGACGCATTGTTTTGCATGTATGTTTTTGCACACAAGGGCATGATGTTGCATTATGGTTTTCCCCAACCCGGGCAATTCGTCTAAAACGTGAGGGTTTTAATTGCGTGGGAGGCTGATCTCATGGCTTTATTATAAGTTAAAAGCAAGTCGGTAGGCTTCGTGTGAAATTGATATGTTTTAATGTTTGGATATTCAGGTAACCTTCTTCAAATGTGGGGGGGTGTCTGTAGGTGTGGGTGTGCAACACCATGTGGCAGACGGTATTGCGGCGCTTCACTTTTTGAACTTCTGGGCAGATTTGGCAAGAGGGATTGATGTGGAGGCAAAGCCCTTTTTTGATAGAACCCTTTTGAGGGCAAGAGACCCACCAAACCCCAAGTTTGAGCATGTGGAGTATCAGCCCCCTCCGCCATTGATAAAGGTTAAGGACCCAAAACCGAATGGAGACGCTATCCAGAAAGAGAAACGCGAGTCCAAGAAACTCAAAAAAGAGGAAGATACAGAAGAGCACCAAAGGGCACTAGACGCTATCCAGAAAGAGAAACCCGAGTCCAAGAAGCTCAAAAAAGAGGAAGACACAGAAGAGCACCTAAGGGCACTAGAGGAGGTTGCAAAGATAAAAGAAGAGAAAAAGGAAAAGGTGGATCCCCAGGACAACGAGGTCTCCGTTGCCTCTGATCTTTTTGTTTTTAGTAAGGAGCAGCTCCTTTCCCTGAAGAGAAAAGTTGCTTCTCACACATCCCCAGAGGACCGCCCATTCACCAGCTATGAGGTCCTTGCGGCACATGTGTGGCGGTGCTCGTGCCTAGCGCGTGATTTGCAGGACTCCCAATTCACCAAGCTCTACATAGCTACAGATGGTCGAAGCCGCCTTCAACCTCCCCTCCCATCTGGCTACTTTGGCAATGTTATCTTCACAGCCACGCCCATGGAGTGTGTTGGCCACTTTGTGGATGCGCCATTGGCAGATGCTGCCCGAAACATCCGCATGACACTCCATAAGATGGACGATGAGTATTTGAGATCTGCCATTGACTACCTAGAGTTACAGCCTAACATAACAAGCTTGGCTCGAGGTGCCCACACATTTAGGTCCCCTAACCTAGGGATTACCAGCTGGGTTAGGCTACCGATATACGCCACGGACTTTGGATGGGGTCCACCACTGTCAATGGGTCCTGCAGGGGTGCCATTTGAGGGCCTTGCCTACTTGTTACCCGGGCCGCCGGGTGACACTAGCTTGCGCCTGAGCATCGCGCTCTCCCCAAACCACATGCAACATTTTCGAGAACTTATCTATCAATTCTGAACCAAACCAAGGCCGCATGTCTGGCAGGTACTACTAATTTCAGATTTATTGGCCCCATATATTCTCACACCAAATGATATCTTGCCTATTTTCACTTTGATTGAATACATGTTGAACCATTAGATATCCCTGGCTTCAAAGGCGATCTTGTTAACTTGTGTATCTTCACCATCTATATTAGTGTGCCATTGTGTGTGTTTCTTTTTATTGTAAAAGTCGACGCCACTAACTTACTGTGTTACCACGCTCGTCTTTCGATGCCCTCCATTGTCTTTCTACTCTTAAATGGCTCTCAAATGCTTTTGAATGTTGCTCTCTTTTTTTTTGATACAATTTTTGCGTGTCTTTATTAATTCTTCTTTTGTGTTTTTATAATTTTGTTGTATATTTTGAAACTAGGCATGTCCTAGAAAAGTCTAGGATTTTAAGTGTACCAACCCTTAATAGGGCCTTCCTTTGAAAAGTGAAGCAGTTTATGATCATTGAAATTCTCAAGGAAAGAACCTCTTTACAGAAATAACTTTTGTTAATCAAGAGATTATTAATTTGAGTTCAAAGTTTTCAAGGTGGATTAAGTAGGGTTCTTAATTATTACCTTAGAAGTTGTAGTATCGGGTGCCGATGAGGTGATAGCCCAAGCGGTGAAGGTGTTTGCCTAGGTAATGGGTTCATAACCCCCCAAGGTGCTTCCTAGGCGCCAACATCACCTATGGCGGATAAAAAGTGCGGGCGGTGAAAAACGGTAATGATGGGAGGATCTTGGGCTTGAGTAGTAGAGTCAGAAAAAGAATGATGTAGATAGCCCAAGGGTGAAGGTGTTTGCTTAGGTAATGGGTTCATAACCCCCCAAGGTGCTTCCTCTGGGCCAGCATCGCCTATGGCTTATGGACGGGCGAGCGCCTACAAGCGGTGAAAAATGGTAACTATGGGAGGATCTTGGGCCTAAGTAGAGTTTAAAAAAATGATGTAATATATTGGGTGTGAAATACACTCTTGTAGAAGTTGAGAATCAAGTACAACCTCATTTGCTTTTGTTGGCTCAATAATTTTTATAAAATTTTGAGGTACAACCTCAAAATTTTATATTTGCTTCTGTTGGCTCAAGAATTTTTATATTAATTTTCTCAATAATTCATAGCATGTCTAAAGCAATTGGCTTGTTATGAATATAATACTCTCCATTTTCCCTATTTATTTTTAGGAAACCTATATATTGGAAATGCCCTCAAGAAAACCTAATTTTAGATTCCATTTTTCCTATATTTAGGAAACTTATATTTTGGAAATTAGCTCTAAAGAAACTATAATTTAGATTGTTAATGTGGCCAACATGTGTGTCAAAAATACTTAAGGAAAATTTTGCCTTAAGAAAAAGAAAAATAAAAAACATATATATTGAAAAACCTCGGATTAAATTTCTGGAGTTTTTTTCCTGCTTTTTCTTAACTAAATTCGCTTCTCTCTCTTGTTTGTACTAATTTCCCAAATTCCAACTCAAATAATCACACTTATCCAGTTAATCTGCTACCTAATTACCAATTTCCAAATTCGAACCCAAATAATCACACTTACCCCGTTAATCTGCCACCCCGTTCACATCTAATTACCAATTAATCCTCCTCTCTCTGCTGCTTGATGGGCGAAGCTGGTCTGGCTTTCCTCTTATTGATTAGACTGTATCGTCCCATAAGATGCACTAATTTTTATGTGTGTTTTTCCTGTTGATCAATAGGTTTTATAGGGTATTTTTCTTGCAATTTGAGGTGAGGATTAATGGATTCTCAGCTTGTCTTTGGGGCAATTTAATGCGAGGATTAATGGGCAATCGGCGAGGATTAATGGGCAATTCATTAATGTGAGGCGAATTAATGGGCAATCCATTAATTTGAGGCGAGGATTAATGGGCGTTAATTTGAAATGGGCAATCCATTAATTTGAGGCGAGGATTAATGGGCATTAATTTGAGGTGAGGATTAATGGGCAATCCATTAATTTGAGGCGATGATTAATGGGCAATCCATTAATTTGATGCAAGGATAAATCTCAATTTGAAGTGAGGATCAAGGTTCTTTTTCCCTCTATTTTTTCTTTTTTTTTTTTGAATCTGACCTGCGGATCTACCTCCTTTTTGAATATTTGCATTTTCATCCAAATTAGCCTTTTTGAAAATTTTGAACAAAAATTCTTCTATACAAAAGAAATTCAATATTCAAGGACTTATTCAAGAAATTAGCCTTTTTAAATCTTTTGAACAAAAATTCTTCTATACAAAAGAAATTCAATATTCAAGGACTTATTCAAGAAATACTTCAATGATAGAATATTCAAGGAATACCCATTAGATTGAGAGGCTAGACAAGAATTTTAGCCAAAGAGGATAAACTTAGTGAACCACCACCAGTGCCAATTATGACAAATGCGCCATTTTAAGTGGACATAACAATATCTCTTGGCGATCAATGTCTCTAGAACTATACTCATATTCACTCATCAGTGGTGGGCTAGAACCTACAATAATAGTATAGGGTTTCTTGTCGAAGGTGGACCTGCTGATCATGGAGCTACTATCAACTTTCACATAAGAGAATAAGGTGAATCTGTTGATCATGGAGCTACTAGGTCATCACCTTTCACATAAGAAAATAAGGTGTCTAATCCATCGAACTCTTACTTTGACTCTCCAACAATAACATTGAGCATTCCTCGTAATAATTTAGTTGTTTTGAGAGGTTTGGTCTACTTGTATCCTCACTTCAAGCTTCTTTTTCTCAACAGGCTCAAATTATTGGCATTCAAGGGTTTTGTTATAAGTTGCAGTTCTCACAAACATTTAGGGTCATAGAAAGGTTCATATGGACAAACTTGCTCTAGCACATGTTTGAACGACGCTTGACATTGCCTGATCAACTCTTGAGCATCTGCAAGATTTTCCAACACAGGGCTAAGATACTTTCTCAAGCCTTTGGGGACTTGACATTGATCAATTGGTTTCGTCCCTTTCTTAGTATCGTCTCATTGGTAGTATCACATTTGAAAGAACAATTGGTTTCTTACTACCATCTCATTGTTGGTAGTATCACTTTTGAAAGAACAAGATAAAGGAGTATCATCCTTAGATGCAATTAGAATGGTAGCGTTTGCTAATACATTCCACCGTGCATCTTTGTGTATTTTTGTAATAAACATTATACAAAATTACAACTTGTGTATTTTTAGAGTAAACATAATACAAAATTATAACTTGTGTATTTTTAGGGAAAACATAATACAAAATTATAACTCGTGTTCATAGGGGTCATTAGGTGCCTCAATTACATGTATTCTTCCACATGAACTAACTAAATAGGAACTTGTGTATTTTTAGAGTAAGCATAATACAAAATTATAAATTGTGTTCATAAGGGTCATTAGGTGGCTCGGCGACATGTATTCTTCGACATGAACTTACTAAATAGGAACTTGGAGTAGGTGGTTGTGGTGGCAAGACAAGAGGTGGTACATGCATCTCTAGGGCCGTTAAGTTGGCCCTAGGTGTTAAGTTTTAGCCTTCTTGTGTGCAAGTACACAATTGGGGATGTAGGTAGTTCACTAAGGATTGTCTTTGAGGAGGTGGGAGTAGTTGATGCTACTTGCTATTCTACAATTTAGGATGTATCATGGTTACCAATTAAGGAGAAAAAAATTGCTACATCACTTTTAGAACCATCTCATCCACATTAAAGTTTGCTCAACAAGCACAGCGAATGCTTACAATTGAGACCTAGGCTTCAAATGTAAAATATAAACTGCTACTCCCCACCCCAACCTAGGCTAGAATGGAAATGCAATTGTTCTTGAACCTACTTGTTACTTGCACCAAATCGTGCTCCAAAGTAATATTTTTGTTTGGTCTCTCCAATCCTTCACACTTGCTCCATTGATGTGTCACTCATTGTGGTGCTTTACAACACTAGACATCTCACTCTCTCACTAACATGAAGCAACAAATCAAAAGTCACATACTTGGTTAGCTCATGGAGTTGTTATTCAACACATCTTGTGTTCGAATCTCACTCCCGTCGGATAGATCATATTTGGTCTCTTGGGATTGTTCCTACGACGTTAAAAGAGCTTCTTTAAACGGGTGTGTGGGTAAATAAACAAAATGGGCTAACCTTTCTATCACCCAATGTGTGGTATATTGGTTAGCTCATGGAGTTGTTATACAACACGTCTTGTGTTCGAATCTCACTCCCGTCAGATAGATCATATTTGGTCTCTTGGGATTGTTCCTACGACGTTAAAAGAGCTTCTTCTTCTTCTTCTTCTTCTTCTTCTTCTTCTTCTCTCTCTCTCTCTCTCTCTCTCTCTCTCTCTCTCTCTCTCTCTCACACACACACACACACACACACACACACACACAAACACACACACACACACACACACAAGTTAGCGAAGAGTCTTTCTATTCTGCATAAGAGTGTCCATATGATAGCCACAGTGACTTATATACCTAGCCTCCTCATGTTCACACTTTAGCCGATCAAGGCTAAAAACAAAGGACAATAGGCTTTATAACATCAACCCATCAACCTTACATGGACTCAAACTTCTAGCTAAGACTTTTGGCATTAATATGCAAATGAGTATATACAAAATGTGTTAACCCTAAAGGAGTGTAAACAAATATATATATATATATATATATATATATATATATATATATATATATATATATATATATATGAGTATATAAAAAATGTGTTAACCGTGAAGGAGTGTTAACAAAATTCTTGATGTGAGAGACTCTATCATCAAGCGTTTCCCTCTCTTTTCATATTACATGAAGATGCTTGGTCGTTTTGTAACATAATCACAAGTACATTTTCCCTCTTCTTGCTTGAGGTTATATATTTGATGAACAACATTGCTTAATACCATTGCTCCACTCACAGAAAATCCCCAAACTATAAATGTGAACTTTAAAGTGAAAATTTTGTTTTTCTTTGCAAGATTGAGCAATCAAAACCATAGTTTGGCTTTGCCACCAAGTCATAAGTCAAAAGATTTTTTTGTTTTATCATCAACATATTCCAAAGCGTCAAAAACTTGCTTAAATAGTTCAAACAAATAATGTACTAGGTCACCATTTCTATTAACATTTTTTAGTAATTACATATAAATCACACATTGGTTAGTTCCAGGGGCTCTTTTCCCATTAGTGCTAAATGTAGTGCTAAGCCCCCGTCCCAATTGTCATGCTACTCCAGCTTATCTTCTACATATTATAGGGTGGTGGAACAAATGGTTAATCAAGCGCATGATATGGCCCACTAGCTTTTGAAGTGCTAATGTGTCCAGTGGGTTTAGTTTCACTTGTTGGAGGCAAGCAAGGTCCCATTTGTTGGTTGCCATTTAAGGTACTTCTGGCCTATGAGGTGGTGATCTAGTAATTAGAAGACCACTAACACTAGCATCTTAGTCAATGCTCTTGTATCTCATATTGAATGACTCCTCACTTAAAGATTGGACTCACTCTAGTCTAGTTGAGACAAGTATTTTTGACATGAGGTGGTGATCTAGTAATTAGAAGACCACTAACACTAGCATCTTAGTCAATGCTCTTGTATCTCATATTGAATGACTCCTCACTTAAAGATTGGACTCACTCTAGTCTAGTCTAGTTGAGACAAGTATTTTTGACATGAGGTGTATTGATGTAAGGTCCCTCCCTCTTGGAAATAGATAATATAAGTTATTGGACTCACTATAGTCTGGCTGAGAAAAGTATTTTTGACATGAGATGTATCGATGTAAGGTCCCTCCCTCTAGAAATAGATAATATCAGTTATTTTCTAATTTTATAGGTTGTAAATTTTGGACAAGAGAATTTTTACTTCTAAACCTGAGCAATATAGGTGGTCATGGTGATAATTCTTGAATTTGAGCTGATCAAGGTGCATTATAAATTCAATAAATAATAAAATTATTATTTTTTTTGGGATTTTGGAGAGGGGTGAAACTTGGCCCAATGTGGGTAGCCATTTGGGCACCTAGTTATTTTCTAATTTTGTAGGTTGTAAATTTTAGACATGAGAATTTTTACTTTAACGAGCTAGAAAAATTCTAAACCTGAGCAATACAAGTGGTCATGGTGATAATTCTTGAATTTGAGCTGATCAAGGTGAATCAGAAATTTAATAAATAATAAAATTATATTTTTTGGGGATTTTGGAGAGGGGTGAAACTTGGCCCGATGCAGGTAGCCATTTGGGCACCTAGGTGTGCTCATCAGAAGGTAACCTTAGCTAGTTAGACCTTAATATATTAAAATTAAGCATGGGGTAGCTTAAGGGCGGCCTACTTGCCCATTCTTGAATCATGCCTTCTTTCCCTCACCGTGGTTTGGAAGGGATGGTCCTCACCTCATCCCTTGCCCCTCCTCAGCCTATTGGAGGCCATCGCACACCCCTTGCCTAATTGAGACAATTTAGATGTTGGCTTAAAATTTTAAAATTTTCCATCTCCCTGTGTGGTCTTTGGATCTCTTCCCTCTCTTACTGCCATGTACCTCCTAGTGTTGCCTCCTTCACACATAAGTGATGTTGGAGCCCTTTCTTGAGCAAGAGATTACCTTCTTGTGAAGCTTTTATGTGTATAGTAAGTGAAATCTTTGTTTTTTAAATGTATTTCAACCATTTAATTAATTAAAACTCAATCATGCTTTGCCTAAAGTTTCATTATGCCACTACTAGGTTGTGAGGTGTCGTAGAGTGTGTGCCTAGGGAGTCTATAGATAGAAGTTTTCTCATTCTTCTCTCTTCATGTTCTTAAAATCTAATTAAGGAGCTTCTCTTTTCATGAATATAATTAAGGAAATTAATAAATTAGATGAGATTAATGTCTAATCATTATAGGAATGGATTTGTGTGAAGTTATGCTTGATTAAAAGTACATAGTGATGCTAGGTTGCTTGTGGATTTCTTCCCTCTTCTTATGATTTCATGATTAAGTTAGTATTTTAAGATTTTCTTTCTAAAATTTATTCTCTTAAGCATAGTAGCATGGGAAATTTAGAGATTAATTTAGTCTCCCTTCCCTGAAGGAAATAGAGTATTTAATTCCCTACATTGTTGGATCTAAATGTGTCACTTATCATTAGCTAGAATCAAGATTTAATCTTCTCCTTTTATTTAGAAAAGAGATGCATTTCATTAATAAAGAAGTGGGATTAAGTGAGGTAAATTGATTCTTATATTGGGCATAGCACATCTATGACTTCCCATGAATTGTATTACTAGGGAAGTAGGGCACAACAAAAGGATGTGTCATCTATGACTTCCCATGAATTGTATTACTAGGGAAGTAGGGCACAACAAAATAGAGGGAGTAGAATAGTTGAAAGAATGCTTTTATGTGTGTGTGAGTAAAAGGATGTGTCTTCTCTCTTAGGCTTAGGAATTATTACTTCTTTTCTGAAATAAGTTTATAAGTGATGATGTTGAGAAGGATCGTCTAAAACAAAAATGTTTTTAGAAGAATAAAGATATCTTGTTAATGAAGAAAAAGCATGTGCTTTAAGATAATAAACTGGGTGTGTGCATAATTTAGGAGGGAAGTCTTTTCTATTTTTCTATTTTTTATATTAAGAGCTATAGCAAGAGTAACATGGTCATGATGAGTAGAAGTAAAGAAAATGAACCTAAGAAATGCATACTTTATTTCCTAGTCTTGTTATGTTTTTTTTGCCTTGTTGAAATGAGATCATATGCAGCAAAATGATTGTGTATTAAATGCAACCCTAACACTAACTATGGAATCAAAGAGCTGGTCGATGGGTTTGAGTGAGGGTGGTGACAAAGTTCACATTCGTCATGGTAAGAAGTGGGTCTCCAACCTTGAGGGGTCCTTCAACTTGGCTTGGATGAGGCCATGGTAAGCGGCCTGGTCGGAGCATCAGTCTCGCTAGTGAGAGGCCCTCACACAATGTGCCCTCCAGGTGTGTTAGCAAGGTCCTTGGTTGGGTTGACCCCATAGCCCAAGTTATGTGGAGTAAAAACAAGAATACATATTGGCCTACGGTTAGGTGGACTAGATGAGTCTGATGCTTTCCTTTTACATCAATTTTTTTTTCAAAAGATCTTTTAAAGAATCCTGCATGAGCATGATATGTACAAAAATACAACATACTTGCAATGCTGGTTTGATTTTTCTACTATATAGTATTTCTCTTGAGATGATGAAGGAACGATATCAATGCTATTACTGGATTTTTTTTTAATGTCCATGAAAATTCTTGTTCTATGAATGGTTTTGTTGGACATTGTGGTCATGCAAATTCTTGTGCTATTTTTGTCCATGCGGAATTTTGGGACTCAATTAGAGGTAAGCCATGCATGCCAATTGGTCGAGGACCCAAGGGTAGGTGGGTCGGGGCCTTACAGGTGGTATGGTCATAATGTTTATTTCTTGAAAGAGAATGAGGAGACTAAGGAACTTGATTGTTACTCTTTCATAAAGCATGACTAAGAGACTAAGTGGCATCTCTTTCGAGGTTCTCTACAATCAATGGATGGCTAACCTATGTGCAAGGGACTGCATCCGCCCGCATTGTTTATGTCAGATTTTTGAGCATGAAGCTGAGCGCATCCACATTATTTGTATCAGCTCTTGGAGCATGAAATTGATCTATTCGAGGGTTGTGGGGGTGGACCTATTGAACCCAAATATGGGCTGACCAGTAGTATCTTTGTGTTGTCAAGATCCCCCTAGGGAATATTGAGGTCCTTGTGTAGAATGTCATCATTTGTCATGTGTTAGAAGATGTTGGTCATAGACATTGATAATGCCTCTAAAAATGATGACTTTTACTACGGAGTGATCAATGATCTTAGATAGCTCCTCCTTATCCATAAGTTAGTTATTCACAAAAAGATTAGGATTTAGGATCTAGGGATTTCTAAAAAGCTTGGGAAGGGATCCTTGTTCATAAACAAGCTTTTAAGTTCTCTTGGGTGATGTAAATACTCTTACACATATATAAAGTTTTTAGTTAAGAAAGGTTTTTCCCTGAGAAGTGGTAAATTAGCTGAAGATTTCTATACTTTTTTCTAGAATCATGGGGGAGTTAATTAAAAAAACTATAAATCCAAAAATACATCACTTTTTCAAGTCACAAAATAGTTGGTACAGTTAAAAACACTATAAATCCATAAGTACATTGCTTTTTTAGGTCTCAAGACTAGTATAATGAAAAAGTCTAAAGAAATACAAAGATTTAAAGCTATCTTTTTAGCACCATCATCTTAGTAGCTAAGACGTTTTGTTTAATTTTTACTTGTGAATTCTCACCGCTTGCTTGCATAATTGACCAGAAACCTGCAAAGTGAATCCATATACTAAAATTTCAACCTCCTTAAGATTTTAATTTTACTTTTTGCTTGAGAATTCTTACCGTTTTCTTGTGTAATTAACTAGAAACCTACCGAGTGAATCCATTACTAAAACTTCAACCTTCTCAAGATTTTAAATACGTCAATGACTTGATTTTTCCTTTATCCCTTTTTTGTTCCTTCTAATCATCTTTGGACCATTTTTTTAGAGGGAAAAATTTGTAGTTATTTGGTATGAATGAACTTTAATTGCATTCACTATGTTGTTCTCCTTGAAAACCTTCGTGAACTTTGTTATATCTAGAATGGTTCTCATCATGTGAAGCCAATATTACAATCATGGTTCCCACACTCAATTCACTAACATTTTCTTCCGACATTTCTTTCTCTTGTATTTGTAGTTTTCCTTGGACCGTCCTTGGTTTCTCCTTGAGGAAATCAAGGGACTAAAAGTGCAAGGTTTTCATTGCCACTAGAAAACTCATTTTCAAGCCACACAAATGGAACCTTTAATGGTGGGTAGATGTCCATCTTCCATGTTTCTAATGAGTTCTCTTTGTTGCTAAAAAAAACACTCCCAACATAATAAACCTATAGGAAAATACACTAACATTTTCTTCCGACATTTCTTTCTCTTGTATTTGTAGTTTTCCTTGGACCACCGACCGTCCTTGGTTTCTCCTTGAGGAAATCAAGGGACTAAAAGTGCAAGGTTTTCATTGCCACTCGAAACTCATTTTCAAGCCACACAAATGGAACCTTTAATGGTGGGTAGATGTCCATCTTCCATGTTTCTAATGAGTTCTCTTTGTTGCTTAAAAAAAACACTCCCACCATAATAAACCTATAGGAAAATACACACCTGCATACTAAACTGCCTCCTTAATTTCCTCTAGACATTTTGAAGCACTTAATATCAAGTTTCTCCTTTTTAGACTTCAAAACTGCATTTGGAGTAGTCAAAAGCATGTACTTTTCTCTCTCTATTCGCTTTCAAGAATGCATAAAAGAAACTTCAAACCCTCACTTGGACGCCACAATTCAGAGTTGAAGTACTTCTTTGCCCAAATTAGAGTCTAATTAGAATTCTTTTGTTTAATATTGAATTGATGTTGAAAGCTAAGATCATTAAGCTGTGAAAATGTAGAGACACTGGGTTGCTCCTATTATAAAAGAGAATCTCAAGGATTTCAATCGTGGTGGGATTAGGAACACGCCCTTCTTCTAAAACCTAACATATTGTTAGAAGATCAAAAGAACTTTTCTTTACCAATCATACATAAAATTTGCTATTGTTTTCCATGCATGTACTATCCAATTGTAAATAAAGTTACTGATGTGAAAGAGCTTCTGGGGCCCCTTTCAGGTGTGGCGAGTACTATGAGTCCTCCGACTACCTGCCAGAAAAACATTTAGCTGGGTTTCGCCGGTATCACCTATGGCTCTCATCCCAGATGTCCCAAAATTTAGTAAATCAGGATGTTGTTCAGTCTCTTGTCCCCAAGAGGATGGGTAATGTGTTTCCATGCAATGGTTGCTTTTGGCCATATTGAAATTTATAAATTATCCTATGGATTATTGATATACCGTGAGGTGTGGGTCATTATGAATGTTTGGAAAATTAATGAAGACACAAGAAGACATTACACCATTATGAACTTTAGTGTACTTACAACATACAACATACCATTGAATGAAGTTCTCCTCTTTCAAGTTTTTGGAGAACACAAAGTGAGGTACTAAAGTCTTCTTTTGATCCATTCCATCTATCACCAATCCCTAGTAAGAACACATAAAGTGAGATACTGAAGTCAAACCACATATAATATGAAAATAAAACAAACAACAATAATGAAAAGATGTCATTTCACACACCATGTGTGCTAGGGGAAAAAACCCAAAGGGAAAAGTGAGTTGAGAAGTCAATCCACATATAATATGAAAATACAACAATAATGAAAAGGTGTCCTTTCACACCATGTGTGCTAGGGGGGAAAATACAAAGGGAAAAAGTGCCCCTAGTTATTCCTTGTTCACATGTGGCACTACAAACATGTAATATATGCCAATAAATCCCCACTGTATAGTGGTAATGTGAACCTATACAAGATCAGTATAGCATATCACTCTCTGTAGGAGAGTAAGCCCAAATCTTTGTAGAAATTTTTAAACTTCTCTAGAGCTACTCTAACACCTTCTCTTGCCTTTTAAGGCAAGTTACCAAAATTCATGTGAGAAAAGAGGGCACATTATAGCTCCAGGTCACTCATAGCACGTGTGTTAATAAAACTGAACAAGCATTATGAATAATCATTATGTGTTAATCTCTCATACTTATCCAACCTATAAAGCCCATGGCTTAGAGTACTATATACTATAGTGATGTCATCTCCATCACTCCAATCATGAATCATACACTTGTATTCAATAAATCTACGTCTCGGCCTACTCAAAAGTAATGGCACAAGAGACTAGCATCAGGTTGTTTCTAGTGCCTAGTGTACAAACAAGATGTCTGAGAGAGTGATTATCCCACCACTTACAGCAAATGAGCACAACCTTACCAACTCCTTTTCAGGAGTTGTTTGCACATGTGACTATGCCTCCTTCAAGAGCATACTTGATGGAGGAAAATAAACCATGCTAAGAAGTAATGTGCTTTCTAGAACCACTATCAAAATACTTCTTTGATAGTGGTGCTTGCTAGCACTACTATCAAAACATAAGACATGACATTGAGATAGGGTAAATTGAAATTCCCTATGCATTAATTTTTTCTCATAGGGCTTGGGAAAAATGCACAAAATCTTGGCCCCCATCTCCCTTCTACCTTTTCAAAATCCCTTAGGTACTATATCTATAACTATACTATAAGTATGCATATTTCTACCACCTACTATTTGTCTCTCATCTTTATATATATACACTTGCACAAGTAAATAAATCCTAAGTCTATTTCCTCATATATATTTATGCCTAAGATATCTTTTTCCTAAAAGTCTCCTTTTGCACCCAACCTACTATGCCCTATCCTAGCTATGCTATGATACTACTATATATATTATTTACACCACCATATTGTATTTATTAGAATTCACACCTAATAAATACAAAAGCCATGCTACACCATATATATATACATATATATGCTATATAATATCATTTTTTCTCTCTCGTTATCAATCTCCACTCTCCCACCCTCTTTTTCCCCGACACCACCTTGTGGGGCTCACATGGGCCCACCCACACCCATGTGTTTACATGGGTGTCCCACTTGTCCCACACGCATGCTGGAAGCTCCCTCCTCACACTCTCATGCATAGCCTCTCCACCCGGGCCCATGTGGGCCACCTCGAGCCATCCCGCACACACATGCTCGCCCAAACCCTCATCAAGCTTCTCTCCCACATGAACAACCCCACACATGCCACCCTCCATGTAATTGTTAATTCCTTTCCTTTTTTGGAAAATTTATCATCAACCTATAAAAGTCAAAACTATCTTTGGATTATATATATATATATATATATATATATATATATTCCTAAAAGTAGCCTCACTAGTCTTAGGCCCACTACCTTCTGAAAACAATATGCAAGGCCAATAAAGGCATGTAAGGAAAGGCTTCTCCAACTCACAAAAAAAAAAGAAAAAATGAGGATGCACACTTTGCTACAAGGATACAAGGCTCCAAAAGAGATATTCAAAGGTGGTCTCCACTTCATCACAACAATTTCCAACCTTCCACTTATGGAATAAGGCATGCAAAGTCTACCTTCCCTTTTTTGTAATAAAGAAACAAAATATCAAAGCTTGGTATTATCGCAAGATTTTCTTTTGTGGAGAAACCCACCACTTCTCGAAACATCCATGAGGATTCACTACGGCTCTACATATCCTTGGAGAGGCTCATTTTGGAGAATTACTTGGAGATATCTTAGCTCATGTAACCCCAACTCACCTTGGATATCCAAAGTATCTCCATCTATCAAAATATCCTCATTTATCCAAATATCCCACCACATGGCAGGCTAAGAGGACACTAAACCGTTATGGCTCACCCTAACCCTCCTTGAAACACATCCAAAAAGAGATTGCCTGGCGAACCGCAACTATCGTGCTCGTAACCCTTGAGGTCTCCAAGCTCTACAACTCCTTGAGAAGCAATTCCACCGCATCTCCCGCGTGAGCGTTGTCACACCGCCCCGTTGCACTACGGGTCCTCGTCCCTCCTCTCACCTCATTTGACCTTCTGTGTGCACTGAGCGAAGAGTAAGAACTTGTTTCATCCTCACTAACATTGGAAACAATGATCAATGCTATTATTCTTCAAGCCCATCATGAAACATCTCCTCAATTGAACGTCGTTTAATTTTTCCCATGACTCACAACGTGAGTCCAAGAGTTTTATCTGAAGGATAAAGTCTCTAATGGATTCATTTGGTTGACGCTCAATTGAATAAAGTTCTATTACTGCACTCCATCGATCACCTTGTCTGGAAAAGCCATGTTAAAGACTGATTTCAAGGTTTTGAAGTTGGTTTTGATCGTCGGCATCAATGCGATGAACCATCGACTAGCTTTTCCCTCTAAGCATAAGTTCAACGCATGTACCTTAGTGGGACAGTTGGGATTTCCAAAGGCGTCTCTGTTCAAACATTTGAATGAATTGAATAGGGTCAGTTGTTCCGTCATATTTACCCATAATTTTAGAAATTTGTACGGCCGTATTTTCGTATGAATCATTGAGGCCATATGTGAGTGCTCTTGTTGGAAGAGACTCAGTGAGTCCTTAGGCCACCCACCTTCCTAGACTAGTTAGCATGTCCAAGGTGTGGGCATCCAAGAAAGGGTTGGTACTTATAGGACTTGCCGGAATGTTAGGTAAGGGACCAAAGCCTGGTGGAATCGAAGTGACAGGGGGTGTAAAACCCGATGACACGCTTGTTATAGGCATGGCCAATGGCATTGGGAGGTGAATTTGTGGCATGGATCTCAATGGCTCATCGAAGATGTCAGCCATTAGGTTGAGTCCTTGTGTAATCCTTGGCAATCCCTCTATTGTGGCCATGTCGGAGTGTCTAAATGCTCCTTAACGAGCAATCACTTTTTTTTTTTACTTTTTATACTTTCCCCAGCCCGTTTACAGCCTCAAGAGACTTGGCGTACTCTTTGTTGGATCAAGTGGGTGTCTGTTTGCCCTAATTCGCTTAGGTGCTATACGCACGTGAACGACCTTAGAGATATTTTTTTAGAAAAAATATCTTTTTATACTAAATGCTCCTTAATGAGCAATCACTTTTTTTTTTGCTTTTTATACTTTCCCCAGCCCGTCGTTTACAGCCTCAAGAGGCTTGGCGTACTCTTTGTTGGATCAAACGGGTGTCCGTTTGCCCTAATTAGCTTAGGTGCTATACGCACGTGAATGACCTTAGAGATATTTTTTCAAAAAAAGCGTATGCTAGGAACTTCCCAGATGGAAGAGGAGGTCCTAAAACCTATTTTCCATCACTGTCTTAAGACGAAAATTTTTCCTATTTCGTAGCATGTTTTTTGAGGGTGTTCCAAAAGAAAATTTAAAAAACTCTATATGAGGGAGTTGTAGTATTTTTGGAATACTACAACTTTGTTTCCTTGAGTCGTCCGTGATTCTGTCGTTTAGACCCTCAAAAAGTAGCCCGAATATGGCTCGTCGTCGTTTTTGCGCTTTTTTTTTAAATGATTTTTCATGGTTTTTGGGCTGTTTTTTTGCCTCGATTTTTGGGTCAAATTTTGAGGCTCCTAGTCGGAGGCCAAAATGATCGATTTTGACTTCGGACGACTACGTCCAAAGTCGAAGAGATCGATGTCAGCTTTCCACTCTGAGCCCTAGAGTGCCTTCATCAAATATACGGTTTAGGAGATACGGGTCTCCAAACAGGGGGGTTTTCTAGAGTGAACTGTTGTTTCACGTGAAACGGTTCACGCGTGAATCGGACTTCATGTGGAAATTCAACTTTGATTTTTTGATTTTTTATTTTTTTTCTTGCCGAATTTCAGTTCACGTCATTTTTCTGTTCACGGGGCCTATTTTCATTCGCATGGGATTTCCGTTCACGATATTTTTCCGTTCACGATGTCATTTTTTCATTCACGTGGGATTTCCGTTCACGTCGTTTTTCTGTTCACGTGGGATTTCCGTTCACGTGGAATTTTCGTTCACATAAGATTTCCGTTTATGTTGTTTTTTTTTGGAGTCTAGTGGGAAATACAAATTTTTCTTTTTTTGGGGGGAATATTTTTTGAATTTAGAATGAAAGGGATATGGGCATTTTCTCAAAAAAGCTGTGGAATAAAAAAAGTCAACTCTTTAATGACACACCTTACACCCTTCATAAATGATCTCCAAAATGGACAAATTGACAACTCATGAGCATCTTCTCATTGAATGCTCATTAGCCTTAATGAGTTATGTAAAAAAGTGAGTAAGAATTAATCTAAGATTAATCTTTTCACTAATCTTTCCCTCTTTTACACTAATCAAGGATCCTAATTAACCACTAATTCCTAATTAATTCACACACTTGAGCACACCATTGAATAAAGCAAGGAAAAACTAATCTTTGTGCATCAACCATTGTGTAAATTAATCTAAATTAGGGGATTAATTAGACTCTTAAGTATAGTCTTTTCTTTAAGGTAAAATTAAGCAAAGAGTCAAATTTCTCCAATTGATCAAAAAATTGATGTGATTAGGTGTTTTGATGCATCTAGATGCTCTCAAAACACTCAAAAATCCCAATTTCGACTACTCATATGATCAATTTAGACCCCAATTAACACATTTTCTAAATTTTAGCCTCTTGAACAAGATTAATCACCCTTAATGACAAAAAACTAGTCCATTCCAAGACTTTATCCGAAGGATAAAGTCTCTAATGGATTCATTTGGTTGATGCTCAATCGAATAGAGTTCTATTACTGTACTCCATCGATCACCTTGTCTAGAAAAGCCATGTATTAAGGCTGATTTCAAGGTTTTGAAGTTGGTCTTGATTGCCGGTATCAATGCGATGAACCATCGACTAGCTTTTCCCTCTAAGCATAAGTTCAACGCATGTACCTTAGTGGGGCAGTTGGGATTTCCAAAGGCTTCACATCTCTGTTCAAACATTTGAATGAATTGAACAGGGTCGGTTGTTCCGTCATATTTACCCATAATTTTGAAAATTTGTACGGCCGTATTTCTGTATGAATCATTGAGGCCATATGTGAGTACTCTTGTTGTTGGAAGAGACTCAGTGAGTCCTTGGGCCACCCCCCTTCCTAGACTAGTTAGCATGTCTAAGATGTGGGCATCCAAGAAAGGGTTGGTACTTATAGGACTTGCTGGAATGTTAGGCAAGGGACCAAAGCCTGGTGGAATCGAAGTAACAGGGGGTGTAAAACCCGATGACACGCTTGTTATAGGCATGGCCAATGGCATTGGGAGGTGAATTTGTGGCATGGATCTCAATGGCTCGAAGATGTCAGCCCCATTGGGTTGAGTCCTTGTGTAATCCTTGGCAATCCCTCTATTGTGGCCATGTCAGAGTATCTAAATGCTCCTTAATGAGCAATCACAGTTTTCTTTCTTTCTTTCTTTTTTTCTTTTTGCTTTTTATACTTTCCCCAGCCCGTTTACAGTCTCAAGAAGCTTGGTGTACTCTTCGTTGGATCAAACGGGTGTCCGTTTGCCCTAATTAGCTTAGGTGCTATATGCACGTGAATGATCGAGATATTTTTTTTTGGAAAAAGCGTATGCTAGAAACTTCCCAGATGGAAGAGGAGGTCCTAAAGCCTATTTTCCATCATTGTCTTAAGACGAAAAATTTTTCCCTATTTTGCAGCACATTTTTTGAGGGTGTTCCAAAAAGAAATTTAAAGAACTCTGTATGAGGGAGTTGTAGTATTTTTGGAATACTACAACTTTGTTTCCTTGAGTCGTCCGTGATTTTGTCGTTTAGACCCTCAAAAAGTAGCCCAAATATGGCTCGTCGTAGTTTTTGTGCTATTTTTTTACGATTTTTCGTGGTTTTTGGGCTATTTTTTTCCTCGATTTTCGGGTCGAATTTTGAGGCTGCTAGTCGGAGGCCAAAATGATCGGTTTTGACTTCGGACGACCAAGTCCAAAGTCGAAGAGATCGATGTCAGCTTTCCAATAAGTCCTAGAGCACTTTCATCGGATACACCATTTAAATCAAATCGAGGCTGATCAAGACGTCGGCCGAGACCATGCTACGCGAGACGTCCTCCGTTGACTCTCCGTCAATTGTTGCAACTTTATCAATTAGGTCTCCACGACCTTAATCACAAGACGGTCAAAATGCTTCTCTAGCATTCTTGACATAAAACAGTCATTTACAAACAGGTCACAAATATAGTTTCTATAATGAACTCTCGCCTTTCCACATTATCCCTCATCAATCCACATTACTTATTCCACATTCCATTCATATGTGTACTCATTCTCATCCAATCACATCATTCTACTGTTTCACGTGAAACGGTTCATGCGTGAACCGAACTTCATGTGGAAATTCAATTTTGATTTTTTGATTTTTTTTTCTCGTCGGATTTTTGTTCATGTCGTATTTCTGTTCACGTCATTTTTCCGTTCACGATGTCATTTTTTCATTCACGTGGGATTTTCGTTCACGTCATTTTTCCATTCACGTAAGATTTTCATTCACGTCGGATTTCCGTTCACGTCGGATTTTTATTTACGTCGTTTTTTGTTTTTTGCAGTCTAGTGAAAAATATAAATTTGTTGGAATTAGGGTTGTAGGAAAGCATACAAAGCTTGGAGAAGAAGAAGCAAGAATGCACATAACACACAATGTATTAGATTGTGTCAATGTACAAAAGATAAGTTAGCCCTAGAATAATGGGCATATATACAAGTCGGGGGAAAAAACCTCCTAAAGAGGGAAAAAGTGCCCCGGCGGTCCTAAGTGTGTTCACACATATCACTGCCTATATATATGGCAACAAATCCCTCCCTGGGAGTGATGGTGTGAACGAGAGCTGGCACTCATGTATAGGGAAGTGCCATGCCCGAAGTAGATCAGTCCACAAAGGGGAGCAATTCCAAAGCTTTGCGGAAAGCTTCAAACTTCTCACGAGTGAGGAAGCGCCTTTGTGAAAAGATCGGCGAGGTTGTCCTGTGTTGGCACATATGCCAAGCTGATCTCTCCTGCTGAGAGTCTCTCCCTGACATAGTGATAATGCATCTCAATGTGCTTTGTGCGAGCATGAAAAATTGAGTTTCTCACAACTGCCAATGCACTTTGACTATCAGTGTAGATAGAGGTGGCAGACTCCTGTCCAGCACCCAAGTCAGCACATTATCTTTCTCAAGGCAAAATTTGATGTCGAAGTCATACTCTTGTAGAATTTCAATCCATCTCCTTTGCCGCATGTTGAGGTTAGGCTGGGTGAAGATCCACTTTAGACTTTTGTGGTCAGCTACAAGCTGGGATTTTCCCCCCAAGAGATAGTCTCCATAATTTGAGGCAATGAACAACTGCTAAGAGCTCCAAATCATGGGTGGCATAATTTGCTTCAGTTTGCAGGAAGTATAAGTGACTAGTCTTCCTTCTTGGCCTAAGACACCACCAAGTGCTAGACTACTGGCATCAGTAACCACTTCAAATTCCTTGGTGAAATCAAGAAGTTTCAGGACTGGGACAGAAGTAATAATGACCTTGAGTTGATCAAAACTGTTTTGATGGATTGGCAACCACACTATTTTGCAATCCTTCTTAAGAAGATCCCTCAAAGGTGCAGCTACCAAGGCATAATCTTTGATAAAAATCCTATACCATCCTGTGATTCCCAAAAACCCACAAACTTCACGAACTGATTTAGGGGGTGGCCACTCCAAAATATCTTTAACCTTGGCGGGGTCTACTAAGATGCCATCTTTGGAGACGATGAACCCAAGATACTCAATTTGATGGTGGGTGAAGAAAGTACATTTGCTCTTCTTGGCATAGAGTTTGTGTCTGCACAATTGCAGAACTCTACGCACATGCTCCTCATGCTCTTCCATTGATTTGGAATAGATTAAGATGTCATAAAAAAAAACAAGCACAAATTCATCCAAGTAAGGACGGAATATATCTTGATTGAAGGTTGCAGGAGCATTGGTTAACCACCCGAATGACATTACAGTAAACTCATAGTGGCCATAATGGGTATTGAGGTTGTCTTGGGTATATCTGCTTCCTTGACTCTGATCTGATATAGTAACCAGACCTCAAATCTATTTTTGAGAAAACTTTGGTCCCATGAAGCCTGTCAAGAAGTTCATCGATGCTAAGGATAGGATACTTATTCTTGACAGTGATTTGATTTAGCCCTCGATAATCTATGCAGAGGCGGAGAGTTCCGTCCTTCTTTTTTTGGAAAAGAACAGGTGCCCCCCAAGGAGGGCTACTAGGGTGTACGAATCCTTGCTTAATGAGTTGGGAAAGTTGCTCTTTAAGTTCAATGGCTTCAGGAAGGGACATTTTATAGGGAGTTTTTGAGACGGGTTGAGCTCTAGGGATCACCTCGATTTCATGATCGACTTCTCGAGAAGGCCGTAGCCCTATAAGCTCGTTAGGGAAAATGTCAGAGAATTCTTGGAGCCAAGAGGGTTCTGTCTCCTTACTAGGTTCAATGGCTTTTTTGAGCTTGACTAAGAAAACTTGCTGACCCTTACGTGCTCCCCTGAGAAGATGTTTTGCCTTGCCTACCCTATATTTAGATTTTCCTATTTTCCCCTAAATGGATATTACTTGGCCATGCTCATTTTCAAAAGTGATACTCCCCTGGTTACAGTGAATGCTAGCTTTGTTTGCAATTAACCAGTCCATCCCAAGGATTCCATCATAAATTCCTAATGGCAAGACTCTAAAGTGGCCATTAGTTTGCTCATTACCCGCTCGAAATCAAGGTTTCCTACAGAGTGGCGAGATACTACTTCTTTCGCACTGGCTAACTCTATAATCATTCTTCTAGTTGTTTTTTGACCCAAGTTTAATTTTTTTTCTCTTAGCATAAAATAACAATGTTTAATTTAAGATACATAACTGATGCTTGTTTCATATAAGGATATAAACCCCATATAATAATTTCGTGTTGTTTAACTAATACAATACATTTTTAAAATATAACTTACCACTCTTGCTTGTTTTTTTTAGCAATGCCTGTAGATATATTTTTCTCTTATCTTTTAGATACTCATCCCGAGGGTGGTCGAGGAATAGTGGACAAGTGATATATGTAGTTATATCCCATAGATCTTGCATTTGAGCCATTGTGTACATGGTGTTTTTGTGATCAAGTACCTGCCATTCCTTTATAATAGGTGGCACATGTTGTATGCTTTTTTGTGTTATACATTTGCATAGCCATCTATTAATGTCCACATGTTATTATATGAGGAAATGCTTATGCACTATTTTTCAATGTGATAACAATATAGATTTGCATAGGCACCTGTACACATCTCGTTTGGTGGTGGCAAGTTTAACCCAAGGATGTTGTTTGATTGATTGAACACTTTTTATTTTTCTGACACACTCCTTGAACAAGATGCCATAATGCAAGTGTTATAGCTCCAAAGTGTCTGTTGTGTATGATTAGGGAAACCTCACCTTGTAAGCATCCTCTATTTTTGTGATGAGCTTCATGTCATACTCCACACTCTGATACTACACAGAACCTTAGTTTTTAACCAGACGTCATTGATCAATGCTAGTTGTAAGTAAAAATAAAATCAATGAGCATTAGACCATACCGAATACACCATAAATGCATTTAAACAATATATAGCATAGTTAACATCTTACATTCTAGAAGTTTCAACATTTATATCTTCTTCTTGTCGAATACTTTTACTGACAAATACTACCTTTGTGCTCTTTAGGAAATGTGCATGCATCTAGGATATAGAGTTGATGTGATTTGGCTTCTCATCCTAGTTAATTTGAGCGACTAGACTATATCACCATTCAAATATCACATTGATACAAGTTTAAAAGTTAAAATTGATATACATATATCACATAAAATGAGATACTTTAACTAAAATTGATATACATATATCACATAAAATGAGATACTTTAACTAAACTAATCTTCCTCTATTTATGGGTTTGCTATCGCTAGTTTTCTTGTAAGTATATTTAAAGTGGGATCATTTTTGTAGTACACTTTACTTGACCTATCTTCAAATTTTTCATTGATAGAATCCTTTAATATTTCTATCTCTTTAGTGGTAGAAAGATATTCATCCTGCATATTGAGCAATGCTTATTAAGTATGTTTACCTTGCATTCCTATATAGCTTTATACATTAGAAATTCTCATACCATTACCTGAAATATTATTTGTGCCATGATTGGAAGAGGATAACTATACTAAGAAGGTCACCCCCTTTATTTCTACTTATATAAAAACCTCTACACTCACTAATTATTTAGAGTCCAAGCATGCATAAGTATGGTTTCCTTGTCAATGAGGGTTGAGGGAATGTAGCCCACCTTGTTCATCTTATAAAAGTGGCATGACTTGTCTTGTGAAAAATGAAATAACAAATAACAATAGTAATAATATAGATTATGAACAAACAATGGCATACCAATTCAATCTAGCAATAAGTGAGAGAACCTCTCCCTCATTCTCTTCCTCTATGTCCAGGAGAATCGTATCCACATAAAGGTGGTACTCTACTTTATGTTTAAATACTGAGTAAAAACAATCTTAATTTATTAAAACTTAATCAATTAGTCAATCTCAATAGAGTATGAGCATTCCAAGATCTTACCTCTGTTTATTTCCTCCATCTAGGCTATAAGACGGTGATTGCCATCCCACATCTTCTCATATGGGAAAGCCCACTCAGATTCTCATATTTGATCTTCAAATTCTTTACTCTTTGCTTTCCATCTATCATCCTAGCTATCCTTATCTGCATTTAGCACCTCTCTACTAGGATACTTGGATGATTTGAGAAAGAAAATAAAATCTACCCTACCCATAACATATCCATTTATGAAATAATCCACACATAACCTTTGGTACCTAGAGTGAATCCTGCTTATTGCAGGGTTACTAACTAGGCGACATAGTGGAACGGGAGATAGGGAATCAATTGCTTCACCTGTTCAAAGGAGTGGGGTATACTTATTATAATTGATTAGCACCCTTACTTTAACTTAGATTTTTCATATGTAAATGTGCTTGCTTACTGTCAAACAATCAATGGTGTTTCATATAAGATCAAGTCGAAGACGGCTGAAGTAGTTTATCATGAAATTTTTGTCTCTGTCAACCTCATCATCATCTTCCTCTGCATCCAATTCATCTTTGTCTTCTTATACCACCTTTTTTGGAATCTTCTTCTTAGCCTCCACACAATTTCCTTTTCTTTGGGTGTTGTTTTTTTTTTAGATCTTCTTTGTTGGCATTGTTTACAAAGGCACCCATTCACCCATTCTTTATCTTCATCATTAGCCTTGCACTTTCTATGGGTGTGCTTGCTTAATACTTCTATGCTACTTTTTGGTGTCTTTGATTTGACTTTTTCTTGAGGCACATTAGGTGTATTTAGAGTTTCTTTCTCCCATCTTTCAACATTCAAAGAATTTATCGATACTTGTATTAATACCTAAGCAGAACTTATAAAATGACACCTTATCACAATTTTAATGTAAAATAATATAGTATTAAAGTGAATGTTAAATTCTTACTAGATCTTTTATAATGATAAAACTTTTCATTGCATCATGACGATAACTCTCATTTTCTATTAGAAATGGAAGTCACACATTTTTTCCCTCAAAATAAGTCATAAGAACACCCACATGATCGTGAGGAAATGCAACATCATGAACAAAAACTCTTCCTGGCTCGATTTGTAGAACCATACCTTTGCCCACTTCCACTTTATTATGAATAAAACCCATAACACAATCTCTCTCTAATATTTAAGCCATATGTGTAGTTGACATCATTAAAAAAATTATATCATCTCATATCCTTAATCAAAAATATCTTAACTAAAAAGAAAACAATGTATTAAAAATATATTGTTATATAAATATCACTCTTGATTTATTACTTTTCTTAAAAGTACTTTTTATTGAAATAATAATTTAAAATATACTATTACATATATTCATGCTACATACATATATATCAAGATTAAACACATATATATACTATTTATATTAATGATATATATATATACATATACACACACACGCACACGCACACACACACACACACACATATATATATACATGTATGTATACATACATACATACATATATATATATATTATATATATGTATGTATGTATGTATGTATACATACATATATATATATATATATATATATATATATATATATATATATGGGTGCTTGAATATGGTCTCACCCGAATATGGTCGTTGGCGACTAGATTATTCGGGACGCACATTCGCCCCCCCTCAAGAGATAGCATAAAGGTTTGTGTGGATGATTCCCATTCACTTTCAAATTCATTCATTTGATCGAAACTATGCAAGTGCATGTAAAGAGTGTTAAATAACATGCAATGACATAAAACACTATATAAGTGCATGCAAAGAGTATTAAATGACATGCAAGTCTATGCAAGCACATGCAAAGATAAATAAAGGGTAGAAACAGTCATGCAAGGACATGAAAGTGCATTCAAGGGATAATAAAGGGCAAGTAGTACCATGCAATGTAATAATGCAAAGAGTATTAAATGACATGCAAGGCTATGCAAGCACATGTAAAGGTAAATAAAGGGCAAAAATGGTCATACAAGGACATGAAAGTGCATCCAAGGGATAATAAAGGGCAAGCAGTACCATGATGCAATGTAATGCAATGACATGCACATGTATGACATGCAAATGCAATGCCATGCCATGCAATGTGATGTGATGGTATGCACATGCATTGACATGCAAAGGATAATAAAGTGCACGTAATGTCATGCAAATGAAAAAAAATGCAAGTGCATACAAAGAGTATTGACATGTAGAGACATGCAATGCTATGTAACCACATGCAAAGATGTGTTAAGAGAGAGAGAGAGAGTAAGACAAGGTGAGAGAGAGACAGACGGAAAGAGGGAGGGAGGGAGGCATGGTTGGAGATGTGAGAGAGAGAGAGAGAGAGAGAGAGAGAGAGAGAGAGAGAGAGAATGATATGCCAGTGCATGTAAAGGAATAATAAAGTCCACATTTTTAAGAGAGAAGGGTTGCTAAAAAGCTCCCTCTACCAAGCTCCCCCAAAAAACACACTCTGAAACAAGATGAGTCATCTCATGTAGATACATAAATGTTCCACTCATCTTAACGAGTTACCAAAATGTGTCCAACACTCCTATGTTTCAAAACGATCATATTCAGGGGCACCCCCAAATATGGGTGCTTAAATATGGTCTCACCCAAATATGGTCGTTGGCCGACTAGATTCACGGCGCACATTTGCCCCCCCTCAAGAGAGCATAAAGGTTTATGTGGATGATTCCCATTCACTTTCAAATTCATTCATTTGATCGAAACTATGCAAGTGCATGTAAAGAGTGTTAAATAACATGCAATGACATGCAACGACATGCATGTAAAGAGTGTTAAATAACATGCAATGACATGCAACACTATATAAGTGCATGAATGCAAAGAGTAATGAATGACATGCAAGGCTATGCAAGCACATGCAAAAATAAATAAAGGGTAAAAATAGTCATGCAAGGACATGAAAGTGCATTTAAGGGATAATAAAGGGCAAGCAATACCATGCAATGTAATGCAAAGAGTATTAAATGACATGCAAGCACATGCAAAGGTAAATAAAGGACAAAAATGGTCATACAAGGACATGAAAGTGCATCCAATATAAAGGGCAAGCAATACCATGCAATGTAATGCATGACATGCACATGTATAACATGCAAATGCAATGTCATGCCATGCAATGTAATTTGATGGTATGCACATGCATTGACATGCAAAGGATAATAAAGGGCAAGTAATGTCATGCAAATGAAAAAAAATGCAAGTGCATGTAGAGAGTATGGACACGTAGAGACATGCAATGCTATGCAATCGCAATCACATGCAAAGATGTGTTGAGAGAGAGAGAGAGAGAGAGAGAGAGAGAGAGAAGGTGAGAGAAAGACAGAGGGAGAAAGGGAGGGAGGCATGGTTGGAGATGAGGTGAGAGAGTTGTGACATATTAAATTGATTATTCAGCCTTTGAGCATTCCCCTTCTAGACACAAGGGTTTGATGCATTTTCTTGGATGTAGACAAAGAAAGGGAAGTTGCTTCTTGCCTTGAGGGCAACAAACAAGTAAGATATATATTTTTAGCTCTTGTGAATTAACTATTGGATGTAGACAAAGAAAGGGAATTTGCTTCTTGCCTTGAGGGGCAACAAACAAGTAAGATATATATTTTTAGCTCTTGTGAATTAACTATTGGATGGTTTTATGGTCTAGATCTTTGTGTCTCATCAATGCCATACATTATGCCGACTTGGTGCTTAGAGCATCTCTCATGTGCACTTGTTGATAGAATTAAGTAGCCATCAAATCTTCATGTTCCAACACTTTGGAATGGTGGGCAAGACCTTGCAGGCTTGAGTGAAGAAGATAAGAAATGGGTGAAACTTGAGATGGCCTTGGAGAAGAGATCAAAAAACCCCATGGTACAATGCATCAATAAGCATTTTAGCCCAACTTGTTATATGGAAAGTAAGTGGAACCATATGCTTTGTTTACTATTTTAAATTTGAACACATAGATGTGAGAGTAAGAAGCCTTTGTGTGGTTACTGGCTTGCTTGTAAGATGAGTTTATAGTTGCGAGATAGAGAAGGCAACACTAGGATTAGATAGACAAACTTTGTCTCTTGGGGAGTACACCAATCAACATGCCAAGGCTGTGAGAAGTGTGGAATTGCATTTTGTGATTAGGCATATAAGTTGATACCAATTGCAAACCTGGCAAATGGAGAAGGATTCTCTCATTTATTGTATAACATTGACTAGGCTTCTAAGGGAAGGCATGCCTTCATTTCAAAGGATGAGTTACAGATCTTGTGTTATTCCCATGTTACTACATATAGGTTATTGAATTGGTTTTCCCCTATCTCACATGAGAAGTAGCATGTGATCGGAAATAATTGAATTTCAACCACTAGGAGATAGGAAGGGTCGTTGGGTGGACTGAGCTCTTTTGGGAGTGACTTTTTCTAGATATCTTGAAGTTAACTATGATATGTGATCATTTAGGAGAAGTTCCTTATCATGGTATCCTATCATCTTTTGAGATTTTATAATGTTCTAAACATCTAGTCTGTTGGAAGATAGCTTTTATTCAATGGAGGCTTAATACAATGGAAGTGATTGACATGTGGGAATACATTTAAGTCATATGGTATTGGGACCATTAATGGAGAATTAAACCTTGTGCACCATTCATACATGCTTACGTGTTATTTATTGTAATATCTATCTTTAAGTAATTGGGAGCCCAATATGCCAATCACTTTTTGAGAATATCCAATAGAGAACCTTCCTTGGGAGTGGAAGACAATCATGTAGACAGCTCACTATTCAATCTTGACTTTGTACTTAAGTAGAGTGAGGAAATTGGTCACTACCTAGGTAATTGTCTCCCGCATGACCTACCCTATGAGTTTCATGTAATTCATGAAATGAACCCCCCCTTAGCGTAGGCATGATATACTCCTAAACAAAGATATATTCCAATTTTTGGAAAAAAAACATCAATGAAGCTATAGTAGAAAACCTAATGACATGTGTCTCAAATATTAAAATGAGAAGTCCCTTCAAGCTCAAAATCTTCTTCCTAAAGACACAATTTAGGAGTCTTTTTCAATAGAAAGGGTGATGTCACCTTCTGTGTAGTTGAGAAAAGTTTCCATTAAGAAAAGGCTTCCAATGTTGTTGGTCACCTTTTGTATAGTAGTAAGACAACACTACAATAACTTCTCAAATCCTCTCGTCTCCTATTATCCACAATACATAAAAAGCTTAAAAAATTATATAAGATATTTTACGTATTACACATACTAGTTATGGGGACAAGTACATTTTACCCTATTCATGGCTTGTGTTGGAAAAAAAAACTTTTTAATGCAATGATTGTTTGAAGGTGATTGGTTCACTCTATAAAACATTACTAGGACAAATTGTAAATACACAATGGGGGCAGGGTTATGACAAGCATAGAAACTTATCTTAGACGATAACCATTTATGTATATGATGGCATGAGTACACAATGGGGGAGGGTTATGAGGTGATAAGCATAGAAACTTATCTTAGACGATAACCATTTAAGTATATTATGGCATGAGTACACTCATATGTGAGCATGAGTACTCTCAAGTCCTTCACAATAGCCCATGATGACTTTAAATGAGCTCAGTTACCTCATTGTGAGCAGCTTATGTTCTTAATGAGATTAACCCTTGAGGATAATTAATTTACTCTATCCAAACATAACTAGAATAACCCTTATGTTCTTAATGAGATTAACCCTTGAGGATAATTAATTTACTCTATCCAAACATAACTAGAATAAGCTATTAGAAATTATAGTAATGAATGTTGTCATCATTAAGGAGGAGAGTCCTTTGATTAGTGTATGGCTCATGTGTTTACAAATGAACTCCATGAACTATCATTGTAGACTCTTGGAAAAAGCTTTTTAACTTTAAGCTATTACATATGTGACTAGGATGTGAATGATAAAATTGAACTCCAAAGTGTGTTAACATGGACCCCCTTCTTGGTGTCAGTTATGTCCTCAAAAACTAGATAGTCTGCAACTTTTTTCTTCCCGCAAGCCTCTAAAAACATATGACTAGGATGTGAATGATAAAATTGAACTCCAAAGTGTGTTAAGATGGACCCCCTTCATGTCCTCAAAAACTAGATAGTCTGCAACTTTTTTCTTCCCACAAGCCTTTAAAAACATATTTCTGCTTTTGGATATTTCTAGTGTAGCTATGGAAGTAGGGAGTCCAAAAGAACATGTCCTCAATTATATCAAGATAATGAGAAAATTTTAAGAAGTAGAAGTAGGAAGTCCAAAATAGCACGTCCTCAATTGTATCAAGAGAATGAGCAAACATATCCACTAGAAGTAGCTAAGGATTCCTACCTCACTTGGTCCTATATAGAGATTAAAATTTAAATTAACGAGGTCATCCTATTTATAGATTTCTTTGGGCTAATTGATGAGAAGCACCAAGAGCTTGAAGAATTTACATGTGCGACGATATCATGTTTATAGCTTTCTTGATGAGAAGCACCAAGAGCTTGAAGAATTTGTATATGCAATGATATCCCCTTCAAGTATGTACTCCATTGGATACTTGAGTTTTCAGGTGCCATTAAACTTTACTAGCTTAAAAAGAAAGGGAAGTTCAAGTTAACATTGATGACTTAAAATAAAGGGAAGTTGAAGCTAACATGTGGATCCTACTTTCTAAGGGCTTCGTACTCCTTCTAGCTCCACCTTCTTTTGTATACTAGATCAGCCCTGAAGTACCATGGCACACACATGTAGTGGTTGTAATAATCTTTGAGCTTGAGGTACATGGTCCTCCAGTTTGGTTGCTCATCAAGAAGCCCAAGAGACGTTAATTCACATTATAAAAGCACTTCTTCTTTTGATTTTGGTTGAAGTTAACTTATAAGTTCCATGCCTTTCGAGGTCGCATTGTATTTAAAGTGTGTTTGCCAGACAAGCATCATCACACTTGTCATACATGTCCAATTTGTACAAACCATGGCTAAGAGTTCTAGTAAAAGCACAATTTGTCTATCCTATTCTCTATCACATAGACAATGAATTTATTATCTATAAATTCAACATAGTGGGCACCGAAAGCATATTTTGGAATAAAAAGTACATTTTAAATAAAGACAAAGATCCTCACCACTAGCAGTAGTAAGGCAAACCTCACCAATACCTTTAATTGGAGGCATCGTTGGCACACCTAACAATGTGACCATCCTTTGCATAGATTCCATATTATTGACCAAACTTCTTTGAGAAGTAATGTGCATGTAAGCACCACTATCAAGATACCAACAACTGCCTAAAGCAATTGCACTAAGACATGACTCCTAGTCAAGATTAAAGCTGCATACAACCATAGGTGAGAGAATAACATTCGCAGAGTCATCTTTCTTGGCACTTTAGTAGTCTGGGATAGAACTAGTATGACCTTTGTTAGATTCCTTTTTCTTCTTTTCTTTAGCTTATAATTTATAGCACTATTCAAGTGCATGGCCAGGCTTCTTATAATATTGGCAAGCAACTTTCTTTCACTTGTTAGAATCATCCTTAGCCTTAGAATATTGGTTTGAGTTGTTCTTCTACCAAAACTTCTTGCATTATTTTTGGATTGCTTCTCTACTTCTTGCATTATTTTTGGATTGCTTCTCTACTTCTTCTGTAATAAGCTAACAAGGTCCTAGTATAGGTAAGAGGGGTTGCACTGCCTCTGAAAGAAAGCCGAAGGGAAATATTAGACCCAGATAAGATTCGTGCAAAGAGTTAAGGGTATTAACCATTTCCTTAACAAGGATGAAATCATTACTTGTCAGGAATGATTTCATCAATGTTGAGAAGCTATTCTCTTAAGTCCTACAACTTGGTTAAATGTCCATTCATGGACCCTTTCTCCTGCATTTTCTTATTATCAAGTTGCCTTTTGAGAAAAGCAAGTTGTGCATCATTTTTTACTTGATACATAGTCTCTAAAGCATCCCAAGAACGAATGTGCAAAAAATTTGACGTTTTAACAGACATAATGCAATTAATGCCTAAGGAGAGGATGTTAGAGAATGCACTACCGAAAAGGCTAGTTGAAATAGAAAATCTTGATGAGGGAGGTGAGCTATCACGGAATGTTTGTGGAGAAGTTGAGAAAACAAAGGTTTGATAACAATATGAAGGACAAAGATATCAAGAAAGGTGATTTGGTCATGATGTATGGAATCTATAGGTAGAAAGCAAAAAATAAAGTACAAATGATTAGGACCTATCAGAGTCATTGAGTTAACACCACAAGGTTTAACAAAGTTTAAAACCCTTAATGGAGTAGAGTGTAAGAGCATTTCAATAGAAGTAAGCTAAAAAATAATTATGAACAGTTGACGAGCAACATGCTTAATCATATTGAAACCCTTGATGGAGTAGAAGTGTAAGAGCATTTCAATGGAAGCAAGCTCAAAAGTTATTAAAGGACCTCTCACGAGCAACCTACTTAATCAAATTTACTAAAAGAGATTGGCTAGGTAATTCTATAGTGATTTAATGGCTTTATCTTCTTCATTAGTCTCTACTATAGTAGCAAAGCCATAAGAACAATAGTTTGACTATGTTGTAATCTAAGCTTAGCTTATCTTGCTTTGGCTTCTACATAATGAATTAATGCATTGTTGTGTTTTGACTAATAGATTGATACAGATGCTAGTCATAATATTCTTGCACACGTGGGAGATATTTGTTATATATTTATGGTAGTACTACAGTGAGGCCATATACTGATGCCATGGCACTTTTATCCCACACCGGGTTTTTTCCCATGGCCATCCAAGGTTAGCTAGTATATAAGCAACCACATCCATCGTTTAGAGGAGTTGCTCATTTGTACTTGTAGACAGCTTCATCTCTCTCCTTGTTAAGCTAGCCATTCTCTCTCACACTCTACACCTTTGTGTTCTTCTTATTAAGCATTTTTTGTGTGTGAGTTCAGCTCCATTATGAGCTAATAGTGGTATTGAAGCATGTTTCTCTTCTTCACCAGTGAGAGCTTTTATTTTTGTTATGGAGTTTACTACTTGTTGGAAAAAGCCATTGATATTTTTCAAGCCTCTATTGGAGCTCTGAGCTCTCTATTGGTGAAAGAAAGGTAGTTGGAATTTAGTCTATAGTAGTAGCTATCTGTTTTTTGTTTGAATTAGGGGAGTAGGCTCTTCTGAGCTCAATGTCAAACTTCTAGCAGTCAACTTTGTCCAATAGTGGGGTCCATCTTCTCTCTGTCATAGTAGTTGGCTCCCTCTAACAACTTCCATCTACAGTCAGGTTTGTCTCCAAAACAGCCTGTCCCCACAACAGTGGGGGGGTTGTCACCCAATAACTTTAACGACTTCAACAATACTGAAACATCATTTTCAACACGTCCGTCTCAAACAACGTCAATGACTCCATCACTCTGTAGTTCAATCTCGTCAATCATGTCGTCAAGTCTCCATCAGTCACACCGTCAACTCATCGTTTACTATAAGCTGACACATGGCGGCTAACCTACCACCTAGCAGATAAGTCTCCATCAGTCACACCGTCAACTCATTGCTTCACTATAAGCTGACACATGGCGGCTAACCTACCACCTAGCAGATAAGTCTTTGCAATCATTGACCAGGCAGGTCCAGTTTGATCGACCGTTTCCTGCATAAGTCAGATATCTCTGAGAGGTAGCCCTCAACTACCTACGCACTAGAGATTTGGTGAAGGGCAATGCAGGGGAACTTCTTTAATCGTGCAATTCATGACTTCTTCAATCATGCAATTCATGACTAGTTCAATCGTGCAATTCATGACTAGTTCAATCGACAATCTAACTTTTACAATCACCTAATTCTTGCATAAATCGTGGGATTCAACACGATTCAACTATGCAATTTAGGACCAGCTTAATCTACGATCTAACTTCTTCAATCGCTGACTCATCTTCATCAATCAAGTGATTGATCTTTTTCGATTGTTTGATTCAATCTTTCTGGATCAGCCGATTAATTTTTTTTAAATCGGTGATTTAACTTCTTTGATTGAATGATTTGACTTCTTCAATCATTGTAGTTCGATCGCTCGATTCTACTTCAACCATCATCCAATCTAGGACTTAAACTATTCAATTCTACTACAGTTCGATCACTCGATTCTACTTCAACAATCGAGCGATCGAACTGTTGTAGTAGTAGCTATCTATTTTTTGAGTGAGGAGAGTAGGCTCTTCTGAGCTCAACGTCAAACTTATAGCAGTCAACTTCGTCCAATAGTGGGGGGGGTCCATCTTCTCTCTATCATAGTAGTTGGCTTCCTCTAACAACTTCCATCTACAGTCGGGTTTGTCTCCAAAATAGCTCGTCTCCAATAGTGGGGGGCCATCAACAACTTCAACAATTTCAACAGTATTGAAACATCATTTTCAACACGTCCATCTCAAACAATGTCAATGACTCCATCACTCTGTAGTTCAGTCTCATCAATCATGTCGTCAAGTCTACGTCAATCACACCGTCAACTCATCGCTTCACCATAAGCTAACACATGGTGAATAACCTACCACCTAGTAGATAAGTCTTTGCAATCATTGACCAGGTCCAGTTCAATCGATGATCCAACTGATTCCTGCATAAGTCAGATATCTTTGAGAGGTAGCCCTCAACTACCTGTGCACTAGAGATTTGGTGAAGGACAATGCAGGGGAACTTCTTCAATCGTGCAATTCAGAACCAGTTCAATCGACAATCTAGCTTTTATAATCACCTAGTTCTTGCATAAATCGTGGGATTTAACACGATTCAACCATGCAATTCTTTAATCTATGATCTAACTTCTTCAATCGCCGACTCATCTTCATCAATCAATTGATTGATCTTTTTCGATTGTCCGGTTCAATCTTTCTCGATCGGCAATTCATATTTTTTTAATCGGTCTTAATTTCTTTGATTGAATGATTCAACTTCTTCGATTGTTGTAGTTTAATCACTCGATTCTACTTCAACCATCATCCAATCTAGGACTTAAACTATTCGATTCTACTATAGTTCGATCGGTCGATTCTACTTCAACAATCGAGTGATTGAACTGTTGTAGTAGTAGCTATCTATTTTTTGTTTGAGTGAGGGGAGTAGGCTCTTCTGAGCTCAACGTCAAACTTACAACATTCAACTTCGTCCAATAGTGGGGTCCATCTTCTCTTTGTCATAGTAGTTGGATCCCTCTAATGACTTCCATCTACAATCAGGTTTGTCTCCAAAACAGTTTGTCTCCAACAATGGGGGGCTGTCAACAACTTTAACGACTTCAACAGCACTGAAACATCATTTTCAACACATCCGTCTCAAACAACGTCAATGACTCCATCACTCTATAGTTCAGTCTCATCAATCATGCCGTCAAGTCTACATCAATCACACCGTAAACTCATTGCTTCACCATAAGCTGACACATGGTAGATAACCTGCCACTTAACCAAGTCCAGTTTGATCAATGATCCAACCGATTTTCTGCATAAGTCAGATATCTCTAAGATATCTCTGAGAGGTAGCCCTCAACTACCTACGCACTAGATATTTGGTGAAGGGCAATGTAGGGGAACTTCTTCAATTGTGCAATTCAGGACCAATTGAATTGACAATCCAACTTTTACAATCACCTAATTCTTGCATAAATCGTGGGATTTAACATGATTCAACTATGCAATTCATGACCAATTTAATCTATGATCTAACTTCTTCAATCGCCGACTCATCTTCATCAATCAACTGATTGATCTTTTTCGGTTGTCCGATTCAATCTTTCTCGATCGGCGATTCAAAATCTTTTAATTGGTGATTTAACTTCTTTGATCATTCGATTCTACTATAGTTTGATTGCTTGATTCTACTTCAACAATCATCCAATCCTAGACTTAAACTATTGGATTCTACTGTGGTTTGATTGTTCGATTCTACCTCAACAATCCTCCGATGCATGACTTCAATTATCCGATTCAAGTGCAGATTTTCAACAGACTAATAGATTAAACATAACATCTGGTAATTTCATTTCAAGCTATTTTCAACATCTCTCTTTCTTAGATTCAACAACAATCAAGTATGGCTAGCAACTCATCCAATTATTTGTTTGGTATTCTTTCAAAAGAATACAAGTTAGATGGGTCAAATTACTATCTCTTGAGTTTTATGGTTAGAAATGTCCTTATTGCCAAGGGTTTATAGGGTTTTATGGTTAGAAATGTCCTTATTGCCAAGGGTTTATAGGGTTTTATCAATTGTGGTGATGAGCCTCGCCCTAGCATAATTACTCCTACCACTCCTCAATGGAATGAAGGCCAACAGACCCAGATACATTCCTCTTAGATGGGATTCTAATGATGTATAAGCCACACGCAAGCTTGGCACTATATATTCCAACGACATCATTGCATTGAGACTAAAGGCTAATCAAAATGGTGTATGACCCATCACAACCATGTAAAGAAGTGTGATAAGCCCATAGAGCAGCTATAAGCTATGCTCCTTGTCCATTATAAGTGCCTCTAATTGTCTTAGTTTAAGATTGCACATAATGTTTTATTGGTGCTTTTTTGCATTTTCGTTTACTTGTGGGTAGTAAGGTGAAGACTTTTGATGTACTACTAAAAATTCTGATTATAGTGGCTAATTGTATCATTGATAAAGAGTGATCCTTTGCCACTTATACGAATAGATAACGAAACCTTAAAAGATGTTCTCATACAAAAACTTTCGATGTATTACCAAAATTTTTAATAATAAGTAGCTAATTGTATCATTGATAAAGCACGATCCTTTTCCACTTATACTAATGGACACCTAAACCTTGACAAGACGTTCTCATACAAAAACTTGGTAGTTGTCTTGGCATCAACCTTGCATGTTACTTTAGCTTTTGCCCCCTTTGGTGAAAAAATATATCTCTATTATAATTTAGCAAGCTTGATTATTTTTTGAAGGAGGGTTAATGAGTCTTATAAATTTGATTCCCTATTTTTGAAAGCGCTACTCAACCACAATAGGTGTCAATGGCATTCTATCTTTTTATTGAGGTACTATAAATTATTGACACTTATAACAACACTCTATAAATTCAACGGCATCACCATAACGTTGGCTGGCCTAAGCCTCATTGTAGTACCTTTTGTGTTATATTTTTGTCGTTTAGTTGGCAATCCTTTGGCTAGGAAAGTGTGTCCTCACTTCATTTTGGAACTAAATCCAATTTGAATAAAGGAGTATCGAGTAAAACATCTTTAATCTCATAGTTGGCTCACTATTAGGAAAGTGTGTCCTCCGATGCATATACCAAAGAAATTACCAATCACGGGGGGTTCCATAGAAAAATTAAACTATCTTCTAAAAATCATTGGTATAAATCCAATTTGAATAAAGGAGTATTGAGTAAAACATCTTTGGCTCACTATTAGGTATTTTTGACATATCATTTGTGAGCACATGTTGTGAACCTTTCTCATTGTAACAATGAAGTCTAATTTCATTAACAAGAGTAACCATCTTGTAATGCAACCTATTGTGCATAGTTTAGTTATAAGGTAAAACAAAGGTTGATATCCATAAAGAACACAAATTTATTTTTGAGAAGGTAGTGCCGATTATTTTTTAATTACATAAACCATATCCAATTCCTCTCTTTCCATAGTTGTGTCGTTCATCTCTACATTATTCAACTGCTGTGACAAGTTCCGCATACTAGATAATCCAATTTGTACTCTCTAGGTTATGCCAACACACACTTAATAGAAAAATTTGATGCATCAATATATGTACATGGAAAATAAGATCCAATTTGGCGGTCTTAGGATAGGAGCACAGCTAATGCCTTCTTCAATTCATTGTCACTTTTTGACATTCCATCAGTCCATTCAAACACTATAAATAGTTCATACAATGGTTTGCTAATTTAGTATGGAACATGTTGAATCTTTTGCAGTATCTAGCATGTCCCATACAATGTTATACACCTTTGTAATTTACTGGTGGTGGTAGCTCCAAAATGAACTTCACTTTACTCTCGTGAGTGGAACTGCCATTCTTGGGCACAACGTGACCAAAGAATTACACCGTACTCAACCCAAAAGTGGCATTTCAAGGTATTTGGGAAGGTAATCTTTGAAAACCATACACATTAATCTTTGAAATGTAGTTGGTGCGTTTAAACCAAATGGAATAACCCTATACGCATATGTCCCACAAATTGCAGTGAATGATGCTATCGTATGTCGATCTTCAGGGGCAATAGATTCTTGGTTGTAACATGAGAAGCCATACGCTCTCCAGTACAGGTTGCGTGTGTGGAAGTGGATAATTATCTTTCCAGGTAGGGACATCGACTTTAGTCAAATACATGCATACGCTAAGCTTTCTAGTGTTCTTTAGCACAATGAGGTATCTGTGGAAGGGGCCTTATAAACTGTGCAATGTGGGTAGTGTCATGCATGGTATAGAATTGATGTGATGAGGATACCCATAACTTGTAAGTTATTGGTCTTCATTTTCACCATGGAGGAGAAAGGGCAGTGAGCAGAGGAGGAGGAGGAGGAGGAGGCTCGGCTTGGCATTTCTGTCACCATGTTGAGATCCCTAGCTGCAGGAGGAGTTCTGAGGCAGGCGCTGCGCAGGAAGCTTCTGAGAAGCGGGGACCCTCACGGCCACGGCCATGGCCATGGCGAACACCCAGACAAGGGCTGGTTCAGCCCGGGCGACAATGACCCCGGCGGCTACCTCTTCAACGAAACCCCCCCTCCCCCCGGCCAGTCCCGCAAGTGGGAGGACTGGGAGCTGCCCTACTACGCCACCGGCGTCATCGCCTTCCTCATGCTCTCCATCGGCCTTAACTCCAAGCCCGACACCAACATCGACACTTGGGCCCGAAAGGTCGCCCTCAAGCGCTTAGCAGAAGAAGAAGCAGCACAGAACGAAGCCGTGGCTGCAGCGCAGAACGAAGCCGTGGCTGCAGCGCAAGATTGATCTTTTGCACAGGTACCGTCGTCATAGCCATGACCATAGCGATCCAGCTTTGAATAATTAGAACTTCAAACCGTGTTGTAGATGTTGATGATGAAGCTAGCGATTCACGGACCCAGGGTATCATGTCCATTAGACCTGGGGTTTCAATTACAGTTTCTTAGAACCTTCCCTCTTTACTTTCTGCATTGCAATCTCTCTGACAATATTGTGCTAGATTTTCCGGATCAGCAAGAAACCTTGCTGCATTGTATGGGGAGCTTTCTTGATAATGGTTTAATCTTGCTGTATTCCTGGAAATGACATGTACGATGGTTCTCGATTTTCATGCCTTATGTTAGGAATTTGACTGTTAACTGGATAGAAATAGTCAGTGTCATGTGGTAGGAGTTGTTTTCATATATTCTGAGTTCATGCTCAGCTTGAATGCCTTTGTGTTTCGCATTAAATTAATTCCTTGTCTTCTTCTGCAAAATCTAGCCAAAGCAGTAGAGTCATCAGTTTTTGATTGTTGGGATTTTTTACATAATTTTCAAAAGAGATGTATGTGCATTTACTGCAAAAGGTTGGAATATGTACTTTGGAGGTGAATACTTTGTTACCAGATCTTTGTAAGCAGGAGTAGGGCAAATACAGTTTTCTATGTTTGATAGGCAAGTGCTGAGTGGGTGTGGCAGCAAAAACACATGTAGCTATGCAGCCAGGGTCTGAGCTTATTGAGAAATGTGATCCTGGAATTTAGTTATTGAAAGGAGCCACAATCATGGCTGCAAATACAAGTTTAATTCAGTCACATGGGCGTTGAATTGGAAACATGAGGTTAATTAGCTGAGCTTCTGATCACTCCACTATGTTCATGGCAGAAAAACTTTTCGAGCATGTGGTTAGGATGTGAAGTGACCTAGCTTGGAGAGTGGTATGACCCAACCCATCTACAGTGAAGTGCAGGAAAATAGTTTTTAGGTGTACCTTGGGACTACATAGCACAGCATGAAAGTTAGCTTCAAATTGTGAGAGAGCGCTACATGCCTTCTCATACAGCCACTGGGCTGCTAAAGACATGTGAAGCCTGTTTGCAGGAATATAGGAGTCATCGTCCTTTGTTTTCTTACTTTTATTTGTTCATTGAGGCCTTTGGCAGGGGCATGCGTGACGCTAACGAGGCTCACAGAGACAAAGCCCATACTGAAGAACGTTTGTATTGCCTTGGAATAGGGAAAATAATGAATGAGCACATTCAGGGTTGCGTAGGGCTTGTATATTACTGTCAGATGCAGCCCATTTAGAGGCAGCATGTCAGACATGGAGTTTAAAGAGATGTGATCACTAGTGCTGTGAAAGTGCTAATAGAGAGAGGTGTGCAGCCGAAGACTTCAAACACAATCAACGAGTAATCCTAACATAAAACTTGTATCACATACCAAAAATATGTACAACTAATTGTTTTGAAGTACAAAGGATGATTCAAATTGCTGATCTCAGCCCAAGTTGCAGATGAACAATGCTGTTTATGGGCAAACACTGGCTGCTTAATCCTTCTCCTCCTCCTTCAATTGCTTGTGGACTTGCATGTTGAAGAGCCTCTCTTCTGGCTTTGGCCAGTTACACAATGTTCGAGAGATCCGGCACTCCAGTTATCAATCGCCATGCATGTGCATGCGGGCATCTACCACTCAGTCCTGGCTCTTGCGTGCTTTGCTCGGAGGCCAGTGGAGGGTAGCTTGTGTGGCGTGACTCTGGAGCTTGGATGACGCGGGGCTGCCTTTGGTGGTGGATATCATGTCTACATCGACACATACACCTCGTTTGGTATTTGGTTTGATTTCATTTATATTGGAAATTTGGCACATTGTGCCTGGGAAGCTTGTACAATTAAATACTCCTTAATAATAATCATCATTGGGCCGCGTGGGGGGGGGGGTCATAATGCATTCTGGCCTCATTTCAAGCATCATTATTTTGAGTTATGTTAAATTGCTTCATGCTATGCCATATATGTCTTCTTGTTGGTATTAATGGTTGAGATTGTGTTCAACCCGGCCTCGGGTAATTACAGGTATCCTATTGGACATCATGAAGTTACAAATCGTGGATTGTTTGATCTGAGGGCCAAGCCATGGATACTATTGTCCACACTATTTATTGATCAACAATGGCGTGTGGGACTTATAATCCATGTTTTATGGATTCCAGGGTCTATAGGAATCCATGGATATCTTTTTGGTCATTGGCATTGTTATCTAGATAATTTGGCCTTTCTTTTGTGTGGGAAGAGAAGAGGCCCCAATGCTTGTATTAGTTGTCTTCTCCTTGGTAATATGGCATGATTTTTTGGGGGGGGGGGAGGGAGGGGGTGCGTTTTGGTCACAATGTGGTGTCAAGTATTGAAGTGCATTTATTTTGTACATAAGGAGGCCTGCTTTCGAAGAATGTCCTAGATAAGAAAGAAACGATCTATCAAGAGAATCGAGCTTGAGCTAGAGCATCCCCCTTTGAACTTGCATCCCCCCCCCTCTCGGCCTGCGCACCCCCCTCCCCTGCCCCCTGCGCACAGCCCCCCCTTCTCCCAACTTTTGTGCCTCCACCTTTCCTTCTTCGCGTATGCACCTTGCTGTTTTTCTTTTCCGCCTACATCCCCCCCCCCTCTCTGGCCCCATCTCGCCTCCCTTGACCGTCTGCCCCCGGCTCCCTCTTCCCCCTTTCGTCTGCTTACTCAGCCCCCCCTCCTCACTCCCCCCCTTTGTTTTTTTTCTTCTCTCTTGTGCTGCCTCCCTGTTGCCTTCCCTGTCCTTCACTTGCACCTTGCCCCCCTCCCCTTTTTATCTCCGTTCTTTTCCCCCTCCCCCCTTATTTCTTTTCCCCAGCTTCTCCAGGCAATTTTCTCTTGTTCTAGGGGTTTTTTGTCACTTGGCAACTCGCGGCCACTTCTGGACTTCACCCCTCAGGAGGACTCCATGGTGGCAGCTGCTCCGTCAGCCCCGACTGAGGCGGCCATCTCTTGTTTATCCTTCTTAGAACTGGACCATGAGGCTCCTTGCCTCAACAGTTGTCTCTGTAGAGGCTTCCACTTTGGTCTGCAAGATTGTAGGTAGTCGCTTGGCGCGCGGACAACTTAGAGATCTTTTATAGGCTAGCCTACTTGGAGCGCGTACAAAGATCATATATCCCTTCCTTGCCTTCAGGGATACCCCATCTTGCAGAGAGTGGAGTACTCAGGCCTCCCAAGCCAATGTTTCAATTGCAAGCAGATGGGTCACGTTGTCAGAGCCTGCCCTCGGCGACAGTCCAGGAGACCCCCCCCGCCCCCCCCCCCCCCCCCCCCCCCCCGCGCGGCGGCCCCCCGGCTCCTAGCTCAGATCATTATTAGGGGGTAGGAAGAGATGGAGGCCCTCGGGCCTCAGGTAGCTGAGCACCAGAACCCAACCGTGGACGACTCTGCTGCCAGAGAGTGGCAGACTGTTGGCCCGTGCTAGGGCCGCGGCCGATTTCCAAAGTTGAGTGATGTTGTCAAGTGCGCCAGGTGGGCAGGGTGCAGGAGGATTCTGTTCTGTTAGAGAACCATTTCGAGCAGTTATTGTAGCACCCACCTGTCGCGGCGACCAGCCACCCCCAGTTATTGTAAGTGTCCCACCTTGGGCCCCTCTAATCTGGCAGCTGTTACCCCGCCGAGATGACTCCTCAGGTTCTCAGATTCCAGAGAGGCCAGCTGGCCCCTCTGACCCCCAGGCGAGCCCCTCTTTGCACCCTCCCTATTCGGTGGAGCACTCCCAACTACCTTCATCTCCTCCCCCGCTTCCCCACCCCACCCCACCCCTCCCCACCCACTCCCCTCCCCTCCCCTCCCCTCCTCATCCTCCATCCTCGCCACCGACTTTCCCCCCAGCATCCCCATCCCCCGCCCCGCCCTCTTCTTTTGAGCCTGCACTACCTCCTCCCTCTGCCTTACTGGAGCATTCCCGCCGCCCTTTGTTGGCAGTGCCCGACTATGCTCTTGATGCTCGACAAAAGATCTCAATCGCCTCAACGAATATCTAGAGATTCCCCACATCTTAGGATAGGTATGCTGTTGTGTCATCTGCAAACTCTGAGTCCAGCAGCTCCTCCCGAGTATGGAGGGGGAGATGCAATCCTTGGAGTCCGGTCTCCTGAGCGGAGAGGAAACCACTCATGGCCTCGGTGACAAATAGGAAGAGGTAAGGTGCGAGTGGACAGCCCTACCAGACCGAGCGAGAAAGTGGAAATCTGTCGCCTTGGGCTCCCTAAATGAGGACCTGTGAGGGCGAAAGGACGAAGGGACCAGATGTACGAGAGATCGGAGCAAAACCACATAGCGTGAAATATGTGAGTGAATATATATATATATAACGGTGAGTGCAAATATGTACAAGAGCCCTTTGATGTGAGGTGACTATGAGAAGACACTATTTTTCCGGCGCTAAAAAGGGTATTTTGGGGTTTTTTTGTCTTGGCTGCTGGCCTACACCTCTTAGGCTGACCAACCAGCACCCCCCCCTCAGTATATGCCTTGCCTATCTTTCATCATTCGTGTACCACTTCATTGTCATATCCGGTACCATCTGGCCACTACCCGGGACAGCAGCCCACTCTCTGCTACAGGCCACCGTGGGACAGCAGCCCTCTTTGCTATCATCTGCGTTTTACATCTGCTGGTACAGGCCGCCAACATCAAGCTGACTTCAGCATTTCACATCAGCAGACATCAGTGCTTACATCAGCGTTTCACATCATCAGGTTTACATCAGCCTGTCTTCAGTACTTACATCTGGGCTGACATCGGCATTTATCTTCAGCCTTACATCAGGGCTCACATCAGTGCTTACATCAGCATATCATCTGCGTTTTACCACAGCCCATGGGACAGCAGCCCTCTCTGCTATACATAGAGCATATCAGCGTTTTTGCCTCACCTCTCACCATCGGGACAGCAGCCCACTCTCTACTACATCGGGACGGCAGCCCACTCTCTGCTTAGCTTCACCATCGACATCACATTAGGTACGTAGCACCCGTGTCACCAGAGCTTGCACCACTCGGGACGGCAGCCCTCTCTACTCCTTTCCACATCAAGTACGCAGGACCCGTGTCGCCAGAGCTTGCACCACTTGGGACAGCAGCCCTCTCTGCTCCTCACCACCCTTCAGTTACACAGCACTTGTCACCAGAGCTTGCACCCTTCACGTACGCAACACCCTTGTCATCAAAGCCTACACCCTTCAGGTCTTGCAGTGCCCTTGTCATCAGAGCTTGCACCACCACCACCACTCGTGACAGCAGCCCTCTCTGCTCTTCATCTACCATCTCAGGTACAGCAGCACCCTTGTCACCAGAGCCTGGATCACCTCATCTTCCGCTGCCACTACCACCTCGGAGTGCCTCTGCATCCACCGACACGAGCCTTTGACACTGACCACTACTTGGAGTGATTTGCCTCACATTGACGCGTGCCTTCGTCACCGACCGTGCTTCAGCTCCGACATCATCTCTGCTTCTGCACGATAGAGCTGGTGATCCCACTTGGCATTACAGACCGCCTGTGTCGTTATTCCCCCCCTCCCCCCCGTATGGGATAGCCTTCTTGTCATGTGCAAGACATGTGCAGGGCTGATCTCAGAGCTAATCTTGAAGAGGCAACAAGATAAAGAACCAAATAGAACCAGATTTTGGAGCAGATGTTGCTGATATTGGCAGGGAAGAACTGGTGGTGGACAAAGGAGGTTGTCGGCCAGCGCATGAATAAGAAGGACACCTCTCGGTCGCAGCAAAGTATTTGGAGTTTGTCTAGGACCTAGCCAACGAGCTGTCAGCCAGTCCATCAGTAATTCCCAAGGCCTATAAAAGGCATAGATGCTCATCGTTTTGAAGTATTCAGTCCTCCATGGCCTGGACCACAGATTTAGGAGATTAGAATAGGTTTCTACCTTTTCATGAAGGCAGCCTACGGCTGTAAGATTGTATTACCTTTTTGTACATTAGAATATACTGAAAACTTAGTGCTCTCTCTATCTTTTCTCTATCTTTTGTATGTGGTTTGCATCAGGTTGTTCCAAGATGGTGTTTAGGGCTGAAAGAAGACTCCGAGGGCTTCAAGCAACGGTTCCAAGGGAAGATTATCCTCCAAGGGGTGGAGTGAGAGTGCCAAACTCAATACTCATGAAAAAAGACCAGAGATGTGTTTAGGGATAGGGAAGGAATGGAAAGGGGATTGGATGGAATAGATGCACAGATCTTCATCCGAGTTAGAGTGGATTTGGAGACCAGGTAGGGTTTTCAATGAAAAGGTTGCCAAGAAGGGAAGGATGATAGGTTGGGACTCCGTGAATAGACAATGGGATGATGACAGTCATCCAAGAACAGAGATTGGAATCCTGTCATCAAGTTTAGCAGAGGGGGATGTCATGTGCAAGACATGTGCAGGGCTGATCTTAGAGCTAATCCTAAAGAGGCAACAAGATAAAGAAACAGATAGAACCAGTTTTTGGAGCAGATGTTGCTGATATTGGTAGGAAAGAACTGGTGGTGGACAAAGGAGGTTGTCGGCCAATGCATGAATAAGAAGGACACATGTTGACTGCAGCAAAGTATTTGGAGTTTGTCCTGGACTTGGCCGACCAGCAATTGGCCAAGTTGGCCAGTCCATCAGTAATCCCCAAGGCCTATAAAAGGCATAGATGCTCATCGTTTTGAAGTATTCAATCCTCCATGGGCTGGATCACAGATTTAAGGATATTATAATAGGTTTCTACCTTTTCATGAAGGCAGGCTATGGCTGTAAGATTGTACTTTTTTTTTTCGGGGGAGAGATCCTACTAATAGTTAACATTACAACTCGCTCAACGTCCCAGACACGCTGGTGTCATGAGCTACAAGATCATCTACGCGGCCCTCTGAAGAGGGCGACGAGCACACTCGACCACCACAGAGAGCGGAGGGGCTACACTGGAGTCCTCCTAGGAAAGGCGGCCAGAACACGATTGACGCCGAAAGGGAAGCTTATGGAGAGCGCGGATGAGAGGTGCCGCCGAGGGGTCCAAGCAGGGTTTGAACCCAAGACCTTTCGGTCCTAGGCAAACACTTTACCACTTGGACTATCACCTCTTTGGCGCTGTAAGATTGTACTACCTTTTTGTACATTAGAATATACTGAATACTCAGCTATCTCTCCATCTCTTCTCTATCTTTTGTATGTGGTTTGCATTAGGTTGTTCCAAGATGGTGTTTAGGGCTGAAAGAAGACTCCCAGAGCTTCCGCATGTGACACTTCTCCTCATAGAGCGGCTAGCCGGAGGAGAAGTGCATCTTTCTCCATCTTTTGATCATTTGATCCCCGCCCTGTACATGGAGGCAAGTTTGTATCTAGCCCTTCGTGGTTGTATTTAGCCCTTCATGGTTGTTTTTTATGAACTAATAGAAGGATCTTTTTCCCGGGAAAAAAAAAGTACTGAAATGTGCATGTGGTTTTAAGTGGATATAGTGAGTGCCTTTATTTTAAGTGTTAATTGCATTAATAGTTATGTGTGAACTCTCGGATTGGTTACATACAGGTCCCTCCTTTGAGGCATGCAAGCCTCTCATGCATTGAGGGAGGGAGGGTATGGAAGCGGACTAGGAATCGTGAATGTGAGCAGGGCCAGTGCTAATGCGACCCTAGGTGAGGTAGGGTCAGGCACCAAGAGGGTGGGATTAGGGGAGTTGAGTGAGTACGTCCCACATAAGAGGCTTGTTGGGGTAAAGGCACTATGCCCACCCTTATAGTGTGTACAAGCCCATAAGTTATAGTACATAGTACACTTAGTACTTTTAATGTACTAAGTGCACTATGTGTACTAGTGTAGTATACATGTGTGATAGGGGAGTCACACACTCATGCCTCATGAGTTGACTTATCCCCACAACTCTCTCTCTCCCTTTTTTCTCTGTGTATGTCTCCCACATGACCTAACCCTAATTCTGTTTTTCTCCCCATCAAGTGGTATCAGAGCTTTGGTCCCTCCCTCTTCTCCTTGATGGCTCCTGCTGATTTCTGTCCTTCTGTTCTGGTCGTATTCAGCCCTTGCATGCTGGTCGCCTGCTGAATTTTTTTTTCTGCCCAGCCATTGTGGGCTGCTCAGCTGCTGCCCAGCCAGCAGCGTGGACTGCCCCAGCTGCCCAGCAGCCAAGCGAGGGCTGCCCAGCAGCCAGGCGGGCTGCCCACCACTGGCGCTAGGCGACGTAGCTCTACACGGTCGAGTGGATACACAGTCGACTACAAGGCGAGTGTCCATACCCAAGCGGACACGTAGGCAGGTGAGCGAAGGCCTAGCGCTGGGCGTCGGCTGGCGCTAAGCGAAAACATCAGTAGCGTAAGGCGCTAAGCGAAGACATCAACTGGTCGTATGTAGCGCTGCTACTCGGTGAAGAGGCCAGAAGCGAACGCAAGACAGCGCTCAGCCACGTAAAAGGGGTTTAGGGTGGTCGCCCTGCTCCTCGCAGCCCAACAAGGGCTACCCAACCAGCTGCCCCAACCAACCAGGCTGCCCAGGACAACCCACGCAGCCAGCCCACGTGGCAGCCCACAGCCAGGTGGGGCTGCCCAGCTGCTCCAGAAGCTGCCCAGCACCGAAGTCGCCGCCACCACCACCTCCGTCTCAGCCTGCAAGTCAAGAAACTCAGAAAAATCAGAAATTTGAAAGGTATTTTGCTTCAAATTTTTTTTTGGGACTTGCAATTGAGCAGGTACAATTATCAATTGAGCAGGTACAGGTGCCCAATTGCTCAATTTTTGAGCAAAATTGGCAAAATTGGGTGACATTGGTCACAATCAGGATAAATTTGCAGGAAATTGGTCAAATCAGGATCAATTTGCAGGAAATTGAATGTCGAAATTTGGGGCTTTTGATGTAATTGTGCAATTAAGCACTCATACATGCTGTATGATGTGAAAAATCGCACATTTGGGCAAAATTGCAGCAAATTGCAGTGCAAATCAAGGGGCTTTTGTGCCGATTTGGTTGATTTGCATGCAGGCAATCGTATTTGATGCTGTGGATAATGTGCTGATGCCTTACAAGCACTCAATGTGCCTGTAAATCAAGGGGCTTTCATGTATTTGATGTATATGTGGCCAGGGGGAAGCATCGTGAACACTCTGGATGCCTTCATGTGCGTCAATGTACCATGTATGATCAGAAATTGACCTCAAATCAAGGGGCTTTTCAAGTTTGTATGCTTGTTGAGCTTGGCAAAGCAGCAGGCAAGACATTTATGCCTTGAATCCTCAGAAATCAGCTTGCAGTCAAGGGGCTTTTGCCCAATTTCTGTTCGGGACTGTTGTATGCAGTTTACAAGACTGTAAAAGTCTGATTTTCACTCATTTGGACAGCCAGGAGAGCATTTATTGCTACTGTACCTGCTGGTACAGATTTGGCACAGCTTTGTGCATGTTTTGGCATGGCTGTACACTGTTTTGAGTGACCAAAAGGTTCAATTTCAGCTGCTGAAATTGCCGGTACAGGTTTGGTACATCATTGGTGAGCACTTGGTACTGCTGTACAGTACTTTGGAAGGGCAACAGAGCACATTTAAGGTGCTGTCCAAAATCTGCAGCAACCAGATTTTGGTGTTTTCATCACATAAAGTGGGAGAAAAGTTGCATTCTTGCTTCCGCAGTGGGAGATAAAGCTTGGGAGAATAACTGTGAGCACTTTGTGTGCTTTTGGTGCAGTGTTTGCACATTTTGCAGGGAGTCAGGCATTGACAGGTTGCATATTGCTATGGCAACCACAGGTGAGAGCTCTTCATTGCTTCACATCAAGAAGCTTGAAGGCTCTCATAATTATGATATTTGGCAAACCCAGTGCTACAATGTGTTGCTTCAGAAAAAGCAGCACAAGCCTATCAAAGAAAGGGGTGTAATGCCCGCTTCTCTTACTGCTGAAGAGTGGGAAGATATGGATGAGCTGGCAAGATCTACCATCATGTTGCCTGTGTCAGACTCATTACTTTTCAGCATTCGTGAAGAGAAGACAGCTTGGGGAATGTGGCAGAGATTGCAGGACTTGTATGCCCAACAAAGTGCCTCAAGCAAAGTGTATTGGTTGAAGAAACTCATAGGTCTTCAGATGAAGGAAGGGGCATCTATGACAGCCCATCTCAATGAGTTTAATGGTATTGTCAGCCAGGTTATAAATCAAAAGTTGGCAATGGACGATGAGTTCAAAGCCACTTTTTTGTTATGCACTTTGCCAGAGAGTTGGGACACATTCAGGACAGCCACTAGCAATTCGAATGCTATGCTGTCATATGCAGATGTTGAGGGTGCTCTTCTTCAAGAAGAGATGAACAGGAAAAACAACTCTGTTGGAAAGTCCAATGCAATGAATGCACGTGGGAGATCCCAGCAAAGGGGTAAAAGCCAAGAAAGGGGAAGGAGCAAGTCTCGCTCCAAAAAGGATTTGGAATGCCATTATTGTGGCAAAAAGGGACACATTAAAAAGCAATGCTACAAATGGAAAAATGATCAAAAGGAAAAGGGAAAAGGCAAAGACAAAGAGAAGGATGAAGCCAAAGATGTAAAGCCAAAGGGCAAAAGTGGAGTCAAGATTGAAGAAATCAATGTGTCACATGCAGGTGGCAGTGAGGATGAGGTCCTCTTTACGTCTTCACTTGATGCCCATTCACTTCTTACAGGTGGTCATGGTATGCACTCATGGATCATTGATTCAGGTGCCTCCTTTCATGTCACAGGTTGCAGAGACTTGTTTGTCAGGTACACTGCTGGCAATGAAGGAGTGGTTTATTTGGGTGATAACCATGCATGCAAGATTCTTGGCAGAGGTGATGTGAGGCTTGTGTTTTCAGATGGCTCACAGCTTATGCTCCATGATGTCAGGCATGTGCCTGAGATCAAGAAGAACCTGCTTTCTACTGGACAGCTTGATGATGCTGATTATGTTACCACATTTGGTAGTGGAAAGTGGAAAATTAGTAAGGGCTCACTGGTTGTTGCCAGAGGCTCTAAGGTGGACACTCTTTATTTTATGCATGCAGGTGTTTGTCACCATGCTAATGTAAATGCAACCGAGCTGCCGGAAATTTCTATGTGGCATAGCCGGTTGGGACACATGAGTGTCAAGGGAATGGAGCAATTGTCTCGTTTGGGTTACTTGCCTTCTCTAAAGTTTTCAAGTTTTCAGTTTTGTGAGCATTGTATATATGGTAGGCAACTACAGTGCCCCCACAAGAAAGCTCTTGGACAGAAAGATGCTCAGTTAGAGCTTGTGCATACAGATGTATGTGAGATGCCTCAGCTTTCTTTGGGAGGGGCAAAATACTTTGTGTCTTTTATAGATGATGCCACACGCAAGGTGTGGATTTATCCTCTTCGTTTGAAGAGTGATACATTCTCAGTGTTTCAGAAGTTTGTTGCTCTTGTTGAGAACCAAACTGGCAAAACACTGAAGGCTTTGCGTTCCGACAATGGTGGAGAGTATATGTCCAAACAGTTTCAGGACTTTTGTGATGCTAAAGGCATCAAGAGGGAGCTCTCTACTCCTTATGATCCTCCACAAAACGGGACAGCAGAGAGGATGAACAGGACCATTCAGGAGAAGGTCCGTTCTATGTTGTCACATGCTGCATTACCTCATGGTTTTTGGGCTGAAGCTGTTATGACAGCCGTTCACCTTATAAACAGGTCACCTAACACGAGGCTTGGTGGGAAAGTGCCAGAAGAAGTATGGACAGGGAAGCCTCCGTCATACAAGCACTTGAGAGTGTTTGGTTGCGTTGCGTACGTGCACATATGCACGGAAATGCGCACCAAACTTGATCCTAAGTCTCACAAATGCATATTCCTAGGATATGGTGACAGAGGTGAAATGGGGTATAGACTTTGGGATCCCATGAATAGAAAGATCATACGCAGCAATGATGTCATTTTTGATGAAACATGCATGTATAAGGAGCCTGCAAGGCAACAGGAGCCTGGCAGAGTCATCTTTGATGATGATGGACATCATGGACAACAACCAAGGGCTGTAAATCAGCCATTACAGCAAGAAAACCAGCCCTTAAATGGTGCTGAAAATGGTCCAAATGGACAGCCAGAGATGGCAGAAGATATCCCTATGGATATACCACAGTTAGAGGATATACCGGGCATGATTTTTCAGCCTTATGGCATGGAACAGGAGCCACCAATGGGTGATATGCAGGCTGGACAGCAACCTGCAAATGATGGTCATTGGGTATGGAGGTCCACTAGACCCTCCAGAGCCCCTGACAGGTTTGTTCCAGGGGTTGACTACTTGATGCTCACTGACTGTGGGGAGCCCTCATGTTATAAAGAGGCTTTACAGAGGGCAGACAAAGCTCTATGGGAGCGTGCCATGAAGTCAGAGATGGATTCTCTGCATAAAAATGAAACTTGGAAGTTGGTGCATTTGCCTGCAGGCAAGAAGGTTTTGCCATGCAAGTGGGTATACAGGCTCAAAGTTGCATCTGATGCAAAGCCAAGATATAAAGCCAGGTTAGTGGCTAAGGGCTTCAAGCAAGAATATGGTGTGGACTTTGATGAGATCTTCTCTCCAGTGGTCAAAATGACCACACTTAGAGCTGTGTTAGCTTTGGTTGCGCATGATGATCTGGACTTGATTCAGATGGATGCGAAGACTGCTTTTCTTCACGGTGATCTCCATGAGGAGATATATATGCAGCAGCCAGAGGGTTATGCAGTGAGTGGAAAGGAGAAGCTTGTATGCAAGCTGAAAAAGAGTCTTTATGGGCTCAAACAGGCACCAAGAGAATGGTATCATAAATTTGATACATTCATGAAATCACAGAAATTCAGGAGAAGTGACATAGATCACTGCTTGTACACCAAGAAAGCTTTGGATGGCAGTCTATTGATCCTCATCTTGTATGTTGATGATATGTTGATTGCGGGGAAATCTCGTAAAGAGATGGATGCCTTGAAGCAGAGGCTGCATCAAACCTTTGATATGAAGGATTTGGGTGATGCAAATCACATCTTGGGTATGCGGATACTTCGGGACAGAAATCAGCATGTGTTGTATTTGTCTCAGAAGGAATACATTGGCAAAGTCTTGCAGAGGTTCAATATGGACGGTGGGAAGAAGGCTAGTACTCCTTTGCCTCCATATGTGAAACTCAGTGCTATGGACAGCCCACAGTCAGATAGAGACAGGGCTGATATGGCCAAGATTCCGTATGCTTCAGCTTGTGGCAGTCTCATGTATGCCATGGTTGCTACTAGGCCGGACATTGCATTTGCAGTGGGAGTGGTTTCTAGATACATGGCCAACCCTGGCAAGAAGCATTGGGAAGCAGTGAAAGGTGTCATGAGATACTTGAAGGGCACACAGGATTTGTGCATTTGCTTTGGCAAACAGGATGCATTAGTGCATGGTTACACGGATTCGGATTATGCCGGTCATCCAGATAACCGGAAGTCTACTACCGGTTATGTATTTACATTCACAGGAGGTGCTGTGTCATGGATATCCAGGATGCAGAAGTGCACTGCCTTATCTACTACAGAGGCCGAGTATATTGCAGCCACAGAGGCTTGCAAGGAGGCATTATGGCTATCTCGGTTAGTGGTTGATTTGGGTTATACAGGGGATATTCCATTGTTGCATTGTGACAGTCAGAGTGCCATTCAGTTGGCAAAGAACCCTGTTTTTCATGCAAAGACGAGCATGTGGATGTGAAGTATCACTTCATCAGTCCTCCTAGCCCTCCTATGGGTTGATTACCATGAGTATATAACATGCATGTTCCTAAAAGGTGAATTTGGGCATGTTCTTGGATTCATCTAGGTATATATATCCTAACCCTCGATTAATATTGGCCCAAGGCCGAGTTAGGGATGTAACGTTATCTCCCCTTGCTATTAGATTCATGTCCTCGTGAATCCAAGTGGAGACAATCACTGTAAGCTAAACCTCCAATTCGTATCCCAACATAGCAGCATAAATTCCCTAGCCCTTACCTAGCCATCACCTAAGCCAGTGTGGAACCCTTATAGTAGTGGATTGTTGCTACTCGAATGACGAAGCCCCTATGAGGTAACTTACTTACCAATTCAATTCCATCCTGACGACTGAAAGGTCGGGTTAGATACATAAGCAAAAATTGAAATGTAATGAGTCCCACTATGGGTTTTTCCTCTTGAGCACCCGATGTGAAAGGACACCATATGGATAGCAGTTTATTATTATGCCTTGTGATTGTGGTTGTGTACACACAACCTTATCATTCTAATACATTCAACATCGTGTTGCTCTCTCTCTCTCTCTCTCTCTCTCTCTCTCTCTCTCTCTCTTTTTGCCCTCATTTGGTGAACATTAGGGTTAAGCCTAACCCAGCAATAGTATAAGAGCCCAAGCTTGAGCTTGCCCTATCTAAGCCCTCGCGAACCCGTACCTATCCATATAGTCATGCCATGTCCATCGTCGTTGTACAGGTTGCTGTTGCCACCTCATCAGTGGTGTCAATCTATACAATATCAGTCCGTATTGCCATCATCACTACTTTACCTGCTTCCATATGTGTAGTTGCACCTTTTGTAAAGCGTGTACTTGCCCGTACATGATGCACCAATTGTACCTACATTAGGGGTTTATGCACAATCAAAGCAAAGTCATCAAATTGGTAACAAATAACTCATTGTCCTACTCCATTTTGTTATTTGCAAGGGGATTTGTAGGTATTTTGCCAAAGGTGTGAATAGCAAGGGTCACATCAGTCATCAGTCATTTGATCCCCCATAGGTGGACAGGTCATAGGCATAGATGTTACTTTTTGGAGGCCACAATTGTCTAGGATCTATGTACATCTTGAGTCTACCCTACATCTCCGGAGGTTTGACAGAAACTCAGTACGAAGGGCTTTGTGTGAATATATGCTTTTATGTGTGTATGTGGAGTGTGTGTGTGAGAGCATATCTTTATACAGAGTTCTACACCCACTATTGGGCACTGATGACGTTAGTGGGGATGTCGTAGTATCTAGTCCATACTATACATAATGCAGTTGATAGTTATATAGTCTTGTGGGTTGACTACCATGAGTATATAACATGCACGTTCCTAAAAGGTGAATTTGGGCATGTTCCTGGATTCATCTAGGTATATATATATAGTCTTGTGGGTTGACTACCACATGCACGTTCCTAAAAGGTGAATTTGGGCATGTTCCTGGATTCATCTAGGTATATAATTCAGCCGTATTAGCGGACATGCAGATTTCACATTGTGAATTTTTCGTCCGAGTTGCGGCCAATTGATATTGTGCTTATTCTTTCTATCTTTAGCGGTGCATTTGCCCTATCAACTACTTATTTGTTGTACTAATTCTTTCTATTTGCTACTTTCCTTAGTGCTAGGCTTCATTATGGCCGAGTCTACCCTGCATCTCTGGAGGTTTGACAAAAACTCAGTACAAAGGCCTTTGTGTGAATATATGCTTTTATGTGTGTGTGTGTGTGTGTGTGGAGTGCGTGTGTGAGAGCATATCTTGATATAGAGATCTACACCCACTATTGGGCACTGATGACGTTAGTGGTGATGTCGTAGTATCTAGTCCATACTATGCATAATGGAGTTGATAGTTATATAGTCTTGTGGGTTGACTACCATGAGTATATAACATGCATGTTCCTAAAAGGTGAATTTGGGCATGTTCCTGGATTCATCTAGGTATATAAAACACTGTTTCAACAACATTTCTCTCCCTTCTCTCTGTTCGTCTTTGTGTTTTGAATAGTTCTTGTTACATGCAGTTCTTTCGCATACTACATTGGTATCAAACCCTAGTGGAAGTCCTAAAGGTGCTGAATTGGTGTAGATTTGGACAATGCACAATACAAAGGTGGTTGTTTTTGGTCCAGACAAGAAAGCATAGCCAAGTGGTTCTTCAACATGAGGTATCCAGCAATCCAAGGTTGCAACAGAAGGTCTTCAAGACAAGATCTAAGCGGTCAAGAGTGCCTAAGTTTTGTAAGCAAGATGCCAAGGATGTAGTCTACATGGAGTAAAGGGATGATGTTAGTCATCCAAGATCAATTGGATTCCCGTCATCAAGCTTAGTAGGAGGGAATGTCACATGCAAAGATATGAACATACTTAAATCCCCTATTTTAGCTAGAATTAGGAGCCTTTTTAGGCATTGACCAGCATGTTTATGGGATCTTTGGTATGGTGCTATCCAAGGACTTGGCTGACAGCAGTCGGGTAGATGCAAGGGCAATTTCATGAGCCTATAGATAGCAAGGGTCACTTCAGTCATTAGTCATTTGATCCCTCATAGGTGGATCAACATTTCCCTCCCTTCTCTCTGTTCATCTTTGCATTTTACACAATTCTTGATGCACGCAGTGCTTCCGCATGTTACGAGCACACATTGTAGGGGTGATTGTAGATTTGCAGTGGATTTTGCGCTTGGGCATTTGCAAATGGCTCAGAATGTAGGGGTTATATTTGGGGTTTTGGCACCGAAGGACAAGCTTGATGGGAGCAGTTACTCCCCATGGAGCTTCATGATTAAGAATCCGTTGGTGGCCAAGGACCTATGAGGTTTTGTGTGACACCCATCAAGACATTGCACCTGCCACACCTCAGTTAGGTGAAGGGAGAGGTGCTCAGCAGGCTGAAGCTCAACTTGCAGCACCCTCATAGGAGCAAAGAGGATGGGATGCAAGAGATGCATAGGCTATGTCCCTTATTGTTTTGTTGGTCAAGAGGTCGATACTATCTCATATTCGGTCGTGCAGGACGTCAAAGCATGCATGGGACACTTTGGAAGTCATGTGTTAGGTAGAAATGAAGCCAAGGTTGCAAACCTAAAAAGGGAACTTGATGGGTTACACGAATGAGATGGATTCTATGTCAAAATCACTTGACAATATCCAGGATCTTTGAGAGCAGCTGCTGAATATGGATGAAGTGATTCTGGATAGTCAAACTCGTGTTGACACTTTGAACTCTTTGCGAGAGACATACTTTCGCTCAACCTATCCATGAGGGAAATCCTAACCCAATCACATTCAAGGAATTGGTGGGGTTTCTTTTGCAGGACGAGTAGACTAGGAGAAATGTCTGGTGGTAGGCATGGCCACACGACCAAGCTTTTGTGGCAAATAGCAAGGGCAAAGACAAATCTGGTGGGTATGAGCATAGGGATGATTCCAGACAGCCATCAAACAAAGACAAGGATGATGTATGCAAGCTCAAGAAAAAGGGCAAGTGCCACTATTGCAAGAAGCTAGGGCATTACACTGATGAATGCAGAAAAAGGATTGCCAAGGAGAAGAAGAAAGAGTTTGTTGCAAGTAAGGATGATGCATCTACAAACTTTGTGCAAGAGAAGTGGGCCCTTCTTGTTTGCAGCTATGATGCCTCCAAGGAGGACATGTCTCTCAGTGTTAATGGGACATCAGAGATGAGGCTGAACGGTACTTTGATAGTGGTGCCTTTAGGCATACCACCTAGTATGGCAGACAGGTCTCCCTCATCTACATCAAGTGGAAAGCTAGCTCGATGGCAATGCAGCATGTCTTGATGAGGGGATCGTGGCCAACGTTTGGGGGGCCGAGGGCGTAGGGCGTGTTGGAATGCCCGAGGTAACTCCTCTCGGGCAAGGTGGGTCCATGGGATCCACTATATGGGTGTCCTCCTCCTGGGTCCATAAGAAGCTGGTGATGGTTGGCTGGCAAGGGAGGGGTCAGAGTGGCTGGGGCAAAAGCTCTCTCAAGAAAGTGTCCCTGTGTTTGCGGAGCTCGAGTAGGAAGTGCCCTAGGCAGCACTGGTCCGAGAAGTCAATGATCCTGGAAAGTGGGCCAAATCTCTCATGGAACAGACAGTGAAACATCCCGCAGATCTCATAGTATAGTAGACAGCGACATATGTAATGCTGCTCTGTCTCAACCTCATGTGGCATAATCGGGTCTCTGTATGAGCTCCCTGGCTTTGAAGACGCACTGAGCTCTCCCTGTCTCCACTCTGAGGCAGTGGGATGAAACCTGTATCCCGCCAATCGCAATCTGCATGGCATGGGACATGTGAACACAACAAAAAGATCTGGTGGGTAATGTGGCTTTTACATGGCAGGGTTTTGTAGACCAGCTTCAGGCATAGTTTCTACTGCCTTTGTGCTGAAAATGGTTTTAAACAGTATTTAACAGTAGTTGGAAGTCTGTAGAGCAATTTTCTCTCATAATTCAGGAGTTGGGGTGTGCTGCTACAATTCTCAATGAACTTGTTCTGGAAATCCAGTTTTACATAGAATCCTTGACTTTTATCAAGGCATTTGCTATTACACAGTTGCTTGAACCAGTGATACTGAAGGATGCATTAAAGAGTCAGGCCCATTCAGTAGCAAGGTCAGAAGTATGGTAACCATAAGGAGAATGACAGACCATTAGAGACGTGAAAAGGGATTCAAATTATCTATCAGAAGAAGGAATGCTATTTTTTGTGAGTAAGTGCTTCAGTTATTAGGGAGATTGTTCTTAGATGGGTGTCATCACCACCCAGGTCTCAAGAGGAGACAAAAAAGAATATCAAGCCAGATCAGACCGGCATAGTTAGCATCATTATGCCTTGGTATGTTTTAGTTTAGTATAAGCGACTTTGACAAAAAGAAGATTTTATATGCAGGATTGGACAAGTGTAAGGTATGGGTACCTTTTGATCAAGGTACTATTGAGGATTTGATCTCTTCTGCAGTAATGCAAAAAGAGTTGTTATTAACACATGCAGTTGACAGTCTGTCAGGTGCTTTCTTTGGCTGTGTTTGTTACAGAATCTAAAGATTTAGAAGTTCAAAATGTCAAACTTAAGATGCATGGATGGATAGATAGTCACACGTTCATGGTGGCTCCATTAAAGACTCTTTACATCATTCCAAGGATCAGGTTCATGCATCAGCATGATCTATCAGTGGAGGACTTTGAGTTCTTGTACTTGGTGGTGGTGTGAAAGGGTGATGGGTTAGTGTCTGTTTTCCCTAAAGGTGACGTGTTTTTTAGGAGAGTCCAGAGTACATGCCCAAGGTCCTTTTGACACTATCTGGATGTGGTGCATCCAGGTCTTCATGTCCAACTCCTCGTCTCCATTTGAAATGGTGCATTCGTTATAATTTACGCGGTGGGTTTCAGTAAGTTTGATCCTCTCTGGCTAATATTCTTGTCTAGCCTGTTGTTCTGATGGGTTTTTAGTTATCAACTAACCTGGTGGGACTACTCCCATCCTTTCAGCCCATGCTCTGTCCCTCGTATTTCTTTTTCTTTGTCATCCCTTGTTCTTTCTTGGCAATGTGCATTGGGAGGGAACCTTCTCCCTAGGAATCTTCCTGGCTGACCTCGCCACTTTTTCCCTTCTCTTCCATCTTGAAGAGCATGTCTCTTCTCTGTCTGAGTTGTACTATTCTACTCGAACATGTTACCAACTAGTTATTCTACATCAATTTTAAAAGACTGTCAAATACTATTACACATCTTAGTAGGTTGCATTATAAAGTTAAAAAAGGTTTGGCATGCGTAAAGCTATATGTAATTATGTATGCTAAAAGTAGCTGACGCTGTAAAAGCAAGCTTAAATGCATGTTCTACTCAAAATACACTCGAGTAAAGAAGTTTAAAAATACAAAGCAAGCTCATATACATAAAAACTTCTAAGGAGTATGGCTTATGATTGATTTCTATTTTGGGTGTAGAACTTGTAATCTATTTCATAGTAATAATCTATTTCGAGTTATTGAAAAATGCACACTTTAGTGAAGAGAGTGGCAAGCTCAGGTATATGTGAATCCCTCGGGAAAGTTGTACACTAACACATTCTTTGCTTCTTTTCAAAGGAACTTTTGTCTCCACCTTCTTACCTTGTTTTCAAAGGAATTGTTGCCTCTTAGGTTTTTTCTTTCTTCTTACCGAACTCTAAGGATATATCGATTTCTTAGCAAATTGATTGTTTAAATACTTACAAAAGTGTAAATATAAAGTAAGTTTTAACACTAGTCTTGTAATGAAAAATCCACTTTTGTGGCTTTTACACTCTTTCCCCCCCCCCCCCCCCCCTCTCTAAGTATATTGCTTCGAAGAAATTCTTATTAGGAAAATATTCCCAAATTTATGATATTAGTTGGAAGAATCTTGAATTGTCAATTTAGTCTTCTATGGTCATTATTGAGGCGTTGACTTTACTTTGAAATTACCTTTAAAAAGTTTTGTGAGCGCACACTACGGATGCAATGCAAAAATCCTTCTATATATATTTACTTCGTTGGCATGTGTCTTCTATTAAATAAAGACACCTTTGTATGCACATCTCTTGGAAATAGACATTGGGTATATTGTTTTTTTTCAAAACTTTTATCATAGGTAGAAGCATGTTTAATAACCATTTACAAGAAATTTGATGGGTTTCTAATTTGATTTTTCTTTTCATAATTGAGTCTTAAGCCTCTTTTGTGGTTTAATTGCAAGACTAGTGTCATGCAAGTATTTATGTTTGAGTAAAGTTAAGCACGAATCTACATTATCTTCCTTTTTTTTTAAAGGATTCTCTCTTTATAATTTTGAAGCACTTTTAAAAGCCAAGACCAAGGACAACTTATGGAAGATGCATTTATAACTTGTGAATATACAAATAAAGTTATTATAAAAAAGAGTTTTTTTGTTGAAAACATTCTTTGTACATTTTCAAATTAAAAAAAGATACTCATGCAAAATTGTTAACTACTCCACAAGTTAATAGGGTTTCACCCGCTCGACCTACTGTAAGGTACTTTATCACCTTATCTACTTAAACATGCAATTATCTTTTGTAAGACGGCATTGGTATATATAAAGCGGTCTTACCTTGTGCTTAATGTGAAATAGAGCAAGCTTAAGGACTTTTCGTATATGTTTGCTTAAGATTGGTAATAGAGGTTTGATTATTTTTAAGGTTGGTCGACCTAGTGTAAAATTTAGTCACTTGTGTGTAAGTCATTTTTAACACTAAGTAATTCTCATCGGACTCCGATTTATAAGCGATCTCCACCACAAGGTCTTGTTTCGCTTTCTAGTCTCTTGTCAGAAAACACCCGACTCATCAAGTCCACCCGACCACCCACTTTCGTGTGACTAGAACCGTTCATCTATGAGGTTTACCTACGTTGCTAAGCATATTGTTTTCACTGATGCAAGTTACAACATGATTTATTTATTTATTCTTGCGTATAAGTTACATTCTTTTCATTCTACACAGGAAGAAATTCATGATAAGAACAATCGTAATTTCAAGCCCTCGGTGTTTCGAGTTTCATCCATCTCCAATCTCTGAGTTCACTGAGTTACAAAACAATCTAGAGTTTACAACCATTGTAACGAAAAAATCACTCACATATTAGAATAAGAAGTGTTTTCTTCATCTTCTTCTTGCTATGGAAGATAATTTAGAGCTTACAACTATCGTGGCGAAAAATCACTCACATAGTAAAATGAAAAGTGTCTCCTTCACCATCTTCTTGCTTGTAACTACTAGAAAGAACCTTTGTCTCACCTTGTGTGGTGGGTTACCCAACAAAGGCGGTTGGGTTAGCCGGTTGCCCCGATCTCTATTCTAAGTATATCTAGAGTTGGTTACCCCGGGTGGTGGGGAGTACCCGGTTGTCCCAAATTGATCACTAAAACAGATCACATCATCGGAATGGTTGTCCCAAGAGATCATAGTCTTTTATTTCCATTGTTATTTGTAGCAATCTATGTAACCAAATTTACATACATAAGATCCTACATTTACCTCTAATGTATGACTAGATGTATCAGACAATTTATTCAACCACATTTGCAAATTTACTATTTAGAGTTAAGTACTTATATGGTGAGGAATAGATTGACCAAAACTTACAGTCATCAAAGGATGGTCATGGCTACTTTCTCTCTGAGGTTGATCGTAGTCAAGTGTTCAAGGTGCCCGATTTCCATTCCTAACCACTCTAGTTTTCAGAGTCCTTGTATCATTCATATCATCATCTCATACCCCATCCACCTAATTGAAATAGTGCATGTAGACTACTATTGGAGCCATCACCAAAAGATCACTACCACCCATTGATAACTACCATCCATCACCCATTTGATAACTACCATCCATCACCCATTTGATAAGGGGAGAAGCACCATCCCCATTTGAGCCCCATTAAAGATCACTCCTCCAATGGCCTCTGAAGATACCAATACATCCAATGTTTCTCTCCTTCATCCCCTTTAGCAGCATCTCCCACCTCTCGTCTCCATGCTTGGTCTCTCGTCTACATGCTATAATCAAAGAGCTCTCTTCCTCATGACTCAGTTCACCCTCTCCCATCAACTCTTGTAGGTGACATTCTTCCTCTTACCTTGGACTTTCCCTTCTCAATATAACTCTCACCATAACCACATTAACACAGGAGATGTGGGGGAGAGAGAGACGAAAAGGCATGAGAGAAAGAGAGGGAGAGAAAGCTTACATGAGAGAGAGAGAGAGAGAGAGAGAGAGAGGATGCTTTATCGCCATGTAGAGGCCGCGTATTGTCTTTTCGAAAAATCCGTTAATATTTTCAGGTTCCATGTGAATATGTATAGTTATGGGAGAAGGTGAGAGTAGGACTTACACCATTTGGTGATCTTCCTTAGTTGGAGGATCAACAACAATGGTTAGATTGGGCATTTCGAAAGCCTCAGGACATTGTCCAGCGTACAACAAATCAAGTGTACCATATGATGGTGGAAGATAAGTGCTAGATCACTGAGAAGGCTAATAGGGAATGGAACATCAAGAAAAGTAGAGCCTGGTGGAAGGAAGTAATCTCACAGGGCTGGTAGTCTAAGATTCTATATCAAGGGAAGGTGTTCCTATGGCGTATGCTAGTTGGAGGCCTACCATTGGGGGACCGGTTACGAAAGCGGCAGGCTTCTCGTAATTGTGTGTTTTCTACTACATGCTTGGAAACATGTCCGCATCTTTTCATTTCATGTTTGATGGCAAAGCAGGTGTGGGATTTCCTTTATCGCGTATGGATTGTGTTGACAGATAGGCCCATAAAGGTTAAAGATTGGATTTTTGGTGAGATTCCGAATGGGCCAGATAACCCAAAACATTCAATTTTCTTTCTTTTTTCAAGTGGACAGGTTTGTGGCATATCTGGTTAACTAGGAATGGCTTCACATTTTATGCACAAATTTATATTATAGCTCACATAGCTACTATTGTGGCAAGTCTCTTCCTTGTGGGGTTAGCTCATTTGGTGGAGAATGATACGGCTATATACTGGATGAGGGTACTTCAAGCTACACCTGTGGTTCGGAGTAATTAGTGAGGGAAAGCTAGTACATCACCTAGCGGCCATGTGGCCATTTGTAAAGTAATTTTGGTAATATATCTTCTATTACGAGAGAGAGAGAGAGAGAGAGAGAGAGAGAGAGAGAGAGAGGAGATTAATGTTGACTTGAGAGGGAGAGAGAGGGAGGAGCTAAGACATGGAAGGGAGAGAACGGGGGAGGGGATGCACGGATTTGAGAGAGGGAGTGAGAGAGAGGGTGAGCAAGGGATAGCCTAGAGAGGGAGAGAGTGAGAGAGAGAGCTGGGAGAGAGTTGGCAACAAGGGAGAGGTTGGCGAGGACATGTAGGTGAGTGAGAGAGAGAGTGGTGGGGGAGTGGCTGGTGATGATAAGGGGGTGAACTAAGAGAGCTAGAGAGGAGGTCACAAGAGGGGAAGTGTCTGTGAGGTTCCCCCCTTCTAAAATAGGGGAAACACTTAAGATAGTCCACTAAGTCTTAACTTGGAGAAAATTTCCTATTTATCGACACCTTGACCATGTAGAGATTCAAGGATACGATTCATAGGTAAGACCTAGTCCTATCTCGCAGGGGGAGCGTGATCTTCTAAAAATCAAATCACCCATAGGGTAATTGATCATGAATTGGGCAACTACTAGACTTGATTTCTAGAGGCAACGCTTTTTTCCTCATCCATGCAAGGCACAACCGCTGGCCTAGTCTTCTAGAATAGAGTTTCCCAAGAATATATTTATCTAACGTAGGGCTTTCACTTAATATGTTGGAAAGCTACCCGACTAATCAGGTCCACCCGTCCGTAGGATGGTGCCGTCGAGGCATTCCATCCTCCCACTTTCCACCCTACTCATGCATCAATTTGTTTTCTAATTAATCCTACCACACTGTTTGACATAAATAAACATGTTCCTTAATTAAGGCCCTTTTCACAAGGTTTATTAAAACAGTCTTTTTTCACAGTACAATAATGCCAAAGACAAGATTTTTAAAAAAAGTTTATACATGAATCAATTTCATACAAGCCAAACCAGCTCTCTTATTCTTTCCCTTTATACTGCCAATGATCTAGAATTCGACCTTCCAGTCTCTACATGCTAGGCAAAACCCTACAGGACCATACACCTCATCGTCGGCCGCTCGTGAGGACTCAAGCCGGCTTGTCGCCCTCTCAGGCTCCATCGCTCGATCCTCCCGCCCCTCAGAGCGATGTCTGCACACTAGGGTGGGCTTATTCACCGCACTAGCCTGGGCCCTCAGAATTAGACAACATCATAATCTCTCGCCTCAATCGGCGAACCTTATTCTCCCAATGGTATGAGGGATACCTTGGGCCATTCCCGGGCTTTGCTAACGATGCTGCCCACCTACACAAGCACGGAACGCGTCGAAGCCAAGAAAAACTTGCACTCTTTAAAGATAACAATTTCAATGCAATTCATTGAATACAACATCACTCAATTCGTAACTTCATACAATTTTATGTCATTATTTTAAAAGGAAAAGATACACATTTATTAACACTAATATTTAAGAAATTTCTTTAAAAGATAACCAAGCTAACCTGGCCACCATTTCCTTGAGGAGCTTGTAAAGGGAGGGTTGGGGCCGCATCGGGAGCACCTTCTCTAATCTCGTTGTTGCGCGCTCCTCCCAAGGTAATATTCTGACGTTTTCGAAAAGGGGACATTTTGGACGTCGTTTTGTAGGGCTCGCGATCGCGGTCGAAACGCTCCAGTCAGATCTCAATTCTGAGATCGTTTGCTCATCGTATGAGCAAAAGACCACAGCGCATGAACCCTCTCTAAGGCAAAAACCTCTTACTAAAGTCCATGCAAATGGGGGGCTGCAAGGAACAGCTGTACTACAGCAAGTACATTGCACAGGGACAGACGACGGTACGGATGGCGGCACAACAGAGCATAAGCTACGCAGAAAATGCGTGTTGTCCATGGAGCACCTCGGGGATTTATATAACTGTGGGGTACGGGTATGGGCGCTACGCAAAGCAAGGACGAAAGGACAGTGCACTAGCAAAGGCTGTGGATCAGTGGCCTGCATGGCTCAGGGGAAAAGGTACGGTGTCGGTTAACAGGGGAAGGAGTGGTACGCATGTACCTTCTCTGGTTAGGGGCAGCATGGGTGTCCACGTAGCGGTACGTGTGGACCACATAGTGGTGGGCGGTCGTCCTTTGGTTCTTGTGCGGCCATCGTACGGGCACCTTGGTAAGTGTGTATGATCTAAATTTTGGGACAGGGTCTCTAAATTTGGGGTGCCGACGACGGCAGCTGTCTCGATTTGCGTGCCGGACTACCCGGGGGGGTTTGTCCGAGATGTTCTGGTCGTTGGGGTGCAGACCGTTTGTCAATTGGACGCCTGGTCGTGCATTTATTAAGGTTTAGAGGTCGTTGCTTTTTAACTAAAAATGACTGAAATTTGCGTATAAGCTTGATCCGGTGTCCGTTTTGGATGCTGTAAAATCCTATATTAGGGTAAAATCGTGCGCAAATTCCAAATTTGGGCTCGGAATTTGAAGATTCTAATAAGTAAAAATGACTCATTTAATAAAATCATTGATTTTTATACCATAAAAACTCATAAATTTATCTATTACATGGACATTTCTTTATTAGTGAAGATGGGTATGTTACATCCTTCCCCCCTTAAAGAAATCGAGATGTCCTCATCTCGTCATGAATTGGGGGTAATCCTTTAAGACTGTAGCTTCATCTTCCCAAGTTGCATCCTCTTCAGGGTAATCTTTCCACTATACTAGATGTTCTACAAGAGTTCTATTTCGGAGTTGCCTTTTCCTAGAATCTATGATGCTACTGGGCTGTAATTCAAGGGCTCCTTGAGTAGGGCATACAACTTGTTCATCATCAAGAATATGATCGAGACTGGGTACATAAGGTTTTAACAAACCTACATGAAATACATTGTGGACTTTGATATGGGCTGGGAGTTGGAGTTTATAGGCACTTTTACCTAGACACTTGATAACTGTATAGGGACCACAATACCTAGGGCTGAGCTTCTTATAATTCCCAAGTGATAGAGAACATCGTTTGGGTCGCACTTGTAGAAGAACTTTGTCTCCTTCCTTGAATATCCTTTCAGACCTCTTGGTGTCATCATAATGCTTTTGTCGATCTTGGGCAGCTTTAATATCCTTTTGGATTGCCTTGGTTTGTTCCTCCATCTCTTCGAGCATTTTCTTGGATGCCTCAACTCTTATGGTCGGATCAGAGAAATTTAGAGGAGACAAGCATTCTTGCCCATAGAGTGCTTTGAATGGTGACATTCCTATGCTCTAATGATAAGATGCATTGTAGGCAAATTCTACCAGAGGAAGGTATTGAATCCACCTTCTTGGTTCCCATCCACAATATGCTCTGAGAATGTCTTCAATTACTTGATTGACTCTCTCAATCTGGCCATTGGTCTCTGGATGATAAGCTGTGCTAAAGCAAAGTTGAGTTCCCAGGGCTTGAAATAAGGACTGCCAGAACTTTGAAGTGAAGTCAGAATCCCGGTCACTTACTATCCTATTTTGGGAGACCATGAAGTTTGAGGACTTCCTTGATGAATATTCGAGCAACATCAGAAGCTTTGAAGGTCTTCTTTGCTGGTATAAGGTGAGCTACTTTGGTAAGTAAGTCCACTACTACTAGAATGGAGTCATATCCTCCTTGAACAGTGGGGAGACTTGTGACAAAATCCATACTAATGCACTCCCACTTCATTTGGGGAATATCCAAGGGTTGAAGTTTCCTAGGCATCTTGACCCTTTCAGCTTTGATCCTTTGGCATGAGAGACATTGCTTCAAGTACCGAAGGACATCATTTTTCAATCCTACCCAATGAAAGCTCCTTCTTACGGCATTTAATGTTTTTGCATAGCTTGGGTGTCCTAGAGCAAGACAATCATGAGCTTCATGGAGGATTAGTTTCTTTAAAGCAGGATCCTTAGAAATACATAGCTTGTGATTGAAGTAGAGGCTTCCTTCATGAGTGGAGTATCCCTTGATTAGATTCTTCTCTTTCTCTGAATTTCCCCCTTCTTCTACTAATTTCATCATCCTTTGATAATTTGGATCATGAGATGAGACTTCTTCCACCTTGACCAGTATGGGATTATTTGGTATTGAAATTGCACTTAAGAAAGATTTGCGGCTAAGTGCATCTGCTACCACATTATCTTTCCCAAGGTAGAATTTAATGTCGAAGTCATATTCTTGTAGAATTTCAATCCATCTCCTTTGCCGCATGTTGAGGTTAGGCTCGATGAAGATCCACTTCAGACTTTTGTGGTCAAGCTGGAATTTGCCCCCCAAGAGATAATGTCTCCATAATTTGAGGCAATGAACAACTGCTAAGAGCTCCAAATCATGGGTGGCATAATTTGCTTCATATTGCTTCAGTTTGCGGGAAGTATAAGTAACTGGTCTTCCTTCTTGGCCTAAGACACCACCAAGTGCTAGACTACTGGCATCAGTAACCACTTCAAATTCCTTGGTGAAATCATGAAGTTTTAGGACTGGCACAGAAGTAATAATGACCTTGAGCTGATCAAAACTGTTTTGATGGATTGGCAGCAACCACACTATTTTGCAATCCTTCTTAAGAAGATCCGTCAAAGGTGCAGCTACCAAGGCATAATCTTTGATAAAAATCCTATACCGTCCCGTGATTCCCAAAAACCCACAAACTTCACGAACTGATTTAGGGGGTGGCCACTCCAGAATATCTTTGACCTTGGCGGGGCTACTGAAATGCCATCGTTGGAGACGATGAATCCAAGATACTAAATTTGATGAGTAAAGAAGGTACATTTGCTCTTCTTGGCATAGAGTTTGTGTCTGTGCAACAATTGCAAAACTCTACGCACATGCTCCTTATGCTCTTCCATTGATTTGGAGTAGATTAAGATGTCATAAAAAAAAACAAGCACAAATTCATCCAAGTAAGGACGGAATATATCTTGAATTAGCCGATTGAATGTTGCAGGAGCATTGGTTAACCCGAATGACATTACAATAAACTCATAGCGGCCATAACGGGTATTGAAGGCTGTCTTGGGTATATCTGCTTCCTTGACTTTGATCTGATAGTAACCAGACCTCAAATCTATTTTTGAGAAGACTTTGGTCCCATGAAGCCTGTCAAGAAGTTCGTCGATGCGAGGGATAGGATACTTATTCTTGACAGTGACTTGATTTAGTCCTCGATAATCTATGCAGAGGTGGAGAGTTTCGTCCTTCTTTTTTTGGAAAAGAACAGGTGCCCCCCAAGGAGAGCTACTGGGGCGTATGAATCCTTGCTCAATGAGTTGGGTAAGTTGCTCTTTTCATGATCGACTTCTCGAGGAGGCGGTAGCCATGTAAGCTCGTCACTCAGGGAAGATGTCAGAGAATTCTTGGAGCCAAGAGGGTTCTGTCTCCTTACTAGGTTCAATGGCTTTGTTGAGCTTGACTAAGAAAACTTGCTGACCCTTACGTGATCCTTTGAGAAGATGTTTTGCCTTGCCTACCCTATATTTAGGTTTTCCTGTTAACCCCTAAACGGATATTACTTGGCCATGCTCATTTTCAAAAGTGATACCTCCTTGGTTACAATGAATGCTAGCTTTGTTTGCAATTAACCAATCCATCCCAAGGATTCCATCATAAATTCCTAATTGGCAAGACTCTAAAGTGGCCATGAGTTCGCTCATTACCCAGCTCAAAATCAAGGTTTCCTATAGAGTGGTGAGATACTACTTCTTTCCCACTGGCTAACTCTACAGCCATTCTTCTAGCTGTTTTTTGACCCAAGTTTAATTTTTGCAAACACCTATAGGAGAAAGAAATGAATGGGTACTGCCACAATCAATCAAAAGCTGGAATGGCTTACTGTGATGAGTGGCTCGGGTTTGGATTACACCAAATTGTTTATTCGGACCTTGGTGTTCTTCTACCACATAGACGGTGGCGCGCTCTTCTTCAGCCATTTCCAAGGTCGGTTCTTCACTTATAATACAGGCGGTCCTAGCAACTGCTCCTCGTGGCCTCTGCCACGCCCACCGCCTCTTGCACCTTGGTGGATAGGGGTTCCACGGCCTTGATTTCCTCTGCCACCTTGGGGAAATGATGTTGCCATCTTGGGACAATTGGCCTTGAAGTGTCCTGGCTCATTGCACTCAAAACACAGAGGGCCTTCTCTAGAAGAAGCAGCATACAAGCGAGGGACAAAAGAGTTGCTTTGTCGCCCTCTGTTGTAGTAGGGGAAATTCTGTTGGGGTTTCTTGTAGGGTTGATCTTTAGGATTTGCCTCAGGGGGTAAGATCTCTTTTGAGGCGTAGGTTTGTCTGTCCTCAATTCCTTCAAGGAGCTTTGCTCGTATGAGAGCATCCTGTAATGAGCTTGGCCTCATTGCTTCAAGGCGGGAATCTAAGGGTTCATTTAACCATTGGCAGAAATGAGCCACTTTTGCTGGAAAGTAGTCAGCAGGTACTCGCATCACTTGGTCATACACCCAGCGATCCTGAGGGAGGTATGCGAATCCCATCTATAGTCATAGAGGTGTCGGCCCTGGGGGTACCGACGAACCAAAATAAACGGATCAACAACTTTTCAATCCAACGAATCCGCTGCTTTAGGTCGGTGGTAAGGTTCCCAATTTGATCTGCTCGGATGAAGAAATATCTCGGCCCACGACTCCAAAAATCTCTACCCCATCCTCTTTCAATACGAGAGAAATGAGGGAGGGACATCTTCTCTAGTATCTGCACCATGGTGTCACGGAACTCGAAATTTGAGGAGTGACTAGCAATCTCGAAGATGCATTGGAAAACTAGAAACTTTGAGTAGGCATCTTCCTTTTCCTAGAATCATTCAAACATCAATTCAACTGTTTTTTTCTAGTAGGGTGTTTTTATTAATTAGCATTATGTTAGGTAAAACATTCATTGCAAAACAGTCCTTAAATGGCAAATCCTAGGAGCTAAGATCGACTCTGATACTAATTGTGAGGTTTCCCCCTTCTAAAATAGGGGAAACACTTAAGATAGTCCACTAAGTCTTAACTTGGAGAAAATTTCCTATTTATCGACACCTTGACCATGTAGAGATTCAAGGATACGATTCATAGGTAAGACCTAGTCCTATCCCGCAGGGGAAGCGTGATCTTCTAAAAATCAAATCACCCATAGCATAATTGATCATAAATTGGACAACTACTAGACTTGATTTCTAGAGGCAATGCTTTTTTCCTCATCCATGCAAGGCACAGCCCGCTGGCCTAGTCTTCTAGAATAGAGTTGCCCAAGAACCTATTTATCTAACGTAGGACTTTCACTTAATATGTTGGAAAGCTACCCAACTAATCGGATCCGTAGGATGGTGCCATCGGGGCATTCCATCCTCCCACTTTCCACCCTACTCACGCATCAATTTGTTTTCTAGTTAATCCTACCACACTGTTTGACATAAATAAACATGTTCCTTAATTAAGGCTCTTTTCACAAGGTTTATTAAAACAACCTTTTTCCACAGTACAATAATGCCAAAGACAAGATTTTTTAAAAAAGTTTATACATGAATCAATTCCATACAAGCCAAACCGGCTCTCTTATTCTTTTCCTTTATACTGCCGATGATCTAGAATTCTGCCTTCCAGCCTCTACATGCTGGGCAAAACCCTACGGAACCGTACACCTCATCGTCGACCGCCGCTGGCGTGAGGACTCAAGCTGGCTTGTCGCCCTCTCAGGCTCCATCACTCGATCCTCCCACCCCTCAGAGGGATGTATGCACACTAGGGTGGGCTTATTCACCGCACTAGCCTAGACCCTCAGAACTAGACAGCACCATAATCTTTCGCCTCAATCGAGGAACCTTATTCTCCCAATGGTATGAGGGATACCTTGGGCCATTCCCGGGCTTTGCTAACGCCGCTGTGCCTGGCTACACAGCACGAAACAGAGTTAGCGTCGAAGCCAGGAAAAACTTGCACTCTTTAAAGATAACAATTTCAATGCAATTCATTGAATACAGCATCACTCAATTCATTGAATACGGCATCACTCTTTAAAGATAACAATTTCAATGCAATTCATTGAATACAGCATCACTCAATTCGTAACTTCATACAATTTTATGTCCTTATTTAAGATACACATTTATTAACACTAATATTTAAAAAAAACTCTTCTTTAAAAGATAACCAAGCTAACCTGGCCACCATTTCCAAGAGCTTGTAAAGGGAGGGTTGGGGCTACATCGAGAGCATCTTCTCTAATCTCGTTGTTGCGCGCTCCTCCTGAGGCAATATTCTGACGTTTTCAAGAAGGGGCCATTTTGGATCTTGTAGGGCTCGCGTCGGTCGCTCCAGCCAGATTCTCAATTCTAAGATCGTTTGCTCACCGTATGAGCAAAAGACCATAGCGCATGAACCCTCTCTAAGGTCGTTTGCTCACCGTATGAGCAAAAGACCGCAGCGCATGAACCCTCGGATGGCGGCACAACAGAGCATAAGCTACGCAGAAAATGCATGTTATGGAGCACCCCGGGGGTTTATATAACTGTGGGGTACGGGTATGGGCGCTGCGCAAAGCAAGGACGAAAGGATGGTGTACCAGCAAAGGCTGTGGATCAGTGGCCTGCATGGCTTAGGGAGAAAGATACGGTGTCGGTTAACAGGAAAAGGAGTGGTACGAATGTACCTTCTCTGGTCAGGGGGCAGCATGGGTGTCCACGTAGTAGCGGTGCTACGTGTGGACCACATAGTGGGCGGTCATCCTTTGGGTCTTGTGCGGCCATCGTACGGGCACCCTCGTAAGTGTGTACGGTCCAAATTTTGGGGTGGGGTCCCCAGATCTGGGAAACGCCAACCTTGATTTGCGTATCAGACCGCCCCGAGGGACGAATTTTTTTTTTTTGTCCGGGATGTTCTCCTGGTCGTTGGGGTGCAGACCGTTCGTCAATCGGACGCCCGGTCGTGCATTTATTAAGGTTTAAAGGTCGTCGCTTTTTAACTAAAAGTGACTGAAATTTGCGTATAAGCTTGATCCGGTGTTCGTTTTGGAGGCTGTAAAATCCTATATTAGGGTAAAATCGCATGCAGATTCCAAATTTGGGCTCAGAATTCGAAGATTCTAAGTAAAAATGACTCATTTAATAAAATCATTGATTTTTATACCATAAAAACTCATAAATTTATCTATTACATGGACATTTCTTTATTAGGTGAAGATGGGTATGTTACAGTGTCGTAGAGAAGGGGGGGATAGTAACGTTGAGAGGTAAGGGGGGTGGTTTTGTAGGAGCAAGAGGGGGCGACTGGAGCATGAGCGTGTGAGAGAGAGAGAGAGAGAAGGAGGAGTCAACACCGACATGGGAAGAAGACACGGGCATGGTGGAAGATTAGAATATATATATATATAAGTGGAGAGTCAAGAAGACTGAAGACAAGAGTGAGGAGCCATGTGAAAATCTCTGAGAAGGGGGAGAGAGAGAGAGAGAGAGAGAGAGAGAGAGAGAGAGAGAGAGAGAGAGAGAGAGAGAGAGAGAGACCCCACAACCCAATGTAACCTGCCCCAATAGAGTAAAACCACCTCTGAGCCACCGATGATGTAGGCCACGTGGTAGATGTATGTGTGAGCACTTTAGTCAAGGTCGCGGGCACTTGTAGTAGCCTTGGACACATAGAGAGAGAGAGAGTGTCAAGGACTATGAGTTTAGGGACGACTTGAGGCACTGGTCGCGGACTATCAAGTAAGAGGAAAACTTGGTATAGGGTCCAGGTGTGCTAGGAGTATTCACTTGAGGGGAGGTGTTGAAAGATACAAGTGAATAGGGTGTGTGCATGAACATGCCCTTGGCTAGAGACTGTAAAAGAGAATCTGTAAATGTGAGAGAACCTGTGATGAAAAGGTGAGAAGAATCTACTGGGAGAGAATAAAGGGTAGCATGAGAAGATTTAGGAAGTGTGGAGATAGTGGAGAGAATTAAGGAGAAATCAGTGTGGAGATATTCAGGGAGAGGTGGAGAGAATCAAGCAAAAGAGGTGGAGTGAATCAAGGAGAAATCAGTGGGATTAGATGCTTGGATGTAAACTCTATAAATTGAGGCATTGGTCTAATGAGAACTTATTGGTTTTTGTTTATCCATGCCTACATTAAGTTATTAGTTAATTATCCACTAATTATATCTTAATTATCATCTAATCACTTTGTTAATGATATTGATTCTAGCATTTGATCCACCATAGCTCATCACATTGCTGTAATTTTAACAATTTTACGTCCTTCCCCTCTTAATAAAGAAATCAAGATATCATCTCAAAAATAGGTAGGAAAAATCTTGATACAACTTTGACTTATCTTTCCAGGTAGCATCTTCTGCTCAGAAGTCTACTTGTGAAGCAGAAGTCTGTAATGAAGGATTTAGATAAGCTATCATATTTCTTGGGTATAGAGGTGGGTATAGAGGTGGTGAGATTGCCTAGGCTGACTTGAGTTATGTTGTTAGATTTGTGAGTCAGTTTATATAGGCCTCCAGGAAGCCGTACTTGGATGTGGCTAGACGGATTCTTAGGTACATAAAGTCCATAATTGATTATGGACTTTTCTAAGAGGCTAGCACAGAGATATAGCTACATGCGTACACATATGTTGATTGGGCTGGTAATAGGAGATCTACTAGTAGCTTTATGTTTTCTTTTGGAAGCGTTGATGTGAGTTGGAGCAGCAAGGAAACAGTTGATAATTGTCTTGTCGAGTACAACGGTAGAGTACAGGGGCGTTGCTATATGGTAGCAGCATGTGAGGTAGCTTGGTTTTAGAGCTACTTAGTCAGATATGGGTGAGCTTGTGGATAAGGTTGTTGTCATTTATTGTGACAACATGAGTAGCATATTGTTGGCTAGTAACCCAATCCATCATGCTAGGAAAAAGAGCATTGAGGTAAATTATCACTTTATGATGAGGGAGAAGGTTTTAGTAGGTGATGTAGATCCGGTAAATGTCAGCACACAAGATTAGGTAGCTGACATCTTCACAAAGGCATTGGATATAGAGAAGCTTCACAAGTTTAGGAGATTACTTGGAGTGCAGTGTTGTGTAGTTGAGCTCGAGGGGGAGTGTTGAGTTATCGAGTTCAACTAGTGCTACGGTTGATGTTCCACCTGGGTGTTCCGCATTTATACCACTAGCACCGTTGGTGAGATTATGGTTAATATGTTGCTAGTGGATGACAGGCTCTGTGTGTAACAGCCACATTTGGAATATTAGAGTATGACATAGTTATAGCACTATCTTATATAGTCGAGTTCACACTATGGATCGACCATCATACGTTGTAGTAGAGAAGAGAAGAAGATAGAAGAAAATTCAGCCATCCATCTCTCTCTTGTGTCTTGCTTTCTGTTGTGTGTATGTGTTTGTAAGGAACTCAAGCTCTCCTTCTCCCTTACATTGTCTTTATGCAAGCCTAGCTCGACCCATCACCTAGAGAACCCTTGACCTTGTCGGTATCTCCAAAGAGCTTCAAGACATGTAACCTCTTCTTCGACTCCAATTCAACACAAACACAACCTCGCCCTAATTGACATATTTGCCATCAAGAAGCCTAATCTCTAGGCATCACGCTAGGAGCTCGAAGTATAGTATAATGTCATGCCAAGAAGATCTGAACTACCATCTACCCATGCAAATCATTCCATGGTGGTCCTGGTGCTCATTCCGCAAATCATAGAGCATAGATTGTGCTTCTACCTACCTAACCCCAAAGGGTCCTAGCCATTTCCACAATAGAAGCAGGCCATGAAGAAGAACTTCTACATTACCTATACCTTTCATGCCACCTTAATAAGATGTCTACCACCAAAGCGCTATCCAAAGCTTCTTACCAATATTCCCTCTTGCATCGGCTACGGATCGGTCCCAAACCCTATCATTTCACCTTAGATGCTAACTTCATAGTGTATCCTAAACCATCCACACCGTTCCAGCTCGGCAGCAACTCAACCATTCCCTTGGGTGCACGATGACGTAATCACCATTATGAAGAGGAGTATGTTAACTACTCTGTATGTTAACCTGGGTTCACCCATTGAACCTAGCATGAGGTGCTTTTGCCATCTTACGTGCTGAACAAGCACTCCTCTTTTACAAGATGGTGCTGAAACATTAAAAGTGGCCTTACCTTGTGCTTAATGTCAATTAGCTTTTAATGTCAAATACGAAAAGTCTATGGACTCTGTGTACATACTTGCTTAAGACTAGTAATAGAGACCATACCATTTTTAAGTTTGGCTAACCTAGTGTGAAAACTAGTCACTTGTGTATAAGTCATTTTTTACAATAAGCAAATACACAATCATTCCCTTGCAGCAATAGTTTAATCGTGAGCTCTTCTTTTTCTCTTCATACTTGCATGTATGATATTGAATCTTGCATGTATGATATTGAATCTTGCATGTTATAATGGATGCTTGCTAGATAGGATTAGTTGTTGGTTGTATTCTTGCGTTAGCTTCCCCTTTATCCCCTACCTTGTGTGAGAGAGAACCATTACGAAGGACCATCTCTTGTTGTCCCCATCTAGGCATAGAGAGATCTCCCTTCACCCTATTAGTAAGGGGCATATGAACTACCACACACACATAGGAAAGTTACATTTGTGGCACTAAGGAAAGACCCAACAACACATGCTTTGGTGGCAAGGCTAAGGTAAGATGTTGACATGAACATAACTCTTTTATGACCTTGACCTTCTCTTCCTCTTTGGAAATTTGATTTCACATTTTATGCTTCCTCACTCCCCCTTGAACAATCGGGGGTTCATCTCTATCGAGCTCAATACACAAGCTTTTATGAGTGGTGGTTAGAGCATTAAGTGTAATAGTTACCATATCCACATTAAAAACTTTATCTCCAACTCTACACAACTCATCACATACATCTTTAAGGTTTGTCAACAAAGACACCACCAACTCATGCTCTTTCATCTTCAAAGCAATTGAGTTGTATGCATTTCTTCATAGAGGGTATTCCAAGCCTCCATTAGGGAATTGAAATAATGTCTTTATGAAATGATATGATCCTACAAACACATTTTAACCATACATAATGCTCTTTTGCTTTTTGATCAAACTCGGACACTTTTTGTTGAAGCTAGGGCTCAAAGTTTACTTTCTCTTGAAGTGAAGAATTCGAGTACCCCCTCCCTTCTCTAATTTCAATCACCCCCTTCTCTCATTTCAATCACCCCCTTCTTAGGTGTCTTCCAATCGGGGATAGATACACATCCTTGGTCTTCTCTCTAGACCTATGGTGATCTCCCATAAATCCCTCAAAAACCTACAAATTTTTCATTTTGAACTTCCATAGTTGATAATTTTTTCTATCCAACTTATTATTGCTAGGCTAATGCATCCAATCTTTCATCCATCTTTGCAACCCTCTTTACTAAAGAAAAGGTGCTAACAAAATGATCTTACCAACAATATATTGAGAATAGCCATGGTCTCTTGCCAAACTTGGCACAAATATGGGGACACAATACATAACGATCCACATGTCGATTGATGTGGCTTCTCGTTGGTTCCCATCTTTGAGCTCGTGGATTGTGCTTGAGTAGTTTATAATTGAGGAAAAGACTCGTCTTGTAACCTCAACTATATGCCAATGTCCCACGCCAAAGAGCTTAAGAGAAAAACTTGTGTGAAAAGGAAAAAAAAACAATTTCACACTTCCAATTTGATGATGATAAACATTGTAGAAACCATTGAACTATTTTCAAATCAATTTACTTGGCACATGGTTTTTCTAGGCAAAAGTTGTGTAAAACTAAGACGAGAAATAATGTGATTTGAACTTGCATATGAACAAACCCTTAAGAGGTTAAAAGTTAAAGGCTTTCACCTTATAAGACATTAAGGTTAATTTTAACTTTTCGTTTTCAAAGCTCCCTTTCTAGGGAATGTAGCCTAGCTAGAGGCTACACCACTCACACACAACCCTACAGTGTCAAGTCTCGAACCCAAGAGGTTCAAACTCAAAACCTCTTGGTTAGGGACAAGTGGTTGTGCTTCCCATTGACATTAATTTAACCTTTCAAAATCTACCCTCACAGTCTATGCATTTTTTTCTCATGATCTACAGTTTTTTGAAAGATGCTTTCATCGTCTATGCATTCCTTTTCTCATGGTCTTCTTCGAAATAAGTGCTTATAATTTCTCATAGTCTGCATTTTTTTCGACACAAATCCATTAGTCTTAATGATCAATTTATAGTAATAATAAGGAATCTCATTGACATTTCTTTCTATCATGTCAAAGGTTTAATGGAGACCAACACTAATCTTCTCATATGGAGTGTGAAGTGTCCCCAACAAGAGATGTAAGGTAGTTAGTGACACATAATGGTTACACGTGTTTGAAATGGGAACATTCTCAAATCATTGTAGGCATAAGAAAGTTGTATCATGCATTATAGTATCCTTATTGTGTTCTCTACATAATGTCTAATCATACGCTTGGTCTTGTGAACTTAACCATTATATATAATTTCATTACATTAATAATTCCAAATGCCAAGAATATACATAGTTTATGGTCATCAACATTAAATACGATATTTTCGCAGAATCACAAAACCATTTGCATCAAGCAATAAAAATTATCACGACTTTAGATCTAATATTGAGTTTCGTCTACAGCAATCATTGCGCATATGGTTCTTTATCATAGCTGTCTTCCACTTTCAATATGGATCTAGTCTTGGATGTTAGTTAAGTTGGACTTGGAAAGGTCATATCCTCTCTTAATGCATTCCCTCAATGCATCTACTTTAAGGAAGACATAAATAGAAAAGTACAATGCATTAAGGAAATGCATTCCCTCTCTTAATGCATTCCCTCAGTGCATCTATTTAAAACAAGACACAAATACAAAAGCACAGCGTAAGATAAAAAGAGAGCGAGAGCAAGGGTAAGAGTAAGGGTGAGATGCAAGGACTTTCAAAGTAGGTCTCGTCTTGTATGTTAAGTTTTGGAAAGGTCACATCCTCGCTTAACGCATCTACTTTAAGCAAGACAAATAGAAAAGCACAATGCAAGCTTAAGAGAGTGAGAGGGGGTAAGAGTATGGGTGAAATGCAGGGACTTCCTTGATCATCTCTCCAAACTCAATGGAGGTCGATGTCGTGAAAACTAGCAACAACACAAAAATATAAACAGCATCATTTGGGCACCTCAATGAAGGTGCTATCAAGAGTCCTTAATCTTCCACAAGATGTTCCACCTGGGATAGATAAATCTATATATGCAGCACAAATGACCAAAATGAATTGCATTTGGGGCTTTATAGGTTTACTGAGGTAGCTAAATAACCATAACCATGATAGAAATCAAATAACAGATTGTGCACTCAATGAAATGGAGCCTCTTCGACTACAGGCATCATGAAATACAGCAATCATCCCTCTTAACCACGGCGCATAGGCAGGTGGTATGGGCCAATCTGTACTGTTGGGTTGCAAAACCTGGGGAATATAATAAACCTTCGGTTTTTGCCTTTGGATACTCCTAACTATCTAGAAAATTTTGGCAAGGCAAACTGGTCACATTCCCCGCTACAGCATCTTGTGTGTAAATCTTAAGTGTCAAACCTGATAGGCTACATGAGGGCACAACATGTCCCAGCAGGGGTGAGGTATTTCAACCCACCTTACAGTGACTCCATGCTAGAGTTCGGCAGGTAAAAAACGCCTCAGCATGACATGATCTTTTTCCTTCATCTCTTTCACTTCCTTATTCATCATCATCAGCAGCACAACCAAACTAGCCCCAGCGTAATCAGCAACACTATACAACTTTAATTCAGAACTTTGGTTTCTAATAACAAGAATTGGCTCCATATTTCATAGAATGTTAAAACAATGTCTCTTTATGAACAATTGTTGTATATACTTACTCCAATTAAAATTTGGATCTTTTTTGAGGTCCAAGCTGGCATTGGCAACTAGTCTCTTGGGAAAAACTCTAATCCAAAGATTTGACACTAGATACTCCTCTTGATTTAAGGAGGAATCTTCCTTGTTTACAGGATGAGGAATCATCATTGGCCAGAGGCACAGCTACCTAACAAACGTAAACCCAAGCCAATCTTTTTGACTAGATTTAGAGACTCAATATCAAAAAGATGGATTGCCCTAGGTCTAGTCACAACAGTGCATAAAGAAAGTCAACACCTCACAAAAGCCTTGGCAAGAAGCAATTGGATCGATCACTCACACTAGGCAATATCTACATAATATATGGCAGATGACAAATTCCATTTTTGCACGCTAACAATAATCTGACACATCTGTTTTCCATTGATCTGGACTCTTCCTCAATGTAGAAGAACGTCCAGGAAGAAAAGTCTATGATACACTACTTAAAGAGCGCAGGTGCATGTATTAAATAGGCTCAGCAGATTTAAGACACCTAGGCTATGATACACACATATGAAGCACAGCCTCTATGGCTGCTCCAAAACCCAAGAATGGGAAGCCCTCAAGCCCAGTGCACAGTTGACCCCTAGAAGCACTCAAGTCCAATGAACAATTGCACCTGCAGGAATCAATAGAACCATAAGTCTCTTTGATGAGAGGCTCCAAGCACTCAAGTCCAATGAACATTTGCACCTGCAAGAATCACTAGAACCATAAGTCTCTTTGATGAGAAGCTATTCAAGTTCATTACACTTCTAGAACGTCTCTTTGATGAGTAGCTATTCAAGTTTATTACACTTCTAGAACATCTCTGAAAGCGAAGGTTCTGACGGAGTGTCTTTAGACTGATTTATTGTGAGCCAGATACCCGACCGTTTGCAAGTTTGGCAGCATGAAAACTCAAGGGCCATGCCCATATTTGATGGCCACTGTTAAGTAACATGCACACTTGTCCTCTGCAACGTGAAGATCCTCCGAAAACCAGACTTCTCGGAAGAAGTAGAATGCATGAGAACTTCTATATATAAACAAGGCCTCAGTTAGTCCTAGTCATGATAGAACATGTAAGCTGTTCAGGCCAGATTTCAACTTCAATGGCCTCTTGCTTGCAGAACAAGCACTTAAGAACTGGGCATTGAAAGCTGACAATAGAACTTAACAAGAACGATTATTTTGGAGTTTACACATCGGAGGGCAGCCCCCCTTGATCTTGAGCAGTTAATCTCCCCAACGAAAGCACCACTAACCCATGCAGTTTTGTAACATGGCTTCTCTACAAAAATAAAAAGCACCTAACAGTAGGAACATATGCATCCAAGCCAGATTATTGTTCCTTATCCATGAATCTCCGCTTGTTCTTTGAGCCCTCTGCCTACTTGCTTACTAACCAGGAACCAAAGCACGGCAGTACCATAAACATCAAAAGCACACTAACAGTAGGAACAGAATCATCCAAGTCAGATGATTGTTCCTCATCCATGAATCTCCACTTGTTCTGCGAGACCCCCGTCAACTTGCTTACTAACCGGAACGAAAGAACCGTAAAGATCAAAAGCACCTAACAGTAGGAACAGATAATTGTTCCTCATCCACGAATCACAACTTGTTCTACGAGACACACCCCTGCCTACTTGTTTACTGATCTGGAACCAACGTAAACCAGTAACATCTGTCTGTAGGTTTCTGCATTAACAGTACAAAACATGGCAGGTAAGATATACAAATGACCTGAACTCCTTCCTGCCTAAACTCCTTACTAAGTTCCAGATTTACACCAGACACACCATGCAAAGCCTCAATTCATCCAGTCATAGCAAATCTTCAAATCATGAAGCTCAGCCATACTTGATGATATCACTGGACACAAATTCATGCTTGGATGTATGCAAGACCAGATAGCGAACTTCTTGTAAGTTTGGCCGCATGGAAATTTGAAGCCTTGCCCATATTTAAAGCCCTATGTAAATTCACATGCACACTTATCCTCTTAACACAAAAAATTCTCCTTGAAACCAGACATCTCAGAAGAAGTAGAATAAATGCATAAGAACTTTGATATGTAGACAAAACCTTGCTTCATACTAGCTATGATTGATCATGAATTGTTCTGTTCAGGTCTGGTTTTGACATCAATGGCTTCAAGCTTGAGGAACAAGCACTTAAGATGTGGGCATTAGAAGCCATCCCAAGCACTGTTATCTATTTTTTGGTAAGAGTCTTGCTCCATGGCTCATAACAGACCATGCAACAATGAACAGGTCTAAATGCAGTCTGCTACAGGAACAAAGTCTTACATCCAAATAATCCATAGCGTAGAGAGGCTAGAGCTGCAACTCAAGCATCGGACTGCATCAAGCACGAAGCAAACTTAATCCTTTTCTTAAATATATCTCTAACATTAAGCCCTAACTTCTAAAGACCAGTGAATAACGGTAGACACATTTTAGCACTTCAATGTACAAGCGAGGCCTCAGAGAGTCAAATCGTCCAGGCATCAGGCATGCTATTCAGTCTTTTTTTGTTTTATCATCACTGGCCTCTAACTTGCAGCCAAAGCCCACACGACCATGACCACGACTACTACACTTCATCATCACTGAAAACACAAACGATCCAGAACAATAGCCCATCATGCATCGCTTATGTCAAGATATCATTCAGGCCTGGACTACTGAGACAGCTAAGCCTAGCTGATAAAAGAACACATTAGACTTCTAACACAAGAGAGGCCTCAGTTCGTCCTAGTCGTATTTTCCATCAGCTATTATTTTCAGCCTTAAGCTTGACATCATTGGCCCCATACTTGCAGGTTTCGCGCTTAAGCAGCCTGGGCATTGGAGCACAGTTACAGCAAGTCTGCCATACTGAAATCAAAAGAAGCTCCTTGAACTACAGCTTGAAAAGGTCTCATTCAAAAAACCATCCTTGTACTAATAACCACTTCACCAAGCTAAGATTGAATTCAGTAGCAAAGCCCTGATTTATTCCAAATTCACATTCTAAATCATTCCAACAATCAAAACTATACAACCAACTTTACAACCTTTGAGAGCCTTGCATCATGCCCAGCAGCTCATAAAGGTCATCCCACACTTTCAAGTTATCAGATAACATGCTAGTAAATATACATGATAACGATGTGGAGCCATTGCAGCATGAAGTAAGAGGCTTGAAGTAAGAGTAGAGGATTCAAACTGCTTTCAGGGCCGGACACTAGCCAATCCTAAATCCCGACAATGAGAAGTCAGCTGTGCAATACAGGCAAGCTTTCCACTGACAAGCCAAAAGCCTAATAAGACTAAGCGCAAATATCTCAGCTATCAGAAGCCAGAAAATTAAGTTTGCTGAAGGTTTTGTACAAGCTTACTTTGGCGGTCAAGGAACAAGTATAACACAGTAATGTTTGCCTTGACTTTTGGGAACACTCCAGAAAGCTGTGAGATTAGAAAGACACAAGAAGCTGATTATTGCAAAATTTAAATGATATTTATGGCATCAGGGGCTCAGTCAAGATATTGCTACAAGGTAGGTTCTCATTGCAAGGGGGAAACATTAAATAGACATCACCTAGAATTACAAAATAGGCTCAAGCTCAACAAGGTTTTGGAAGGTATTAGCCAAAGCATACCCACTGCCCAGTGATTGACTGGGCATGCTGCTAGGGAGTATGGGCACGGCAGACGTATTAATCAATGTTATCAGATTTACGTGCTTCACAACCTGCAAAGCCACACTTGTAGCCTTCACAACCTGCAAAGCCACATTTGTAGCCACAGTAGATGGTAGCATACCTTTCCCTCTGACATAAATGCCCTCGTACGAGCTGAGGAGAGGCCTCTTCGACTATCCTTTCCAATTAGATCGGAAACACAACGAAAAAACCTGCTCTCCACTCTAATTTTTTCTCCTCTCTTCACGAGAGAACCCCAAAAATGTCTCACTCCTTTTTGATAAATGAAAGAGAGCAGGAATGGAGTTTAGAGAGAGATGAGAAGGCAGGCAAGGCTGAAAACAGGGTGAGGGCATGGTTCAACTAAAGATGACAACATAACAAGCACACGTGAAGATGGAGCTCTCTGTTCAAGCCTGCAAGAGCCTTGGAAAGGAAACAAACAGCTCTAGAAGAGCAAGGTTTCATGGATACACCTGTGAAAAATGATACGTGGCCTTGGAAATTCCACACTGCAAGAAGCAGAGGACGCACAAGCACAGAGAGGAATAGAAAACAGAATGGAGAGGCGTTTCTTAAAACGGCAGGAAAACATCCCACGCCCATGAATAAATGACATTGCCCACTCGGAAACCTAAGCAGGAAAGGGGGCTTCGCCACTGCACAGAGAAATAAAGACGAAAACCTAAAGAGAGCGCAGGGGAAGATCACTCACCACATGAGATAACAGTCTGCAACCATCCAGCAGCCATCGCCATGGCTCCTCTTATGCATTAAAACACAGCACACAGAGCGGGGTTTGGTCTACATATAAGAAAACCCTAGGGTTTCAACCTTCCAAAGCATGCTAGGGTTTTGGCTGCAAATGAGCTTTTCACATTGAAAGCCCGGACATGCCACCACTCGGTTTTTGGGACCTAATCAAAGCTCCCTCTTGCAATTGTTTACATATTCATTTTCTAGATTTTTATGACTGCTTCTCGAATTACCTTTAATGTTATAAATAAACTAACAAAATTTTCATACACTTCTGACCAGAAGCTTTGTCATCTTCATACACTTGCGAGATGATGGTTGATTGCCCACCACTGATGAATCACACATTAGTCCCCTAGTAATTAGGAAAAAAAATGAAGATAATAGGAATCACACGTAAGGCCAAGACATAAGTTAAGGGCAAAACATTAAAAAGCATGTATCTTGCAAATATATTATCTTTGAAGCTTCTTTTAGATGGGCCATTCAATTTTCAAAAACCATTAATTGGCATAATGGATACCACTTCAGAGTTCCTCATGCATAGACAAGGCATCTGGGAATTCCATAAACTAATTTTGCTCAGGATGGGATGGGAGTTCAAATAAGCACGGAGGGTAGTGTCGACCAATAAAGAGAATGTGGGGGAGAGAGAGAGCTTGAGTTCCTTGCAAACACACACACAAACACAAGAGAGATGGATGGCTGAATTTTCTTCTATCTTCTTCTCTTCTCTACAACCATATAACTAAAATATAAGAGTACATACATAAAGGGAAAGTACTCTTCTACAACATACAAAGTGATTGGTCTATAGTGTGAACCCAACTATATGAGCTGGCGGTATAACTATGCCATAACTCTAGTACTCCAAAGTGGCTGTCATATAGCGTGTCCTCCACTGGCAGCATATCAACCATGATCGCACCAACCGTGCCAGTGACATAAGTGCAGAAGCAATCACCTAGGCAGGTCATTAATGTCTATCGTAGCATCGATTGAGCTTGATATCTCAACACTCCCCCTCGAGCTCAACTCCACACGTTGTACTCTAAGTAAGCTCTTAAATGTGTGGAGCTTCTCTGTGCCCAATGCCTTCATGAAGGTATCAGCCACCTTATCCTCTGTGCTGACATATACCAGATCTACATCACCTGCTAGAACCCTCACAAAGTGATAGTGCACCTCAATGTGCTTCATTCTAGCATGGTATACTGGGTTACTAGCCAATTGTATGCTACTCATGTTGTCATATCATATGACAATTGCCCTATCCACGAGCTCACCCATATCACCAAGTAGCTTCTGAAACCAAGCTACCTCACAAGTTGCCTAGCAACACCTCTGTACTTTGCCTCTGTACTCAACAAGGCACCTGTTGGCTACTTCTTACTGCTCCAACTCACAACAGCACTCCCAAATAAGAATATAAAACCACTGGTAGATCTCGTGTATGCAACACTACCATCCTCATCATTCCAAAACTTGGTAGAATCAATTTGAAATAACCCATTTGGATGTTTCTTCACGGTTGCTTGAGCACCCCTATATATCACTTTGAACCATTTGACATCAAAGATGAATAGAATAAATGCTCTAAATCCAACCTCAAGAATATCCTGAATAGTTCCACAATACTCAAGATTGTCCTCTATGACATTGGTCTCATGTTTACAGGCTCGACTTTCCTGCTCAAAAGTTACCATCACACCACAATCAAATGTGTTTCTTTCAGAATCCACACGCTTCGTGCGAAAGTGCCTTCCCTCTAACCATATTGCATAATATAGTTTATACTAACATTAAACAAAAGCATAAAATTTAGTATAGTGCATGAAACAAGGTATATACGTGAGATAGAGATGAATAATGTACTTACCTGCTAAGGGTCACATCCTCTTGCAGCATCTGTGTAAGCCAAAGCCATAACAATGACAGCTCTCATGGTTTCCATTCTTGCAACCGGGCTGAATGTCTCTTCATAGTAGTCAATGCCACAAGTCTACGCATAGCCTTTGGCCACCAATCTTGCCTTATACGTGCTCATTGAACCATCAACGTTATGCTTGACTTTATACACCCACTTACATCCAATTGACTTCTTTTCCATAAGCAAAGGCACTAACTCCCATGTTGCATTTGTATCCAATGCTGCCATCTCCTCATTCATGATATCTTTCCATTTCTTATTTCCAAGTGCCTGCTCAAAACAAGTGGGCTCCAATTCCTATATTGCTTTAACCATGTAAGCATAATGATGGACTGTATATCCATCATATCTCAACCTGTCAACATGGTACCTAACTCTCGTAGACCTGCGTACACCTAGATCACTACCAAGTGTCCTCAAAATAGCCCTTGTTCTTCTTACACCAAGAGTAACCACCATAGATGGGATGCCAAGCTCCTCATCAAGGCTCTGCTCAAAGCCATTAGAGACACCATCCACATATGAGTGACCTGCTGACAGATCAGACACAAAAGGTTGATCTACCTTTTCCTTCCCTTCATGTGATACATGTGTACCTACATCTATTCCTCAACTTGCCTGACCATGGGATAACATTGGATCCACTCCTAGAGGACTCTCCAGGTCCACTAAGCACTTGTGATTGTTGCTCTACATGTGGTGCAATATTAGCACTTCTTACATCTGCATCTTCTGTTGCTCTACATGTGGTGCAATATTAGCACTTCTTACATCTGCATCTTCTGTTGCCTTCATTTGCTGGTGTGCATACCAGCTACTCATCTCATCAAAGACAATATCTCAGCTTACTCACATCTCACGAGTGGTAGGGTTATAACATCTATACCCTTTATGCTCCATAGCATAACCAATAAAGATGTATTTCACTTCACCACAGGAACATGCACATATACAATACACCCAAACACTTTCAAGTGAGACACATCCGGTCTTATGCCTGTAAACTTATGTTCAGGTGTCATACCATGAATAGCTGCAGTGGTGGGTATCCTGTTCATAATGTACACAACAATTGCTATTGCTTCTGCCCAAAAATAATGTGGCATATTCTTTTCGGCCATCAAGGCACGTGCCACTTCTGCCCAAAAATAATGTGGCATATTCTTTTCGGCCATCAAGGCACGTGCCACTTCTACAATGTGTCTGTTTTTTCTTTCTGCAACACCATTATGTTGTGGAGTTTACCTGCATGTAAACCGTCTCTTGATTCCTTACTTCCTAGAGAAATATTTTTCCCTACCATCTGATCTCAGGCATTTTATTTGCATGCCTTCTTCCTTCTTGACCAAGGCTTTAAATCTCTAAAAGTGAGAAAGCACATCACTTTTCTCCTTCATGAAGTAAACCCACACTTTCCTAGTGTGTCATCAATGAATGTAACATAATACTTGCAATATTTGCAACCTGCAATTGTTGTAGTTTTGGTCAGTCCACATACATCTGAATGTATGACATCTAATGGCCTTGCATTGACATGCTTTTCATGTGTGAAAGCACATCCAAAGTAAACATCTTGCCATTTCTATTACCCTTTGCAACCAAGAGACACTGATTTTTGAAGTCTTTCACAAGATATCCTTGAGGATTAAAGAGCTCAAGCTCTCTTCTCCCCTACATCTTTTCATGGTATCAGAGCCTGGTTCATGCTAAGGGCTGAGCTGCAAGCAAGAGAAGCACAGGAAGCAGTACGAGGGTAAGAGCTTCAACTACTCTTCCCTATTTGTGTTGGTGAGACTACACCCTTGTCGGGAGCTCTACAGGAGACACCGGCAAACAATCTCTGATTGAGGAGCTTTCTTCGCGGGAGTAAAGCTACAGGGCAACTATATTGTCTTATTGGACGTTGTTTTTTGGGCCGAAAACACGTTTCGGGCGTTTCACGGCCTCCGTTTTTCAGAAAGCAGGCGATTTCAAGCACTCCGGGGGTAAGTCATCGATTCTCTGCAGAACTCTGTTTTAAGAACTGTAGGAAGACATATTGGTTGTGCAAATATTGTGTGTGCTGCAAGGAGGTCAACAGTTGCCATTGGGTGTATGTATGCACATTGAGGTCACTGGTTGTGACATTTGAGTGTACTATAGTACCGCTGTGCAGAAAATACAACAGTTTGTGCATGACAAACCAAAGTGCTGTTTCTAGTAAATTTGTGTGTCTGTCTGGCAAATAATGGCATAAACCAGATTGTTGCTGAGAAGCTTGATAAGAACAACTTCCATGCTTGGAGGTTCAGGTTGACGAATTTCCTGATGGGAAAGGGTTATTGGGACTACATAGAAGGTGAGCATGAAGAGGCACCGGAGATACCAGAGATCAATCCGACTGCTGTAAATGTGAAAGAGTTCAAGGACTGGAACCAAGGAGTGTACTATAGTACCGCTGTGCAGAAAATACAGCAGTTTGTGCATGACAAACCAAAGTGCTGTTTCTAGTAAATTTGTGTGTCTGTCTGGCAAATAATGGCATAAACCAGATTGTTGCTGAGAAGCTTGATAAGAACAACTTCCATGCTTGGAGGTTCAGGTTGACGAATTTCCTGATGGGAAAGGGTTATTGGGACTACATAGAAGGTGAGCATGAAGAGGCACCGGAGATACCAGAGATCAATCCGACTGCTGTAAATGTGAAAGAGTTCAAGGACTGGAACCAAGGAGCCAGAAAAGTTATGTATTGGTGGCGACGATATCATCTTGGGTGGCCTTTGGATAAATATTTCCCAATAATCTATTGAATGTAAACTCACCTTAGAACACCTAGTGAGTAAATTCACAATGCTTTTACAAGAAGAGGAGCTATTGCCACAAATGGAACCTCTACCATCTATGGAGCTTGAAATTCTAGAGCTTGAACTTGACCCTATTTTGAATCTTTCAAGATTTGATGTAGGATTTAAAGCCTTTGGTAATATCAACAAAATTCAAGCCCAACTTTATCCATGGCGTGAGCATAATCTCATCACCCTTGAAACTATGGGAATTATTAGAACAACCTGCACTGCAAGCTTATTGTGAGAGAATTCCTTTTATGTAGGACATGAATTTGCCATGTATGGGGTACTTTGAACATACAATCTACATGCAATATAACCTCCTTGATTATAATTTTATTATGATTGAGTTGGTGTTGGAAGTAAATTTATTTATTATTACTACGAGGTGGGAATGGGTTATTGTTACCAATGAAAAACCATGCTTCATTTGTAATACAATCACTTTGAAGGGGCACAACACAAAGATGGTGATACAATTTTGTGATAAGGAGAATCAGACACTACACGATCTATATGAAGTTAAGTATAAAAAAACAAGGTTCCTTCTAGAAAGCTCCTCCACATGAAAACTTTCCTTCTCCATAGAAAGCCCTTCTTGATGAAGTCTTTATACCTTTAGCTCCATATTCACTGTAGAAAAAACATGCTTCTACCTTAAACTTCACAACCTTGTAGTTGAATGCCACTCTGAAAGATGTCCCTTCTTATACCCTGTCATCACTCTAATGTGACACGGGCTAATAACACAGTTTGAATCTTACTTTGGTAGGGGTAAGCCCTTGAAACCTTCAACATTAATAGACCCTTTATTTGCGCAAATAACCTCTCCAGCAATGCGGCTTCCATTTCCAAATAAATGCACAAAGCCCCTCAAATTGCACAAAGGAAGCAACCTCGACAATGAAGTCACCAACCCCCACATCCTAAAGTTCGTAAAAATTAGTTGCCTACATGCCCACTCATTGCTCAAGGATATTATAATGGTAATTACACCATCTAGGTGCCCAAAGCCATCAAAGAAAGAATAGCCTTATCACCAACTTCTTAGTCAAGAAGAAGCACACCCGTATCTCAATGGTGTGGCGACCAAAGCCAGAGTAAGCAAATCACAAGAACCCTCTCTCATACAAAAAAGATTACTATGATAAATTGGGCATGCTTACTAAACTCAAGTTTTTCATGCCCAACAAAGTAACTCTAAAAGTAAAAAGTAATGCTTGACATTCCACAATGGTGAGAATATCAACTTAAAAGCATAATGCTCAAAAGTCCAATTGGCATGAAAAACCAATGAATACAAACCGTCTCATCTCTCGAGTTTTTCACGGTCAAGAAAAGGGTTCAAAAGTAGTGTAAATCATACCAAGGCAATCAAAGTGATTAAGTCAGTTCAAAAACATGAAATTCAAAAGTCTAGTTGTGACGTGAAAAATTGCCTCAAATCAAGAGGAAAACACTTGTACTTGCACATTAAAAACCAATATGGTTTTTAATGCGTACTTCAAATCCATTTTGGTAATCAAAATTTTGTTATGAATATCTCAATATACTCATGGCCATGAAGAATAATTGGTTTTTCACACCAAATGGAAGTATCAAGAAATGGTCAAAGCTTATATATTTCATCTTCTCTAACCTTAGCACATTAAAATAGCACCACTTTGTACCATAATACTAATTTTGGTAATCAAAATTTTGTTATGAATATCTCAATACTCATGGTCATGAAAAACAATTAGTTTTTCACACCAAATGGAAGTCTCAAGAAATGGTCAAATCTCATATATTTCATATTCGCTAACCTTAACACATTAAAATAGCACTACTTTGTACCATAATACTAATTTTTAATCGACGTGAAATTTGTGTGAATAACCACCCTGATTTATCACACCACAAAAACCTTGAAATGTGCATAATTTACTAACTTCACTTTACCATTTAAGTGGTCTGCACTACTAACATGCATACAAATGATCAAAATAAGATAATTTTCCTCACGTGAGCCTATCAAAGTTTAGCTTGATTTCCCTATAAATAGGAAAGAATGTTGAACAAAACGATAAGTGCTTAGTGCTAAAGTTATAGCATTGTATCCGCGCAAACTTGGGTATCATTTGGGACAATCTGTAACCACCCCTATATATATTGAAGTGATGAATGCTAATGGGGAACACATGGAAATATGGGGTTATTTCACTATTCTCATTGTGAAGGGGTTGACATAGAATAGGAGTTCCAGGTCACTCTTGAAGACCCTAATGAGATTATCTTAGGTGGCCTTTTGATAAATATTTCCCAAGACTCTATTGACCAATCAATGTAAACCATCACCTTAGAACACCTAGTGAGTACATTCACTATGCTCTTATGAGAAGAGGAGCCGTTGCCACACGAATGGAACCTTTACCATCTAAACCCACGGAGCTTAAAATTTCAGAGCTTGAACTTGACCCTAATCTAAAGCCTTTGGAAATATTAACAAAATCCAAGATTTAATGTAGGATTTAAAGCCTTAAGAAATATCAACAAAATCTAGGCCCAACTTTATTCATATGGCATGACCATAATCTTATGACCCTTGAACTATGGGAATTATTAGGTCAACCTACACTACAAGCTCATCTTAAGAGAATTCCTTTCATGTAGGACATGAATTTGCCATGTATGGGGTACTTTGAACATACAATCTAGATGTAATATAACCTCCTTAATTACAAGTTTATTGTGATTGACTTTGTGTTAGAAGCACACTTAATTCTAGGATAGGAATAGGTTATTGTGATTGACTTTGTGTTAGAAGCACAAGTTTATTGTGATTGACTTTGTGTTAGAAGCACAAGTTTATTGTGATTGACTTTGTGTTAGAAGCACACTTAATTCTAGGATAGGAATAGGTTATTGCTACCAATGAAAAACCATGCTTTATATGCAATACAATCACTTTGAAGTCCACAACATAAAGATGGTACTATTTTGTGATAAGAAGAATCCGACACTACAAGATCTATATGATGCTAAGCGTAAAAGGTTACAAGGCTCCTCCTAGAATGTTCCTCCACTTGAATACTTGCCTTCTCCATCAGAATCCCTTCTTGAAAAAGTCTTTATACCTTTCACTCCATATTTACTATCAAAGAACATGCTTCTACCTCTTACTTCACAACCTCGTTTAGTGGACAACCACTCTAGAAGATGTCCCTTATACTATGTCAACACCAACAACACAGCTTGAATCTTACTTTGGCAAGGGTAAGCCCCCAAAACCTTCAACATTAATAAACCCTTTATCCAATGTTAACTCCATTTACCAAATGCTTTTTAAGAAATCAAACAAAAATGCATTATACACACAAACTCCCATAGATCAAACTTAAGGTTTAGGTTTACCGATTAATGTGTCATGGGGTTTAAGATTATACCCGTAATTCAGCTTCCTAATGGAGGCCTTCCAAGTGCTATGTTAGCTTGAATCACAACACCCATTGCTTGTTGGGAAGCCCTTGCACCATAGAAAGAGTGCAGGAACTAGCCAATGTCATGGAGCCTTGCCTCATCACACTCCGGAGCATAAAACAGCTTATACCGAGAGGTTAATCTACCATAACAAAGCCTAGAATTGCATAAAATAGCAACACTCCAAGATCCACCCCAACGCCGCCGCCACACTCCAATGGAAGCTCGAAACCCTCCTCTCTCACTTAATCACACACTCACTCTCTCACACACATGCAAGCAAGCACACAAGAGCTCAAACAAGAAAGATGTAAGCAAGAAAGCAATAACATAGGAGTGTAGAGAAGAAGAGCACTTTATTGAATTAGAATGAAAGAATGAATGGTGGGTATCCACAACGACCCTTATCTTGGTCCATAGCCTTCACACCTTGGGCAGCTATACTTAAAAAGTAGGTCCATGGCTATCCACGACCGCCTAGGCTTATACAAACACTTAATCTAAGAATACAATCTCCATTATTAATCTCGTGGTGTTATCTAGTCTCATAAATGGATCTGCTAAGTGATTATTATAAGGTTTCTCTTTGATTTAAAAATAGAAAAGTAGGGCACCACCCACAGTCCCAAGGCTCCATCACTGAAGAGCCAAAAGTCCCACCTAGGTCGCACATGGTGATGGTTATCTTCTTATGGGTTTTTTGTATTGTTTTTTTAATAAAAAAACTAGTTTCACTTTCACAATTCACCTAGGAGGCTCTATTCAAACTAAAGAGGGCACACTAAGGAAAGTGGAGTACTTGGAATACTCCTTTGGTATACTCTAAGGTCGATATCTTAAGGAAGATGGAACTTGTAAGATCCCTGTTCCCACCGAGCAACGGATTCGGGGTACTGGCAGCGGAAGTAGCGCTCCTCGCGCGGGACAGGGGTCCCACACTCGGGGCCTCGCCCACGGATATCCGGATAAGAGACTAGTCCGTCGGTTGTTCCAAAACCGAACCCGGAAAAAACTTCCTTTACCGGAAAGCACGGGCGATTCCACCAGGATAACTTTTTACTCTAACGTAGTCAAGATCATTTCTGATCGAGATGATCCAGTTACATCTATAAGGTACTTAGTCAGTTCAAGGAAGAAACTTGCACTTGGATCATTGGGATCAACGCTTTTTTCCCCATTCAAGAGGCACAGCCGTTGATTCCTATCCATAGAACAGTTACTATCCGGGATTTATTTTTTTTTTCTATCGTAAAAACAAAAGTTTGAGTCTCGATTTACGGATCCATCAGTCCAGCCTAACCCCATCCGATCCCATGGGTTAGCCAACCGCCCAACCACTGTAGTGATGGGATCCAATTAAAAATTTGGTTAGGTTTTGTCCCGGGTACCAAGGAAAAGAGTTCCAAGGCCCCCTAGCCGGATGTTCATGCAAAATAAAACTAGTCACACCACTCACACACCCAATATGAAATTGCCCTTTTTCAATCAGATTCAACCAGTTTAAAACAATCCTTTAATAAAACCATAGTATCATTGATCACCATCTTCCAATTTATCCAATTGATTCTTAATTTCCCATCATTCCTTCATCAGAGTATCTATGGCATCATTGGCAACTAGAACGCTCAGGAGCCGTTTCGATAGTTCCTAGCCCATAATACTTGGCAATATAATCACTTAACAAGATGGACTCTCGTTGAAGATCAGCAAGATCAACCAACAGATCCATATAAGGAGCCATGGACTCATCCATTGAAGACCAGCAAGGTCAATCAACCAGATCCATGCTCGATTTCAGAAAACAACTCCAACTCTGTTCCAATATCTTCCTCGACGCACGCGTGGGTATCCTAGGCAACCCAGAGCCCGAGCACCGTATGGTCAGCACCCTCTAGGATCCTTCGCAGGTAACCTAGCGCTTCACGCATAGGCCGCTTCCTTGGCCCCTCATCCACCGTACCGGAAGCTCACCATTTTAATCGCACCGAGGCTGGTCAAGACCTCGGCCGACCTTGCTACGCGAGACGTCCTTCATTGACTCCCCGTCAGCAGTTGCAACTTTACCATCACGACTTTAATCACAAGACGGTCAAAATGCTCCCCCCAGCATTCTTGACATAAAACAATCATTTACAAACAGCATTTACAAACAGTATTTACAAACAGTTTACAACACAATTTCTATTTTAACTTTAATTTTTCCACATTATCCCTCATCAATCTACATTACTTATTCCATATTCCATTTATATGTATACTCATCCCATCACATCATTTCTATCTCATCACTTCAGATTCCCTCACATCGCATATCGTATATTCACATCCATACATCCACATCTATATGCGTACATTCACATCTACATGCATACATCTACATCTCTATGCATACATCCACATCCACATTCACATTCACCTCCATACATCTACATCTACATGCATACATCCACATCTCCATTCACATCTACATTTATACATCTACATCTACATGCATCCATCCACCTCCACATCCACATCTACATCTATACATCTACATCTACATGCATACATCCATATCTCCATTCCCATCTACATCTATACATCTACATCTACATGCATCCATCTACCTCCACATCCACATCTACATCTATACATCTACATCTACATGCATCCATCCACCTCCACATCCACATCTACATCTATACATCTACGTCTACATGCATACATCCATATTTCCATTCCCATCTACATCTATACATCTACATCTACATGCATCCATCTACCTCCACATCCACATCTACATCTATACATCTACATCTACATGTATACATCCACCTCCACATCCACATCCGTATCTATACATCTACATCTACATGTATACATCCACATCCACATCTATACATCTACATCTACATGCATACATCCACATCTCTATTCACATCTACATCTATACATCTACATCTACATGCATCCATCCACCTCCACATCCACATCTACATCTATACATCTACATCTACATGCATACATCCATATCTCCATTCCCATCTACATCTATACATCTACATCTACATGCATCCATCTACCTCCACATCCACATCTACATCTATACATCTACATCTACATGCATCCATCCACATCTCCATTCACATCTACATCTATACCTCTACATCTACATGCATCCATCCACATCTCCATTTACATCCTCATCTACACATCTATTTCTACATGCATACATCTACATCTACATGTATACATCCACCTCCACATCCACATCCGTATCTATACATCTACATCTACATGTATACATCCACATCCACATCTATACATCTACATCTACATGCATACATCCACATCTCTATTCACATCTACATCTATACATCTACATCTACATGCATCCATCCACCTCCACATCCACATCTACATCTATACATCTACATCTACATGCATACATCCATATCTCCATTCCCATCTACATCTATACATCTACATCTACATGCATCCATCTACCTCCACATCCACATCTACATCTATACATCTACATCTACATGCATCCATCCACATCTCCATTCACATCTACATCTATACCTCTACATCTACATGCATCCATCCACATCTCCATTTACATCCTCATCTACACATCTATTTCTACATGCATACATCCACGTCCCATGCATACATCCACCTCTACATTCACACTCACATCCATACATCTACATCTACATGCAACATTCACATCTCCATGCATAATAAAATTCTTTTAATTAATCTAGGATGATAGTTCCTAGAATATGGTAGGAATTCCTCTTTTTATGCTTTGAATGAATTTATTTTATGCGTAATTTTTATAAAAATTTTGCCATAGCTCCGCTACTATGACTGATAAATCTCAATTTTTTTCTAAGGGATAAAGCTCATTATTAAAGAAATAATTAGAATGGTCTCTAATTGGATCATCAATCCATAATGGTCTCTAATTGGATCATTAAGAAAACAATTAGAATGGTCTCTAATTGGATCATCAATCCATAATGGTCTCTAATTGGATCATTAAGAAAACAATTAGAATGGTCTCTAATTGGATCATCAATCCATAATGGTCTCTAATTGGATCATTAAGAAAACAATTAGAATGGTCTCTAATTGGGCCATCAATCCATAATGGATTGAATCATCAATGTGCATAAACTAAAAGCATAGCAAAAAGCCATTAATTTGGCCTCAAGCATAGCTTAATCTTGGATTAAGGAAAAGCTTTATGAAAAGCTTCATTTGGATTGAGAATGGTTCATGAGTATGACCATTTCTTGAGTGAGAGAGAGAAATTACATAAAAACCATTAGAATTTTAAACATAAATGGAAATTAACTTCTATAGCATTTATTAAATTATGTAACTCTTCACTACTATTCACCAATTAACTTCAATAGCATTTAAAAAACCATACTAATTAAACTTCTCAAGCTTGAGAGGGGTTGAGAAGAGAGAATCATTGAGAAATTATAGAAAGATCAAAATTCAATATACTTACCTTATAATTTGCTTGATTCTTTAGTCACGGTAGAGGCCCCCAACCAATCAATTGGTTTAGTATGTTGATGGAGCCACCAATGGGGATTGAAGAAAGAGAGAAGTATCAAAAACTAGTGAATTATTAAAGAATTCACAACTCTTGGCTTAGGTAGAGTAGAGTAACAATGCATAGACACTCTATATTTTGGCTTAGGTGGAGTAGAGTAACAAGCATAAGACTCTATCTAATTTGGCTTAGGTGGAGTAGAGTAACAAAGCATAAGAGACTATATTTTGGCTTAGGTGGAGTAGAGTAACAATGCATAAGACATTATATTTTTTTTCAACAAGGGGAGGCTTCTATTTATAGAAAAATTTGAGCTCCTAACCAAACAAACTGATTCTAGAATTTTCCAAGTCAGTTTGGTTGAATTTGGACTAGATTTGGACCTAGTTTGGTTATTTTTTGATTCGGTTTGGTTCCATTTTGATTTGGTTTGGTTCAAGAGAGATGAGAGATAAAAATATCACATTATTTTTGAGTTTAAAACTCATTCAAGCATGTGAAATATGCACCTCCTTTAAAGAATTCCCCTTCCTTACATATGTGTCAAAATTTTATTGCTCATAGTTTTTTACTAATAAACCTTGTACATTTTCAACTCTTCATCTTATGTGAAATATGCACCTCCTTTAAAGAACTCCTCTTCCTTACATATGTGTCATAGTTTTTTTACTAATAAACCTTGTACATTTTCAACTCTTCATCTTATGTGAAATATGCACCTCCTTTAAAGAACTCCCCTTCCTTACATATGTGTTTATTTACTAATAAACCTTGTACATTTTCAACTCTTCATCTTATGTGAAATATGCACCTCCTTTAAAGAACTCCTCTTCCTTACATATGTGTTTATTTACTAATAAACCTTGTACATTTTCAACTCTTCATCTTATGTGAGCATTTACTCATTTTTGGGTATCTTCTTTTACAAATTGGATTTATCTCCTCCCTACACATGGATTGATGCTATTGGCCCATAGGAACCTTAATTGGACCATAGTCTAAAGATTTATGAAAATCTAGACCCTTAGGCTAAGGTTCTTTATACCTCTTTCCAATTAATTCCAATTGCACATTGGAAAATTCTTTTTTAAATTTCTGTTTCAGGGGAACTCATCTGAATTATAAGAGATATTTTTCTATCCAAAAATATTCAAAATCTGAATATTCTCTCTCTAGGTTAAAACAGTCACAAACAAGATCTCTTATATTTCAGAAAAGGAATTGATTACAGGGGAATATACTAGACATCAAAAAGGGGTTGGGGGAGGAATCTTACATTCTACCCCACTTAAAAAACGCGAGATGTCCTCATCTCGCAACTTGGAATAATTTCGCAAGATGCACGAATATGAGACTTATAGAAAAATTTTAATCATGATTAACCACCAAGAAAAGTCTTAAAGAGAGCAAGATTCAAAATAAGAACAAGATTTAAACTTTATTCATTCACGGGACTTATATAGTAAAGATAGAGAAACTCTTTACACTTCCATAAGCCCGTCCATCATATGGTCACAAAAGCAGTCCTCACAAGCTGCACAAGTATAGGGTAACTCATCTATGGGAATGATTCTGCTGGTTATTGTTGCCGCACCTATCTCAGTGGTATGAGGTGATCTAACAAAAGGACCTCTGAGAGGCAAGCCAAAAACGGGGTAAAGGCATATCTTCTCATGAGGAAGAAAACACGCCAATAAGAAGACCCGCTCAGAAAACCCAAGATGCCTTGATCTCATGACGCAGTAGTATCGGGGACCCAAACCCAAAGCTTCAATAACCATGGCCAAGCGGACATTGTTACGAAAGTGCTGCTGACCCCAGGGTGTTACCCTAGTTATGTTTTGATAGGTCCGCCATTTGGTCTGCGCTACAGAAGTTCCTAGGTGAGGAAAAAGTGAGCGCTCATATTGTTCTATAAAGTCTTTCTTCACAGACTCTCTTGCGTCTTGAAGGTGAGAAATCATCATGGATAAAACTAGTTCTTGTTGCCAAGCCATGAAGGAGATTAAGAAAGAAAGGAGATTGATGGGAGTAAGATTACTGTGAGCGACAAGTAAAAGTTACGACTTATATAAAGGAAGGAGCTAGCGTAACCTAGAAGCCAACGGTAACTTGCCACTGAAGTTTTACCGTCTTTCCATGATTTGTGTTTGACACATTTTTCTATAGAAGGCATTAAGAATTTTGAGATGAGGAGATAAAAGAAACTTGTAGTCTAAGTCACCTACTTTCATTGAATTCAGATATAAGGATCACAATATCTGGGGGATAACTTCTTATACTCCCCAAGAGATAAAGAACTTCTTTTGGGCCATACTCGAATGAAAACCAAAACCTTGGTATCCAAAACACCGATTCTCACTTCTAAACTCATTGTTCTAAATCCTTAAAATAGGCGTGACTCCTGAGAAGTATTTTAGGAAAAGGGTATTCCTTTTTTTAAACAGAAACTTTCTTTTATTTTAGAGAGGGAATAATTATAAGATCAGAAAGGGAGATTCTTACTCCTGTATACCTCGAAGGCTGGGGAAGAATCTTACATTCTACCCCACTTAAAAAGTGCGAGATGTCCTCATCTCGCAAGGTAGAGGACAGCTCTTTTTCTTAAGATCCAAATTTTATTCTGGGGTTCCTTATATTCTAGTCAACCCAACAGAACACTGGGATAATTATCCCTTATATAGAACTCATCATTAAATAACAATTCATTTAACATGATAATGGTCCATTAGACCGAAAAATTTCCTTCGGAACATTCCTTCACGGAAACTTCAGTCAAGCAAGTTCTCAATTTGACATCCCTTAACTTGATCTACCGGTCAAGTATTAATAGCAGCAATCTGACAGCACAACCCACTAATCTCATAGTGATTTGCTGAATTCATTATCATCATTCTAGTTATGAATATCATCACAGGGACTCGTCCCATTCCCCCTCATTGTGGTTTCATTATAATTCAACTAATTTTTAAAAATCAACATTTTTCAATCAGCCTTTTCAATCAGAATCCAAATCAATTCATTCATTCTCAAACAGAATTAAAAATCATATCAATCACATTCGAAATCATCATCTGGATAGCATTAACGCTTATAATTTCAAGTCTTAGATTTACTCGTATATACTGTCAGTAAAGAGCTGCAGTATACTCTCGGTATATACGGGTAGTCACGGCCCTTGGAATTATAAGGTAAATACTATCATGTCTAGGCCTCAAGCAAGTCGGGGTTTCTATATAATTGCGGTACTTCCATCTGAAGAACCAATTACCAAATTATGAATTTCAGTTTGAATATCAAATTGTATGAGTTATATCACACAATTATAACCTTTTTGTGCTTCTTGATAAATTTTTGACATATTTGTCTTCTCAGTTGATCTTTATTAACCAAAGGCTCTGATACCAACTGTAAGATCCCTGTTCCCACCGAGCAACGGATTCGGGGTACTGGCAGCGGAAGTAGCGCTCCTCGCGCGGGACAGGGGTCCCACACTCGGGGCCTCGCCCACGGATATCCGGATAAGAGACTAGTCCGTCGGTTGTTCCAAAACCGAACCCGGAAAAAACTTCCTTTACCGGAAAGCACGGGCGATTCCACCAGGATAACTTTTTACTCTAACGTAGTCAAGATCATTTCTGATCGAGATGATCCAGTTACATCTATAAGGTACTTAGTCAGTTCAAGGAAGAAACTTGCACTTGGATCATTGGGATCAACGCTTTTTTCCCCATTCAAGAGGCACAGCCGTTGATTCCTATCCATAGAACAGTTACTATCCGGGATTTATTTTTTTTTTCTATCGTAAAAACAAAAGTTTGAGTCTCGATTTACGGATCCATCAGTCCAGCCTAACCCCATCCGATCCCATGGGTTAGCCAACCGCCCAACCACTGTAGTGATGGGATCCAATTAAAAATTTGGTTAGGTTTTGTCCCGGGTACCAAGGAAAAGAGTTCCAAGGCCCCCTAGCCGGATGTTCATGCAAAATAAAACTAGTCACACCACTCACACACCCAATATGAAATTGCCCTTTTTCAATCAGATTCAACCAGTTTAAAACAATCCTTTAATAAAACCATAGTATCATTGATCACCATCTTCCAATTTATCCAATTGATTCTTAATTTCCCATCATTCCTTCATCAGAGTATCTATGGCATCATTGGCAACTAGAACGCTCAGGAGCCGTTTCGATAGTTCCTAGCCCATAATACTTGGCAATATAATCACTTAACAAGATGGACTCTCGTTGAAGATCAGCAAGATCAACCAACAGATCCATATAAGGAGCCATGGACTCATCCATTGAAGACCAGCAAGGTCAATCAACCAGATCCATGCTCGATTTCAGAAAACAACTCCAACTCTGTTCCAATATCTTCCTCGACGCACGCGTGGGTATCCTAGGCAACCCAGAGCCCGAGCACCGTATGGTCAGCACCCTCTAGGATCCTTCGCAGGTAACCTAGCGCTTCACGCATAGGCCGCTTCCTTGGCCCCTCATCCACCGTACCGGAAGCTCACCATTTTAATCGCACCGAGGCTGGTCAAGACCTCGGCCGACCTTGCTACGCGAGACGTCCTTCATTGACTCCCCGTCAGCAGTTGCAACTTTACCATCACGACTTTAATCACAAGACGGTCAAAATGCTCCCCCCAGCATTCTTGACATAAAACAATCATTTACAAACAGCATTTACAAACAGTATTTACAAACAGTTTACAACACAATTTCTATTTTAACTTTAATTTTTCCACATTATCCCTCATCAATCTACATTACTTATTCCATATTCCATTTATATGTATACTCATCCCATCACATCATTTCTATCTCATCACTTCAGATTCCCTCACATCGCATATCGTATATTCACATCCATACATCCACATCTATATGCGTACATTCACATCTACATGCATACATCTACATCTCTATGCATACATCCACATCCACATTCACATTCACCTCCATACATCTACATCTACATGCATACATCCACATCTCCATTCACATCTACATTTATACATCTACATCTACATGCATCCATCCACCTCCACATCCACATCTACATCTATACATCTACATCTACATGCATACATCCATATCTCCATTCCCATCTACATCTATACATCTACATCTACATGCATCCATCTACCTCCACATCCACATCTACATCTATACATCTACATCTACATGCATCCATCCACCTCCACATCCACATCTACATCTATACATCTACGTCTACATGCATACATCCATATTTCCATTCCCATCTACATCTATACATCTACATCTACATGCATCCATCTACCTCCACATCCACATCTACATCTATACATCTACATCTACATGTATACATCCACCTCCACATCCACATCCGTATCTATACATCTACATCTACATGTATACATCCACATCCACATCTATACATCTACATCTACATGCATACATCCACATCTCTATTCACATCTACATCTATACATCTACATCTACATGCATCCATCCACCTCCACATCCACATCTACATCTATACATCTACATCTACATGCATACATCCATATCTCCATTCCCATCTACATCTATACATCTACATCTACATGCATCCATCTACCTCCACATCCACATCTACATCTATACATCTACATCTACATGCATCCATCCACATCTCCATTCACATCTACATCTATACCTCTACATCTACATGCATCCATCCACATCTCCATTTACATCCTCATCTACACATCTATTTCTACATGCATACATCTACATCTACATGTATACATCCACCTCCACATCCACATCCGTATCTATACATCTACATCTACATGTATACATCCACATCCACATCTATACATCTACATCTACATGCATACATCCACATCTCTATTCACATCTACATCTATACATCTACATCTACATGCATCCATCCACCTCCACATCCACATCTACATCTATACATCTACATCTACATGCATACATCCATATCTCCATTCCCATCTACATCTATACATCTACATCTACATGCATCCATCTACCTCCACATCCACATCTACATCTATACATCTACATCTACATGCATCCATCCACATCTCCATTCACATCTACATCTATACCTCTACATCTACATGCATCCATCCACATCTCCATTTACATCCTCATCTACACATCTATTTCTACATGCATACATCCACGTCCCATGCATACATCCACCTCTACATTCACACTCACATCCATACATCTACATCTACATGCAACATTCACATCTCCATGCATAATAAAATTCTTTTAATTAATCTAGGATGATAGTTCCTAGAATATGGTAGGAATTCCTCTTTTTATGCTTTGAATGAATTTATTTTATGCGTAATTTTTATAAAAATTTTGCCATAGCTCCGCTACTATGACTGATAAATCTCAATTTTTTTCTAAGGGATAAAGCTCATTATTAAAGAAATAATTAGAATGGTCTCTAATTGGATCATCAATCCATAATGGTCTCTAATTGGATCATTAAGAAAACAATTAGAATGGTCTCTAATTGGATCATCAATCCATAATGGTCTCTAATTGGATCATTAAGAAAACAATTAGAATGGTCTCTAATTGGATCATCAATCCATAATGGTCTCTAATTGGATCATTAAGAAAACAATTAGAATGGTCTCTAATTGGGCCATCAATCCATAATGGATTGAATCATCAATGTGCATAAACTAAAAGCATAGCAAAAAGCCATTAATTTGGCCTCAAGCATAGCTTAATCTTGGATTAAGGAAAAGCTTTATGAAAAGCTTCATTTGGATTGAGAATGGTTCATGAGTATGACCATTTCTTGAGTGAGAGAGAGAAATTACATAAAAACCATTAGAATTTTAAACATAAATGGAAATTAACTTCTATAGCATTTATTAAATTATGTAACTCTTCACTACTATTCACCAATTAACTTCAATAGCATTTAAAAAACCATACTAATTAAACTTCTCAAGCTTGAGAGGGGTTGAGAAGAGAGAATCATTGAGAAATTATAGAAAGATCAAAATTCAATATACTTACCTTATAATTTGCTTGATTCTTTAGTCACGGTAGAGGCCCCCAACCAATCAATTGGTTTAGTATGTTGATGGAGCCACCAATGGGGATTGAAGAAAGAGAGAAGTATCAAAAACTAGTGAATTATTAAAGAATTCACAACTCTTGGCTTAGGTAGAGTAGAGTAACAATGCATAGACACTCTATATTTTGGCTTAGGTGGAGTAGAGTAACAAGCATAAGACTCTATCTAATTTGGCTTAGGTGGAGTAGAGTAACAAAGCATAAGAGACTATATTTTGGCTTAGGTGGAGTAGAGTAACAATGCATAAGACATTATATTTTTTTTCAACAAGGGGAGGCTTCTATTTATAGAAAAATTTGAGCTCCTAACCAAACAAACTGATTCTAGAATTTTCCAAGTCAGTTTGGTTGAATTTGGACTAGATTTGGACCTAGTTTGGTTATTTTTTGATTCGGTTTGGTTCCATTTTGATTTGGTTTGGTTCAAGAGAGATGAGAGATAAAAATATCACATTATTTTTGAGTTTAAAACTCATTCAAGCATGTGAAATATGCACCTCCTTTAAAGAATTCCCCTTCCTTACATATGTGTCAAAATTTTATTGCTCATAGTTTTTTACTAATAAACCTTGTACATTTTCAACTCTTCATCTTATGTGAAATATGCACCTCCTTTAAAGAACTCCTCTTCCTTACATATGTGTCATAGTTTTTTTACTAATAAACCTTGTACATTTTCAACTCTTCATCTTATGTGAAATATGCACCTCCTTTAAAGAACTCCCCTTCCTTACATATGTGTTTATTTACTAATAAACCTTGTACATTTTCAACTCTTCATCTTATGTGAAATATGCACCTCCTTTAAAGAACTCCTCTTCCTTACATATGTGTTTATTTACTAATAAACCTTGTACATTTTCAACTCTTCATCTTATGTGAGCATTTACTCATTTTTGGGTATCTTCTTTTACAAATTGGATTTATCTCCTCCCTACACATGGATTGATGCTATTGGCCCATAGGAACCTTAATTGGACCATAGTCTAAAGATTTATGAAAATCTAGACCCTTAGGCTAAGGTTCTTTATACCTCTTTCCAATTAATTCCAATTGCACATTGGAAAATTCTTTTTTAAATTTCTGTTTCAGGGGAACTCATCTGAATTATAAGAGATATTTTTCTATCCAAAAATATTCAAAATCTGAATATTCTCTCTCTAGGTTAAAACAGTCACAAACAAGATCTCTTATATTTCAGAAAAGGAATTGATTACAGGGGAATATACTAGACATCAAAAAGGGGTTGGGGGAGGAATCTTACAGAACTAGGACCAAAGCCTAAATTTTACTAAGTAATAATTAGAAAATTGATAGACTAGATACCTAACCATGCAAGCATGCACTAAAACAAATACTAGATGGAGAATCATAAAAAGATTGAAATAAATGCAAAAGGTGAGGATGGGTTAGAATACACCTGGGCAATAAGGAAAATCTAGTCCATATCAAGGTTACACATCAACCGCATGTTGTAACTCTTGATCTGGTCTACATAACTGCACCTTAATAACCTGTAAATCATACTATCTAGCAAACTCATCGTTAGATAACCATAGTTCATAATCATGCTCTGATTCTTCGTCATTAGGTTGATCTTTCCCCTCACTTGGGTGTGCTCCATATATATATGTGTCCTCTGATCTACTAGGTAATGGTCTGAGTGCCTCCTCACTGTGGTAGTGCATGGGTACTATAGGTAAGTTAGCTAAGTAGCTACTCGGAGTTAAGCTATCTAGGAAATCACCCATTATACCTGAGAAGGAACAAGGAAGTGGAACATATATGCCATAACTGATGGTGTAAGTCCATAAGTTCTCGCCCTCCTCCATTGCTCTACAAGTTGTTCTTGTGCTGCTCTATCTTGCTGGGGTCCTCCTCTTGGGTAATGTACACTCTCATGATCGTTGCATTTTGTGGTGTCTCTCCTACCATGGACTGCGATAGTCCTATCCCATAGCGTCTAAAATAAGTTCTACACTGCCAACATAAGTAGGATGCTATGTACAACATGCGATGCTGTGCCTACAGGTAATGCATGGTGCAAGGGGATGGGACTGTAGGTAGAACATGTCCACAAAGGTGGTTTCATAACATCTCTCCCTAGTGGTGCATACAAGGAGCATGAGTGGGTTTGGAAAGGGGGAATACTTTGCTGCCCTTGATAGTACCATTCCTGGCAATCCAGGTCTAGGATAGGGTCACTTGCGTCGGTCCACGAAAAGCCCATGCCCACGGTCTGTAGTCATAACAACAGAGTCGTATTTCATTGTTCTATTTGATATGTGCTCCTTCTCATCATCTTTTTAAAAGAAACATGTATGTTAGTTGGTTTTTTAGTATGTGTATAGTTTCTATATTGCTGTACATTGTTGGGTTAAGTTAGATTGTCATGGGTTAGTTTTTTTCCAACATGCTCCCTCTTAATATGGACATAAAATTTGTCAGGGATAAAAATGCGGGGGAAAAAGTAATGATATTAGCATAAGTCTCCCTTCCTGCTTTCTATTATACCTTGACCTCGCGGAAGGTATTGTAGTTTTTTTGCAACCATCCCTTCCAACTTTGCTCCATCAATGTTTGTTGGCTCTAGGAGTGCTCTTTGTTCCTTGTCGTGGTGGTAGGTCAACTTCTAGCTTTAATGGCGGTAAAGGGCTCTCATAAGACTAGATGGAGCTTACGGTTTCACCCGTTTGATGAGCAATGGAGTTGATACTTGCATAGTGGGTCGCTCATTTAGGGAGACCAATGGGGTTGGGGCTTGGATAGCCATCAATGGTTTTGTAACCTTTAGCGATGTAGAGGCTTCACCATCAATCACCATGTCTTATGTGAGAGCGTTTCTCTTTGGGATCCATACTTTTTTGGATGTTAGTGGTGAAGTTTATTTTAAAAATAGTTTTTCCTTTGTTGATATTGAGCTATTGAAGCCTTTATCCATCGTTGAATAAGTGTTTGTTTGGGATACATTTTGGGGTAACTTGTAATCTAGACTTCCTATGCCAATTCTTGTGTTGAGGTCCTCCTTTCTTGGTTGGTTGAGGTGGTATGGATTGAGAAACCTTGGGAACCCATTTCCAAGTAAATTTAGGTTGGCACTTTGTAGCTCGTCGAATCTTTTTAACTTTTTGATATGTAGGTGTCTGTTGTGTGGAGGTAGAAGGACCAAAAGTTTTTTGAATACTGGACGCTGAAGTGGAGGGGGTTTCCATAGATTTTGTGGATGTTGAAGCTTCCTCCTCTTTGTGACTTGATAATAGTGAGAGGTGGAAGGGGTTTATGAGTAGATTGTTCAGTTGTGGTTTCACACACCACAGAGACACCTTGTCGAGAAGACGACTAGTCAATCATACATCCTGCAGCCTTCATCCATGTACGACCAAGTATTATTGGTTCAGGTAATGTTCTAGCAAGCATAACCAGGAAGTCTGCCACCAATTTCTTGCTGCCATCAGAATATATCTCTGTTTGTAATAGCCCAAGAACCTTGGCATTTCTACCATGGATACCTTTCACCTTTAAGGATGTATCTACGAGTTGGGATTTTCCCAACAACTGGTTCCAAGCATCGAAGGAAATTAGATTGTGACTAGCCCTCGTATAATCAAGTAGTGCATTGTAAAGCACCTTACCATAAGGGCTCGGCAATTGAATGGATGTTCATAGAGGTGCTATGTGCTCCTTTGTGTCCCCTTCAACTTCTCCCACAAAGGCTTGTGTAGGAGGTTTAAGGTTTCCTTCTCGTCATTGTTACAGCTTGGCTCTTTTTTCCCTTGCCCCCTCTTGGTCTTGGGTCTTCTTTTGAGTGGCCCTTTCCTTGGCAACTTTCTTGTCATGTGAAGCATGTAAGGATTCTTCCTGGCTGGTAAGAGGTCCATATTATTTTTTAAACTTACTGAAACCAACAATTTCAACTCCGTCAAGAGTCTCAACATGTATAGTACCTTGTGGAGTAACTTCACAAACCCTAAATGGTCCCTTTTCGGTATATTTAAGCTTTTTCTTTTCATTGTTGCAGACCCCATACATAAGTACAAGATCTCCTACCTTGATTTCCTTATCCTTGATATTTCTGTCAAATCACTTCTTTCTTCTTCGGTCCTTTTCTGTTAGCATGTTTTGCACTGTAATTTCTCTCTCCCTCAGTGAGTTGTTCTAAAACAAATAGCTGGTCAGCCAATTCATTACCATCAAGATTTTCATTTATGGCTATCCTTAAGCTAGGGATCATGAACTCCCAAGGCATTATTGCCTCAATTCCATACACCATCTTAAAAGGCGTGTAACCAATTGCAACTTTTATCATGTGTGATAGGCCCATAAAGCTGCTATGAGCTTAGACTCCTAGTCAGTGTGTCGATCTTCAACAGTCTTTGTCAGTATTGAAATAAGAATCTTGTTGGTGCTCTTTGCTTGGCCATTTGCCTATGGGTAATATGGCATTGAATTTCGGTTGGCGATCATGAATGTGTTAGTGAGATTTTTTATTACATCATTGATAAAATGCTTACCTTGACCACTCACTAGCTCAAATGGACATCCAAAGCATGTAATGATGTTCTCATAGAGAAACTTAGCAGTCACTAGGGCATCCACTTTTTGTGAAGCTCTTTCTTCAGGCCAATTGGTTACAGAATCTATGGTGGCAACAATGATGACGTGTTCTTGTGTGCCATGATCATCAAGACTAATAGAACCAATGAAATCTAAGCCCCACTTTTTGAAAGGTTTGTTGACTCTGACAAGATGTAGTGGCATCATGTCCTTCTTCTATGGCTTTGCACACATCATTGGCACTCGTCACATCCCTTGACAAATAGTGCACAATCTTTAAAGAGCATGTGCCACCAATACCCCGATTGGAGTATTTTTCTTGCAATAATGTCACCTGTGGAGTGTCCACCAGCTACTCTTTGGTTTACTTGTTCGATGATATGTAAGTATTCATCCTCCCTGGGGGGCAATGTCTTAGTATGTGATCCTTCCCTATTCCATAACGAGTTTCGACAATAAGTTGGTAAGGTGCACTCTCTTTTTAGTAGAAACTTTCTTGCTAAATCTTTCCTTGGTTCCTTTCCTTCTAGAAAACCACTAAAAAGTTAATGATTTTCTCACCCCATTCTGGAATAGCCTCAACCATGAGTAGCGTAGCATCCGGTAACTTGTCATCAACCCCAATTGGTGCATTGCCATTAGGTATGCAAGATAGATGATCCGCCATTGACATGCTTCTTGCTAGGCCTCACAACTACTATGAAATCAAACTCGAGAGAAGAATCAACACAACCACCTCATGATCCTTCCTGTGGAGAAAGGTTTGTTTACTAGATACAACAAGGGTTGAGGTCAACATAGAAAACAAATTTGTTAGCAAGAAGGTAATGCCAAAATTTCTTTATAGCATAAACCATTGCTAACCCTTCACGCTCGTGATTTCAGCCTCATCTAGTTGCCGACTTGCAAAACTAATAGGATAGTCCAACTTATGTTTCCTTGGCTATGCTAGGACACATCTGATTACGAAATTAGAGGCATCAATGTGCACAAGAAAGATGAGACCAGTTAGGTGTTTGCAAGATTGGAACACTGGAGCCAAGGCTTGCTTCAATGCATCATAAGCTTGTTGACACTCCTCGCTCCATATAAATACAATCAATATAGCTTGTATAAAGGACGAGCTATTTCTACATAGAAAAGAATAAACTGACAATAGCCGACATGGCCCATGAATCTTTGGGCCTTATTTAAGTCTTTGGCTATGTAGACAGGCTTAGGATCTTCCCTTGGTTCAGCCAAGTCTACATCCTTGATCTCTACAGGTCTGTCATAGACTCCTCTGCTCTCACTCTTGGGGTTACATTTGGCATTATCAAACACTAACTTGTGTTCCCCTATGGTGTATAACTTGTAATGCTCAGGTTCTGGTGGGTGCAAATTAGGCTCATTTTCCTTTCCTTTGTCAACTGCTTTAGTTGCAGCTTTAGCCTCTTGCTCCTTTTGTGCAAGTTCACAATTTTGTTTCCTTCTAGTGGAGTAACTTTGTTTTGGTTCATCAGAGACTCCCACCTTAGCTATATTTCGTAACTCTTCTCCCCAATCATTTATAAACTTTTGATGTAAGTCAACTGTACCCATGTACAGGCGCCATTGGGCGTGGTAGGGGTTCTTTCTTGCAATCTTTTACAATGATTCACTGCATAGCGTTTACGTCTCTGCCATCTTCGGAGATGCGCCTTGGCATCTTGACAAAATTCATCCCTTTCCTCAGATTAGGAATTCGTATATCAGATTTGGAGCTACTCCTTGAAGTTTCTTTGAATGTTGTGAGCTTTATTTTTCTTGCAGTGACTGAGGACTTGGTGGCACTTTCAATTCTCTATTTCAGACCCCTCATCCTATTTGTGCTTGATCTTAAGTCATCCCATGTGGACTCAAGTTTAGTATAACCTATCCCCTTTGTATCTAAAGGTAGAGCACGGATTATTCGTAGGAGAATGACCTCAGGGGGCTCCTCACCATCAATTGTAATCCATGTAGATCCTCTAGCTCCCTAGATATTAATTGTAGCCATCATATATATCTAATTTAGATCATCTTTAGGCTCAATAGCTTGTTTTTCAGCATCCTTTTCTGCCTTCGTCTCTTTGCTACAAGTATAGCAATATTGCAATGGGGTTGAATGAGTAGTGGTGTCTGAACAATTTTCAAAAAGTCCTCCACTACCCATAGGATGTACCTGGCCAGTTAACCCTAATGATGGAATCATCGAATTGGAGGTAGATATGGTTCTTAGACTAGTCATGTACCATCTTTGCTTCTCTCATGAATGGACATCCTAAGATCATTTCATATGATTCTTGTTGTTTGGAAAAGTCCATAATAATGAAGATATGTTGAACCCGATGTTTAAGAACCTTGATCTTTAAATCTCGTAACATCCTAATAGGTTTGGCGACAATCTTGTCAGCCATCTTGACAATGATTCTTGAGACTTCCAGACGTAGCTTGGCCATCTTCTCCCAGCATTTCTTGGTGATTATGCTCACTCCCTCACCACCATCTAGGACTCCCATTACTGTGATGCCCTTGGCCGTAATTGGTAGTAGCGCATTAGACTCATCACTCTCAAAATATTGTCCTAGTTTGTTGAGTGGAACTTTAACCATAGATTTGGTATTTTCTTCTTCCATTGGGACTATTGATTTGGGTATAACTTGAGGTGTCTCCATTGTATATTGGGGACGTGCCTTATGTATATCAGCAAATGGTGGTAACCGACATTGAGTTCTCCATTAAGGAGAGATCTCATTGCTTCAAACAATTTAGGATATCCACTCAATTAGGCTGTTATAGTTGTATTGGTTTGTGAGGCCATAAAGTCTAACAATTTAGGGATATTTAGAGGTGCATTCATGACCTCCTTTCCATAAGTAGGTACCGGTGGGACTGAAAAATCCATTTCCAAGATAGTAGGTGCCGATGAAACTGGAAAATCCATTTTCAAGATGAGCTCAGGGTTTCTGTTTGGTAGCTATCCCTTGAACCAATTCGGGATTAGACTCTGAGAGGTGGAGGCCTCAGTCTCTTCCATGATCACACTCGGCACATCTAGAGGTTTGTGAATCTCAGTAGTAGGCATTAAGGTACTAGGGTGTATAGTATCTGAGACTCTCACTTGCTTGGGTTTTGGTTTAAGCTCCTCTTTGGTTTTCGTAACTAAATCACCAAATTCTTAGAGTTGTTGAATTTTCTTCTAAGGGTGAAGATAAGAGCCAAGTTTTGTCATGTGTGATCTAGTTTTAGGAATTGCAAGTTTTCGTGGGGTCTCCTTCCCTATGCTCTTGGTTTTGGAGGGTATTTCCCTACCCTGTTTAGAATCAACCCTTATGTCCAAGGATTTTGAGTCCTCATCTAGGTCCCTAATGAAGACTGGCTCTTGAGGCAACCCAAGATTTGTCTTTTTTGGTTTCCTTTAATTTCCCATTCTTAACATAATTTTTATCTTGTTTTTCTTCTTCTTCTTAGATTCCACTACCGAGGTCATAGATAGTTACTTGACAACATGTTGGTTTTGGGCCTGTAGAGTAGCCAGGTGATAGCATTCAATGGTGTGTGATCTAGATTTTTAAGGATCTACCTTTAAGTTTAATTACTTATCCCAATCATGTTCAGGCGTGTGAGGATGGGTCCTATTTGTAGACTTGTCACCACAATCTTGTTGGGGTAGTCCTTAATCTAATGATCTATGCCACAATGGTTATAGGTAGTCGGTGGCATGTTTGAGGAGACTTCTTCGTTGGAGATAAGGAAACTTCAGAGGGCATTCTGAAACTCAATGGGGACCTTGACAGTGGTAACATTAAAGAGGCATTCTTCTAGCTATGGCATTAATGTCCCGGCCCCTACCCATCATAACAAATTAGTAAATTGGCTGGACTCTCCCTTTGCCATCCGCTACATAATAGTTAGGATGAAGCTTTATGGGGTCCTCAAAGAGGTGGGGGTGGGTTTAACATCTACCTCATATTCTTGTGGTAATCAATAGGCTCCTTAGAGCTTCTTGATTAAGAGGTGTGATCCTTGGGGGAGATGGTTGAGGTTCCAAAACTGGTGGAGGTAACGACACATTTTGTGCATTGTAAATCCCCCTTGCAATGGGTTGTTGTGTTGTTTGTTTCACATTAGGTTGAGATGCTATTGCAAAGCATTATGGCTCGTGGTTGTGATGGAGCCGATAAAGCCAACTGTTGAGGCCTAGAAGCATTAGCAAGGGTTTGCAAATGCGTGTGTTACTATGAAGCCTCATGACCATAACATCAGTACAATTACCATTATAGCATGCTCTTAAGGCTGTACACTCATTGGTCGAATATCCTTGTAGCGGGAGATCGAGCACCATTGAAGCTCTCGCGTTGCATACATATGTATGTTTTCGGGGGCCCAATTGGCTTTCATTTCCTCTTAGAGTACTTTCATGAAATCTGTGAAATTCATCTCCACTAAATTGTTGTTCCCATGACCTTGGAGGCAATAGATTTAGAATCTAATGTTTTATCTCCTTTGACCATGAGATTTTCCTCTAGTTGGATGGCATTTGTTGTGACTTCATCCTATGTAGTGATCCCTCTAATGACTAAGCCATTATAGATTGCTTCATAGTTAAGCTCGTGGATGAATCTATCCAACAATTGATTATTTGAATAGCATTCATGTGGAAGATAATGAGAGTTCAAATGCTTGAGATGGCTAATAAAATCTCTAATCGACTCCTCTTCTTCCTCTTGGCTTTGTGTAGTTGCTGTGAAGCTATACCCCATAAGACTCCTTCATGCACAAATTACTTTAGGGACAATCTCCTAAGAGCTGCTGTGAAGCTATACCCCATAAGACTCCTTCATGCACAAATTACTTTAGGGACAATCTCCTAAGAGCAATGAAGTTCAAGCACTCCTCAACCTTGAGAGTTATATACCAATACCCAGCCTTACCATCTAATGTCTAGACTAAAAGCATTAGTCTTGGAAACCTCATTTCATTCTCCTAGGGCCTCACACACTTGATCAAATACTTCCAAATGTCTCCTAGGATCACTATCTCCAGTGAACTTATGAGTTTGATTGGGTTGTTTAGGTAGCCTTTCCATGGCTCTGTCGACCACCATCTCTCACACAACAGGTGCTATACTTTTCGCTATTGCTCTTCCCAGGTCCTACTCAAAAGCAATTGGATTTTTGTTGTGGGTAGAGCTGGTGCTGGCATAACTAGAGAAATGATAGGAGCACGTGGAGGTGTAACATGTGGCACTACACGAGGATGCATTGGTCTAAACCCTATTGGGGGTAGATGTGTGCCATAAGGAATGTGCCCTACTAGCACCCCAATAGGTTCTCTAATCATGTGGGCATAGGTGCAGCCGGTCTCACAACAGGAATTGGTAGCACACTCACACTAGGGAGGGGATGTTTCATGGATGCACTAGATTAAGAGCTGAATCATCTAGGAATGGTAATACTAGATATGCCATGCACAGGGGGCTCCATGTGTGAAGTGGTGTTGGTAACTGTGGAGCTCAAGGGCAATTCTACATCAGTCCTAGATGCCATAGTTGATGTAATGCCATTCTATGGAGGAGGCACTGTATTAGTATTATCTTGGGTGGGGGTAGCTCTAGAATCTAAGAAGGTAAAGCTTGTGCTAATCTGCCCTTGAGTCCCTATAACATGGCCTTGTGGGTTAGAAGATGTGGTTTGGTCCATGGTGGCATAGCTTGGTAATACTACAAAAGTAGGATCTGCTGGGCTCATAGGAGGTGTTACCATTTCGCTCATTGTGGGCATTCTTGCTTTGGACGTCCCAACTTGCGCCATGGGCCTTTGGATCCTTTCATGTTCAATGACCCTATATATACACTCGCAATCGTTCCTCCTTTGTTGTGGCCCTAGATACGGATTGGGGATAATCCTCGGCAGTCGTGCCAAAGATGGATAACATGCTACCTTGCACACAAGAAAGAAAGATAAGAGAAGAGAGACACATGCAAGGGTTGATTCCGAAGAGTTGCACTTAGCCAACCCTAAGAGGGTTAACTCCTCGATGTGAAGCTACTAGGAGCTCACTCCACATCTTCTTGTGTCACCCAAGAAGAGATTCAATGGCTAGGTAGACAGCAAGAAGGAGGGAGCTATGGAGAGCTCAACCTTCACCTCATGCAACAAGCATGCAAAAGGGACTTGGTAGATAGTAAAGAGAGGGTAGAGAAGAAGAGAGATGAGAGCATTACCATCCCTAATTACATACACCAACAATCAAGCATGCAAGCAAGAAAAAACACAAGCTAACATACATCCACAAGCTCAAATGTATGAGAGAGAGAAGAGGCAAGCTCAAATGAGACTAATGGGATTGTCCCTTTTCATATTCAATAAAATGACTTATATATACAAGAGATCACCGGCCACCACCCATTTACAATTGGGGACCCAAAACTACTCTTCCTAGTCTTTCTAGCTCTATGTACAGCTATTCCTCAATGACCAACATTACACAAACCGTAAGCTCAGTCATCCCATGTCTCTTATACAATAAGTGCATTGCACGATTAAAAAAGATAGATTACAAAGAGTGTAGCCACGCTAAAGGTAATGTTAACCAGAGTGGCTAACATACCCCCCTTCCTAATGTAGGTATATCCTCGAAGTTGGCCAGATCTATCTGTAGTAGTAGATCGAGTAGGTGTGGATGAAGTCGCAATAATGCAAGTTTGGAGTAGGGGGGGGCTCAATGGAAGACTTTCTAATTGATCTAGAAGGTCATCTTCATCATGTCTTCAATGGTTTGCAGGCGCCAGGTAGGCATCCACATGATCTGCTCATAATAGCCAAAAATCTGCTTGAGGGTTGGGCCTTTGTTGATGTCGAAGGCCAAACCCTACACGCCTTCATGGTAGTGGTCCCAATCTGGAAATGACTCCAGTAGCATGATGATCAAGTGGAAAACTTTGATTGTTGTTGTTGCAAGCACTTTTGGTCTGGGACTTGATTGTAGTGATAGATGAATTCATTGAAGTGCTAGATCATTGTATCTTCAGTACATGGCTATTGTATCATCGGAGGAGCGAACCAAGGAAAGGTGAATCGCAGCTTTAGGTTCTTCTTCTGCTCCTCGTGGGGAAAACATTCCATGCCCACTGTTTTCGTATAGGAAGGTAGTCCGGGCTGAATATGCAGAGTGCACGGGGTGCATTGCAATAGGTGTCCCCAGATGAATGGCTTTAGGAGGAAGGGGCGCCTTCAAGCCACTGCTCGCCCCATAAGTTTGAATGTGGTGGGGCGACTAGCCGGCGGTAGGGTGGCCGATAGTATCCTCCATGCTCCCTTGGTGGGTGTTTCTACACCACCCTGGTGATGCTTGGATTCAAGGTAAGGGCGCAAGACGTGGATGTCCATGCGGTCCGTTCTATGGGTGATGGGTGCTGCCTGGAGTTGTCGCTCGAGCAGGATGGTGATTTCCTACTTGAACTCCGTGTGCGGTCAAGGGGGTCTCGCTAGTTAAGAGGGTTTAGCGAAGGGTTAACCTCCTCACGCTCCAGTGGTGGGGCAGCGGGAGAATCTTGCCCTCTTCGAGTTGTGGTTGGGAGGGCTATGGTGTCGGCGATGGGGGTGGAGGGGTGGTCAAGGTGGAGGCTCCCATGACGAGGTGTGTGTCAAAGATGGGTGGGGGTTTAGTTGAGGTGGACAGGATGCCGTGGAAGATTGTGTGCATGCCCAACTGTAATGATAAAAAGGGTGGTGAGGGTGGGGTTGGTGAGGAAGGTGGAGTGGGAAAATGAATAGGGGGAAAATAAGTTTGGGGAGAGAAGAGTGGGAGGGTGGATGTGCCAGAGGGGGGTGGAGATGGTGGGGGTTGGTCTAGTATTTGGGGGAGAGGAACCGGGTGGTGGAGAGGGAGGTGGGGGAGATGAGGATCATGGGGGTGGCGGTGGGAGGCTTCCGTGGCTGTCATCACCTCTGTCTTGGTCTTTGGGGGCAGGATCTCCTTCTGTTGCGTCCATTGGGCCTTGGGTTTTAAAAAAGGCTTCGGCGACTGCAGCTTCCTTGGAGGAGAATTCCATGGGAAAAGCGACATGTGAATCATCAAACTGGCAGAGATGCCAATGGCGGGCCATCACCTACATTTGCTTGTAGCACCTATGGTATAAGATGAGTAGGCCTTTAGTGGAGTAAGGTGACAAAGCATCAGCGCGCAGGGAGAGGTAAGCATTGTTTACTATGTGCCATCCCATATCCTGTAGATAAAGCAAAGCTTCTATCATCCTCTGGGAGGGGTAGGGGTATGGGCATAGACCATCTAGTGTACGGATAGGTCTATAACTTCTGCTAGGTTGGAGGGGAAGCCAAAATGAAGAAGGTGACTCCAAGTGATCAAAATGGCTTGGAGAGGGTGTTGAGGGAGTTTGTAGAAGTCATGTGGGTGGGTGACGGAGAGGAGGCCTTGAAAATAGAAGTGGGGAATAAGGGTGATGCTGCCAATGGGGAGCTTGGTGAAGAGGTATGAGTAAATCTCGTGGGAGAGGGGCTCATCTAGATATACGTTGTGTTGGAGGAGGTTCAATTGGATGCTCTTGTAATGGAGGTCAAGGAGCTGAAATGGGTTTTGTGAGGGTAGGAAAAGGACACGAAGCTCCGTGGCTATATCCATCAAGGCATCCACCTTCCGATCTATGGCACTGGAGGAGGGAGCTAAGGGGGTGGAAGGTGGTTGTGCTACTCGGACTTCGGCTTCACCTAGTTGCTCCTTCAAAGATGGTGGATAGTGTCTATTGAAACCTCTCGGTGTATCACTAAAAATCTACCTTGGTCTTCTTGAGGGTCTCCTCCACAGCTTTAGCTCGTTCTTGGGCTTCGTGGGCAAGGTTCTCCCCACGACTAAGTTCATGGTGTGCCCACTGAGCAGCTTCGTGCACTTGGAGTTTCTGGTGGAGGTTAGTGATTCTGGCGAGGACATGCTCGAGTTGCTATGTTTGTACATCAAACTTGCCCTGGAGCTGCATGTAATGCAAGTTGAGTTGGTAGAGATCTTCAGACACCTATCTCTCATGTGCCTACTACTAGAAGCATTTCCCTTTGTGAAATGGCACCACTTCTTGTTGTGATGATAGATACAATCCGTCATTTGTGTGATCAACTCCCTGGCCATATGTGAAAATCCTAAGGAAAATTTTGGCACGTCGCCATGGGCTACATGGATGCCCTCAGTGTGTAGGCTTGGATTGGAAAGTGTATGAGTGCGCCCAGCAGAGAGAGTGTGTAGCGTATTCTGCTCAGAAGCATTGGGGGAGGAAGGTCTAGCCTTTGTGAAAGATGGAAACTCTGTAAAGTGATTCGGGGGTGGTGTCTCATAGAGGTTTTGCTGGAAGAAATCTTTCTTCTACTTCTCCTCTTCCTTTGCAGCCTTTTTGGTTGCTTCTGCAGTTGCTAGCTCCTATTGTGTAGGGCCTAGACTGGGTGGTGGGGCTACCTGCTCTGTGCCCGTGGGTTCATGGTGGTGCCTCTTTGCTGGTGGGGGAATTGGGGAGATGTATGGGGCAGGGGCAGAGACATGATGATCGTGTTAGGGCCACTTAATGGCATGGGGTAACTCCTTCCACCTAGCCACATGGTAAATGACTTTAGTAAAAGTAACTCCTTCCACCTAGCCGCATGGTAAATGACTTTAGTAAGTAAAGTAGTTGTTGCTAGCTTCCCCTGCTGTGAGTTTGAATAGACTGCATGAATCTCTTCGAAGAGATACTCCACCTAATTCACCATTTGGCCTTGGTGCACACAGGCCTATGTGGTCATGCTGTACCTGCTAAACCTATCCGTCCAACATGTGGTGTGTAAAAGTTGTAGGGCACCATAATGCGAGGTGAAAAAAAGAAAAAAGAACCTGCCTCTATAGCCCTTCACCTCCCAAACTTGGAAAATAACAACACAACGGGGAGGCACCACCAGCCACCGGCTGGAACACTTCTCGCACCATAAAGACAGCTCAAAACCACGATAAACAATTGATTATCCAGCAAAAAACATACACAACACCATCCATGCTGTAACAAACTCTACACCAAAAACCAAGACTCTGGCCAGGATTTACTGCCAAGGGAATACACCCTTGCGTCTGACAACCAAGCCTCTGTCTGCCGGTCTCTGCTTCTCTTCAGAGGGCGCCCACACCAGCTACCCTCACTCTCTGCCTCACTTCCATCAGCCCTCGACCCTATTGTATTGGCCCTTCTCACTTGTCTGCGCACTACCAGCCACCTCTGCAGCTTTACGTGCCCGTGACACTTGAGACGGTTTCCAACTCTGCACTATGCTCTAGGCTCTCTCTCTGGTCAGCATCCACTCTCTGCCTGCAGTCGTCGCCCACACAAAACCAGCCACTTCTCTCTTCAGAGGGTGCCCACACCAGCTACCCTCAACTTCAGAGGGCGCCCACACCAGCTACCCTCAACTTCAGCAGCTCTCACTCTCTGTGTGTCGTGACCAGCAGCTTCGCCAACCACAGAGCCTCTGCACAATCTCTTCAACACCAACACAAACTGCTCAACGCAGCATCACCTTCTCTTGCATCCAGCCCAAGCCATATCACCCAAGGCCCACACCAGCCTGTCCTTTGTGACTCTCACATCCAACTTTCTTCAGAATCACCAGAGCTACCCCAGCGCCTCTGCTTGCTCTCGACACTCGTCCAAAGCGCCTGCAGCCCTTCAAACCGGCATAGGCCACCTTCACGATTTCCAGTAGCTCTCCAGCTCACATACTCGCCAGCCTTCGTAGCGTTTCTCTGCTGGCTCCGCTTGCGCTACCCCAGAGACCTCCCCTTCACACACGGCGGCCACCTACATTCTCTGTCTACAGACCCCAGAACTGCATCTTCTCGCACACAGGCGGCTCCCTCTTTTCACAAGGCGGCTGTGTCTCTGTCTCTCGAGCGCCTCAGCAAGCGTCTCTTTCTCTACCCGGTGGCCCTTCTTCACTTTCTCACGTCTTCGCCACCACCTTCTCGATGGTGCGCTGGCAGCTACATTGGCAGAAAGGTTAGGCTTCCACGTGGTCTCCAAACTGGCCACATGTATTATATTTTTTATTTATTTTGAAGCTTCCATTAGATGGCCGCATTCATCCTCTCATTACCATTTCACCTGGACATATGGTGCCCACACTTTCCTTCCAAAACAGATGCAATATCTGCCCACAGCTTATAGTCAGCACAGCATCAACTTACCAAACATGATCATCACAGTCGGTGCCATGCATTTGGCAACCACCCGCACACCATACTATTGCAATAAAAAACTTCCAAATCTCCAGCATCTGCTCCCAAAAAAAACACGTGCATATACCAGCTCACTGCAAAACCACCCAGTTTGTACATTTGCCAGGGCATTCAGAGCAAAGTTTATTCACACACCATGCATCCCATATGTACACAGACCCAAAACACTTTTCAGATTTTTACCTGACATACTTTGCCCAACCCCTAGCCTGCTGAATCATTTATGATCAGGAGAAAGCATATGACCACGTTTCCCTCCGTCAATCCTTTGAGCATCATATAGTGTAATCAAAACATCTCTATTCCATGTGATCAGAGAAACACTGTCATCTTCCCCAGACATAATTTGCCATCCCACATCCCACCACGGTTCATAAGAACTTTTGGAAACAAAGCTTTTGACATACACACCATCCTGTCTTATCTCAATTCCAAAATCACTTATATGGTCAGCACCAATATTGGAGAACCAGTGAAGCAACTCCTGCTGAGGGTAATAGCTGATGAAAGCTTCATCAAGAAAAACCTACTGTGCCATAACACTTTCCTATCCATTAACATGAGAAACATTACCATCAAAGCCAGCCATTACAGGCAAAACAAACTCTCCTTCAACAGGCACCATTGCCAAAGCATCCACCTCAGTTCCTGTATGCTCACCTTTGTCAAGGCCAATAAGAAATTCATCTATCATAGCATCCATAATCTCATCCATAGCATCAACATCATTCATAGACTTCTGGTGTTGCTCCTCCTTCATAGCATCAATTCTGGTCATGGCTTTCTTAACATTAATGCACATCTGATCATCTAACTCCAACTCAGGCTCATCATCCTGTAGACTGTCTATATCCCACTCATCCAACAACGGTTCATTATCCAAAGACTCAAAAGCATACTCTTTCACATCACATGCATACCTTTGCTCATGATTCACTTGTACTTCCTCGCATTCTTCCTGTATGGCCTCTTCTTGTTGAGCAACCTCATCACCAAGCACTTCCTCATCAATAACCAGGGCATCCATGTCTGCATCCTCCTCCCCTCACTGGGTGGATGAAGTATCTTCTGTTCATTCACTAGTAGTGGTGCTATTGGTCGTATCATCAACACTCGAATCAGCTTCACTTTCCTCTTCATCATGAATAGGCTTCTGGTTATCCATATTAAACTGCTTTTTATCCCCTCTCCTGTCATATAGAGTAATGACCCCTTTCCTCCAATCTTGAACAGCCTTCACCGCTCTCAGCCATGGTCTTCCCAAAATGATGGGGAATGCACCCATTCCTGCCGGCATAACATGACAATCCACAAGCACTTTTACATCAAAAGCCTGCAGTTCTAACTCCTTAATCATACCTAAGCATTTGACCTTCTGGTGATTGGCCAACCGAATACGGAATCCAGACGCTTCAGTAAAATTAAGACCAAGCCTCTCCACAGCTGCTAGTGTGATCACACAAATTTGTTCACCACCATCTATGTATGCCTCTCCCAGATTCTTCCCTTTGTACCATACATTCACCACCGGACATATATCAGGCAACTCTTGAACAGATAAAACAGACACTATACCTTTGGCAGGCTCCTTCTCTCTTGGATTCACAAGTCTTTTCCACTGACGCTTCAAATTGGGAGCTAACTCTATCATTTGCCCAAAAGTAATATTAGCCTTCCTTCCAGCCATGTCCTCCTGTAAACTGTAGCTATCCTGCCCAACCCCCAGTGGAAAATCAATCACTTGAAACTTCCTACGAGACTTTTGCTTCCGTTTGACCTTTACATCCTCTCCTTCCTTCACTTTACCTTTCTTCTTGCTAGGCAGCATCCCTGCCTTCCCTTTCCTGTGGCATCCGTTTCCCCAAAGGCATTACATCAGCTTCTGTCTCCTTCGTCTTCTCAAGGGTGACCACATCTATCACCTTAGTTTTACCTTTTTCTTCATTTGTCAACCCACTGGTCCTTGCTTCACCTTTAATTTCAATTCCATAATCATTTGCTCTATTGGGAATTTGAGAGGGTAAGGGATACATATCACCTCCCATTCGCTGAGGCTTATCACAATCTGTACTTAGATGACCCAATTCACCACAATTCCAACACGTAGGAATAAACCGTCTACCCCTGCCATAACCACGACCACTTCCATAGCCTGTCTGACCTTCAACCCCTTCCTGATTATAACCTCTGCCTCGGCCACGTCCACCACCTGTGTTCCCCATCATTTGCAAACTCAAATTCTTCATACAATCCACCATTTGCCTCATGTCCTATTTAAGCCCTTCATCAGAAGCTGTAACAGCTATGGGTGCTACCTTTGTCTCCTGTGGTATGGCATTATTCACTTGAGCTTCTGTCGGTTGCACTCTTTCCAGCACGGTTCTTATCGGTACCGCTTCTACCCTTCTCATTTCAGGCCTTACTGCCACTGGAACCATCCCCAGCTAGTTCATCCGCCGTTGCAATTTCCAATCTTTTGATTTGGCTATCTCCACCGCATCCTCATAAGACCTGGGCTTCTTTAATTCCACCTTCCAGCAAATGCCTCCCTTCAATCCTGCAATAAAACGATCCTTCTTCATCATGTCCGGAGGTACCTGATCCTCCCCCAAAGCCCTGCACAAAGTCTCCCACAACAAAGAGAATTTCTTCACATAATCATCAATTGGCTCCAATTCACCCTGTGTCAACCCCTGCACTTCATGCCAAACCCTATCTGGATCCTCAATCTTCTTGAACCTATTCAAAAGAGCTGTCTTCAATCCATCCTCGGTCATTGGAATGCGTGGCTCAGCATCCTTTAACGACTCTTCAAAAGTTCTGGACCATGCCCTTGCATCTCCCTTCAAACATATATTCAGCAACCGCAAAACCTGTGCCGGCTCATTGATGTGATTGCTTATGCATGCAACCTCCATCCTTTCCAGAAAATCTGCCACATCTTCATTAGGCCCACCAAAAAACTCTAAATACGACATCATTTTGACCCTCAAAAACTTCACTTTCAAATCCCAAGAAAAACCAGAAACACCTTCCTTCAATCTCTTACTCTGGGGCATACACCCTCGTAAGAGAAATCCCTGAGCTCTCCTCAAGTGGGGGCACCAGAAGACTGCGAGGTGAAAAAAAGAAAAAAGAACCTGCCTCTATAGCCCTTCACCTCCCAAACTTGGAAAATAACAACACAACAGAGGCACCACCAGCCACCGGCTGGAACACTTCTCACACCATAAAGACAGCTCAAAACCATGATAAACAGTTGATTATCCAGCAAAAAACATACACAACACCATCCATGCTGTGACAAACTCAGCAATTACACCAAAAACCAGGACTCTGGCCAGGATTTACTGCCAAGGGAATACACCCTTGCGTCTGACAACCAAGCCTCTGTCTCCTGGTCTCTGCTTCTCTTCAGAGGGCACCCACACCAGCTACCCTCACTCTCTGCCTCACTGCCATCAGCCCTTGACCCTTATGGTACCAACCCTTCTCACTTGTCTGCGCACTACCAGCCACCTCTGCAGCTGCTTTACGTGCCCGTGACATTCGAGACGGCTTCCAACTCTGCACTGTGCTCTAGGCTCTCTCTCTGGTCAGCATCCACTCTCTGCCTGCAGTCGTTGCCCACACAAAACTAGCCACTTCTCTCTTCAGAGGGCGCCCACACCAGCTACCCTCAACTTCAACAGCTCTCACTCTCTGTGTGTCGTGACCAGCAGCTTCACCAACCATAGAGCCTCTGCACAATCTCTTCAACACCAACACAAACTGCTCACGCAGCATCACCTTCTCTTGCACCCAAGGCCCACACCAAGGCCCACACCAGCCTGTCCTCTGTGACTCTCACATCCAGCTTTCTTCAGAATCACCAGAGCTGCCCCAGCGCCTCTGCTTGCTCTCCACGCTCATCCAAAGCGCCTGCAGCGCTTCAAACCTGCATAGGCCACCTTCACGATTTCCAGCAGCTCTCCAGCTCACATACTCGCCAGCCTTCGCAGCGTTTCTCTGCTGGCTCCGCTTGCGCTACCCCAGAGACCTCCCCTTCACACACGGCGGCCACCTGCGTTCTCTGTCTGCAGACCCCAGAACTGCATCTTCTCGCACACAGGCGGCTCCCTCTTTTCACAAGACGGCTGTGTCTCTGTCTCTTGAGCGCCTCAGCAAGCATCTCTTTCTCTACCCGACGGCCCTTCTTCACTTTCTCGCGTCTTCGCCACCACCTTCTCGATGGTGCGCTGGCAGCTACGTTGGCAGAAAGGTTAGGCTTCCACGTGGTCTCCAAATTGGCCACATGTATTATATTTTTTATTTATTTTGAAGCTTCCATTAGATGGCCACATTCATCCTCTCATTACCATTTCACCTGGACATATGGCGCCCACACTTTCCTTCCAAAACAGATGCAATATCTGCCCACAGCTTATAGTCAGCAGCATCAACTTACCAAACATGACCATCACAATCAGTGCCATGCATTTGGCAACCACCCGCACACCATACTATTGCAATAAAAAACTTCCAAATCTCCAGCATCTGCTCCCAAAAAAACACGTGCATATACCAGCTCACTGCAAAACCACCCAGTCTGTACATTTGCCAGGGCATTCAGAGCAAAGTTTATTCACACACCACGCATCCCATACGTACACAAACCCAAAACACTTTTCAGATTTTTACCTGACAGCTGGCATAATTAAATCCTCTTTGGTTATGTTTGCCCACTCGACCCCATCTTTGTTCAGGTTGTCTTCATTGGTGAGCCTAACATAGGGCTAGTCTAGGTTGTTGGGGAGCTGTAAAGTGTCTTTGATGAGCTCTATGCTGAGCTGTACCGTGTGTCTTTAGCCTTAATTGTCCAAAACCTTGCCTATATGTAGGTTGATCATAGGTTTCTATGAGGTATAAGCTGTTATAGATATCGGGCCCCCAAGGCCCCATAGTGGGCAATCTCCCCCAGGCCTAGTTGCTCCAGGTATAAGCTGTTATAGATATGGGGCCCCTAGGGCCCCATAGTGGGCAATCTCGCCCAGGCCTAGCTGCTCCAGCTTCAATACAATAGCGGGGTCGCCTATTGTTAAGCTGTAGCATGGTCCCATGAAATAGAGGAGCTTGTGCTCCTCCTTGTGGTTATTCTTCATTAAGGAGTGCAATGTGTGGTCATTCACCTGCTTCATTAGGGCCTCCCCTAGATGGGACAACTATGTGGGGTGGCGAGCATACTCCTCAAATCTACCCCCTGTCTGGCACTTTCTCCAAATAGAGATATGGTGGAGGACCTCCCTGGAGGAGTCTGAAGTGTCAATCATGGTGCAAAAAGGGTGAGAAGATGTGAAAGCTCAAGAGAAAATTTTGCAAGAGTCTCGCTATACAAGGAGAGCGAGGAAATGAGGGGGTGGGGCCCATATTTATAGTTTTTCAGAAGGGTACGACCATGGCATCACCAGCGAATGGGCGTGGCAACTGGAATGGCCATAGCATGTGGAAAACTAAAGCAAATGGGCATGGCATCTCAGCGAACGGCCGCGGCATCATGATCGAACAATCGTGGGCCTCCTAATTTAGTGTGGTACAGGCGTGGCATCGATTGGAACGGGTGTGGCCTTTTGATTAATAGTTGGTGTGGCCGTGGTAAATTTCAAATGCCCGTGGGCAGATGGTTGAGGAAGGAATGAGTGGGGCACTTCAATGTGTGTTAGGAACGGCCGTGGTGGAAAACTTGGAACGACCGTGTCAAAAGCAGGTTGGTACGACCATGGCAATTATGGTACAGCCATGGTACTTCTTAAATTTCATCATCTTTCTCATCATAGTTTTTTTTTTTGGGGGGGGCACCTTGAATTAGGTTTTGTACCCACAGGCTATGCTGCCAACACCCTATTGCAAGTTTTGTACTGATTGCGTGGCTGATTCACCAAGGTGAGAAGTCTATTCCAATTTTGGCAAGGTGGGGATTGTTACTTCCTTGAGGAATTCAAAGGCTAGTGGCAAGGGAGTATCTGAGACTGAAGGAGTTGGTAATGGCATTGTAGTACTCCGTTGTAGCCTTACAACAATGACAGGTGGAGGAGTTGTCGATGTTGAGGCTATGTCATTAGTCAGCTCTATTTGGTGGTATAATGGGGGTTATACCAAATTCACCAACGACAAGCCTACAGGAGGGTAGAGGACAAGCGTAGGCCTAAACGCTCTCCACAGCACCCCAATCCTCAATTAAACCCTCAACCATGCCCAAAACTAACCCTCGGTGGATCCCCAAACGTCTCCTATGAGCCCAACACTTCTACGAAAGCAATCATTGTATTTGGATCCCCAAATCTCCCCAACCCCAACTTCCACCCCGTGTCACTTAGCAGTCCCCTATCTTTCAATGGAAACCCAAGGTGGCCTCCGCCACAAAGATTGCCCAAGAAAAAGGGAAGTAGAAGCTTCATAGAAGTCAAACTCGAGTAATATAAGCAACCACCTGGTGATTTTGCCTGTCATACAGGGCTTGTTTACCAGGTGCAAAAGGACTTGATGGTCTACGAAGAAAATAAACTTAGTCGCCATAAGATAATGGCAAAAATTCTTGAGAGTGTAGACCATGGCTAATCCTTCTCTCTCGGTCGTGGTGTAGTTTCTCTCAGCTTCATTGAGTTGGTAGTGGCAAAGCTGATGGGGAAATCCATCTTGTGTTCTCCTAGTTGGGCCAACACACACGTGGGGGCAGCTTACGGATGAGCCACACTTTTCTATCATCAGTAGAGATTCCTTGCTTGGAGACAATATGCCCCAAAATTCACATTTAAGTGGGTTCAACAAGATGCGATACAACTTGCACTTTCTAACACTTTGCGTAAACATGCAAGCTGAGCCTTCTAGGAGGAGTTGACACAAAGGTCATCCATGAAGACCTTAAAGAATTTTTGAAGATATTTCTTGTAAGCCATGCACATGAAATGTTGGAAGGTACCGAGGGCATTGGTCAGCCCAAAGGGCATAACACGGTATGCATAGGTGCCCCATTCAGTGGGCAAAGGCTGTTTTGTGTTGATCCTTGGGATTGATCAGCACCTGATTGTATCCAAAGAATCTGTCAAGAAAGTTGTAGGCTTCCTTTCCTGCTACTCATTCTAGCACATGTTATGTGAAAGGTAAGGGATAATGATCCTCCTTGATGGTAGTGGCATTGACCTTTTTGAGGTCTATGCACACTTTGACCTTTCCATTCTTCTTGGGCGCACTATCAAAATGGGTGATACCCATTCCATATGCTTGATTTTGTAGATGAACTTGGCATCAATGAGTCTATTGATCTCTTCTCTCGGACCATCTTAGAGTATTTAGGGTTCATCGGATAAGCCCGTTGTTCGATCTCTTCTCTTGGACCATCTTAGAGTATTTAGGGTTCATCGGATAAGACCGTTGTTTGATCCGTCTAGCTCCATCAACCATTGGGATGGTGTGCTGGATTACTTCTGGAGGTACAGCCTTCATGTTCGTGTACTTCTAGGCAAAGAAATCCTTGAATTTTGTCAGTAGAGCGATGAGTTTGGTCTCTTCCTCTCTATAGAGAGGTCTTCTCCAATATATACCGGCCTTAGGTCTTCACCTAGACCTGCAAGATTTATTTCCTTGACCTTGGCTAGACCATCATAAGAGGTCCTTGGTTGCCCACTGTTAGACCTTTGAGCCGAATCATATTGGACAAATTGCTCAACAATCTAGAAGGTCTTGAAATGTTTAAGCACCTGTTTGGTGTCTTCGGCTTTAGCACTTTCTTTATTAACTAGCCTTTTGGCTTCTTTTTCTATAAGTGCTAACTTTTTGTTGTGTGCTTTGCGCACTGAGCGGCAAAGCTTTTCTGGTTTTGGTTGGGAATCGACGGGCCGCCCTGCTAGCTATGGGATGATAGTGTGGACCAGAAGGGAGCTATTAGAGTGAACTCCTTTTGCCACATTTCATTTTGAAGTGATCATGTGCTTCCACTGCCCCAACGTACTTCAGTCAATGGGTTTCTTAATCATCTAGGAAGTCGTATCGTTCTGGCCTAGGGAATCCCTCAGGCCTGTGAGTTCTATGGAAGTGTGTGCTCCTTGATGGCTCTGCTTTAATGGCCTGTTCAAGTTCTTGGGTGGTGACATTGGGCAGGTATGTTGAACTAAGCATGTATAGAAATGTAATCTCTTGCCCATGCCATAGCAAACCTTGTACTGGTGCATCTAGGTAAAATGTCCAGGGTAGCAAGGATATGCATTGAGTTCTTAGAGTCTTCCAGTTTTGAAAGAGGTGCACACTCCTCACTATCCTGCTCATCTTCAAGTGTCTTGTGACACATCTACTGAAATAGATGGATTGCGATAGATTGCGTTGTTGTGACAGAGTCCTTTGCGAATTATCTTCCACTCATTGGGTGTACTTTCCATGTGCATAGATTGATCTTGAATGTTTGATCCTTTTTTCGAATAATGTATATGTGGTTGGTATCCTAGTCGTGAATCATTTTTTATTATCTCGTGAATGGTCTACCAAGGGTGCACTCGTAAGAAACCAGCTAACGTCCAAAGTTCATCACCACAAAGTTGTATATGTGGTTGGTATCCTAGTCATGAATCATTTTTTATTATCTCATGAATGGTCTACCAAGGGTGCACTCGTAAAAGAAACTAGCTAACGTCCAAAGTTCATCACCACAAAGGTGCGGTGGTAAGTAGTTCCAAGGATCTTAATTTTTAGATACCTTAGTAGACCAATGGGTCTCTAGATGTGGCTCCATCAAGTTTGACCAACAATGTGGTGTCATCCATGGTAGGCACTCCCCATTTTTCCCAAAATTGTATCGTACCAATGCTTACTCATGCTCCCCCATCCAAGATTGCTATGACTTGGAGGCCATTGAAGGTTATCGATAAAGCTGCACTGAGTTTGTCACCTTTGAAGCATATCCAAGCTTATTCACTCAAATTGTATCTCATGGGATATAACGAGTTCCTGTTCCTCAAATTCATGGGAGTTGTCAGGCTCCGTAGATTCATGCATGCCTACCCCGAGGCGTCCCTCCATCCAATCCTTTAGATCATTCCATAAATTTGGGCTGCCTTGGAGCATGGTCTTGGAGCAAGGTGCCAATAGGGATTTGGATCTGAGAAGAAAGGAAGAAAGAGAGACCTGCAATGTATCTTGGAGCAAATGTTGTCCTGTTGGTTTGGCTTAGTCTTAAGCTCTTTTGAGTCTATGGCATGTGAATAGGGTTTTCAATACTCGTTCTCCTAAGATGGTCATCCCCCAAATTTCTAAGATATTCGGCCACCCTGTTTCCTTGTTGGGGGGTAGTTGCTGCATTGGAAGCTGCTGCTTTTGTTAGCCTTTGTGGGAGTGGTTAGTCTAGGAGTTTTCTAGGATATACCTAAGCTTCTTTAGCAGGTCTTAGGTTTGAGACCGATGGGCATGGCTCAAGGTAGGCGGTAGGAGGCTCATCTTCCATTTGCGTTAGGCAATCTCGGATACCAACTCTTGGGTTGCCAAGAGTCTCTCCTTTTCCTCTATGGAGTTAGGATATTCAGTGAGCTTTTTTGGTAGTTGGCACACGTCGATAGGTTCTTTGGCTCAAGCAACAAAGCGTAGCAAATCTTCCTCTTCTTCAGATGAAGAAGTTGACGCATGAGTTGTTGTGCCGTCTTCTGAACCACTTTTGATAACCACCTAGTTCTCACCCTTGCCAATCTTTATGGTTTTCTTTCTTGAGCACCTAGTTGCTTGTGCTTGTTCAGGGGCACTTGCTTGGCCTTGGTCTCATGAGGTTGATGCCGCTATAGCATGAGCTACGACCCTTTGCTTGTTTTGTAGTCTAGTTACAACGTTGAGTGTGGGGCTGCTCAGATGAAATTGCCGCTAACACTCAGCAAGTTAAGGCTAGTGCTTGGATTAGCTTCACGAGCCTTTCCTATTGTTCTAGGTCTAAGTGGATAATCCTTATACATGTGGTCAATACCACACCTACAAGGTGGGAGCACCCAGGGGTACTCCGCCATCCCTTTCCTATTTGGGACACTCAGCCACTTGGTGAGGTCTTTCACAATCATAGCACTGTATAGGTGATCATTTAACTGGGGCTACTAAGTACATCGGGTACATTTGGTTCCCCTCCATAATGTAGTGACTTAGGATTTGAGAGGGTGAGCTTGTTGGCTCTAAGGTTTCATAGGTAGGAACTTCTAGAATTCCCCCCTCATCCCCTTCTTTGAAGAGTTCTGTCACAATCAGCTGGACGAAATGGTGCAACTCTTGGCAGTGGGGATTGAGGTGGGAGACCCGGGGGTGGTAAGTGCATTTCGGATACCCTAAAGATTCCTCTTTTGGGCTACTTCTTGGCCTGGTTGAGGTGCGTTATGGAGCACCAGTGCTAGCAAAGCCAATGGTTTCCTAGAGTTGGCTGGCAAGGCCTAAGATAGAGTAGCTCTCTGATGATCGCAGTTGGAGACTTCATGATTCCCCCATTTTACACAATATGTGCAGTAGAGGTTAGGATGGGGTACACTCCGTGCTGATATGGTTAGCTTGACAGACCGGGTGCACCATACATGCTCCCTCTTTGGATAGAGATGGGGTTGACCTCCCCGATCCCGACCTTGGTCGGTTCTCCATTGTTGGGTCATTTGTTGCATTAATGCAGCGGCTAACTGCTCCACTCGCTATCCAGATGTGGACTCTTTGCCTTTCCCCTCGGTGCTGGTGGTTTTAAAAGAAGATTCTAATGTATCCTAATGAAAGTCTCGGGAATGTGTTCCCTTGATATTGTCCTCAAAATCCATAGCACTCCTACAACATTGCTCAAAGGAGGTATGGCCCAAGGCATACAATGAGTTGTGTAAGGGCATGTCATCAAGACCCTCTAGAAGTCACCCTATTAATATTTCATCAGAGAACTTGTCTCTGGCACTGTAGCATGACTGGAGATATCAAACTTTATTGATGGAGTCTCTAATGGTCTCTCATTCCCTTTGTCGAATGTTATGTAGCCGCTCCACACTGGGCTCCATCTTGTGCTTTGGCGAGAATATCCTACCTTGAAGGCCTCTTTCAAGGCTTCAAAGGTGGTCTTGTCCTCAGATTTCAAGGACCTAAACCATTGGCCTGCCTTACCACCCATCAAGGGTGAGGCTGAAGGCACTCACCTTGACTTGATAAATTTTTGATTTAATAGAGAGATTAAAGATTAATTAGATCTATGTCAGTGCATTACAGAACTTACAAAAAGCAAAAAACAAACATTTCAACTCAAGGACCTAAACCATTGGCCTGCCTTACCACCCATCAAGGGTGAGGCTGAAGGCACTCACCTTGACTTGATAAATTTTTGATTTAATAGAGAGATTAAAGATTAATTAGATCTATGTCAGTGCATTACAGAACTTACAAAAAGCAAAAAACAAACATTTCAACTTAAAAATCTTTTTAAATCTTATGAAAAACACTTGATAAACACAAATCTAACCCACACATTATCCCCAAAAACATCAAATCAAACAAAATAACAAAAAATAACCCACCACTCAAATCCATGAGTGAACCAACCTAATCCCCTTTTTCCGCTTCTCCCACTCACTGTATTTTCACACAATGAGTTCACAAAATCAAAAAATTACTTGGAGAAGTACCTAAAGCTACCACATAGGCTAGGATAACAACCATATTCCTCGACAACAGCACACCAATGTGTTAACCCTATTTCCCAAATGCTTAAGTAATTAAATAGAAATACATTAAACACACACACACACACACACACACACACACACACACACACACACACACACTCGAAGATCAAACTTAAGGTTTAGGCTTACCAATTAATGTGTCGTGGGGTTTAAGATTATCCCCGTATATTTAGCTTCCCAAGGGAGGCCTTCCAATCGCTATGTGTAGTAGCTAGCTCGAATCATAGCTCCCATTGCTTGTCATTCAACAATGTTTGATAGCTTGACCAAGGAAGTCCCTCTCACAGCAAGAAGCTATGGAGGTGGAGAAGATGAAAGCTCTCAAACTCACACTCACCCATTGCTTGTCATTGAACAATGTTTGATAGCTTGACCAAGGAAGTCCCTCTCATACCTCCATAGCAGGAAGCTATGGAGGTTGAGAAGAAAGATCTCAAGCTCACACTCACTCTCTCATTAAATGAGTTATCCTTTATACAATCCAAATTCTTTGCCCATTGAAATGTAATCCCAAATGCCATAACAAAAAATAGATGCATCCAATGACTGTGACTTCAATGGCAATGGTGGAACATATAGAGCCAAGCCAAATCTTTTCGGAGGACTCTTGGACCCTATGTAAGTAACAAATCCAAACATGTTTCACCAATCAAAAACCTTAGATGATCCATAAACAACTCGTTATTATATTTCTTTAGACTCACCCTTTTGAGAGTCCTCCCCCCCACCACATCCTCATCATGCATCATGATGTTGAGATCATCATCTTCTATGTGCACTTTCATATAGCCAGGAAAGTCTTATTGAAATTCACACATTAGCAAAAGAGCATGATGTTTTCAGCAATGCAACCAATGAAGGTGCACTTTCAAGGGGCTTTTCCTTGATCTCTTTGTTTTTCCTCTTTTGTCAACTTTTCCCTTCTCCTCATTAGCTTTTTTTCTCCCCTTTCTCGAACCACCTTATATTTACATTTTAGCATAAGAAAAGCACTTCACCTAACATAGATCAAGAAGGATTAAAAACTACTTGCTTTACTCGAGTCCCCTCGCATGACTTGATTTCTCTTCCCCCCCCCCTTTTCCCATTCTTTGTACTTCTGCTTCTCACGACGAAGAAGAAACTTTGGAGGAGGCATATCAATCCACCAAGGACATGTTGCAATCTCATAGGGTGAGAGGGTCTTCACATCATCCCCGTACATAGTGGACTCTTTATTTTTGATATCAAGCCATGCATTACAAGCGTTATATTCACTTTGCATTGCAGCCAACCAATTTTCTGATTTTTGTGCCTCATCAAATGAAGTTCACACATACTAGACACAGCCAAAGCATAACAATCTGATGCATAAGAGGCATGCTGAAAACCTGAACGAGTAAGACTAGACATAGGTGCATCAATTTTACTATCACGCAAGGTTTGCACTAGCCATTTAGGCATACCTCTAGCCTGCTCATTTTCAGCCCTATCCTCATAAATTACATCCTGTAAATCCGCATCAAAAATAGGCTAATCTATGATGTTGTTTGAAATTTGCATAGGCTGAATATTTGCCTCATTAGGACTTTTATTTGTGAATTCCCACTTGTAAATAGAGGCAACAATGTATTAAATACATCCCGTGAGCTCACACCTGTCTCTTTGGTACATGATAACAAAGGCTGCACATCATCTTCCATAAAAACAACATCTTGACTAATCAAGATATGCTTTGACTGTGGATGGTACAATCTGTAACCCTTGCTCTCAGCACTGTAACCAACGAAAATGCATTTGACAGCCTTATCATCCAATTTTCTAAGTTGTTACACAGGCACTAAAGCATAGGCCAAGCAACCAAAGACACGCAAGTGACCAATAGAAGGCTTCCTGCCATGCCAAGCTTCGTATGGAGTAATAGACTACAAGGCTTTAGTGGGACACCTGTTGAGTACATATGCAGCACACATGACAGCCTCAAGCCAAAACGCATGTGGCAAAGCTTGGCTCTTAACCATACATCGTGCCATCTCCATAAGTGACCTATTTTTCCTCTCACCAGCAACACCATTTTGCTGAGGGGTATACGGCACTATACATTGGTGTTTTATCCCACGACTAGCAAGAAATGCATCAAACTCTTTAGACATGTACTCCCCCCCTCGATTAGAAGAACGGAGGGTGCCCACAGTACAATTGGATACATTTTCAACCATAAGCAAAAACTGTTTGAAGCACAAAAACACTTCGGACTTTGCCTTCAGTGGATATACCCATGCATGCCTTGAGTAATCATCAATGAAAGTCACGAAGTACAAGTGTTTACCAAATGACAGAGTTTGCATAGGCCCACATACATCACTATGTACAAGTTGTAATTTGCGAGAGTGGCCCTCACAGAACCATCCTTTGGAAACGCAGAACGCTGCATTTTGCCCAAAATACAGCCTTCACAAACATGTTTCAATGGTGCCTCAAGAGGGGGCAATGAAGCAACCATATCAAATTTCTACAAATGCAGCAAACTAGCAAAGTTCAGATGACCAAAACGAGCATGCCATAGTTTTGCATCTGAAACTGCCTTTTCATCAGAAATTGCATTTGCTGAATCTTCCACACACTTGTCATAAGAATTGAGCCTATACAGCCCATGAAACAAGGTGCCATATACAATAATCGTATCACTAGAAGTCATATTATGAACAGTACATCTGTCATCCACAAATTTGACTACAAGTCCAAGTCTAGCAAGCATAGAGACAGACAATAGATTCTTCTTTATCCCTGGCACATACAAAGCATTTGAAAGTGTGAAAGTGCTGCCATTTGTAGCAGTAAGAATAATTTTACCAATGCCCTTCACTGGGTAAGAAGCATTATTGGTACATGTGACAGTATTTTCATTAGGGACAGCCTCAAGACAAGTGAACATATCATGATGCGAGGTAATGTGTTTTGTAGCACCACTGTCAAAATACCATACATCAGAGCCAACAGAAACTGCCAAACATGCATCATGTACATATGGGTCATACTGGCAATACACGCTAAACGCCCATTCTGTATCTTGCACAATATTTGCAGAATCTACATTTGTAGAAGCATCTGCTATTGTGGCTGCATTTGACTCTTTCTTCTTTGCCTCTTTAGCCTTTAGCTTAGGGTAATTCTTAATGACATGATCAGTTGCCTTATAATAGTTGCACCTGATCTTTTTCTTACCTTTATCAAGAGCCTTCTCAGACCTATTGTTGCTACCTGTGGAAGGAGAAGAAGTTGCAGACCTACTAATAGGAGAAGAAACAATGGAAAGGGCTGCCTTACCACTTCTTCTCTGCTGGGCAGCAACAAATGCATCCTGCCTAGCCCTGTTTTGCCTGGACTGCGCTTCTTGCAAGAGCTTGTTGACTGAAGTATCATACTTGACAATATCAAGTCTGTCCTATTAGTAACAAGTCTCCACGTGGAAGCAAAAGTCTGATATGACTCAGGTAAAGCATCAAGAATAGTTTGCACAAGAGAATGATCAAGAATAATCTCACATGCAGAAATCAACTGTTCCTTGAGATCTTAATCTCAGTAAGAAAAACATTCAAGTCATCATCTTCCTACATAATCTTCGATTCTAAACCCACTGTTTCATGCTTGCACAAAGCACATTGAGGTGCATTATCACTATGTCAGGGAGAGACTCTCAGCAGGAGAGATCAGCTTGGCCTATGTGCCAACACAGGACAACCTCGCTGATCTTTTCACAAAGGCGCTTCCTCGTGAGAAGTTCGAAGCTTTTTGTAAAGCTTTGGGCTTGCTCCCCTTTGTGGACCGATCTACTTCGGGCATGGCACTTCCCTATACATGAGTGCCAACTCTCGTTCATACCATCACTCCCAGGGGGGATTTGTTGCCATATATATAGGCAGTGATATGTGTGAACACACTTAGGACTGCCGAGGCACTTTTTTCCTCTTTAGGAGGTTTTTTTCCCCGGCTTGTATATATGCCCATCATTCTAGGGCTATCTTATCTTTTGTACATTGACACAATCTAATACATTGTGTGTTGTGTGCATTCTTGCTTCTTCTTCTCCAAGCTTTGTGTGCTTTTCTGCAACCCTAATTTCAACATTTATGCATATGTTTATGCATATAAATCATTTATGATAAAAATCACTCTTTTAATATTAAAGAATTTCTTTTATGCATTCATTTATGCATAAAAATCATTTATGATGAAAATCACACTTTTAATATAAAAAAATATCTTTTATGCATACAAATCATTTATGATAAAAATCACTCTTTTAATATATAAAAATATCTTTTATGCATACAAATCATTTATGATAAAAATCACTCTTTTAATATAAAAAAATATCTTTTATGCATATGTTTATGCATACAAATCATTTATGATAAAAATCACTCTTTTAATATAAAAAATATCTTTTATGCATAAAAATCATTTATGATGAAAATCATACTTTTAATATAAAAAAATATCTTTTATGCATATGTTTATGCATAAAAATCATTTATGATGAAAATCATCCTTTTATGATCAAAATAAAATTTCAATAAGCTTCCTTCTATACATATAATTTAATTCTAAAGAAAGTAACACTTTCTTTTTATAAAATATTTTTAGTAAGCATTTTTCTATATCTAGGATGAAAAATAACACTTTAAGAATACATATACGATGGGAATTACTCTTTTTGAATAAAAAAGTAAAACTTATTTTTCACAATTTTAGAAAAATTTCGCCATAACCTCCTTTGTATGGCTGACCATTTTTTAATTTTTAACTCTCTACAATTAATTAGAAGTTCACCAAGAGTATTTAATTCATTCTAATGTAAACATTTTCTACTTTATCAAAGAGAAACATTATGAAAAACTTGATTTTATCCATTAATCATTCATCTAGGATAAGAATGGTTGGATTTACTAAAGAAGAGAGGGGAATGCCTTTTTTCAATGAGGCATAACATCATATCAATTTAGAGAAGACAAAAATCATAAAAAACCATAAAATGAATAGAAAAGAGAAGAATCTCCAACGATTCTTCAACTTACAAAGGAATTTGAGAGCTTTCCTTTGGCTTGATGGTTTGAGGGTTCTACTCTTGTGTGAAACAAGAGTGGCCACCAATCTTTAGAAGAGGGAAGGTCAAAAAACTAATGAATTATGAGTAAATTCACAGTTTTCTGGCTCTTGGGAGAAGTAGGGTAACAGTGCAAAAACACTATTAAGCTTCAACAAAGGGGAAGGCTTCTATTTATAGGAAAAAGTGAGCTTCTAACCAAGCCAACTGATTCTAGAATTTTCCAGATCAGTTTGGTCAATTTTTGACCATTTTTGGGTCAGTTTAGTCCACTTTTTGGATCTAGTTGAAACAGGAGAGAGGAGATCAGTTTGGTTAATTTTTGACCATTTTTGGGTCAGTTTAGTTAACTTTTTGGATCTAGTTGAAACTCTCCCACACATGTGAAATAGGCGCCTCCTTCATGAGGGGAATTCCCCCATACTGAGGTGTCAAAAATGCATCATTTCATCTAAATCTCTCTTTTTTAACTATTAGCCTTGTCCTTAGTCAACTCTTCATCTTATGTGAGTATTTACTCATTTTTGGGGGATTTTCCTTTTATTCTTCTATTTATCTCCTCCCTACATTTGGATGAATCTTATTGGTTCATAGGAACCTTAATTTAAAATTTCGAAAAAATCTTGACCCCCAGGATAATGCCTCTTGAACAAATTATACTTAATTTCTAATGCACCTTTTGAAAATCTTTTTGAACTTCTGTTTCAGGGAAACTTATTTTAATAAGATGAGGTATTTTTCTATCCAAAAATATTTAAAAACTGAATTACCACTCTCTAGAATATTTTCTCTCTCTAGGCCAAAACTGGTAGAAACAAGATCTTTTATATTTTTGAAGAAGAGAGATTTGATTACAGGGGAGGATGCTGGACATCTGAGAGGTTGGGGAGAATCTTACATTGAATCTCCACTTGGGTGACACAAGTGGCAGTGGAGTGAGCCCTAGCGTCCTCACAAAGGGGAGTTAACCCTCATTACGGTTTGCTAAATGCATATCTGTGACTTAACCCTTGCATGGTTGTTTCTCTTCTTCTTACCTTCTCTTGCATGCAAGGTTGTATGTTTGGTTTAACATCTTTGGTGCCATTGCCACTGGGGATAGCACTTAGCTTAAGGTCCTCCGCATATGTCATTTGCTAGAGTCCTCATTTGGCGTGGTTGGAGTGTGATCCACCGGTTGTTTGCTTGTTGTTTGAGTTTGTTGTTGTTTGTTTGATGGTGTTCCATGGAGCATTGCGGTCTTTACCAAGTGCGGGAGACACAAGTAAGTGTTCAATCTTTGCTCTTGACATTCATACAATTTTTTATTTTTTGTCCATCTTCCATTAAGTTTGTACCATAGTTTAATTATCAAATTAATCTTAATTTGTTAGGTTTCTTTACCCATTCTAGGCATCAATAGGTAGCTAGATACTAGCTCTAGCTCCCTATCAAAACAAAAATCCAAAAAAATATTGGAAAGATACCTGAATCTACAAAAATAAGAGGAGAATTGTAGGGTGAAAATCCCATTCTAGATGAATCTCTGAGAAGAAAATGCCCATTCCATTCACAGTGTGAATGGCCGTGGTAAACTTGCCACGCACGTTCCATTCCTCTTGGGCAAATCTTAGGAAATCTTCAGCGATTAATTTGGCAGCTAGCATTAAAAAAAGAATATTTACATGAAGTAGGCATAAATTGTATTTAACCAAGGGGTACAACTGCATATTGTAGGTTGCTGTCAAATCTGTAGCATTAAATTCTCTGAAAACTGAAAGTGAACATGCCTGCACCATTCACACCATACACCCGTTCCATTTATGCCACGGACGTTCCTTCCCCAGAAGTGCACGCCCATTCCAACATGTTCACTTTAACTTGCCATGCCCATGTCGTCATTCTCTTTTGCCCCGGCTCCAACAAGTGTACAACCATGCCATTTGTGCCATGCCCATACCATTTCTCTTTTCTAAAGCACACGCATGTGTTGGCAACCTTGCCATGCACACGTACTATCTACTTGCATGCCCGTACCTTATCCATCCAAAATTTCATGCCCGTTCCATGCTGAAGCCATGTTTGTATCTTTCAGGAAGTGTATGCCCGTGCCATCTGCTTCCTGAGAATCGTACACCCATTCCCTTCTGAAGCGTACAGTCGTACCATTAAAAAAAAAGGACTTTTCACAGGGGGGTTATCCACAGCAGTTCCACACATTCATGCACCTACATTGGGTAAATTAGTGCGAAACAATCCTCTCTTTAATGATATAAACTCTGCTGAATCATCGGTCAATACAGCGTGGAGCCAAATGGTGCTCATCTTTGATAGCACCAGTGAGAGCGAAGACCATCCCAGCACGGGATGGGAAACTTGTGCCCTTGAAATAGGAGAGCTTGAAGCTCAGTGTATGGACAGATCACCTGTCCATACCTCTCCCACACATTCACAAAGAAGCCTTGCTTCGAGGCTCTGCAACTTTATCCTGGGAAACGCATAGTCAGAAGAGCCACAGCCCAAGGCGAGAGGTATGGAACATCAATAGGAAAGAGAGCCCACACTGTCTCTAGATCTTAGAGCAGAAATAGGGCAAAGCAAGAGCCATCAGACTGAGACTCAACCACTATTCTCTGGAGGGCCATGCCTATCTTAGGGGTGGCCGATTCACACCCAGAGACCCATACAAAACCTAGGGTAAGATACATCTTCCCAAGGGCCAAAAACATCGTAGAGTAGAGAGAAAGGGCCTACTTGGCCCCATCTCATCAGCCCAGTCCACCTGTATATCAACAATACCCACCACGGCGAGTTTACCCTACCAGGATATCATATGGGGCCACATGAGGCACAGCCTAACCCACCCATGAGACAAGGGCCTCCAATGGTCTATTATCCGCCTGGCCCTGCTCCTCACCAAGCATTCCCCAAACAGCACCCACTCCAGCCATGGCAGGGCTAACACCAGAAATGTTACGATTAGCCATGGAAATAGGGAGGGAGTAGGTGGGCATCACACCCCAGTCCTGACACAACCAACACCAGGACCCATAATAGAGCGGAATAAACCTACAAACATCTTGAAGCTAATCACTAAATTTGATGGGACTAGAGACCCCATCCCGCACTTAGAGATGTTAAACCAGATATGTGAAGCTTTTGGCCACATGGAAGATGCAGTTAGGGTGAGTGCCTTTGACCTCATCCTAGACGATAAAGCCAACCAATGATTTAGGTCCTTGAAAACTGAGGACAAGGACACCTTCTTCAAGGTCGGATATTCTTGTTAGGGTACCATACGGAGTCGTGTTCAGCAGCTACACAATGTTAGACAAAAGGATGGTGAAACCATCTGATATTACATCAACAGAGCTAGATATCTCCACTCCCATTGCAGTGCGAGAGATAAGTTCTCCGATGAGAAAGGTAATAGGGAGATTTCTGGAAGGTATGGATAACATACCCCTATACAATTCCTTGTATGCCTTGGCCCATACCTCCTTCGAGAAATGCTGCAAGAGTGCTATGGACTTTGAGGACAACTTTAAGGGAACACATTCTCAAGAAATCCACGAGGTTACATCAGGAGCCTCATTCAAGACCACCACCACAAAATCTGATGGAAAGAGTAAGGAGTCCACTTCTAGAGAACAAGTCGAGCAGTTGGCCAGCGTTGCGTTAATGCAGCAAATGACCCAACATAAGAGAACTGTCCAAGGCCGCGGGATCGGGTTGGCCAACCCCATCTCTATTAAAAAAGGAAGCTAGTATGGTGCGCCCGATTTGTCGAGCAGCACGGAGTGTCCACATTTGCGACCTCATTCCACCCTCTATTGCACATATTGACAAAGGTGGGGCAATCACAAAGTCACGAACTGCTATCAACAAAGGGCTTCTCAACCTCGTGCTCTACCTCAAGCCCTGCCTGTAAACCCAAGGTAACCGTTGGCCTATCTAGCACCTACTCTTCACAATGTACCTTAACGAGACCAAGAAGTGGCCCAAAGAGGAATTATGTCAATCCACATTGCCGTAAATCACATCTGTTCATCAGCTAACCTTGATGTAAATTAATCAGCAAAGGGCTTCTCAAGCCCCCGCTCTACCTCAAGCCCTGCCTGTAAACCCAAGGCAACCGCTAGCCTATCCAACATTTCTAGTATCTCTTCCTTCCTCTCTTCTCAAAAAAATGATCCCCATCGACACCTTACTTCAAGGTAGCCCAAGATTATGGAAATATCTGAAGGATTGGATGGAGGGATGCCTATAGGGGCAAGCATGCAAGAATCCGTAGAGCTAGACAGCTCTAATGAGTTTGAGGAAGACGAACACATTTAACCCACGAGATCACTGGCACCCCCCCCCACAATTTGAGTAAATAAACTCGGATAATACTTTGAAGGTGATGAACTCAATGTTGCATTGCTGATAATCTTCGATGACCTCCCTAGGTGTCACAGCAATCCTAGATGGGGGAGCTAGAGTGAGCATTGTTAAAAAACAATGCTGGGAAAAATGGGGAGCATTCGCCATGGATGACATAACTTTACTAGTAAAACTCGCTAATGGAGCCACAACTAGACCCATTGGTTTATTGAAGGATTTGAAAATAAAGATCCTTCTTGGAACCACCTTTTGCCACACCTTTGTGGGTGAGGAACTTCGGACGTCAGCCATTTTCATATGACTGCATCCTTGGGTGACCATTCATGAGGGAACTTTGGATGTAAGCCATTTTCATATGACTGCATCCTTGGGTGACCATTCATGAGGGAAACTGAAATGATCCACGATTAGGATATCGACCACATCTACATTCAAAGGAAAGATCAAACGGTGAATATCAACCTACGCACAAATGGAAGGTACATCCCATGAGCAGTAGACCATTCGTAGAGGACTCAGTAACAACAACCAGATCCATTGCAGTTCTCTGTGTCAAATGTGTCACAAAACACCAGATGATGAAAAGGATAGTGAGGAATATGCACCTCTTCTGGAGCTAGAAGACTGAGAATTGGGACATACTTCCAAGACGCACGGGAACTAGGTTTGCCACTCACAGCAGACACAAGAAGGAGATCACATGTCTCTACATGCTTAGCACTACATACCTGCCTAATGTCACCACTCAAGAACTTGAACAGGCCAATAAAGCAGAACCATCAAGGGAAGCATGCTCGCACAAAACTCGCAAGCCTGATGGATTCCTTGGGCCTGAATGTTAAGTTTTCCCTGACAATTCAGACACCCACTAGTTAAAATATGTTAGGGTGGTTGAAGCACATGACCACTTCACAAAAGGAGTTCACAAATAACTCCCTTCTGGTTAAAATATGTTGGGGTGGTTGAAGCACATGACCACTTCAACCAAATGTGACAAAAGGAGTTCACAAATAACTCCCTTCTAGTCCACACGACCACCCTAAAGCCAATGGAACCCATTGATCCCAAACCCAAACCCGAAAAGCTTTGCTGCTCTGTGTGCAAAGCTCTATGTGCAAAGCACGTAATAAGAAGTTAGTGCTGGCAAAAAAAGAAGCCAAAAAACTGATAGAAGAAGAAATTGCTAGGGCAGAAGAGACCAAACAAGTGCCCAAACACTTCAAGACCTTCTAGATAGCCGAAAAATTTGTGCAATATGACTCGGCTCAAAGGTCCCATAATGGACAACCAGGGACCTTGTATGATGGTCTAGCCAAGGTAAAGGAAATTAACCTAGCAGGCCCAGGTAAAGACCCGAGGCCAGTATACATTAGAGACGACATCTCTACCAAGGAAGAGACTGATCTCATTGCTCTACTCATAGAATTCTAGGATTTCTTTGCTTGTAAGTACATGGATATGAAGGGCGTACCTCCCAATGTAGTCGAGCACACCATTCCAATGGTCGATGGAGCGAGACTGATCAAATAGAGGGCTTATCCTATGAACCCAAAGTATTCCAAGATGGTCCGGGAAGAAATTGATAGACTCATTGACACCGGATTCATCTACGAAATAGAGCATATAGAGTGGGTATCACCCATAGTGATAGTGCCCAAAAAGAATGGGAAGGTAAGAGTGTGCATGGACCTCAAAAAAGTCATTGCCGCTACCATACAGGATCATTATCCCTTACTCTTTATGGAGCACGTGCTCGAATGAGTCGCAGGAAAGGAAGCTTACAGCTTCCTTGATAGATTCTCCGGCTACAACCAGGTGTCAATCGACTCCAAGAATCAACACAAAACAGCCTTTGCCATAGAATGGGGAACTTATGCATACTGTGTCATACCTTTTGGGCTGACCAATGCCTCCGCCGGTACCTTTAAGCAACTAATGTGCATGACCTATAAGGAATATCTTTGAAAATTCCTTGAGGTCTTTATGGATGACCTTTGTGTCAACTCCTAAGGCACACTTTGACTGCTTATGTAAGGTGTTAGAAAGATGCAGGATGTGTCACATTTCATTGAACCCACTAAAATGCCACTTTTGGGTTAGCATGGAGTAATCCTAGGGCACATTGTCTCCCGATAGGGAGTCTCTACGGACAATAGCAAGGTGTGACTCATCCTTGAGCTACTTCCACCCACCAATTTGAAGGGAGTCCAGCGTTTCATGGGACATGTTGGCTATTATCGGCGATTCCATTTTATGTATGTTGATATAGCTTGACCTCTTTACGGACTCTTGATATTTTTCGAGTGGATGGAGGAATGCCAACAGGCTTATATGACCCTCAAGAAAGCCTTAGCTAGTGCTCCTATTCTACAGTGTCCCTCAACTGGGACATTATCTTTCATGTCCACATTGATGCCTCCACCTTTGCTATTAGATGTGTGCTGGCCCAACCTGGTGAACATAAGATGGATTTTCCCATTAGCTTTACCAGCCAGCTAGCCAACTCAACGAGGCCAAGAGAAACTATAGCATGATTGAAAGGGAAGGGTTGGCCATGGTTTACACCGTTAAGAAGTTTTGCCCCATTATCTTCATCTTCTTTGTGGACCATCAAGCTCTTCTATACCTGGTAAACAAGCCATGTACAACAAGAAGAATCACTAGGTGGATGCTGATCTTGCTTGAGTTTGACTTCACCATTGCAGTGAGAAAGGGCTCGCACCATGTCTTGGTAGACCACATGTAAGCCGCCAGTGGGAGTTGATGATGATTTACCAAATGCCGCCCTATTCCAATTATGTTTAATTCTTGAGTGGGGCGAGGAGGCAGCACACTTTTCGGCTAATGGCTTACCAGTGGACCCCCTCCTAAATAAGGACCCATGTGCCCGATGCCTAATTAAATAGGCGGGCCCCTACCAACTCATTCTAGGCCAACTCTACAAGCAAGGGAAAGACAAGATTCTCAGACGTTGTGTCCGTGAAGATGAATATCTCTTCCTTCTAGAACAGGCCCACTTTGCCTGTGTTGGGGGACACTTTGCAGCAGATATCAATGCACACAAGGTTCTCACAGTCGAGTTATGGGGGCCCACCTTAATGGCTGATGCAGCATAATATGTCAAGCAATGCAATGCATGCCAATGTGCAAAAATCCTCCGCTTTAAGGATACCATGCCCCTAAATCTTGTCGTATCCTTGCAACCATTCAAAAAGTGGGGCATTGATTTCATTGGGCCCATTAGTCCCGTAGCCAAATACACTTAAGCCCAATATATGATCGCTACCACAGACTATTGCACCAAATGGGTCAAAGCTTGGGCTACCCATAAATCTAATACACGCTCCACCGCAAAATTCCTATATTAGTCAGTCATCACATGCTTTGGTTGCCCTCTTGAGCTTGTGAGCGACAATGGAACGCACTTCATTAATGAGGTAATCCAATTCCTCTTACAAGAATTCCTTATTACTCATAAAAAGTCCTCCCCATATTACCCCCAAGCTAATGGCCAAGCTGAAAGCACTAACAAAGTTTTGTGTGTCATTCTCACCAAATTATTGAGGCCAGCTCCAAACGATTGGAAACAAAAGTTGCAGGCAGCACTTTGGGCCTATAGAACTTCCTAACAAGGCAATTCCACACCCTCAAGTTTGACCTATGGTACTGAAGTGGTTATGCCAAGAGTTCTTGGTCCCCAGCTTATGCATTGCAATGCAAGAGAAACTCACGGGGAATGTCTTAGGCTGTCGCCTATTCGAGCTTAAAAAGCTTGACAAAACACACCTACTAGCTGTATATAGCATGATTGTAGAAAAGCTAAGCTAAAAGATAAGCAAATCAACAAGGGCGACATGGTCCTCCTATTCAGCACAAAAACACACAAAAACAAACTCAAGCTTAGAGGCTTAGGACCCTTCCTAGTCACTGAGATAACCTCGCAAGGCAATGTGTGCATAGAGACACTTGACGATGTCAAAATGGTGGGATATTTCAATGGTCACAAGTTAAAATGCTACTATGGCCCACTAACTAAAACTACCCTAAGGGCCATTCACAACAAAAAACAAAGAAAAAAGGACCACAAAGACATGAAACAAATTCCCCAACAAGAGGCTAAAGCACGGCCAAACTCAGGCAGAAGAATATAGTTGTCAATATGACCCAAGTGGTAGACCTCAAAGAGGAAGAATGGGAAGTTAAACCTACTCAATTATGTTTAGGAATTACCACCCTGATGAGCTTTGCCCAAAAATTAGCTCTCGTATATATAGGGGCTAATTACAATTTAATGTCTCACGAGACATGGCATTCCCTCGGGGAACCAATGAAAGATACTCCTACCCACCATGGTCACAACAGTGGCATCTCAAGAAGTTCACTGCTTAGGCATAGTCACACTTTTGTTCCACATCAAAAATAATCCCTTGGAAGGGAAGTTTTATGTAATGCCTGCATGAACAATGCACAAAGAGATATTCCTCTGGACACAACCGGTGCAACATTGACTGGGATGCAAGGATGACTACCCTACATCTGGCCTCAGGCCAAGTTACAGTCCTAATGATGGACGAAGAACCCATACCCATTGCTCCCTCATGCCTAGAAGTCACCCCTCTACTCACCATCATCATTCCACCCTCCAACCTACACAAAAAGAGGCCACTTATCACTTCGAACACACCACTGCCTCTCACATCCTCTCCACTACCTCACTGCCTCACTGCCTCTCCACTACCTCACTGCCTCTCACATCCTCTCCACTACCTCATTCATCAGCAACCCAATCTCACATCTCAAAAACCCCCTCAGCTTGCAAGCCCCCCACAAAAAACTAACCACACTAACACTACTAACCACACTAACAAACGTACACAGGGAACACCTTCTCGACTATAGGTACCTAAAGGCTCCTAAATGCACAACGATATTATGAGGACACTTCTACTTTGTGGATCCCTCGATGATCCAATTCTCATTCTCATACACCGACACCCTGAGCTCCTTTTCCCCCTCACAGGAAACCAATTCGATAACCACAAGCCCACACGGTATAGGACAAATGCCGGCCCAAATGCTCTCCCATGCCCAACTATCCTCAATCACACCCTCAGCCTTGCCCAATAGCAACCTCCCGGTGGATCCCAAAACCTCTACTATACAGGCTTAGCATTTCTATGAGGGCAATCGCCACACTTGGGTCCCCAAATCACCACGGCACCAACTCGCAACTCTTGTCACTCCATAGTCACCCACCCTTGAATGGAGACCCAAAGTGTAAGATTTCTCCCTAGCCTCTCAAAATGTCCAGCATCTTCCCCTGTAGTCAAATCCCTCTTAAAAAATATAAAAGATCTTGTTTCTACCTTTGGCCTAGAGAGAGAAAATCTTCTAGAGAGTGGTAATTCAGTTTTTAAATATTTTTGGATGGAAAAACATCTCTTCTTATTAAAATAAGTTCCCCCGAAACAGAAGCTCAAAAAGATTTTCAGAAGGTGCATTAGAAATCAAGTATAATCTGGTCCCAGAGGCCTTATCCTCCAAAGGGTCAATATTTTTTCATTCCTATGGGCCAATAAGATTAATCCATGTGTGGGGAGGAGATAAATCCAATTTGTAAAAGAAAATACCCAAAAATGAGTAAATGCTCACATAAGATGAAGAGTTGACTATGTACAAGGGTTATTAGTAAAAAACTATGAGTATTACTAAAAAAATGAGATATTTTGGGTATAATGATTCCATTTTGACACGTGTAAGGAAGGGGAGTCCCTTCAAGGAGGCGCCTACTTCACATTCTTGAATGAGTTTTAAACTAAAAAATAATAAGATATTTTTATCTCTCCTCTTTCTTAGATCAAATCGAATAAAAAAGGAACCAAACTGAATAAAAAAGGAACCAAACTAGGTCCAAATTTAGAAATCAGTTGGTCTTGGTTAGAGCCTCCCTCTCCTATAAATAGAACATGAGCCTTTTGTAAAAAAATAAGAGAATTATACTATGCCAGAATTATGTTTAAATAATTATAATTTTTACTATTCTCTAAAATTCTCTCCAAATTGAAGAAATTGGAGCTTCCCTCCTTCTTCAATCTCCATTGGTGGCTCCATCAGCATACCAAACTAATTGATTGGTTGGGGGCCTCTACTGTGATCAAAGAATCAAGCAATTTGTAAGGTAAAGTGTGAATTTTGACCTTTTTCCATAATTTCTCAATGTTTCTCTCTTCTCAACCCCTCTAAAGCTTGAGAAGCTTAATTGGAATGGCTTTTTAATGCTATTGAAGTTAATTGATGAATGGAAGTAAGGAAATACATAAATTCCCATATATGCTTAATTTTTATGGTTTTTGTGATTTTTGTCTTCTCTAAAATGAATATGATGTTATGCCTCATTAAAAAAAGGCATTCCCCTCTCTTCTTTAGTAAATCCAACCATTCTTTATCCTAGATGAATGATTAATGGATAAAATCAAGTTTTTCATAATGTTTGTCTTAAATAAGTAGAAAATGTTTACATTAGAATGATTTAAATACTCTTGGTGAAATTCTAATTAATTTTAGAGAGTTAAAAATTAAAAAATGGTCAGCCATACAAAGGAGGTTATGGCGAAATTTTTCTAAAATTGTGTAAAATAAGTTTTACTTTTTTATTCAAAAAGAGTAATTCCCATCGTATATGTATTCTTAAAGTGTTAATTTTCATCCTAGGTATAGAAAAATGCATACAAAAAATATTTTATTAAAAAAGTGTTACTTTCTTTAGAATTAAATTCTATGCCTAGAAGGAAGCATATTGAAATTGTTAATTTGATTATAAAAGTGTTATATTCATCATAAATGATTTTATGCATAAAAGAAATTCTTTTATATTAAAAGAGTGATTTTCATCATAAATGATTGTATGCATAAACATATGCATAAAAGATAATTTTTATATTAAAAGTGTGATTTTCATGATAAATGATTTTTATGCATAAAAGAAATTCTTTTATATTAAAAGAGTGATTTTCATCATAAATGATTGTATGCATAAACATATGCATAAAAGATAATTTTTATATTAAAAGTGTGATTTTTATCATAAATGATTTTATGCATAAATTAGATGCATAAGAGAAATTCTTTTATTCTAAAAGTGTAATTCCTACTAAATTGGATTTATGCATGGAAAGATGCATAAAGAATTTATTTAATCCAAAAGTGTTATCCTGATCAATTTTGATTTTATGCATAAATAGATGCATAAAGAATTTTATTTTTATTTTAAAAGAGTTATTTCATCAATTTTGATTTTATGCAAATATAGATGCATAAAGAATTTTATTTTAAAAGAGTTATTTTCATCAATTTTGATTTTATGCATAAATAGATGCATAAGAATTTTATTTTTATTCCAAAACAGTTATTCTTATCAATTTTGATTTTATGCATAAATAGATGCATAAAGAATTTTATTTTTATTTTAAAAGAGCTTTTTAATTAATTTTGATTTTATGCATAAATAGATGCATAAAGAATTTTATTTTTATTCCAAAAAGGTTATTCTTATCAATTTTGATTTTATGCATAGAAAGATGCATAAAGAATTTTTTTTAATCCAAAAGAGTTATTTTCATCAATTTTGATTTTATGCATAAATAGATGCATAAAGAATTTTATTTTTATTCCAAAAGAGTTATTTTCATCAATTTTGATTTTATGCATAGAAAGATGCATAAAGAATTTTATTTTTATCAATTTTGATTTTATGAATAGAAAGATGCATAAAGAATTTTATTTTTAATTCAAAAGTGTTATTTTCATCAGTTTTGATTTTATGCATAGAAAGATGCATAAAGAATTTTATTTTTAATTCAAAAGAGTTATTCTTATCAATATTGATTTTATGCATAGAAAGATGCATAAAAGATTTATTTTTATTTCAAAAGTATTATTTTCATTGAAATTAAATTTATGCATAGTTAGATGCATAAAAGATTGATTTTTATTTTGAAAGTGTTATTCTCATTAAAATGGAATTTATGCATAGTAAAATGCCTATAAGGTTTATTTTTAATTCGAAAGTGTTATTTTCCTTAAAATTGAACTTTTGCCTAGATAGATGCATAAAAGAATTTTTATAAAAGTGTTATTCCTACTAAAGGTTTCTTTATGCCTAATTAGATGCGTAAAGAATCTTTATATCAAAAAATTAGAATTCTCTTACATTCTATAAATGGATGTGGATGTGGATGTGGATGTGTGAATGTGAATGTGGATGTGAAAATGGATGTATGAATGTAGATGTGAATGTGGATGTATGGATGTGGATGTGGACGTAGATGTATGGATGTGGATGTGGATGTATGAATGTGAATGTGGATGTGAAAATGGATGTAGATGTGAATGTGGATGTATGGATGTAGATATGGATGTGGATGTATGGATGTAGATATGGATGTGGATGTATGGATGTGGATGTGGATGTATGAATGTGAATGTGGATGTGAAAATGGATGGATGGATGTAGATGTGAATGTGGATGTATGGATGTAGATATGGATGTGGATGTATGGATGTGGATGTGGATGTATGAATGTGAATGTGGATGTGAAAATGGATGTATGGATGTAGATGTGAATGTGGATGTATGGATGTGGATGTGGATGTGGATGTGGATGTATGGATGTATGAATGTGGATGTGGATGTGAAAATGGATGTATGGATGTAGATATGGATGTGGATGTATGGATGTGGATGTGGATGTGGATGTATGAATGTGGATGTATGGATGTATGAATGTGGATGTGGATGTACGAATGTGGATGTGAAAATGGATGTATGGATGTAGATATGGATGTGGATGTATGGATGTGGATGTGGATGTGGATGTATGAATGTGGATGTGGATGTATGGACGTATGGATGTGGATGTGGATGTATGAATGTGGATGTGAAAATGGATGTATGGATGTAGATATGGATGTGGATGTATGGATGTGGATGTATGAATGTGGATGTGGATGTGGATGTGAAAATGGATTTATGGATGTAGATGTGAATGTGGATGTACGAATGTGGATGTGTATGTGGAATAATGAATGCAAATATGTATGTGAATGGATATGAAGTCGATATGAGCGAATGGATGAGATGAGATGTCATGTGAATCAGAATGTGAATGAATGATATAAGATGTGAACGAATGAGATGTAATGGGAAATGGATGTGAACGAATGATATAAGATGTGAACGAATGAGATATAATGGGAAATGGATGTGATGAGACGTAATGTAAATTAAGAAAGATAGGAATGGATGTTATGTGGAGTGAATGAATCTGATGTGATGGGATGGAAAATGATGTATCTGGTCAAGAACAGATACACATATGATTTGGATTTGGGTTAAGTAATATGGATTAATGTGGAACAATCTGGAAAGATGTGAGTTCATTATAGAAACTGTATTTGTGAACTGTTTGTAAATGACTGTTTTATGTCAAGAATGCTGGGGAAGCATTTTGACTGTCTTGAGAATGTCGTCGTGGAGACCTACCTGATAAAGTTGCAACAGTTGACGGAGAGTCAACGGAGGACGTGTCGCGTAGCAAGGTCCGCCGAGGTCTTGACCAGCCTCGGTTCGATTTAAATGGTGAGCTTCCGATACGGTGGATGAGGGACCAAGGAAGCGGCCTATGAGTGAAGCGCTAGGTGACCTGCGAAGGATCCTAGATGGTGCTGATCATAGGGTCACCGAAGATACCCACACGTACGTCGTGGAAGATATTGGAACAAGGAGTAAGAGTTGTTTTCTGAAACCGAGCATGGATATGGTTGATTGACCTTGCTGGTCCTCAACGGATGAGTCCATGGCTCTTTTATATTGATCTGTTGGTTGATCTTGCTGATCTTCCACGGAGATTCCATTTTGTTATGTGAATATATTGCCAGTTACTATGAGCTAGGAACTATCGAAAAGGCCCTTGTGTGAACAAGGGAGCGTTCTCGCCAATGATGCCATAAGTACACCGATGAAGGAATGATTGGAAATAAGGATTCAACCAGAGATTTTGAGGATTGTCATCAGTGACACAATGGTTTCATTAAAGGATTGTTTTAAAGATAGATGATGCTGAGAAAAAGGCAATTTCATATTGGGTGTGTAAGTGATGTGACTAGTTTTATGTTTGCATGAACATCCGGCTAGGGGGCTTGGGAACTCTTTTCCCTGGTACTCGGGACAAAACCTAACCAAATTCCTAATTGGATCCCATCACTACAGTGGTTGGGCGGTTGGCTAACCCATGGGGCTGGATGGGGTTAGGCTGGATTGATGGATCCGTAAATCGAGACTCAATTTCTGTTCAGTTCGATAAATGAAGTAAATCCCGGACAAAAATTGTTCTATGGAAAAAGAATCAGCTGTGCCTCTCGATGAGGAAAAAAGCGTTGGTCTCTATGATCCAAGTGCAATATGTCCCTTGATCTGACTATGGAACTTACGAGTTCGGTCAGATCAGATCAGTTAGTTAAGGCTTTTGACTACGTTAGGAAAAAGTTATCCTGGTGGAATCGCCCATGCTTTCCGGGCAAAGGAAGTTTTTTCGGGTTTGGTTTTGCAGAAACCGATGGATTAGTCTCTTGTCCGGATATCCGTGGGGGAGGCCCCGAGTGTGGGACCCTGCCCCACACAAGATGTGCTACTTCCGCTGCTAGTACCCCAGAATTCGTTGCACAGTGGGGTCAGGGATCTTACAGTTGGTATCAGAGCTATTTGGCTAATGAGGATCAACCGAGAAGCTAAATATATCAAAAACTTATGAAGAAGCAGTAAAAGGTTGTAATTGTGTGATAAAATTCATACAAATTGATATTCAAACTGAAATTCATAAATTGGTAATCGAGTCTTCAAGATAGAAGTACCGCAATTGTATGGAATCCCTGACTTGCTTGAGGCCTAGCCATGATGATATTGAACCACTACATTGCAATTTGAAGCCTTGGAAAGCGCACCAAAACTGGGTACCTTGGACTGCGTATGCCAGTTTATTTTGGATGCAATCAGTTTGATCTTCTACATCAAAAGTGAAGTTTGTTGAGTACTTTGGAGTATCTGGAACACTCATTAGAGTATGGTTGAGCTGAGGAAGGCTTGTTTACAAATTTGGACGTGTGCGGAAGGTACATTTGCATTGAGCAAATATGTCGGAGAATCTAGTACAAATTGTGGGTGAAAAATTGGATAGGAAGAACTTCCAGGCATGGAAGTACAGGATCAAAAGTTTTCTGAAGGGAAAAGGTTTTTGGAATCTTATTACAGGTGCAAAGCCAGAGCCAGAATTACCCCGACAACCTACATAGCAGAGGTTATAGCTCATAAGCAATGGTCAGAAAGAGCATACAAAGTTTTGCATTATCTGTCTATATGTATTTCGGATGCTATACTCATACATATACATGATGCTGAGAATCCCAAGGATGCATGGGATACATTGGTAAAGTTGTTTGATACAGACACTAGTGCTCGCAAGTCTCAATTGTGACAACAGATTCATAATGTGAAACGGAAAGGAAGGAGCATCCATGATTATGTACAAGAGATAAAGAAGTATGCCGATGCATTGGCAACAATCAATGCCCCCATGCCTGATGATGATTTGGTAGAGATTACATTGCGTGGTCTTGGCAAGGAGTATAAGTCTTTTGATACATCCATCTCAGTTCGGAGTACAGGTTTACCAGACTTTGATGAGTTGTTTTCACTCTTGCTTGTTGAGGAAATCAAACTCAGTGACTCCTTTCATGATGCATCTACTAGCCATGATGATAATGGCAGAAATCAGGCTTTCTATTCACAAAGAGGATTTAGAGGCAGGGGCAGATTTGCATCACGTGGCCGTGGTAATGGACGTGGATGGCAGGATAGGTCACCACAACAGAATTTTCAGCATACATATGGTGCTAGAGGTGGTCGTGGATATACACCTCAGAGAGGCAGAGGAATCCTCGTGGTAGAGGACGTTGGCAAGGCCAACAAACATCTATGCAAAATGTGGAATGCCATTACTATGGGAAATTTGGTCATATGGCACGTGATTGTTTCCACAAACAAAATGATTTGAGAGGGGGTAGAGCACAACATGGTGGACATTATGCACAACATGGCGGAAATTATGCATCAAGCAGTATAATGATGGGAGTGAAAATCACTTATTTGCCATGAAACATGTTGTGGGATCTATGATGACAAATCCTGAAAGTGATGACACTTGGTATATGGACTCTGGAGCATCAAACCATATGACTTGTCATGGTGAATGGTTTGAGCATATGAAGCCTATGGATGTGAAAGGCTATGTGGAGACAGGAGATGATACCCAACATGCCATCACACATGTTAGAAGTGTACCATTGATTATGCACAATGGTGAAACAAAATCTATGGCAGATGTCTTGTATGTGCCTTCTATTACAAAAAGTTTGGCCTCAGTTGGTCAAATGGTGGAACAGGGTTTACAGGTTCGCTTCAACGAGCATGCTTGCTTCGTTGAGGATTTCAAAAATGGATGTAGAGTCATTGTTTGCCAAAGGCAAGAAAGAAGGCAAGTTATTTAAGCTGGATGCTGGGATTCCTGAGTTGAAATCAGCCATGTTCTCTAAAAGCCGAAATGTGGTACAGGACACTGACATGTGGCATAAAAGGATTGGACATGTGAATATACAAAGGCTAAAGAACATGCAGCCAAGAGGCATTGTTAGTGGGCTACCTAGATTCAAGTATGATGGGAAATATGCATGTTTGTGATGCCTGTCAATTTGGAAAGCAAGCGAGGTTACCGTTTCCCAGAGAAGACAACATGAGTAGCAGGCCACTTGAAATAGTTCATAGCGATGTATGGGGTCCTGCACAAAACCCATCTATTAAAGGTAGCTTATATTATGTGACATTCATTGATGATTTCAGCAGAATGACTTGGATTTACTTTCTTAGAGAGAAAAGTGAAGTGTTGGGAAAGTTTATGGATTTCAAAGCTTTTGCAGAGAAGCAATATGGCTCTTGGATAAAATATTTGAGGACAGATGGAGGTGGTGAATACAGCTCACATGCTTTTGAGCATTTCTTGAGAAAGCATGGCATAAGAAGGCAATTAACTTGCAGGTATACACCCAGCAAAATGGTGTTGCTGAGAGAAAGAATAGAGTCATTTGTGAAGTGGCCAGGGGGATGCTCAACGAAAAGAGCACGCCAGACTATTATTGGGTTGAAGCATGTGTCACCGCAGTGTATATACTTAATAAGACACCCACAGCAGCCATACATGGAAGTACGCCAGAGATGCGGCTTACAGGTTTTAGGCCAGACATTGGACACCTCAAAGTGTTTGGATGCATAGCTTATGTACATGTGCCTGACGAGAGAAGGAGGAAGTTGGATCCTAAGGCAGAGAAGTGTGTGTTTGTTGGATATGCACAGGATCGCAAGGCATATAAATGCTACATTCCACAAACTAGGCAAGTGGTTATCTCACGAGATGTGGTGTTTGATGAACTTGCTAGTTGGTACAAAGCAAAGGATGAGGGTGTCATTGATTCACTTGATGCTGATGTGCATGTGAACTTGCCACCACAAGCAAGTTCTATTTCTATGTCTGGGCTAGCAGAGTCTGAGAGTAGCACTATACGTCCATGGTCAGGATGCTTGAGACATGAGAGTGTGAGCAGCATTGGGAGTAGTGCTGTGGATAAAGGGAAAAAGAAAGTTGAAGGAATTGGAATTACAGGTTATGACTCGTTAAGTTCAGAGAGTTTGGATGAGGAACTTGGCATACCAGTTTTATGCACACCTGGTGCTAGGCAGGATAGATATGTGCCTCCACATGCTAGAGTGACAGGTGTTCAGAGTGATCCGCATGCATTGTGGAGATCCCAAAGGGTTAGGTATCTAGTTGACAGGTTGACATATCGTGATTTTGCTATGCATTATGCATATATGACCTCTTTGGTGAAGCATGTGGAACCTACATGCTATATAGAAGCTATTGGGAAGCATGTATGGGAGAAGGCAATGGATGTTGAGATGGATGCATTGGTTCATAATGAAACATGGGATTCGCTTGCATTACCACAAGACAAAAATGTTATTGGTTGCAAATGGGTTTACAAAGTGAAATGCAAGTCAGATGGTTCCATTGAATGCCATAAAGCGAGATTGGTAGCTAAGGGTTATGCACAAACCCAAGGCTTGGACTATGATGAAACATTTAGTCCAGTTGCAAAGATGGGAACAGTGAGAGCAGTCATTGCTATGGCTACAAAAAATGGTTGGGAAATGCATCAAATGGATGTGAAAAATGCATTTCTAAATGGTGATCTACAAAAAAGATGCACTGTGGCTATGCGGTGGGGCTATTCCCCAATAGCGACACCACTTATGGAAGGCCCTTGTGCTATGGAAAAGATGTAGGAAACAACCACTTGTCATGGGGATTTCCCCAACCACATTTGGGAGAATAGAACAGCTCAACTAAGAAGCCAATGTTCCATGACCTAGCTCACAAATGCACAGACAGGGTGTGCCACTCACATCATGAATACTTGTGCTTGGGATCCTTGTAGGTTGCGCCACCACCACAAGAGCACTCGAGAGCTCCACTGCCACTGCCTCCGCACTCTAAATGAAACTCGACCCTCCTAACACTCAATCTCACACACATGCAATGAGCACACAAGAGCTCAAAACGAAATAGGCAAGCAAGGCATAAGAGAGCAAGAAGGTAGAGAAGAAGAGCACTCTATTGATTATGCATAAGAGAATGAATGGTGATAATACCAATTAACCCTTATCTTGGCCCAAGCCTTCACACCTTGGCTAGTCATACTTAAAATATAGGTCCATGGCCACCTAAGCTTGTGCAAACACTTAATCTAAGCATGCAACCTGCATAATTAATCCTATTGTGCACCTTTCCAGACAAGCGACGATCGCACATGTAAAATATACAATATTAGCATTTCTAATGCCAATGGCCAAATGAAGTGACGGTTGCCAATAGATGGCGTCGATGCTGGAGAGGTGTCTAATGAGGGTTAACAATAGGGTTTATAGAGAGATCAAGATGACAAGGCTATAGTTTAGAGCTTTTCAAAGCACGTTTGTTGAGATATTGAGGAGCTCCTGACATTGGAAAGCCAATACCCTGGTTCACAACTTCACAAAAAGAATCTCCTCAGGCCTCGAAGCCTTCTAACAGTTACTGGAGCTAATGAAAAGGCTAGTAGACAACCAACCTATCAATTTGCCCACCTTGGTGCTATAGCACCACAACCTAGCTCCAGTATCTCCATCTAGCTCTCCAAGAAGCATCTCTCATGTTTATCTATCAAGAATATGCCTTGGACACACCAGCCTCTCACCCTCCACTTGTTTACAGAGCTATCCCACAAAGTGCCAATGGAATGCATGCCTTTAGTAAACATGCTCATTTTTAAAGGGGACATCTGCCTTCAGCAATCCATGACATTTATATCCAAAAGGTGCATCCAATTATTGTAAACTACCAAGCTTAGTGTTTTTTACTAAACAACCCATGTGCAGAGGCCGACATAGAGCAGATAGCGTTAAATGTCAACAATTTGTTGAGCCTGCTACCTTGAGCAATGATACAATGAACCATGTAAAACAATGGATGCATGGAGAAGGCCTTACTCTCATGCAGACAACTTACAAAGCTATGCAAGCTAGTCCATTGGCTATCACTTATAATCCAATTAGCATCGTAGTTCTACACGGTCGGATTGTGGCTCAAATTGAACAACAAAGCCAATGCCTTCTTCTTTACCACTATACATGTTGTCTATCACCTTCGGCATGATGGAGGTGATGAGGCCATGGACTTCATCGATGATCTTGACAATAAGGATTACTTTAACAGGTACCACAAGTTGGGAGGACCAGAACCCAAAGACTCATGCGACATTGAGAGTGCATATAAAGACATCGAAGAAGGGAATAGGGAGCCACCTTCATGAACCATTATTGAAGAACCCCCCCATGCAATACTGAGACATCCTATGTAGTTGATAATGAACTAGGAGTAGGATGTCGAGCTCCCCTGACCTCAACAAAACAAACCCACTAGAAGATGGTGACATCCCGCCTACTCCTAATTAGGAAACCACGCCTCAATGGGCACAAGACCCCTCCCAGGAATCCTTCAACCCCCCAAACCTATTATTTTGAAGTAGAAGAAAGGCTATCAGTGGACATCCCACGGGACCTCTCACACACTTGCCACAAACCATCCAAGGTTACGATGATACCATTTATAGGTTGGCAAAGACCCTTCCCTGCAAATTCCATACATAGACTCGACCTTTCAAGGAGTGGCGCCAAAAGAGCCCATTAAAAGAAAGAAGTGGATAAATGAGGATGGACAAGGACAAAGCATTCAATAGTGCTGAGATGAAGACTCAACAAAGATGGCAGCTCCGCTAAGGAACCTAGAGTGTTGGACAAAGTACTGCACTGCGCTAGTAAACAAAAGGATCAATCCCATGTACATACCACTATGTAGGCACATGTGGTGGAAGGAGAATGAAGCAAAAAGAAAGATCAATCCATTAATACTTAACTTCCCATAGTTAAAATACCCATCTTTTGACATGATCCAAATAGAGGCTTGGATGTGTAGGCAGATCACATAGTTCATCACTTCTTATTGAGAGGTCACTAACATAACCATCCAAGCATCCATTAAGTTCTTGGACACTATCATGGTTTGCCTCCAAAACTTCAAAGAGGAGAAGGCCCGCATGTAGTGGCACAAATACAATGAATCCCATGCGTAAAGCCTCGCCTTCAACATCAACATCGGGCTCACTCTACAATAGATGTAGATTTTATGCCAACCCAATTATGCTCATGTCCTTGGTTATTCTATACATACATACATACATATATATGTGTGTGTGTGTGTATGTATGTATGTATGTACATATGTATATATACATATACATATATATACATATATATATATATATATATATATATATATATATATATATATATATATATATATATATATATATATATACAACATATATATATACTCATATATACATATACACACACATACATAATTATATATATATATATACACACACACCTACATCATACATACTTATATATACATATATACATATACATACATACATACATGTATAAGTATACATATATATATACATATGTATATACACACACATACACACACACAAATATATTATGAATATGTATATATGTGTGTGTGTGTACACACACACACACACACACACACACACACATAAGTATACATATATATATATATATATATATATATGAATACGTATACATGTATGTATGGATGAATATGTATATATGTGTGTGTATATATATATATATATATGTACATATTCATACATACATACTTATATATATATATGTATATATGTATATATGTATATGTATGTATGTATGTATATTTTTAAGAGAGAGAGAGAGAGAGAGAGAGAGAGAGAGAGAGAGAGAGAGGTTTCTCCAAGTGAGTGTATGTGCAGTAGAAATAGAAAAAGAGTGAGAGGCATGTGTGTATATATATATATTTAATAGAGAGATTTTAAAGAGAGAGCGAGAGAGCTTTCTCCATGTAGATGTGTGCGTAGTAGAAATATAAAAAGAGTGAGGGACATGTATGTATGTACACACACACACACATACATACATACATACATACATACATACATATATATATATATATATATATAGTGTAAGTGTATATATATATGAATATGTATACATGTATGTATGTATAAATATGTATATATGTACATATTTATACATACATACTTATATATATGTGTGTGTGTGTGTATTTCTAAGAGAGAGAGAGAGAGAGAGAGAGAGAGAGAGAGAGAGAGAGAGAGAGAGGTTTCTCCAAGTGGATGTATGTTCAGTAGAAATAGAAAAAGAGTAAGAAGCATGTATATATATATATATACATATATATATTTAATAGAGAGATTTCTAAGAGAGAGAGAGAGAGAGAGAGAGAGAGAGAGAGAGAGAGAGAGAGAGATTAAGCATCTACTAAAGACCCAATGGGCCTATGAGACCAAAGTGGTATAATAATGTCCATGGCATATCTCATCATGGAATGTAAAATAAAACAGAATGAAAACATAAATATAGCTATCTCACTGGGGGTGATACAAAACTGTCCATGGAAACTCGTCACTCATGGAATACTAAGAACATAAAAACATGGGAGCAACATCAGCTCCAAGTAGATGGTATACCACTCTCCAAAATGTCAAGCATGGGGTTGATGAGTATGGCCGAGAGGTCTCCCTCAGCTATGTCATGTGGAAAGGTAGCTCGATGGTAGTGGAGCATGTTGTTAAAACCCTAAGATCTCTCTGGATAATTGTTATGCATAAACATGAAAAAATTAGGCATAAACTCATCCACCCGACCACCCCCGAGCCCAAGGGATGCACACATGAATAATGATGAAATACATCAAACCTTTACCTTGATGTCCCATACCATCAAGAGGTATAACTCCAATCCAATAGCATGTAGCTATAGTGTGAAATGGTAGATGAGTAGATATGATCCTCTACACAAGAGACCATAGCCTAAGCCTCCAAGCCTCCAACCTCCCTTGAGTGTGCCCCATGCCCCTATTATATAGGAGAGCCCTCAAGTGACTCTTGACTCTCCATTTCCCATGTGTGACCCTTGGATACGTGACCCTAACCTTAACCCTTAAGGTTAGTCCTAACCCATGCTCCACTAGAGCTTGCTCCCATGCTCCCATGCTCACAAGCCTAATGTGGGTTAGCCTCCTAGTATATGCACACATAATGTGTATATAACATACTTCCCCTCTCTCAAAATATTGCACTCTTGCAATGAAAAGAAGGAGAACTGTGCTGAACAATCTCAACTGACTCCCAAGTCGAAACCTCTATTTTCCTATCTTTCCACCTAATTTTAACCTCAGGGATTAGTCAAGTACAAAGTTTCCTTTCCCTAAATTCAAGTACCTTATCAGGTTCATGTGGAACATAGGATAATTCTTTGACTTCAACGAGTTCTTGAGGAGTAAGTGTGTTAACCTCACCTCCCAGTTTCCCTTTCAATCTATTGATATGAAAGACTGGATGAACTCTAACAATTGGAGATAGTTTTAGTTCATATGCAACCGTGCCAATCCGATGTATAAATAGAAATAGACCACAATATCTAGGAGATAAATTCGAGCATTTTTCTATTGACAAAATCTGAGAATCTTTAGGAACATTAAAATAAACCAACGCTCTTGGTTCAAAAGACCAAGTTGAGCGTCCTCTATCAGCATAGAATCGTGTCCTATCCTGAGCACTCCTGATAGAATCCCGAGCTTCGGTCAGTATTTCTTGCATATCACGCAAGAAATCCCTCGATGTCCTTAATACCAACATCAATAGGTGTCCTAGGTTGATACCCATATATAAGCATGAACGGACTAAAACCAATAGCCGTATTTTTAAAACTATAGGCAAATTTCATCATTGGAAGATATTTTTTCCAATTTGATGCTTTTCCAGAGACATATGTACGAAGCATATCCTCTACAATTTGATTCATACGCTCTATTTGCCCATCAGATTGTGGATGATCAGAGCAATTCATACTCAAAGTAGTTTTCTCGTTGTAAACCATTCGGAATAAAGTAGGAAAGCATGGCATTCTAACAGCAGGAACTAGGGATTCATCGGCGCCCCGACGTACCCACATCTGCACATGGAATAATGACGTCCCAAGTTACCCATATCAACATAGAGAGTCATCAACCTCTCGATGAGTCACATATGTCCATCTGTAAACCAACAGGTTGATTGTATAAATCACCTAAAGTATGGAACTAGAGAAAGAATTTTCAACAAAGGAAAAATCCAAATTTTCTTAATCCAAACACAACAAGATAAACTCGTTGAAAAAGAAAGAGATTTCAACAAGTAAAAATGTCGACGATATTACACTCATCAATACATGCAGGCTATAGATAAAAGAAGTTTATCTAGAGAATGCTCACACTATAACTTCTAGTGAATTTACAAAATGAGATTGTCTTTGAATGTTGAGGTCAACATGCTAAGTGATGTAAGCAAAGCAACAATCTTGAGCCCAAATTATCCCATAAGATAATATATGTGAGGGATCACTTGATACCACCCATACATACCTTACTAATTTGAAATTCCATAGTATGTTATCTAGGAGATATGAATAAAATCTTGTATAAAAGGAATAAGATGGCCTTATCCCAGACCTTCACAAACTAAAATCTGTCTCTATATTCCTGAGACCACATCAAGGAATAACTCTTTACGAGTACATCATTAGAAAAGAATTTTAAATTATTGGTGCCTTTCTAATGATAACTACCTAATAAAGTTGGGGTAGAAAAATAATTCACCTAGATACATAAGCAACTAGGTATCCAAATTGGAATATGTACAAGAGTACAAGCAATATACTCCAAAATTATGTGCAAAAAACGAAGGCAAATGCTACCCTCAAAGCACATGAAATTAACCAAAAGATCAAAAGATCCTTATAAAACCATGGATAAAAGCATAGAAGCTCCTCGAATCCATGAAAACCATAGTTGATCATAAAAATCAATGCATGCCATCTAATGGTCATTAATCATGCCAAAAGAAGCATTAAAATTGGTGGCCAACTCATCAATCCCGAAGTATATGAACGTGGTGTCGTTCAAGCAAAACTCGAAAGTAAGCAAGTGAAACACATGTGTGTAACACTCAATAAAAAACCCCTAGACACAAGTGATCTAGGCAAAACCTGATGAGTCCATATAAAACTTGGAAAACATCCAATAAAATCCACCAAAACATACCGATCAATTGACCCATGATAGAATTTGTGTTAGGCTTAAGAAATTAAGCACAAACCACACTTAAACAAGTGCAAAATAAATTATCATGGACAAGTGTCAAAGGTGAAACACACTTTGAACGCAGATTATAGCCATCAAAAGAAATTAAGGAACATGTCCAAAAGAATGGCTAAACAATGGTAAAAAATCATGAAAACATCGTTTAGAATTAATCCAAACAAAAATAACTACTAATACGAGGTACAATCATATTAATAATATGCGAATAACTCGCATCAATCTAATGTCAGCACGAGAAAACATACTTCAACATTAAATAACCCTCGAAAATATTAAATTCTCGAGAAAAAGAACTATCATGATTTTTTTCCTAATTTTTCCTAATTTTATAGGGCCTCAAAATATGATAATTTTGAATTCCACTAAATCTATCTTATTGCATTCCAAACCTATATTTTTCCAAAAAAAAAAAGCAAATAGATTTGCCAAAATACCATTGATATTTAAAAATTACTAATTTCTAGGATTTCTAAAAATAATTTTTAGAATATTCCTAATTTCTCCTGAGAATCCCATCATTCACGAAATTTCCAATTCCGGCTGACAATTCTCAAATCCAATGAAAATTTATAATTTTAATAGATTTTTTAAATTTTTGGGTCAAAAATATATTTTTAAGGAAATTTGAATGGTCACGGGCGCCCGAATAGACACACCACATGCCAAACACCAATCCCACATTTTTCCAAAATTTAAAATAACCTTTGTCTAACTTTCCACTAATTTTCAGGAAATTTTTAAAAATTTAATTTACCTTGAACGGATTTAGAATACGAACGGTCAAAAAATTTCGGAATCCCAACGATCTTCCCGGAATATGGAAAGCTAACAGTTTTGGGAAAATGAAAAGACAAAAAAAAAATCGGAATGTGAAAGGTCAAAAAAATCGGAATGTGCAAGGTCAAAAGTTTCCGGAATCCGAAAGGTTAAAAGATTTTTCGAAATTCAGAAAGCCAAAAGGTTTCCCGGGAATGCGGAAAGCCAAGAGATTCAAGAAAAAAATTTCCAGAAAATTCTAGAGTTTTTTTTTCCTTAATTCTCATATTTTCTCAAATTTTTTAGGCTTTTCGAAGCTTTCTTTTGAAAAGATTTTGAAAAAGAAACCTTTTTAGAAAAAAACACTTTTTTTAAAGTAAAAAAAAGTTTAAATAAGCTTTAATATAAAGCTTATAAAAAAAATCTTTGTAAGGGGGGGCGTTTTTTCGCCCGGCGCAGCTGCTGTGTAGCCCCCCCTCCCGCGTGCGCGCATCAGTGTGGGAGAGAGAGAGGAGGGTCTCCCTCCCCACACTCCTCTCTCCTTCTACTCCAATCTAACCTTCCCCTCCTTTTCTATAATCAGAGCGAAGGATTAACAATTTAATTAATCTTTTTTTATTAATCATAATTTAAAGTTAATTATGACTAAAAATTAATCAAATTATGCCAACTAAAAGGTGTTCACACGGGGGGGAGAAAAAATAGAAGAAAAATTCATAATTGAGAGACGAAGAGGGTCCCACGCACACGAGAGAGCATTTCATGCATCAACATGCTGCCTCCTACTGCATTTCAGCAAAAAATTGATAGAAATTTGTTCGCATAGCCGCGGAAAAACCCGCAAAAATGTATTAAAAATACATTTTAACCATAAAAATGCTCAAAAAATTTCTAAAAAATTAGAAAAAAATTCCTAAATTTTTTAGAAATTTAGGAAATCCATTCTGCCAAAAATATCCACAATAAAATATGTGGTATTTTCATAAAATTTTTTATTAATGCTTATTTTAAACCATAAAAAATAGGAAAAAATAGCATTAAACTCACGAAATTCTCTCGCAACATCGATTCGTCCATTGAATAGTAGTAACATGCATTCCAATTGCGATATCAATGATCCATGTGCAAATCATAAACATAAATCAATAAAATAATATTTTTATTAGTAAATATTAAAATTTACTTTTAAAAAATGCCAAAAATTACAATCAGAAAGAAAAATAACAACAATTAACTAGAGATTGCTCTGATACCACTGTTAAAACCCTAAGATCTCTCTAGATAATTGTTATGCATAAACATGTATAAATCAGGCATAAAGTCATCCACCCGACCACCCCCGAGCCCAAGGGATGCACACATGAAATATAATAAAATACATCATACCTTTCCTTGATGTCCCATATCATCAAGGGGTAACTCCAATCCAATAGCAAGTAGCTATAGTGTGAAATGGTAGGTGAGTAGATATAATCCTCTACACAAGAGACCATAGCTTAAGCCTCCAAGTCTCCAAGCCTCTAAGCCTCCCTTGATGAGTGTGCCCCATGCCCCTATTATATATAGGAGGGCCCTCAAGTGACTCTTGACTCTCCATTTCCCATGTGTGACCCTTGGATGCCCGACCCTAACCTTAACCCTTAAGGTTAGTCCTAACCCATGCTCACAAGCCTAATGTGGGTTAGCCTCCTGGTATATGCACACTTAATGTGCATATAACACATGTCCTGGATCTGGAGTTGATGAGGTGATGGTGGCCGACGGGGGGGTCGAGGGCGTCAGGCACGCTGGAGTGCAAAGCTTGGTCTAAGGTAACTCCTCTCGGGCGAGGTGGATCCAGAGCAGCTTGTGGAGGGTCCACAAGATCCACTATGTCGGTGTCCTCCACCTCCTAGGTCCAGAAGAAACTGGCGATGGTTGATTGTTGAGCGAGGGGGCAGGTTGGCTGGGGCCTGTATCTTAAGAAGGTGTCACTGTATCCGCGGAGCTTAAGCAGGAAGGGCCCAGGCAACGCTGGTCCTGGAAGTCAATGATCCTGGAGAGTGGACCGAATCCCTCACGAAATAGACAGTGAAACCTCCCGCATATCTCATAGTATACTGGGCAGCGGCATATGTAATGCTCCTCATGAAATAGACAGTGAAACCTCCCGCATATCTCATAGTATACTGGGCAACGGCATATGTAATGCTCCTCCCGCATAGTATACTGGGCATATGTAATGCTCCTCCGTCTCAACCTTTGTGTGGCATAGTCAACAGATCCTCTTCTCTCTGGGTGTTAGTACGAGCTTCCCGGCTCTGAATATGCACTCAGCTCTACCTGTCTCCACTCTGAGGCGGTGGGAAGAAACCCGTATCTGGCCAATCGCAATCCGCATGGCATGGGACATGTGAACACTCAAGTAGCCCGACTGCTGGATGAATCCATCCTCAATGAGTGGCGTGAGGAAGTGGTCTCTGTAAAAGTGCATCTTCGTGGGGATCTTCGGGGGTGTGATCCATGTGTAATGTGTGTAGAGGCTAAGAAGATCTGACCGGATAAGCCGGTTGGTATCCTCATGAGACAGCTGGAAAAAAGGGGAGTCCAAACTGTACTAAAGGGGGGGTAGGCGGTCCATGCAGAGCCCATATACTGAGAACCAAGTGGAAACTAGTGCATACCATACTCCAGAGTGCCCCTCAAGTGCTAGTTGTCTGGAGGACTCTAGGGCAAGCCTCGGGTACCTATGGGGATCCATGTGACTGATGCGATGAAGGTCTGTGACTGTCTGGAAGAGTCCCTCCACTACCATCGGGGCTGCAGCAAACTCTGCTTGGATAATCTGGTGTGGGATTAGTGGTTTGTTGTGGATCATATGAGAGAACATCATGACCTGGGGCCTCTTAACTCGTTGCTGCCAATCCTCATCGGATAAATCTGGCCCCCAGAAAGCTACTCCATACATCAAGGCTGGTGTGACGAGGGTGTCAAAAAGCCAACCCTTTGTCTTGGGCTGCATATCCCCACGTTACTCTGGCATGTGCTGTGAAGCATATGGTAAAGCGTGGGCCACTGAAAGTGACACCAAAGTAGACATAGGATGAGACAATCTCCACAGGATCCCCTCTATATGTGAAGCTCAATATGGATGTGATGGGGCGAGAGGTATTGAAGACCATTACCTTGGTTTTACCAAGGTTAATAGAGAGGTCCCGCTGAGTGCAAAAGTCATGTAAGGCATCCAACTGTCTCTGAAGCCCTTCGGCTGAGTCTAAGAGGAGGACGATGTCATATGCATAAAGTAGTATGGAGATCAATATGCCGGCTAGTGTGGGACCAGCCCCGCCTAATCCATCAATGAAGCTCGAGATCTCATCAATGTAGAGGCCGAAAAGAGTGGGTGATAGAGGGCAGCCATGTTTCACCCCAATGGTGCTGGAAATCTCCTGTGATGTACCTCTTAGGGATCTCACTCGTTCGCTTGTGATAGACTCATAGAGGGCCGATGATGCTCCAAACCATGTCAGATGGGACTCCGATCCCCTGTAGACGGTGTATGAGGCGGGCTCGGGGTGCAGTCAAAAGCTTTGCAAAAATCCACAAAGCAGCAGCAGTAAATCCTCCGGTGTCGCGCTCTACTCTCCTCGATGATGGCACGGAGGGTGAAGATGTGGGCAAGGGTAGAGTAGCTCCTCTGAAAGCCAGCTTGTCTTGAGGCTCTGCATCCCTGGCTCTTTGCAAACGAACTGAGCTCCGCCTGGTCCTTGATCGTAGCCTTTAGGGCTTCCATTTCTGCTCGGAGTTCTCCTATCATTGGGGTAGCTTCTAGCATTCCTGTTTGTTGTAGCTGGGTCTCTTTCAACATCTGAATCACCTCTTCTTGGTGATTCACTTAGGCTATCAGATCTTCAATCCTGTTGTTCTTTCCCTCTTGTATCTCCTTGCGGAGGCCTTTCAACTGTTTTCCATGTTGGTTCAGAACCCTATCCACCAACATCTTCTTTTGTTCACCCAGTAATTTCTTGGTGTTGTCCTCCACTGTCTTGATGTATGCCTCTAGCTCCTGTAGGTTCATTGTGCTATTTCCCCCTAGTTGCTGCCTTGGGGGCCTGAGCAAGGCCAGGTGGGAAAAGGGTAGGCAGAAACGCAGTGTACGAACAAGTGCAGCCTGAGATGAGCACAAAGCAACGGAGGCGGAGGGGAAGGGTGCCTATGTATAACACGGAAGCAGGGGGCACAAGGGCAGACATGCAGTGTACGAACAGGCGCACATAGTAAGGGAGGTGGAGGGGAAGCACGCCTGTGTACAGCACGGAAGCAAAGGGCTCATGTGTGCTGGAAACTGGGAGGCGAAAGCAGGGCAAGAAAGGCGCAGCGTGGCAAAAAGCAGCAACTAGGGCCACCAGCGCGTAGCGTGAACAGAGGAGGGGGGGCCTGTGTAGCTTCACGCCATCATGAGAGAGAGAGAGAGAGAGAGAGAGAGAGAGAGAGAGAGAGAGAGAGAGAGAGAGAGAGAGAGAGAGAGGTTTCTCCATGTGGATGTATGTGCAATAGAAATAGAAAAAGAGTGAGGAGGGGGGGCCTGTGTAGCTTCACGCCATCATGAGAGAGAGAGAGAGAGAGAGAGAGAGAGAGAGAGAGAGAGAGAGAGAGAGAGAGAGAGAGAGAGAGAGAGAGAGAGGTTTCTCCATGTGGATGTATGTGCAATAGAAATAGAAAAAGAGTGAGGGGCATGACATGGTCATATTGGAAGCATCGCCCCATTTTAAAAGAGGAGAGAGGTTTAATGGACTAGAAAAGTATATCGTAAAATCATGAGTATATATTTGATTCCATGTTCCATAAAATCTAAAAAATGCATTGTAAGATGATGTTGCGCAACGGAGTTTAAACACTCGCAAAAAAATAATAATCAAATCTCATGTCTTTAAATGCTTTAAGATGTTGACTTAAGGCATGAGAAAATATTTACAATACTCTAATTCTCAATGGTGTTATGATGTACATGTTCCATCAAGAACTTTAAAGTTCTATAGGCAATAAATAATGCACAATGCTCATGGATAAGTACTTTAAAGTAGGGGTCACTTCTTTTTATACTAGTCAAAGTTTATATAAAGGAGAGGGCACTTAAGGTGTTTACACAATTGAGTGAAAATTTCTTGCCTTAGGTTTTAAGTTTGTTATATAATCGGTCAAAAATTCCACATTGCCTATACACTCTAATACTACCTTTTAAAAAAAGGGCGTTTAAGAAACTTGTTTTCATTGCTAAAAAATGCCTAGGGACGGCACAAGCTGTCGTGAATACTATTTTTATTGACCCATTGTAATAAACTCATAATTTCCTTTATCAATGTTCCAGGTGGTGGATGCCGCTTTTTGCATGGGAGATGTGTAACAAGTTGGTTGGAAGAACCTACTACTTGTAGAGTTCTTAAGCTACTCAATGTTGGGCACTCAACCATCTACCGATGTGTAGAAATCTTTATTGTTTTTGTCCATGAGATTTGAAAATATTTAATGAGATGTGGAAATATTGCTACAAGGAGTACTAACTATACATGTTTTCTTGTTAGTAATAATTTAGTTAACTATTTGAGAGGACAAGTAATCTCAATCATGTGAGTTGGAGTTCTTGTCTCCTTGCATATGCCTTTTTAAAGTCTTCGTCCTCATGCGTATTGGTCTTGCTTGACTATGAATGTGCAAGGTCTTTTATATGCCATTAAACTTATATACATACATATGTGTATGCACACATGCATATGTATGTATATGCGTGTGTGTTGTGTGTGGGGAGAGAGAGAGAGAGAGAGAGAGAGAGAGAGAGAGAGAGATGCAACAAAAGAAGTTTGAGAAGTGTGGCATATGAATGCAACATTGATTATTTCTAAAATAGCTAACATAGTTTGGATGACCCACCATACCCATACATTTGTTATTTTAGTATGACAAAGTATAAAGTAATCTATAAATGCAAGTTTTTAAAAATACTAATTTATACAATGTCCATTGACAAAACTTCACATTCAACTCGTTACTAGTTTTTGCCACCGTAAAGCAAGTAGAGTGACATAACATGTTGGGATTATAACTACATTACACAAAATCTAACCCTCTAAACTAAGATAAGGTTAGATTCCAGCGAGGTTTCTGGGAACTACCTCAGAAGAAATGTCGTAAAGGATGGGAAGTTCAAGCAATGATGTGAGGAAGCCGTAATAGTCTCTAAAGTGGATATTTGTAGAGAGAATATATTCTATATCTTAATTTTAATAAGCACATTGGAAAAGACGGAGTAAATTAAGTACATATCTTAGCCAAAGTTTGAGGTGGCTATAGTTAATTATTTAATATCATATTATTTTAAGCATGTAATAATTTATTTCTATATATATTTTTCCAAACACAAGATTATTTATAGCAAGAATTACATAATAGGGGTGGGGACAGTAGCCCATTAGAGCTCTCGGCTACCGTCCATAGGCTATGGTCCATGGGACATGAGTTTAAAGTCCATCAGCTACGGTCCATGGGACGTGAGTTCGAATCTCAACTCTCCAGTGTCTTGGGCAAAGTCAGGGAAAAAAATTTCTTGCACTTTAGCGTGTTGGGCAAAGTGAGGGAAAAAACTTTCTTGCACTTTGATGTACAAGGTACCTTGTTTTTGATTTATTCCAATTTCCATAGTCCACAACCTTGTTTGCCTTTTTGATTAAGTGGGTTAGTAGCATATAGGACTAAGGTTCTCTCTCTAAGGTTCTGTCACAACCTTGTTTGCCTTTTTGATTAAGTGGGTTAGTAGCATACAGGACTAAGGTTCTCTCTCTAAGGTTCTGTCACATGCCATTTTTTCTCGGTTGATCGCCTTGCGAAGATGTTTGCAGCCAGGTAGACCCTCCTTAATTTGCATCCCTTCTGTGCTTGTCCTAAATTGAGCAGCTCTTACATCTGCAGAATCCCTAAGTGGATTACAGTGGGTCACATGAAACCCTAAAAGGTTCACAGGAAACCCTCAATGGGTACAGTCTTTTGGCCATGCCAGCCCCAATCTGATTGTACCCTACAGCTAGGGTTGAAAGAAAAGCGTCACACCTACTCAATCACTATGTGATTGATGTCCATGCTCTCATGAAACCCTAAATGCAAGAGAATAGTACACCTCCTGTTCAATCAAACCCTACAACAGTACACCTGTGCAAGATATGGTTGCTTGGTGAATACCTAATTGCTGGTAGAAGAATAAACTATAGCCATCCCCATCAGCCATGGCTACCATGTCAGTTCCAGTCTGTTTGGCGCCCTTAAGGTACCTAATTGCAAGTAAAAAGTACATATGCATCATCAAATCCTGTGCTGCCATGTCTTCTCCAGCCCCAAATACCTGAAATGCAAGAAGGGGCACAGGTATCATGGCAATGATTTTAACCATGTCAGCACCGGTGGGGTGGCGCTGCCTATCTTTTTCTGCATGCTAAGGGCATACATGGACCCTATGATGTTGAGCAATAACTCAGAAAATGATGTTTTGGAGCTGGGGGACAAGGAGAGTGTGGAGGATGCTGTGTCAGAGAGTTTCAGCTTGGTGCAAAGCATGCAAACATACATTGATGACACACGGAAGTCTGCACTTGGGATGATCATCAATAGGGCCAGCTTTCTCATGATGGTCTTTCACTTGATGGAGATGAAGTCTTTCTTGGAACAGCTGATCAAAGAGACAGAGTTTCTAAGAACACATCCAAGGTGGCCACCACTGCAGCATCTTGCGGATACTCTCAGGGATTTGTACAGTTTTACTAATGGCTGCTCGTTAAGAAGCCGGATTTTCCTTCTCTATTACAGCAACAGGGTAGTAGATGAGTTGAACAGACACTTCAATCAGCTAAGTCTCTGCTTGAGTGCTATGCTTGCATCTGCCACTGATGTACCCTTGGAGCTTAAAAGCTCCATTCAGGTGGTGCAGGCAAAGTTCATATCCTCAAACATCTTTCAGGAGCCAGGTTACAGCAATTTGGCTAACGAGATTTCGTCGTGCCTGGATGAATCTAATTGTGATGAGTCTCGTGTTACAAGGCTGTTGCAGCGAATTGCAGATCACTTGAAAGTTCCAGAGTTTGAAGCAGCAGAGCTCAAGCAAGAGCTTCAAAATGATCTGGAGAAAGCAGAGTTAGGGAGACTTGAATCCACAGGGATTCTGCAGGCTCTCAACCAGCTCTTTAGCTCAGCACAGGTTCTGGATGAGAGAAGGAGACTTGCTTCTGTTGACTCTCCTTTGGTTGCTGGCATTACATCCATTCCAAGCTCTTTTTTTTGCCCTATCACCAAGTCTCTCATGCGTGAGCCTGTAATGATTGCAGAAGAGGGCTACACCTATGAGAAGTCGGCTATCTTGGAATGGTTCGATAGAGGACACAAGACATGTCCAGATACAGGCAAGGAGTTGCAGAGCTTGCTCCTGGTCCCAAATCTAAAGCTTCAACAGGCCATGGAAGAATTTTTTGATCACATGTATCAGGCGCAGATGGTCTATGTGCTGCAGGTTTTGAGGAACCGAGGGATGGGAATGACGGTGGATCAGGCAGTTCATACTGTGAAGAGATTGACAGACTTGGATCCTAAGTACATGCAGCTAGTGTTTTCTTTAGATGGAGTGGAACCCTTAGTTGGTCTCCTCAAACCATCAGCTCCACATATTAGGGAAGTAGTCATCAAGATTCTTATTGATATTTCTGCTCCCGGAGATGCACAGAAGGTAAGCTATGCATCAGCTGTTTATGTGTATTTTGTAGATGTTGGCAGTGGTTGATTTCTCACTGAGCATGTGATTTAGTTTATATAATTGCACATAGACCAGTGGTTCTAGGCTTATCAATTTAAGATAGATGGTTATGTTTGGACATGGTTGATTGCCAGTTGTTGCTAAGTGGATATATTCTTTTCTAGACTTGGGTGTGCAAGTCGGGCAGGTTGGGCAAGTTGACTTGGCCTCACATGTTCCTCAATGACTTATCAAATACTTCTCATAGCTTATAGTGCTTAAGGTGTAGGCAAAGCTTGTTCTATCGTGAACCTTTTTTGAGCCCCCAAACGGGTGGTTTGATCTTACACAGATCAAATAGTGAGGGGATATTCTTAGCAAGTTTTGAAATTGTCTATGTTTATGCATCATGTAGATGATCATGGGAAGTTATAGAAATACCAGCATGGACTCCTTGCCTATCTCTTCCGCTTGGTTCGGATTGCTCCTCATCCGGGTTCAAGTTGGCCTTTTTCTTCGATTAGCATCATGGCTAATCAATCTCCCTTAGCCGGGCGAACCATTGTTTTTTCCAAAGCCGAGCTCGCGGTCCTCTACGCCGAAATCGAGAAAGACTCCAAAACGACCCTCATTGCCAGAATCTTTGGATCTCACCCTTCCCGTCTCCAGGCTCGGGATTGGGTCTTGGCAGCTCTGCCCTCTGACCTCGCCTCACACTTTTGAGATGTTAGGTTGCTTGGAAGAGGTTTCTTCCAAGTGGGTTTTGATTCCGAGGACCCAGCCTCAGAGGTTTTGAAGGGCAGCCCTTTTTCATTGGGCCCAAGGAAGATATTCTTTCTTCCCTACTCCAGCTATTTTGACCCTGTTGAGGAAGACCGGAACCGTTTCCCGATTACTCTCAGATTCCCAGGTCTTCCTTGCGCATATTGGCCTATGTTAGAGGCCATCGGGTCCGCCTTTGGGTTGGTTCTTCAAGTGCCCCCTCTCCACGCCTTGCCGACATCTTCTGCCTAGGTGGTCACTGCCTTGGCGGATGCTATCCCCAGGGTCATGGTTCTTGCCCGTGACATTGAGCTCTTTGAGGATTTGTTTTGCTTCCGGGCCCTTGTGGCCCTTTGAAGCAACGTATGGAGATTGTAGGTAAACCCGATCAGTGCCGGGTTTGTCACCAACAGGGTCACTTTGCTCGAGATTGCCCTCGGGCTCGGGGTCGCAGGAGGCCTCGTAAGCGTGCTTCTCAGGTGCCACCTCCCTTGGTTCCTTCCCATCCTTCAGTCCGCCAAGCGTGGCGAGCTGTCTCTCACGCCCGCCCCCCCTGGTGCGATTGATGGGAAGGCCTCCTCGGATCATGTACACATAGATGATGTTTCTGGTCAGAGGATGTGTCAGCCTATGCATCTTTGCAAAGAGATGATATCTCAGATCAGGATGATTTTGTTGAGTCCTCTCTACTTGGAGGGGGCGATATGCAGGATGTTCAGCGTAGTGGGGATCATGTATTGCAGGATTTTCAGCATGATGCCATTGCTCTTGATGCCCCGCAGGGCGAACAGGTTTCTCATACATATGCAGGTACTGTGCAGGGCCTTGGACAAGGGCATGTCAGTGGACTTTGCCCCGTGGATTATCCCGTCCTCCAGCATTATGAGAGGCGTCCTCAGGCTGCCCATCGTCTTCTTAGATCGGGGGTCAAACCCTCTTCTCTTCCATGAGAATCGTCTCATGGAATGTTCAGGGCCTTGGAGGGCTTCCCACCCGTGGTAGGAAGCGCCTTTTGAAGGACCAGCTTCACCCTGCTGTTACAGGAGGGTCTATGGATGTACTTTTGTTGCAGGAACACAAATTGGATAGATCTCAGTGTGGCAAAACTGGTAAGATGCTTTCTGGCCACACCTTCTGGTCCTCGGCAGTTGGGACTAGAGGGGGTGTTTGCATTTCAGTGGCAGGATCTGTTATGCCTCATGTTATTGGGCAGGGTGTTATCATCCCTGCTAGAGCGCAGTGGATGATCATGCATGAGGGTCAGAAATTGGGAATCTTGAATATCTATGCACCCAACGTGAGGTGGCCTTTTGGGACACCATTACAAATGTCATTCCCCAGGTTGATAATTGGATAGTGGGAGGAGATTTTAATCTGGTTGAGCAACCTTTTGACAAGAAGGGTGGACGCGAAGGGGGTTTACACCCTTTGGACTGAACCTCATGGGAGAGGTTCACGCTTTCCTTTTTTGGCAGGGATTGCTGGACTAAGGATGACTTCCAGAGAAGGCCAAACTCCTTATCTTTCTCTTGGCATAACCGCAGGAGCGGGGATGAGAGCATCTTTGCACATCTGGACAGGTTTTATGTGGATGATTGGTCCTTGGACAGAGGAGGCACCATTGCTATTATGCCTGGCACCACCAAATCCGATCATTGCCGCGTCATTTTGTGTCTCAGGGAGCCTGGGGCTCGCTCGGCCTCTTCCCGTGTCTGTATCCCTGACTCTCTTTATCTAGATGCTGACAACTCCTTGAGATCAGAGAGAGATGGAGATCTTGTGACGGTCCTGATCCTGCAGTTGGCCATGGACAGGAGGGCTGAGTTCGCGTTTCATGCGAATGAGGCTTTTTGGACTCAGATAGGTGGCAGATGCAACAAAGAGTTTTTCTCAGCACACATGCCTTCCCATAGCAGGGATTCTGTGAGGTACTTGCAGGATTCACAGGGTGAGGTTCAGATTGAGCATGATAAGGTGAGGTGCTATGTGTTCTTCCCTGGATGCCCCTTTCTTGAAGGATGAATTCCTTCACGCACTGCATGCTCTTTCCAGTGGTTCATGCCGAGGGGATGATGGTCTTTCTCCCGCCTTCTTTATTCTTTTTTGGGATCATATTGGAGATGCTATCAGTGTTGCCCTTCAGGAAATGTTCTTGTCGGGTATGATGCCACCATACCTCACGGAGGGGCTGATTCACCTTATCCCCAAGAGTGGGGACAAGACTGACATCAAGCAATGGAGGCCCATCACCCTCCTTGGATCTGCACATAAAATCTTAGCTAAAGGCTTGAGTATAAGGTTGTAGCTGATTCTCCAAAGGACTATCCATGATACACAGAATGGGTTCCTCCAAGGAAGGAGTATATTTGATAACATTTTTTCTTTCTGGGAAGCTGTCGAGGCGTTTTCAGATTTCCCGTTCAGTGAGGTAGGGCTGTCCCCTCGCCCCTTTACTGTACCTCATTGTAGCTAAGGGTATGAGCAGGTTTCTTTGGGCTGCCCCTGGTGTTGTGGGTCTTAGGATGCCTTTATGCACGGAGGAAGAGTTTTTGGACTTTGCGTTAGCAGATGATACGGCGTTGTTCCTTGAGGCTTCACATGCTTGTTTATGTGCTTTCCGGACAGCCTTGGAGGCCTTTTGTTTGGTAGTAGGAGCTACTATCAATTGGCATAAGTCAGTTGGTTTTTGGATCAGTGATTCTCCTCTTGTAGATTGGGGTACAGATGTTGGTTTTACTTGGATTGAGAGAGGATGCTCTGCCAGATACCTTGGTTGTCAAGTGGGCGTTGACATCTCCCCTGCACAACAGTTTGCTCCAGTGCTCTTAAGCATTAAAAGCAAACTTCATCACTGGAATAGGAGGAAGCTTGACTTGGCCTCTAGAGCTTTGGTGGTTAACCAAGTTTTGCTAGCCATGGCTTGGTTTATTGCTTTGTGCTGGATTTTTCATAAGGGCTGCATTGGCTAGCTTCGTTGCCTTATTCGGAACTTTCTTTGGTCAGGGCTTGATGGAAATGCACACACCAGGGCCAGAGTTGCTTGGGAAACCATTATCAGGTCTGAGCAGGAAGGGGGATTGAATATCATTGACCTTGAGGTGCAATGTAAGGCTTTGCTTTGTAAGCTTGTTGTTAGGGGCTTTCTTCCAGGCCCACTGAGCGGTGGAAGGACTTTCTCATGTAGCAGATCACGAAGTGTGTCCTTGTTCGCGGAGATGACTGGACTCTCAGCTCACGCTTTATTTTTTAGGATGCAGTTCACTGCTCCCCTTCATTCCCCCTGGTTAGGTTCCTCCTATGGGCCTGGGATTGCCCGAGGAGTTTTTTGGTACACATCCCCTCGCGTTCAGTGGAGGAAGCTAACCGGCAGCCCATTCTGTGGAATGATTTGATCTTAGATGTGCATGGTAGGCCTCTTGGGGCAGCTATGCATATTCTTTGGGCTGGCTGGGAGACCCTATGCCCCACAGTGCTGGCTTGGAAGCGACTTCAGAGCCTCATCAAGGTACAGAGATTGGATTTCACGCAGCATTTGAGAGGCTCTAGCCGGAGGATTGCACAGATTGATGCAGCCATTCCCAACCACTAGATTACTGGATCTTTCTTGGATGGCCGTCATCATTCTTGGTTTGGGGTTTTTTCTGGGACAGGTGTTCCTCTTCAAGTTATGGGTCTCCCCTTGCTTAGGGAGGATGATGTACCGGTCTTTTTTTCTGTACAGGATGGATGGCAGGTGGAGAGATGTGACGTGCAGGACCTTATTGAGGGCCCCTAGATTCGTCCAGTCAGAGTTGTTGGCAGGTTAGGGAAGCACGTCTTTGTTGACACCCCCCCCCCCCCCCCCCCCCCCGACCCGAGGGATGAGCACAGAGAGTGTTAGCCTTTGGTTGTATGGTGGCTGCCCTATCAGACATTTGCATTGTTGGGGTAAAGGCACTATGCCCACCCTTGTAGTGTGTACAAGCCCATAAGTTATAGTACATAGTACACTTAGTACTTTTAATGTACTAAGTGCACTATGTGTACTAGTGCAATATACATGTGTGATAGGGGAGTCACACACTCACACTTGATGAGTTGACTTATCCCCACAACTCTCTCTCTCTCTCTCCCTTCTCTCTGTGTATGTCTCCCACATGAAACTTTATGCTCCATGATGTCAGGCATGTGCCTTAGATCAAGAAGAACCTGCTTTCTACTGGACAGCTTGATGATGCTGATTATGTTACCACATTTGGTCGTGGAAAGTGGAAGATTAGTAAGGGCTCACTGGTTGTTGCCAGAGGCTCTAAGGTGGACACTCTTTACTTATGCATGCTGGTGTTTGTCACCATGCTAATGTAAATGCAACCGAGCTGCCGGAAATCTCTATGTGGCATAGCCGGTTGGGACACATGAGTGTCAAAGGAATGGAGCAATTGTCTCGTTTGGGTTACTTGCCTTCTCTAAAGTTCTCAAGTTTGCAGTTTTGTGAGCATTGTATATATGGCAGGCAACTCCAGTGCCCCCACAAGAAAGCTCTTGGACAGAAAGATGCTCAGTTAGAGCTTGTGCATACAGATGTATGTGAGATGCCTCAGCTTTCTTTGGGAGGGGCAAAATACTTTGTGTCCTTTATTGATGATGCCACACACAAGGTGTGGGTTTATCCTCTTCGTTTGAAGAGTGATACATTCTCAGTGTTTGAAGTTTGTTGCTCTTGTTGAGAATCAAACTGGCAAAACACTGAAGGCTTTGCGTTCCGACAATGGTGGAGAGTACATGTCCAAACAGTTTCAGGACTTTTGTGATGCTAAAGGCATCAAGAGGGAGCTCTCTACTCCTTATGATCCTCCACAAAACGGGACAGTAGAGAGGATGAACAGGACCATTCAGGAGAAGGTCCGTTCTATGTTGTCACATGCTGCGTTACCTCATGGTTTTTGGGCTGAAGCTGTTATGACAGCCGTTCATCTTATAAACAGGTCACCTAACACGAGGCTTGGTGGGAAAGTGCCAGAGGAAGTATGGACAAGGAAGCCTCCGTCCTACAAGCACTTGAGAGTGTTTGGTTGCGTTGCGTACGTGCACATATGCAGGGAAATACGTACCAAACTTGATCCTAAGTCTCACAAATGCATATTCCTAGGATATGGTGACAGAGGTGAAATGGGGTATAGACTTTGGGATCCAGTGAATAGAAAGATTATACGCAGCAATGATGTCATTTTTGATGAAACATGCATGTATAAGGAGCCTGGCAGAGTCATCTTTGATGGTGATGGACATCATGGACAACAACCAAGGGCTGTAAATCAGCCATTACAGCAGCAAAACCAGCCCTTAAATGGTGCTGAAAATGGTCCAAATGGACAGCCAGAGATGGCAGAAGATATCCCTATGGATATCCCACAGTTAGAGGAGATACCGGGCATGATATTTCAACCTTATGGCATGGAACAGGAGCCACCAATAGGTGATATGCAGGCTGGACAGCAACTTGCAAATGATGGTCATTGGGTACGGAGGTCCACAAGACCCTCCAGAGCCCCTGACAGGTTTGTTCCAGGGGTTGACTACTTGATGCTCACTGACTGTGGGGAGCCCTCATGTTATAAGGAGGCTTTACAGAGGGCAGACAAGGCTCTATGGGAGCGTGCTATGAAGTTAGAGATGGATTCTCTGCACAAAAATGGAACATGGAAGTTGGTGCATTTGCCTACAGGCAAGAAGGTTTTGCCATGCAAGTGGGTTTACAGGCTCAAAGTTGCACCTGATGCAAAGCCAAGACACAAAGCCAGGTTAGTGGCTAAGGGTTTCAAGCAGGAATATGGTGTGGACTTTGATGAGATCTTCTCTCCAGTGGTCAAAATGACCACACTTAGAGCTGTATTAGCTTTGGTTGCTCATGGTGATCTGGATTTGATTCAGATGGATGTGAAGACTGCTTTTCTTCACGGTGATCTCCATGAGGAGATATATATGCAACAGCCAGAGGGTTATGCAGTGAATGGAAAGGAGAAGCTTGTATGCAAGCTGAAAAAGAGTCTTTATGGGCTCAAACAGGCACCAAGGGAATGGTATCATAAATTTGATACATTCATGAAATCCCAGGATTTCAGGAGAAGTGACATAGATCATTGCTTATACACCAAGAAAGCTTTGGATGGCAGTCTATTGATCCTCATCTTGTATGTTGATGATATGTTGATTGCCGGGAAATCTCGTAAAGAGATAGATGCCTTGAAGAAGAGGCTGCATCAGACCTTTGATATGAAGGATTTGGGTGATGCAAATCACATTCTGGGTATGCGGATACTTCGGGACAGAAATCAGCATGTGTTGTATTTGTCTCAGAAGGAATACATTGGCAAAGTTTTGCAGAGGTTCAATATGGACGGGGGGAAGAAGACTAGTACTCCTGCCTCCATATGTGAAACTCAGTGCTATGGACAGCCCACAGTCGGATAGAGACAGGGCTGATATGGCCAAGGTTTCATATGCTTCAGCTTGTGGCAGTCTCATGTATGCCATGGTTGCTACTAGGCTGGACATTGCGTTTGCAGTGGGAGTGGTTTCTAGATACATGGCCAAACCTGGCAAGAAGCATTGGGAAGCAGTGAAAGGTGTCATGAGATACCTGAAGGGCACACAGGATATGTGCATTTGTTTTGGCAAACAGGATGCATTAGTGCATGGTTACACGGATTCGGATTATGCCGGTCATCCAGATAACCGGAAGTCTACTACCAGTTATGTGTTTACATTCACAGGAGGTGCTGTGTCATGGATATCCAGGATGCAGAAGTGCACTGCCTTATCTACTACAGAGGCCGAGTATATTGCAGCCACAGAGGCTTGCAAGGAGGCATTATGGCTATCTCGGTTAGTGGTTGATTTGGGTTATACAGGGGATATTCCATTGTTGCATTGTGACAGTCAGAGTGCCATCCAGTTGGCAAAGAACCCTGTCTTTCATGCAAAGACGAAGCATGTGGATGTGAAGTATCACTTCATCAGAGAGGTGATAGAGAACAAGCAAATTCAGCTTGTTAAGATTCATACGGATGACAACCCGGCTGATCTGTTGACAAAGAGTTTGCCTCCAGAGCGGTTTGCTCATTGCAGACACTTGATGGGCATTGGATGAGGCCAGTTTCAGTCTTGATATGGCCTTGTATATTATCATGTACATGTTGATTTTTCTTTTCCTTTACTTAAGGGCACTTTGCCTTTAAGTGGGAGGTTGTTGGGGTAAAGGCACTATGCCCACCCTTGTAGTGTGTACAAGCCCATAAGTTATAGTACATAGTACACTTAGTACTTTTAATGTACTAAGTGTACTATGTGTACTAGTGCAATATACATGTGTGATAGGGGAGTCACACACTCACACTTGATGAGTTGACTTATCCCCACAACTCTCTCTCTCTCTCTCTCCCTTCTTCTCTCTGTGTATGTCTCCCACATGAAACCCTAATTCTTCTCCATTCATGCATTGGGACCCCGGTGAGTGGGAGTGGAAGGATGCTTGTAACCCTTTGAAAAGCATGCCTTTTTTCAGTTATACGGTGCGGAATGCCAGACATCTTATCTTGGGACACAATCAGAGTGTCCCTACTCTTAGACCCCATTGGGAATCTTACGGCATTTCGACTGACATTCAGAGGGTATTTTGGCGGAGATTGTGGCATTCTTATAGGAAGCCACAGATTTCCTCCTTTATCTGGGTTTCTCTTCATGGTGGTCTGGCCACCAATAAGTGGAGGTCTGTTATTACTGGTGCTTGCCCACCAGCATGCCCTAGATGTGCAGGAGTTTCGGAGTCAGTTTACCATTGTTTATGGGAATGCAGGGAAGCACATAGGGTTTGGTCTACTATTGCACACCTCTTTGGTAGGATTAAGAGGGATGCTATCATTTCTTTTGGTTCTATCATTTGGTTGACACAATTTGGGCCTCAACTGAGATTCGAGGGGACCGACAGGAGCTTGGCCATTATGGCAAGGAGTTGCTTGGCAGTGTTGTCTTCAGAATTTGCCACTTTCACACTTTGTCGCTCCGGCACAGTTGGCAGAGTACTCGAGGAGCTATAGTGTCTGTTGTGTTGGCCGGCTGCAGGTCAGCCAGTTGGGAATTTCATCCAAGGCCTATATAAGGCTCAACCAAGCATTAGTTGATTCATTTAGCCCTTCAGGGATTGGATCTTAAGACTAGGACTTCATGGAGTCAGGACCACCTTTTTAGGCATTCCTATGGCTGCCAAGAATCTGTACCTTTTTGTACATTATGAATATACTGAAAATACAGCTATCTCTCTCTCGTCTCCATCTCTACTTTGCGTTTTGCATCAAGGTGTTCCTATGGAAAGGTGTTTAGGGATGAAAGCAAACACAGAGTTTCCGCGCATGTGACACCATCAGCATGAAACTTGGTTTTAAAGATCTACTTGACCCTAATGACCTGCCTATGCAAAGGCCGGTCCACAAGCTCCCATGTACCATTCCTTTCAATGGATTCAATCTCGGCCTCCATAGCTGCCCGCCACTCAGGAAGAGCAAGAGCCTCTTTAGCTATAGTAGGCTCATATCACTTCACCACTTTACTCATCAAAGCGAGGTTATAGGAATGACGAAGCTGCTGTAATCTCCGTGTTGTGTTGTTGTGTTGTGATGAGTTGTGTGTTATGAATGTGAGTGACCTAATCCCGTATGTACTTTATCCTTGGGATCTTATCCTTGACATAGTATGAGGTAATCCGTTGAGGGGGGGATTGTTGGCAATCAAGGTTTTATCTATGTGTGAACCACCTCTTAGAGGGGTTAAAATAATATCTAAATGTTTTGTGTACTTTGACATAAGCAATGATGTCAAGAAATGTACCTTGGAACCTATAAAGGTATTGTACTTGTGTGAACAATTAATCAATCAACATCATTCAGTCATGTTTATCACTCTCTCTCTTGAGCGTAGTGTTTCTCTCTCTCTCTCTCTCTCTCTCTCTCTCTCTCTCTCTCTCTCTTTGCTCCAATGCCATAGGAATGTTTCAGTTTAATCCACCATAGCCTATGTAGGCAGCAAACCCTAGAACCACATTGTCCTTAACAATGAAGGGAACCCAAATATTCACTTTTCCCAAATCCGAATGCACACGGTTCCCTAGGCTCTGATACCAACTATAGAACTCTCCGAAGTAACATGTGGAAATGGAAAACACCCTTGGTCCACAAAAGCAACTTGCTTTCCACGACCAAACTATCCACTTATCCAATAGCGGGCAACCCCTATATAAGTTATGGGATGGAAAGCACCATAAAAGCACGTGATAAACCTCGTTGCTTTTCTTATATACCTGCTGTTCAGCCCTGAATTCCCTGCTTTCAGCACCTGGGCAGCCCATGGAATCAAGGATGATGTCTGGAAACTTGTACAAATATGCGACCAACCTATGTAGGCATGCATGCTGCCATAGGCGGCTGTTTACAGCTCTGTCCAGCCCTATGGGTCAGTGCTTCAGCCAAAAAACAGCATGTAATAAGGATGCTTTTCAGCCTGGGAGCCTCAGATATCAATGATTAGTACATTTGTGCTTTCCTTGCAAGCAATCAACATTGAAAACCTACTAGAAGAAGGCGAAGGTTTTGGTGCAGGCAGGCAGTGCGCACATGTGCAAGCTGCACAGAAAGAGGGCGCTTTTCAAAAGCTTGATGATGGTGATGATAACAATGAAGATGGTCTTCACACACTCCACGATCTTCTTCATGATGCTACGAAAGAGATTCAAGCCTTATTATACTTGAAGAGGGCTCTGCTTTTTGCCAAAACCTTAAGCAAGCTTTTGCTTTTGCCTTTTTCCCTTTGCTTTCCACTTATAATAAAATATTTCTCACTTTTGTCAAAGTTCTTTAACTTTGCTTTTCTAACTTTAGGGCCTTGCTTTTCGGCCCTGGAGCTGCTTTTTGAAAAAGCGGCTTTTAGCTTTTTGGTCCCCTCTTGCAAGTGGTGCCCTTGGCTCGCGGTCAACCCAAGTTTGACTTTTTGCTTTTTCTTGCTTTTTGACCAAGACTGGTGCTTTTTCTTGTGCAAACCTTATGGTTCCTGTCCCCATGCCTTCTTCAACCTATCCAGGGTCCGGGCATGTGTTCCATCATGTGAAAAAGAGCTAGGAGGGCCAAATAGTTATAGACCCTGGCTTGCCACATACACGAATGAATCCCCCTCCTCTGCATGCTTTTGCAAATCAGCCCGTGATAGTTCTCTCTACAGCACACGTTCCTAGCCCCTTCATGCAAAGCTTTCCCATTGCTGGTTTGCATAAGAACTAGTGGCATTCATGGCTCACAAGGTGTGCTCTCTCCATTAAATTTTAGCGGTTGCTTCTTAAAAAAAAAACCCCCCCTCCTCTTCTCTACTACATCTACAGCTCTCTACAATGATTTTGCCCCTCTCCAGCAGTGTGTGGATACTAGCTGCTCAACGTTGCTCTTGTCTTGATGTCGATCCTCCTACTCGCCGACAAATTTAATCAGGGTGCGCTCATCCCAATATTTTCTTTGAGTGCTTGTATGATACACAATGTGGCATTTTTTACTTGCAGAAATCTGCAAATTCATTAGATGGGCACAACACATTTCCGTCCCAGTACTCGCGGTTCCAACTAATCCTCGTACCTATACAAGGTGGTCTATAGAAACCTCTGCAACTCGCGACCTACCCTTTCCAGTTCACAGTATGCCTTTGTATCACGCAGCAGGCTTTGCGGCAGATGCAGTAGCAGTTCCAGTAGCTTCTTCAAGAGTCCATTGCCACATTGGCTTCTTAGATCCAACAATTGCAGACGGATTACAATTCCCATATGAGTTTTGTACCAGCAGTCGACACTACAACAATATCATACAATGAAGACAACATTTCTCCTGAGGTGGAAGGTGACGATCTTAAGACTCTTTATCGTCTTTTGTAAGCTAGTAAATGATAGAAATTGGAAATTAAACCCCCTGAGTCTTATGGAGGACAACATAATAAGCGTACACTTCAATAGTGGCTTTATAAATTACGCTTGTATTTTGACCCGATGGTCCTTACCAATGCCAAGAAGATTACATTTGCCACATCCTTGCTTAAAGATAACGCTTTACTTTGGTGGCAATGAAAACAACACACTAGAAAAAAGGTTACGACGTGGGAAAAATTTGAGCGGGTCATCCATAAGTTCATTTCTAGCAATGCGAAGTTTCAAGCCCGAACTCGTTTATGCCACTTGGACCAAATTGGTTCTTTGGCTTATTATATCTCGCAGTTCACTAATGTGATATTGGAGATTGATTCTCTGTCCCCAGCGGATGAGCTTCATGCCTTCGTTGAAGGAATAGGGATCTTGATAGCAAGTCATATTCAAGTCGGCCATCCCTTTATTGGCCATAAAAAGTCGTAAAAAATGCACATAGCCTCTAAAAGAGGGGAAACACTTGGGAGAGTAGTCTCCTTCATGGGTGGTTGCTCTCGGAGGGAACTACCTCATAGTAGTATGGGGGGGGATGAGGGCGCACATTGGTGACCTGTAATGCCAAGTGAGGTCACGGTCTCTGTCCAAGAGGAAGGGACCTTGCTGCTAGGTGGCCTTTTGACATAAAGTATCATGGATCCTCTGCCCTGGCCACCATTGCGCCAAAAAGGACTTCAATCGTCTGTACTGTAAGCACCATAATGAAGTATCTGCTCCTTGCAAGTACACATTCCACACTTGCCCATCAAGTGTCGGAATCTTGGAAATGATGCTGAAAAAGGATCTTCATTGGCATTGACGGGGGAATTTTCCTCAATCTTTAGTTTTTTTATGTTCGCGTCTAGGGTCCTCTGCACGGGCTGTCTCCCAAAATCTAAGTTACATATTTTGGATCCTTTTGGATTTTGTAACGCCTTGTTTCTATAAAGGCGCCTCTCCTTCATTCCCTTTTTGCCCCTGCTTTTGCCCGTGGAGGAGGGGAGGGAGAGCGGGGGGGAGAGGGGGGGTGGGGTTGTTTTGGTATGCCGATGTAGGCTGTCTTTGTCCCCCAGGCAGGACATGACCTCTAAATCCTTTGCACTGAGCCATGCTGAGCCGGTCGTGGGGTCCATGTTTGGTCTTTGCTTTGTGTTGGTGTACGGGACTATTGAAGGTTATGCATGCAACTCCACCATCACTTCAAAGGGGGGTTTGTTGGGTATTTTAGAGTTAGTTTGGAGTCTAGTCAAGTGTCCTTATAGTGGTGTGAACACCCTCTTATTTAGGGTCAAAAGATAAGGCCTTGGTGCCTATAAAAGCATGTACTTGGGTCCCTCATTCACATATTATGAGTACCATTCAAGTTGTGCAATCTCTCTCTTATACTTGAGCTCTATTGCACAACTTTTTCCACATGACGTAGCTGAGAAAGACCTCTTGGCTATACTCATTAGCCCCATGCTTGATATTTTGGAGAGTGGTATACCATCTATTGGGGGTTGATGCTCCTCTCATGTTCCATGTTCCTGGTATTCCATGATGGACAGTTTTGTATCACCTCAGTGAGATAGCTTTGTTTTGTTTCTATTTTTATTTTCCGTTCCATGATGAGATATGCCATGGACATTATTTAATCACTCTGGTCTCATATGCCCATTGGGTTTAGTAGACGCTTAATATCTATCTATCTATCTATCTTTCTCCTCCTCTCTCTCTTCTACACACTCCACCATGATGATGATATATCATCCTCCAGAGCTCCATGTGTGATCCCTTGTGATATCCAATAATCGCACAGAGGCTATTTCCCATGTGTAGTACCTTCCGTACCCTATTGTTTGTCCAGTTGAACCATTTTTCCCTTGTTTTGGATGAGTTTTGGAGACCTAATTGGCTGCCTTATCTCTTGATCGCCACCTGAGCCTCAGCATAATTTTATGGGAGTTTGGACATCATTATTGGCTGCCTATCTCTTGACTTTGATAGTACCATATATGAGAGTGGAGGAGACTGAAGTGGTCAATGGGTTCCATGAGTTTACAGGAAACCTGTGTGGACATCTTCTATGCTTTGTGGATTTCTTGTATTCACAAGAATCTGTGGACATGTGAATATCTTGGGACATCAATGATATAAACTGGATAACGTGGCCTACCCCATGTGTGGGAACATAAGAGGTCCCTAAAGCTTGTAACAGATAAACATTGCTTGATAATATGAGATAAATTACAAGAGGGGGGGGGGGGGGTGGGAGCTGCTGGCCTACCTAGTGTGGTGTGCATTATAGTTGTGTGTGAACCTGCGGATTTGTTACAACATGCACTTGATGATACCTAGACTCTTAGAGAAATACCTAGCTCTTTGAAATTGACAAAAGAACTCATCAATGCGAGGCATCGATACTTAATCCCAATTATAGTGTTGTTTAAGGCTCAATAGTCTATGCATAGATGCATAGAACCATTCTTCATTTTCATTAGTAAAACTGCTGAAGTCCATGAAGAGCTACTAGGCTGAGAATAACACGAAAAAATCATTACAATAAATAAGATTACATAGAATTACCTCGATATCCTCGCAATCCATTAGTCATTTCAGCTTCATCAAATAGATTAGAGTAGGGTTTAGTACATTTTGTTTGCCATGGATTTGAAACTCTTTTTCATCGTGTTGAAACATAATGCAATTATTTAAATGACTGCCTTATAGGGAATGGCCTCATTTATAATTCCCTACCTAGAGGCTCAATTTTTTGATTAAAGCATAAGTCGAGAAAAAATGTGTTACTCTTTCATCAATTGTAATTCTTATGTCTTGACCTTTGATCTTGTCATGTATCTTTGTGAGGATTATGTTGTTAATCCTGCATATTGTGTACTAATTACTACTTAAGTAATTAACTTAGAACAAGAACCTTCAAGAGAACACTTGAGACAAGATTGAATTGACTTGTTGTTATTAAACTGAGTACAATAGGTCTCTTATATAGGAGATGAAGAGACACATTTGAAGAGGCATGTCCTTTGATGAAAGGACATGACTCTAGACGAAAGGGTACAACTTTTAGGCTAAGGGATGTGTCCAGTCGATGTAGAGGCACAACCATTCACTAAGGGATACAACCATTCGTCGAAGAGATGTGGCTATTCGTCGAAGAGATGTGGCTATTCGATGAAGAGGTACATCCTTTGACGAAGAGTCGCAACCAGTCGAGGGTAGGGGTTCCCTTTGGCTGGTAACTCTTTGCATCTGCAACAGGAATCAGCAATGAAGAGAGAATCTGATACATAAATACGTCACAATCGTGACATTCCCTCCCATTTAAAATAAAACCCAGGGGTGGTTGTTGAGACTCTGGAAGAAGGGAAATGATTGAATTGCTTCTGCATCCAAAGCTCTAGCTGCTAGATCCCATGTCATGGGATTATTGTTGACCATAACAATCTTGCACATACCAAACTGAATATTAACTGCATGTGCAACTTGTCTCATCTTTACCGAAAGTATGAGAATCATATCTGGAACTCTTTTGTTAACATCATTGGTAACTTCGAGCTTTGTCCAAGAAAAGACTGAATCTTCATCTGCCTTTAGAGAAACCATAAGCAAACTGTCTTGAATCTCCAATATCAAGGATTGTGTCACCAAACTTTGCATTTGGTTAGTGACCATCATTTGAAAATCTGAAAGGGAGTCCATTGGCTTGTCTGTAACACGGATGTCTTCAAGGGTTGTCGTAGATGAAGAAGAGGTATTGTTTAAAGGCTCTTTCATCTGCAAAGATAGTGCATCGAGACTAGGACAAGTATTGTCCAAAGAGGCAGTGACTGAAGTCATACTGCAAGAGTTTGTATGAGAATTATTCTTTGTACCATTCAAGGTAAGAACTGGAGTCTTCCGACTTGAAGAATCTTCATTCACCATTGCAACTGCATCGGTTATTGTGTAAGAGACAAAGACTTCATTCTGCAGGGGCGGTGACAAGGCTTTTGTTTTTGCCTGGACCACAGCCAAAGAAGTTGTGTGCATTTGGGATGCCACACATGAACCAGAACCTCTTGAATCTTCAGCTTTATCAGCGGGTATTAAGGCTTCCAGAGTAGGAGGAGCATGGCATGGCTCGCAAGGGGGAACTTGTCCAGCGTTGCGGCATTCACGACCGAGTACTCGACTAGGGTCGCAAATATGTGCCACTATGTGAGCCCACTTCGAAGAGATTGATGACTCTTCAAGGGGAGATCTTCTGAAAGCTTCATATTGCTGCTTTGGCTTCTGCTGATAGTGATTCAAAGATGGATCTTTCTCATAACTGTTGTAATGTTGAGAATGTTTGCGACGAGCATGCAGAGGCTCGAACGAAGGTAGTTCATGTCTAGTGGTCTCTACAGAACCGTGCTGAGGACAAGAAACTTGTTGTGGGTGTTGTACGCCGAGAAGTTGCTTGCCGGGAGCTTGAGGAGGCTTTGGCTCACCATGGATCAAGTGTGACGAAAAGGTAGCCAGAGAAGGCTTCAGGAGTAGTTGAAATGCCTTCATTTTGATTGCGCTAGTAAGAACCATTCAATGGAACATGTGCTACCACGAGCATAAGCGCCAAAGAAACCTTGGAAATAGACAAGGTAGCCGGAGAAGTGTGAAAGGTAGTCAACATGCATGCCAAGAAAGCCATTGCCGGAGACAAGAGAGGCGTACATGAAGAGGACTGCATCCTGGGGGGGTCTGGTTGCCGAATCGCCAACGAAAAGGGGGGGTGCCGGTTCACATTAGCGCACGCCTGTTGGTTTTTTTTTTTTTTAAAAGATTGTGCTGATCGCTGGCCGTGGGTTACTCCTTTGTTTTTTTTTTTTTAAAATCGCAGGTCGCTGGCTGGCCGTCGGGTTCTCCTGCTTTTTTTATTTTTTTAATGTGTGCGCTGCTGCTCCTCGCTGGCGGTTTCCTTGCGTGCGCTAGCGCTAGTTGCCGTTGGGTGGCTGCTTTACGTGGCTGGTGGAAGCCACGTATATTAAAAGGCTTAATGTAAGCCTTAAGTTATAAGGCTTTTGGTGTCGTTTTTTTTTTTTTTTAATATGAAACGTCACGTTTTTAAAAGAAAACGTGAAGAGGCAAGATCGAAAGGTGGCGACCCTGCGTGGAGAGAAATGCAGCCCGAAAAGATGCGATGAGGGCCTCCAGTAGAATACAGGCATACTACAAGCACTTTGATGTGAGTTTCTGCTTCTCTGCTTCTCTGCTTTCCATCGTTTTTTTTTTGATAGAAAATTGGGAAAATGCTTAATCAAGCAAAATTGGCAAAATTGGGTAGAATTAAATGGGGCATTCTCTCCTGCTCTTCCATTCAACACTTGCTACACCCAATTTTAGGGTTTGGACTGATTTTAGGGTTAGGGTTTGGGCATCTCACAGGGCGGAAAAAAGTTTGCTGCTTGTTTACATTACTGCGAGCAAGGATTCACGCCAAGTCCACCATCGCTCTGCTTCTTCCATACAACACCGAAAGGAGAGGTGGATGAGGGAGTGCCGAGGAGAGGGTGAGGGCTTCACAACCCACGGGTAGGAAAAAAATTGCTCTGATACCACTGTGAGGATTATGTTGTTAATCTTGCATATTGTGTACTAATTACTACTTAAGTAATTAACTTAGAACAAGAACCTTCAGGAGAACACTTGAGACAAGATTGAATTGACTTGTTGTTATTAAACTGAGTACAATAGGTCTCTTATATAGGAGATGAAGAGACACATTTGAAGAGGCATGTCCTTTGATGAAAGGACATGACTCTAGACGAAAGGGTACAACTTTTAGGCTAAGGGATGTGTCCAGTCGATGTAGAGGCACAACCATTCACTAAGGGATACAACCATTCGTCGAAGAGATGTGGCTATTCGATGAAGAGGTACATCCTTTGACGAAGAGTCGCAACCAGTCGAGGGTAGGGGTTCCCTTTGGCTGGTAACTCTTTGCATCTGCAACAGGAATCAGCAATGAAGAGAGAATCTGATACATAAATACGTCACAATCGTGACAATCTTCATCAGATCATGAGGTCTAAATGTGGGTTGCCACATGGCTAATGATAAACAACACATGTGAGTGTTTTCCTCATGGTAACACCTTTAGTTCTTTTATTCTCAAAGCACTGTTAAACAGTACATGTCGCACACAATGCACATGCTTTAGCATTTTCTTCCTTTTTTTTTTTGTTTTTGTTTTTCGAGCCGGGGTCAAAGACGAGCATACTCGTCCCTGAGACTCGAGCAGAGAAACGCTTTTGTCATTAGCTTCGTCGTCTCGGTCGTGAGAACGGTTTCGCTACTTCCTTAAGGCATGACCTCGGAAGACCCAATAGCTGGGCACGACAGCGACCGAGAACTCCCGAAGGAGCCCAGGTACTGTGGGACTTGCTGTTAGGCTCACCCACTAAAAACTCTGCAAACCCGGCAGGTTTCCGGAGAGGAATTGCCCTACCCACAATGGGCGTCGGCTCGAGCAGGATGGTCCAGACTCAAAACACATTTGTTTCCAAGTTTTATGCAACTTCATATGACAGTGTAATCTTCATCATTCTCTAACTTGGGGTACTCCACATGGCAGACAGTGTAATCTTCATCATTCTCTTCCTCCCTCCCTCCCCCAAATTCGCAGACCTAATTTTTTTTGTTTAACTTGTTTATTTTCAGCATTTGTTTTTATTTTTATTTAAACAATAAAATAAAAGGAAAAGGAGTCCCCACAAACAGCTTCAATTTGATCTGGTTATTTGCGAATAGTTGCTGTTCTCTCTTAAGTGCCTGGTAGAGTAAAGGTCAAGTTGTGTATAGGAAGATAACTGCTGTTCTACTTCTTCTCTCTTGTGTGAAAACAAGTGAAAGCAATGTGGAGTCTTTTGAGGGAGGGAATTGATTGTGAGCCCATGCCAAGCCGTAGGAGCTTAGCCAAGTGAGGGGATCCTTCCCCTGAGCTTGCTTGAACAGTTCTTGATCCTCAGCCTCGAAGCTCCTGGATCTGTAGTTACTAGTATGAAAGCGGTTTCCTCTCTTTCAGTTGGATTCTCGCTCTAATTCCACTGAAACATGCTTGATAGATTGACTGAATCCCATTCCCCTTTTCCCCCCCAAAAAATAAAATAAATAAATAAATAAAAATCTTCCCCTTGGTAAGAACCTGCATATTTAGGTGATTGTCTTTCTAGTACTTTATGTGGACTAACTTGTTTTACTCCTTGTTGGTTTGGTTGCTTGAAGGTCACAATTATAGAAGCAGGAGCTGTTCCTGTATTGTTGGGATTACTTCGGAAGAACCCTGCTGAAAAAGGTGGGTTGACTCAGCTCCTCTGTGAGCTATCAAAGGTAGAAGCAGGCAAGAAAGCCATTATTTCAGAGAAAGGCTCTATGCTTGTTATTGCCACTGCCTTCAACTCTACTCCAGCAAATGATAGATTGCATGCCAGGATTCTGCTTGATAACCTATGCAAAGATGATACACCGATGATCATTGAAGCAGCCAGGTCAACGATTCTTGAGCCATTGGTTTCGAGCTTGACTTGTGGTAAGTGTTATATCCCCTTTCTGAAATGTTTTTGAGGGCTGTGGTCAATCTTCTACAGCTATGTGAGCTCTAGTAGGAATGACTTCATCTTTGCTTTCACCACTTACAGGAGATGAGAAAACAAAGCTTGAGATTGTAACTGCAGTTCTTAGCTCTTTTGAATTCAATGAGTTCAGCAGTGTTGCTCTAGTAAACGCGGGCATAGTACCTCCATTGTTGAGCTTGCTTCAAGAAGGTTCTCCTCAAAGCATACAGGCTGCTGTGAAAGTACTATCTCAACTCTCATGTACCGAAAAGAACAAGATGCTTATTGCAAAAGCTGGGGCCATCCCTGTTCTAGTTAAGTTCTTGGGCTATCCATTGGACCAAATCAAAGTAGATGTTACATCAATTCTTTCCAACTTGGCCACCGACAGCCAAAATGCTCATGAGATCGACTCAGAGGGAGCAGTCATCAGACTGTTTGCCATGATGAAATCTAAAGATACTGTATTGCAAGAGTATTCCTTGAAAACTCTTGAGTTTATGGCAAAGGATAGCCAGACTGTGCGCAACCGGGTGGTAGAGTTAGGGATGATTCCTATATTCTATACCCTCCTGCAATGCCGAAAGCTATCTGCGACATGTCAGAGAAGCGTACTCAATATTCTATACCACATTACCAAAGACTATGAGAATTCAAGGGCTGTTACACCATCTGCAGAAGGTGTCAAATATCTCATTGGCCTGTTAGAAGGTAATGCCGACATAGAGGAAAAAGAGGCAGTGTTTGGCATCCTGGAAGCTCTCTTACATGTAGAAGAAATGAAATCTGTGATGCTATCAGATGAGAAGTTATTGATGTTGTCTGCAGAGTATCTGCAGCAAGGTAACTCAAAGATACAAGAAACTGCTGCAGGCTTGTTGTCCAAGTATGCCAATTTTGGGCTCATGGAGACCAGTATTCAGATGGCTATTTCTAAACATCGTGTTCTCTCCTCTTTCATAGTTTTGATTGATAATCAATCCAGCACCGAACAGGCAAAGCAGTATGCGGCTGAGACGCTATGCCTCTTCTCTGCTTGTACACCAAGTCTTACAGCACGACAGTCTTTCTTGCAGAGATGTCTGGCAAGGATGGGGTGCAAGAAGTTCAAAGCATGCAGAGTGCATAGTGGGAAATGCAGCACAAGAGAAACATTTTGCCTCATAGAAGCAGGTGCTGTTCCACCTCTTGTCAACTTGATTAAAGTAGGTGGAGTGCAGAGTGCTGAGTGGGCAGTCAAAGCACTCTATACACTAGTTGATGATAGTGAAAACACACAGAAAGGAGTTGATTTTCTCATGAAAAGCAACATATTAGTACCTCTAGTAATGCTCGTGGGAAAGGATCAAAGCTCCACAGAGACATCAGTGAAAATGCTCGAAAAGATTTTTCGAGTTAAGAAGTACAGAGATGCCAAATACTCGAATGTCGCCAAATCTGTTCTTATGACAACAATGGCAGCAGGAAGCCCTGATGTACAAAAGCTAGCTTCCACTGCCTTGATGCATCTCGGAATGATACCCACTGATACTAGCTACACGGCTACATTGTCTGCTTGATCCAGGTCCTTGTGGAAGCACACTCTCGCAATGTTAACAAGAAAGGAACTCAGCAGCCACTGCAACTATTCTACTTGATTGCATTTCTTCTTAAACCAAGGCGGGGTGGCCTTTATCTGTTGTGAGTGTCGTGAGGTGCGAGTCTTTCCCACTCATGATGTCATTTGAATAGACACGAATATACTAGAAGCTTGTCTTGCCTGTAGCAGCATGTCCACTGATTTTTATGAGTTGGTGTTGTCTATAGATTGTATGGTACTAATTCTTTCTATCTTTAGCGGTGCATTTGCCCTATGAACTACTTATTTGGTGTACTAATTCTTTCTATTTGCTACTTCCCTTGTGCTAGGCTTCATTATGGCTGAGTTTGCCCTGCATCTCCGGAGGTTTGACAAAAACTTAGTACGAAGGGCTTTGTGTGAATATATGCTCTTATGTGTGTGTGTGTGTGTGTGTGAGAGAGAGAGAGAGAGAGAGAGAGACCATATCTTGATACAAAGTTCTACACCCACTATTGGGCACTGATGACGTTAGTGGGGATGTCGTAGTATCTAGTCCATACTATGCATAATGGAGTTGATAGTTATATAGTCTTGTGGGTTGACTACCATGAGTATATAACATGCACATTCCTAAAAGGTGAATTTGGGCATGTTCCTAGATTCATCTAGGTATATATGTATATATGTATGGTATTTGTTGTAGTCAAGCTACACTTGTATCAGTGTATAAAACTTTTGATCAATTTTGAGGGTTATAATCGAACCTTCACAAGGAGACCTGTAATAAGCTTTGCAGCTCTTCCAATCAGGCATCAAAATATACGCCTAATGTACGGGCTGTTTTTAGAATTTAGTCACTTTAACTGCTAAATGAGATTCTGGTTGAATCAATAAAAAAACAATCCAAATCTCTAGGACTTGTTGACATGTTTAAACTCATGTGATGTGGCCTTTTTTTTGTTGTTGTTGCTGAGATTATGTATAGTACTCAGTGATAAACAAAGGTTACGTCCAGCGGGTATAGCTAGCAGGGTTTGAATTGTGCAGGACCACAAGGCTGGCAGACTGACCATCAATCCAAGTGCCCTAAGGCCAAAGAAAGGGTCATTCATTAGAAAGTTCAAGAACATCCTAGAGAATTCTCTCAAACCAGGTGCCAATTGACCAGTGATGGCACAAAAGAGTTAACTCTAAGGTATAATAATGCTCATAGGAAAAATCAAGAAAGATATAAATTCCAACTTCCTTTCTGCATTGCACAAATTAAAGAAACTTTTTAAGAGGAGAAAGAGAGATTAATAGAGCATTATACACCTCAAACATGGGACCTATTGCTCTGTAGCTTTGAAAATTATCACAAGCAAGAAGGCAAATAAAGGGAGGGAGAGACTCATTCCAAGAACCCCCACCTCCCCTCTTCCCATGGGCAATATGCACTAAGAACAGGATTAACTTCATTTTTTAACATATGACATGGGGCACCATGAGTCGAATCATGACATGCCTTATTATTAGGAGGTTCCTCCAAGTTTTAGGATAGTTGTATTCACAAAATATCAAGCCTATGCTTCTGAACACGCTCAAAGTAATGATGAGTCTTTCTTGTAGATATAGATTTTTGGGTAGAACTTTTAACTCCGTGTTTTTCTTTTATCACCTCTAAAAGAACTACAATCACTTCTATCATACTATTGGGTTGATTTTAATACTCCCTATGCTCAAATGTGCTAATCAACTTTTCATTTTTGTGTAAAATTAAGTGACAACTTGAAAAGAAGGTAAGATAAAGAGGAGAATTCAAGAGTCAAGATCACAAACTTAATTAGGTGGGATTTGTGTGATTGAAAGAGAATAAAAGGATAATTAAAAGAGACTCTAGCATCTAAAAGGAATACAAGGATCTTTTAGACAATGAAAGAAACTCTAGCATCTAAAAGAAATTTAATACAAGTGATCTTTTCGACATGAAAGTGGAGGGAACTTCTTACTATTGAGAAGCTTTTAGGGATAAAACAAAATTTACAAGCTTGTGAAGGTAGGATTTGTTAATTAAATTTTCCTTTTAGGAAACTGGAGTACATATTTTTTGCTTCTTTCCTTGTGTGTGTGTGTGTGTGTGTGCATGCCATGTATACATGCACGTCCATGCGCATGCGTTTGCACGTGCATGTGTGAAATTTATTAATGGATTTGGACAGTGTTGGAATACAAGTATGAGTGCACATGCATGCACTCATATGTATGAAATTTATTAATAGAATTGGACAATGTTGGAATACAAGTGATCTTTTAGGCATGAAAGTGGAGGGAAATTCTTACTAATGAGAAGATTTTGGGGATAGACTAAATTTACAAGCTTGTGAGGTGCCATGTAGGTATGATCTATCAATTAAATTTTCCTTTTAGGACATTGGAGTAAAGATTTTTTGCTTTCTTTATGTGTGTGCACACACGTGCATGCACATGCACGTGTGCATGTGCACATGTGTGTATGTGCATGCATATATTTTGGCGCATGCGCACGTGTGTGTGTGTGTGTGTGCAGGCGCTTGTGTGCACGTGCATGCACTCATATGTATGCATGGGTGCATGCTGCACATGCATAAATAGGAGGGGTATCAGTGAGGATTACATGGTGCACATGCACGAAAAGGAGGGGTAGCAATGAGGATTGCATGGTGCACATGGACGAATAGGAGGGGTAACAGTGAGGATTGCATGGTGCACATGCACAAATAGGAGGGGTACTAGTGATGATTGCATGGTGCACATGCACAAATAGGAAGGGTACTAGTGATGATTGCATGGTGCATATGCACAAATAGGAAGGGTACTAGTGGGGATTGCAAGGTCAGAAATTACACTCACGTGTACGCATGTGTGCATGGTGCACATAGAAAATAAGAGGGGTACTACTGATGATTGCAAGGTGCACATGCACCAATTGGAGGGATACTAGAGATGATCTTGCATGGTGCACATGCACAATACACTAGTGATGATTGCAAGGTCATAAATTGCAAGGAGAGGTTGAGGACAACTTCCCCCACAATAAGCCCTCTATTCTTACTTAGAAAACTTGAGAAATTCGACTAATTCTTCCCCCGCTCCCCTGTTGGTCTTCCGAGCATTAATCAAGTTTTATTTTTTAAAAATTAAGCATGAATACACCTATTTTATAAATTATGATGTTACATAGCAATGTTCCTCTCGAAGAAGTGTTTCGAAAGGAATTGTGAATACTTCTAATTCTTAGTTAAGAGGATTCAATGATACTTTTGACCATGACCACTTCATTTTTTCTTGTAAAGTTTGTGTAGATGTAGCGATAATTTTATGCTATTCAATTTATCTGGCATCAGTGGGCAACAAGCATATGGACAATTGAGGAAACTCTTAATTTTATGCTTTTTAATTTATTTGACAACATTGGATGGCACAAGAGTCTATTTCCTGAAGTGAGGGTCACTATGATGGGTATGATGACCTCTCAAGACATTATGATGCGTATGATGACTTCTCAAAACAGGCACTTGGGGAGCATTGTCTTGAGCATAGTAATACGGACTAGTGTTGTGAGGTAGAGAGATGTATGGGTGCATGTGGGTTGCCCCCATCATGGTCATCATGTCTATTGTTGATGCGAAAGGTAGTTCTAGAGAGTGCATTTCCGGTACCTCAGCTGGAGCTTCAATATGGCCCACATCTTGAGCGCTTGCACAATCCTATTGTTTGCATGCACATAACAAACGAGTTAATTAAAGTAGCCAAAGTAACCTTTCCTTTAAAAAAATTTTAAAACTTAGGATACAATTTGAACCAACTCAACCTTAAAAACGAGAACCTTAGGGTATATACAAAAGTAATCATAAGGAAGAAAAAAAGACTCTTAAGGTTATAAGCAAAATTTCTCAAGTAGCCTTCCTTTAAAAAAGAGAGAGTAAAGCTTAGGATACATTTTTTACCAACTTAACCTTAAGATGAGAACCTTAGGGTATATACAAAATTAATCATATGAAAAAATGATTAATTTTGTATATACATTTTAAACCAGCTCAACCTTAAAATGAGGACCTTAGGGAATACATTTTAAACCAACTCAACCTTAAAATGAGAACCTTAGGGTGTATACAAAATTAATCATAAGAAAAAAAAGACTCTTAGGGTATAAGCAAAATTTATCCATACCTTAGGTTATAGACAAAATTAAAGCTTAAAATACAATATGAACCAACTCAACCTTACAATGAGAACCTTGGGCTATATACAAAATTAATCATAAGAAAGAAAAAAAATCGCACAGGTTATAGACAAAATTTCTTGGGAAATCTATACCTTAGGTTATAGACAAAATTAAAGCTTAGGATACAATATGAACCAACTCAACCTTAAGATGAGAACCTTAGGCTATATACAAAATTAATCATAAGAAAGAAAAAAAGACTCTTAGGTTATAGACAAAATTTGTCAAGAAATCTATACCTTAGGTTATAGACAAAATTAAAGCTTAGGATACAATATGAACCAACTCAACCTGAAAATGTGAACCTTAGGCTATATACAAAATTAATCATAAGAAGAAAAAGAAGACTCTTAGGTTATAGACGAAATTTCTATTAAAAAAAAACACACTTAGGTTATAGACAAAATTTCTTGGGAAATCTATACCTTAGGTTATAGACAAAATTAAAGCTTAGGATACAATATTAACCAACTCAACTTTAAAATGAGAACCTTAGGCTATATACAAAATTAATCATAAAAAAGAATAAAAGACTCTTAGGTTATAGACAAAATTTCTCAAGAAATCTAGACAAAATTAAAGCTTAGGATATAATATGAACCAAGTCAAGCTTAAAATGAGAACCTTAGGCTATATATACAAAATTAAAGCTTAGGATATAATATGAACCAAGTCAAGCTTAAAACGAGAACCTTAGGCTATATATACAAAATTAATCATAAGAAGAAGAAAAAAAGACTCTTAGGTTATACACAAAATTTCTCAAGAAATCTATACCTTAGGTTATAGACAAAATTAAAGCTTAGGATACAAATATGATGAACCAAATGAACCTTAAAATCCATACCTTTGGATGTGGTCTAGGGTTAGGGAAATGAGAGCTTGTTGATGAGGTTTGAGGTGAGCTGAGAAGGTCATCTACTTGCCATCCTGGTATGATCTCAGTGAGGTACTGGCCTATGGAGCTCTTGGGAGCCTGCAAGAGCATGCAATCTTTCATGGTTTGGTGGGTGCAAAGCATGTGATTTCCACCATTAATCTGCTGCCCATTGGCACCCCTCCTGATCTGCACCTCACCATGCACTACTTGGCCATCTTCCTGTGCATGGTTGCTATGAAATGGTGGGTTTTGGCCACTTTCCTGTGCATAGCTGCTATGGCATGATAGGTTTTGGCCATTTTCCTGTGCATTTCTGCTAACTCCCTGTGCTTCCATCCATGGTGATCTTCCTTCTTCTCCATCTCCTGCCCTCCTCCTCTGCTCTGTGGGCTCTTTCAGTGACTGTAGTGCCACCCTTGTCCCCATTGCCACCACAAACCTTCTGTGCTTTGATACCATGGTGTTCACTGTGTGGATTGCCACATCACAATCCCTGCATAGCACAGCCCTGTCCTCCACACAGAACAAGTACCCATTCTTCTCCTGTTCCACACCACCTTTTAATTATTTTGCATTACCATCACTGCATCAAATGATTAACCTTACCCTGCATTATGTAATTAGATTGGCACTAGCCTTAGTTTGCATGCATAAATTAACACTAATCTGCATTAAACAACTAGCCTTAGCTTGCATGATTGCTGCATAAAGTAACAGTAATCTACATTACACAACATTAGGTTAGATTAAACAACATCATTATATGTAATTAACACTAATCTACATTAAACCACTAGCCTTAGTTTGCATGATTACTGCATAGAGTAGCAATAATCTACAGTACACAACATTAGGTTAGATTAAACAACACCATTATACGTAATTAGATTGAAACTAGCCTTAGTTTGCATGGCATGATTACTGCATAAAGTAACAATAATCTACATTAAACAACATCAGATTAGATTAAACAACACCATTATATGTAATTAGATTGAAACTAGCCTGGGATGATTACTGCATAAAGTAACAATAATCTACATTAAACAGCATTAGGTTAGATTGATCCTAGTCTCAGTTTGCATGAGAAAAGCACTGCATAAACTGACAATAATCTACATTAAATAACATTATGGTAGATTGATACTAGCCCTAGTTTGCCTGTGATAATTACTGCATAAAAAGTGACAATAATATACATTAAGCAAAATTAAATTAGATTGATACTAGCCTTAGTTTTGCATGTGATAATTACTACAAATTAGTGACAAGAATATACAAAATTACTGCATGAAGCACGACAAGATTATACAAAATTGCTGCACAAATTAGTGACAATAATCTACATTAAGCTACATGAAGTGGCAGTAATTACTGCATGAAGTGACAAGAATATACAAAATTACTGCATTAAGTGACAATAATCTACACTAAGAAACATTAGATTAGACTGAAACTAGGCTTAATTTGCATGTGCTAACTACTGCAATGAAGTGACAAGAATATACATTAAGCAACCTAATTAGCTGGTAAGACAGAATATATTGAACCTGGCAAATGTCACAGAGGATGGAGTGCTTGGAATCATTAAGCAAGCCGAGAAGCTTAAGACGTTCATGCTTGCTTGCTATCTTGTTGGCTGCGTGCACTTGAACATCGCATTTGAGGCACAAGGCGGCTTCATCAGCACAACAGATGAGGCTTGCAGGATTACTCTCACAAAAATCACATAGAAGCTTCATGATTAATCACAATCCTTGCAGGATTAATCCCATAGACTAATCACAATCACTAATCACAACAGATAAGGCTTGCAGGATTAATCACATAGACTAATCACAATCACTAATCACAACACATGAGGCTTTGCAGGATTACTCTCACAAAACTCACATAGAAGCTTCATGTGACTAATCACAATCACTAATCACAAATCACAATCCCTAATAGAAGCTTCATGACTAATCACAATCCATAATCACATAGAAGCTTCATGACCAATCACAATCCCTAATAGAGTTTAAGTTGGAGACAAGGGTTGGTGGGGCTAATAAGGCTACACACTTGCATGTCTATGGTAACTTATTAGTAATTAATAGGCCTTTTGTGGGTTAGTAGTACCATATATTACACTAATCTAAGCGTATTGCAAGGGATTGTGAATTGAGAAAACCAAGTGTAATGTCATATGCCAAGTTGCCAAGTTGGGATGAATTGTGTATTGATATTTTCTAGAGAAGATAAGAGTTCTCTAGCATGTGGGCATTTGCACCTTCAAGTTTAAAAAAACATGGGGTATTGAGCTCTATCAAGTAAAACAAAAAAGTGAGCAATATGCCAAGGACAGTGCCTACCATGATTAACTAATCAATCTTAGAGGCATGCTCCTTGGAACAACGACTTCCAGAGACATGGCTCCTTAGAAAAGAAGTGTGACACATCGACAGGCTCTTGCCTGAGCGGTCAGCTCGCTTTTGTCCACCCTACCCAAGCGAGGTCGTACAATTGCAAGTTTCATACATTGACACATCTTTTTAAAACAAGAAAGAAAGTGTGCCTAGGATAGAGTATACAAGTAACTAATATCTTTAAAAACCATATGGATCATGTCTCTTTATGAAGAATTGATAACTAATTATGAGAACAGGTTTTACAACTACTAAGAACCTTAAAGTTGTAAAGTGTTTGTATATATATCGTGTGTGTGCATGGGTTGATGTGCTTAAAGATTTATTCTAGTAAAGATCTAAGGCCATGCTAATTTAGGACTTTAATAATGGACAAGAAAGGCATTAAGAACTGTTTTAGTAGCTTTTAAGTAGAGGAACTATGTTGTTAAAAAAATGGGCAACATATAAGGAAAAGATCATAAAATAACTTATGACTTTTGTACGTAAACAATAGGACCCATGTTACTCAATTAAAAAGTACCAATTGTAACATGGATGGAATTTTAGTCTAAACACAAATCTCATCTCATAGGTTGGCACACTAGCTTTACGACTTAGCATACCACGTTACTAAAGTGCTCTTGCAACATACTTGATTTCTCTCACAAGGTCCTTCATTAATATTTGTAAAATATGTATATCCTTGTTAAGGAATGATAATGTAATTTAGTGTGATAATTGTAGAGTAATATCTTAGTCACTTGGACATCACTTATCAAAAGTCATCTCCAATATCAATAATTAATACATTCAAGGTCAATGACTTAGTTAAATAGTGAACATAGTTTGGTGTTATGAGAAAAATAATATAGATTAGTCACTTGGAAATCACATATAAGAAGTGATCAACTACATGGTGCATGTTTGATTGGTAGTGTGGAAATCAAAGATGTGGGTATGTTTTGATTGGTGGTGGGAGAGAGAAAACTTTTGGGCCGGGTTCCAAAACAATGAGTACACTTATGCACATTATAAATGATATTTGTTTTTAAAGTGGGCACCAAACTAGATTAGTGTTGACTACCCAAGAATTTGTTTTGATGTTTGTTATCTTGTAGTTAACACGATAAGATCATGGGCAAGAAAGTGAATAATCCACCTATTTTTGGGATTGATTCTACTTGGCATAATAAAGTCTTACAATCTTGAAGAGGATAACACATTACGCCTTCAATATATTCACTCTTTGTTAACCCGTTTATGAGTTAACAACATCCAGCACTAACAACATACTAGTGAGAGCATGCTAGTCTCTGGGTTTCACCTAAAAATATGTAAGTATAGCACATGAGTTCAAATGAAGGGATTTTTTAATTCAAAAATTTAAGGTAAATTTACAGAAAAACATTTACAAAAGGGGGTTTTTAAATCAATTTTGAAAAAAACCCATAAGCCCATAAAGAAAAAGGGGTCATTTTATTCAAAAAAAAATCATAAGTAAGGGGTTTTTTAAATACTTCTTGAATGCACGTGATATATAGGGTTTCTTAGTAGTGCACCCCCTGAGATGCTAGTGAGCTTGTGTGAGGAGTTTGTGAGATAAGAGGAAGGCTATCGGAACTAGCTTCCTACGGAGGTGTGGAGATCTTGGAGCACATCAATAAATGAAGTCTCCATGCTAGTATTTGGACTAAAGGTGGAGTGATTCCCTTATATCTAAGCCTATACATTTTTTGTGCCACTACTAAGGAGTAATCCCTCTTCTTCTTTTGTCATTTCGACCAATGATTAAGTCTCCACACCAAAATTTGGACGAGAGGTAGTGTTTAAAAACATGGGGCATGGAGCTTTATCAAAGTAAACAAAAAGTGATCAATATGCCAAGGATAGTGCCTACCATGATTAACCACCACCACCATTGAATTATAGGGACATGCTACTTAGAAAAGAAGTGTGACATCATCGACATGCTCTTGCTTGAGAATTTAGCTTGCTTTTGTCCACCCTACCCAAGCGAGTTGGTTACAAGTTTCATACATTGACAAATCTTTTCAAAACAAGAAAGGAAGTGTGCCTAGGATAGAGTATACACATGAAAGGAAGTCTGTCCAAGATAGAGTATACAAGTAATTAATAGCTTTGCATTAGGAATTTTTTGGACCCAAAGAGGGCCTCTTGGATTAACTTTTGATTAGGAATGGACCAATAGGAAGAGGGCTGGGTGCACATTTTTGACTTCTTTGACCCTAGGGGACTTAGGCTTTGGTTTGCTAATGGGGCCCAATTACTACTCTTGTCCCCCTACCTCCCGGGCATAAACTTAGAGGTCCTCCCACCTAGAATCGCGCAGATTAAAAACCCTAAAAATTGAAAATTTTTAAATTTTTCTCAAAAATGTGTTTTCCCTCTCAAACTTGCCCCCACCAACATACTTTAGGTTTGGAAAGCTCATTTTGAACCTCTGTCTTCCTCTTCTAAGCTCTCCATTGTTGTAGAAACTCCATACCTCTCAAGCTCTCCCTCCTTGTCAAGCTCCCTCAGTCTCAAGATCCCTCTCCCTCTTTCTTCCTTTTCTAAGCTCTCCATTGCCTGGAGAAACTCCATCCCTCTCAAGCTCTCCCTCCTTCTCAAGCTCCCTCCCTCTCAATCTCCCCCCCCCTCTCTCTCAAGCTCCCTCCCTCTTCATTGTTGCTGTTGATTGCAGAAACTCTATCCCTCTTTAGTTTACTCTTCAGGAAGCCTATTCTCAAACTCTAACCCTCTTTTAAGCTTTCCATTGCTGCACTGAAAACCCTGAACTTTCTCTCCTCTCCACTCCTCTGTTGTAAAATAAGCTTTTCTTTTCCCTTCTTCTCTTTTCTTACCACCATGGCCTCTTCTAGTAATGTGAGAAGACCTAGGGAGAAGGTGGAAGAGCTTGTGCTGCATAACACAAGAGATGAGAATGGAGTTTGGGCTCCAACAAGATTCAGGGTTGGGGCTTGGGTCTACATGCAGCCAAGCTCTAAGGGACCACATCGAGTGCATCAACTGGGGAATATGCTACATCATTGGAAGGGGTGGCTACAAGGCTTCAAGCATACTAAGAAGGAAGGACTGGTTGCCATAGTGCAACATGTGTATACCCTTGGAGACCTGTACATTCAAGACCAACGACAAAGGTTTCCTTCAAATTGTCAGTGTAACATAAACACAGCTTTAACAACATGCTAATATTGGATTTTTTGTTTCAAATTTTCTTATGATCCTCCATTTTCTTATGTCTCTCTGCAGATATTTTCCCCTCTCATTATGTTGAGGAACAACCACTCCAAAGCCTCACTGGAGTTTTCTATGCTATGCATGCATCCATTGGGGAGAGGCAATGTTTGTATCTCAAAGCCCAAGTGATCTTGTACATAACAATATCTGTTTCTTTTCTCACTCATATTTTGTAGATAAAAAACCAGGTTTATTTGGCAAGCTAGAAGAGATCCCCGACCCCCCTCTTAACAATCCCGAAATGGCCCAAACCAGATGCTTGGACCATCTTATGCGTAAAGTTTAAGATGGTAAGTGATATCAAGACATCACTCAAGTTTTCAAAGGCATCTAGGTCAGTAGGGCTAAATTGGTTTTGTCCTTTACATGTTTTTGTGCACATGTTCAATTCCATGCCAATGCACCAAACAAAAACAATGTATATTTATAAGGAGGTACGATCTGACCTCAGGATTACTAGGAGAGGGTTGGGAGGTTAATGAGGGGTCACATCAAGGTGATGTGTACAAGTGCAATGTAGTAGATTCTACAGTGTCTTTCAGGATCTTGAATGCACGCTCTATTTTGTACATGCATCTGCACTACCAAAGATAGATGCAAAAGCACGGGACATGGATCCCACTTCAAGCCTCATAAGAAGAAATTATGCCTATTGAGGTAGCTGTGATGATGCAAAATGGATGGATTGAGCGAGTGGCAGCAAGCAAGCATTGGAGCCTAGCAGACCTGCGTCAACACTTTAGCATCATGGGCTTTGATAATGTGGAAGAGTCAAGTTTCAAGTTGATGAGAAGAATGGTATATCTGATTCCACTACATGTCTAGAATTAACCCTTACACTTTCTGGTTATTGTGCCACTTTCTATATTTTTACAGATTGGGAAGTGGAAGGAGGGGACAACCATGGGAATTATGTATAGGAAAATATTTTGATTTTTCCTTTGATTGTAGAGGAGGGTAGTTGAAATTGACGCATTTGCTGGGAGAGGCGGTGGCAGCAGAGACCAGGCTAAGGTCCATGGACATGATGCTGCGCTGGCGCACTATCTTGTCGGCTTCCTGTGGTGAATGGCATCGCCATTATCCACAGGGACTACACCCCTCAATCTACCTTCACTCTCGTCTTTTTGAAAGCCCTCTCTAAGGTACTCTGTGTAGCCTCTATGGCATCGCCATTATCCACAGGGACTACACCCCTCAATCTACCTTCACTCTCGTCTTTTTGAAAGCCCTCTCTAAGGTACTCTATGTAGCCTCTATGGCATAGAGCACCAAATGTACAGTTCTGATTAAAAATCCCTTGCCTTCGATGTTTTTGGTTCTGGATTTAGGGGTAAGCTTCTTGCTCGTATAGGTATAGCCAAAAGCATAGGCATAGAGGATCCTTAAGAAATAGCCCAATCACTCCTTGAGCACACTCTGCCCAATAACAAGAGAAGTAAGCTCAATATTGTAAGAAAGCTTTTGTAAAGATGATGTATCACTTCTTATTTATGAATACAATACAGTTTTTGCAAACTTATTTTCATCAAGTATATCATTTTCTAGTTTGTACCATCAATGTTTTTGTGAACGCATTAGAAATGACCTTGGGAGCCTAGGGGAGCAGTGCAAGAACAGTGTGAATTTTGAGCCTGCACCGCTGCTGTAGAGCCCAAATTCGCACTGTTTTGGCACAGCTTCCTCAGCCCTTCAAGAGTAATTCTGATGCATTGGATGACAAATAATATATTTTTACACATGATTAAAGGTATTTTTATCTTGTAAATTACTGTTTTTTATAATCAATGTACTCAACTTCATTATAAATGCATCAGAAATGATTCTGAGTGACTAGGGGACTAGTGCCAAAACAGTGTGAATTTTGAGCTTGCACCGCTGCTGTAGAGCCCAAATTCGCACTGTTTTGGCATAGCTTCCCCAGCCCTCCAGGAGCAATTCTGATGCATTGGATGACAAATAATATATTTTTACACATGATTAAAGGTATTTTTATCTTGTAAATTACTATTTTTTTATAATTAATGTACTCAACTTCATTATAAATTCATCAGAAATGATCCTGAGTGGCTGGGGGAGCAGTGCTAGAACAGTGCAAATTTTGAGCCTGCACCGTCGTTGCAGAGCCTAAATTCGCACTATTCTAGCATATCTTCCCCAGTCCTCCAGGAGCAATTCTGATGCATTGGATGACACACAATGTAATTTTACACATGATTAAAGCTATTTTTATCTTATAAACTATTGTTTCTCATAATTAGTGTACTCAACTCATTATAAATGCATCAGAAATGATCCTGAGTGGCTAGGGGAGCAGTGCCAGAACAGTGCGAATTTTGAGCCTGCATCGCCGCTGCAGAGCCTAAATTCGCACTGTTTTGGCATAGCTTCCCCCAGTCCTCCAGAAGCAATTTTGATGCATTGGATGATAAACACTGTATTTTTACACATGATTAAAGGTGTTTTAATCTTGTAAACTACTCTTTCTCACAATTAGTGTGCTCAACTTCATTATAAATGCATCAAAAATGATCCCGAGTGGCTAGGAGAGAAGTGCCAGAACAGTGCGAATTTTGAGCCCACATCACCGTTGCAGAGGCCAAATTTGCACTGTTCTGGCACAACTTCCTCAGTCCTCCAGGAGCATTTTTGATGCCTTGGGTGACAAACGGGCACATGATAGACACTCCATGTTAAATAAACATGATGACACCGAGACATTGTAAGAGAAACTTAAAATTTTAATTATCAGAAGGTTACAAATGAAAGCCAGATAGGCTTGTTACAAAGGGGGGTTTGAAACAAAAGAGTTGCTTCAAAAAGAAGGTTAATATCTAAGATCTTAAGATCGTGTCTCGCTCGCCTCAAATGCGCTGAGCTAGTTGCATGTCCTTGGTAGATATGGTAATCCTCTTTGCATGTCCTTGGCAGATATGGTAATCCTCTTTGCATGTATTGCAAGGAGGTTGGTGTCTTCAAAAAGCCCAACAAGGTAAGCCTCGGAGGCTTCTTGCAATGCTTCAAGGGCAATCCCCTACACACAGAACTCTATTCTATATCGTTGGAGAATCTCCATCACTGTGCAAGCGAAAGGGGCTCTTCTTATCAGCAACTCAGTGTCCCTCTGATAAAACTTGATTTCTTGATTTATTGTGATGCTTGCAATTGAGATTGGAGAATATGGGTTTACCAAGCTCCACTTGTAGTCAATCTTCTGCAGTATCCTAACAAGCCAAGCTCTCCTTCACCAACAAATTGCATGAAAGATGATAAATTGCGAAAAGGAGGGTTTGCTCTTAATGGAGGGTCAATTGGATAGAGATGCCCATCAACCCAAAGATCTACATTTTTCTCCTTAGCTATCCTACGAGCTTGGACAGATTGTGCATCAGTAGGATGGGTTTTTTTAGAGCTGCCATACTCTTTAGGAATACGAATGTGTAAATCAACCTTCCATTTTCTAGCTTCACAAGGGGCTACACACACAGCTTGCAAAGGCTCCATAGCTAAGCCAAGGAAGCAGCTAAAGCAGAGAGATCCTCAGAGGGGGGAGAGAGAGAGAGAGAGAGAGAGAGAGAGAGAGAGAGAGAGAGAGAGAGAGAGAGAGAGAGAGAGAGAGAGTCAAAACTTTGATGTTGGAAGTTTAACACAAATCCATTTTTCTAAGTAGAAAATGATATTTTTGATATACAAATATACTAAGATGGAGTTTTTCATCAATAAATTACTTTTATGAGAAAAATTAAAAAATATTAATTTTTGGGATCCCACAATTTCGGGATCTCATGGATGTAGTGGTTCTTGACAGTTAGTCATGTTTATGGGGTTGTGGGGACCTGAGAGTTAGTTATGTATGTACTGGCTCCTGACAGGCTTCTGACGTGACCCTTGAATTACAAGCTTTTTGGAGGGGAAAAAATTATTTTCATCATACATATTGGTTGGGTGGTGTTTTTTCCACCTCAAAATATAAAAAAATATAAAATAAAAAATATTCACTTTTTGGGACCCACCTAAATACGAGAATGTTTTGCTGATGTGGAAGGAAGATATGGTGGGAGTTAATGAGAAAGGAGATTTCAAACTGACAAGAAAGATTCAATTTGTAGAGAGTGAAGATAAAAAAATTCATACATATTGGTTGGGTGGTGGTTTTTCCACCTCAAAATGTAAAAAAATAAAAAAAATAAAAATTTTCACTTTTTGGGACCCACCTAAATACGAGAATGTTTTGTTGATGTGGAAGGGAGATATGGTGGGAGTTAATGAGAAAGGAGATTTCAAACTGACAAGAAAGATTCAATTTGTAGAGAGTGAAGATAAAAAAATCAAAAAGTAAGTATGCGAAAAGTCAAAAAGTAAGAGAGAGAGAGTATGAGCATATTCCCTTTAAAAAGTGAAACTAGGGGGATATGGCTGATATGGCAAGGCAAAAAATAGGGATCATCATAGCCTTTGTCTCCCTTAAGCCCAGCTTTTTAAGCTCTAATCTCTTAAAATTAGGAATCCTTATTAGGAGGCCCTTTTTGGGTCCAAAAAATTCCTAATGAAAAACCATATGGACCATGTCACTTTATGAAATAATAACTAATTAAGAGAAGAGGTTTTACAACTACTTAGTACCTCAAGGTTGTAAAGTGTGTATATATATGTTTGTGTTAAATGTTTGGGTGTGTGAGCACATGGGTTGATGTGCTTAAAGATTTATTCTAGTAAAGATCTAAGGCCATACTAATTTGGAAATTTGATAATGGGACGAGAAAGGCATTAAGAACTCTTTTAGTAGCTTTTAGTAGCTTTTAAGTAGAGGAACTATGTTGTTAAAAGTTGGGCAACATATAAGGAAAAGATCATAAAATAATTAATGACTTTTTGTACGTAAACAATAGGACCCATGTTACACAATTAAAAAGTACCAACTACATGGATGGAATTTTAGTCTAAACACAAATCTCATCTTATAGGTCAGCCCACTAGCTTCATGACTTAGCATACCATATTAATAAAGTGCACTTGAACCATACTTGATTTCTCTCATCACAAGGTCCATTAATATTTGTAAAATATGTATGTCCTTGTTAAGGATTGCTAATGTAGTTTAGTGTGATAATTGTAGAGTAATATCTTAGTCACTTGGACATCACTTATAAAAAGTCATCTCCAAGATTAATTAATTTATTCAAGGTTAATAACTTGGTTAAATAGTGAACAAAGTTTGGCATGATGAGTGCAAAATAATATCTTAGTCACATGGAAATCACATATAAGAAGTGATTAGCTACATGGTGCATGTTTGATTGGTAGCGTTGAAATCAAAGATGTTGGTATTTTTTGATTGGTGGTGGGAGACAAAAAATTTGTGGGCCAGTTTCCAAAACAATGAGTACACTTATGCACATTATAAATGATATTTTTTCAAAGTGGGCCGCACTACACTGAAATAGATTAGTGTTGATTACCCAAGACTTTGTGTTGATGTTTGCTATCTTGTAGTTAGCACAATAAGATCATGGGCAAGAAAGTGAATAATCCACATCTAAGAAGTGATTAGCTACATGGTGCACGTTTGATTGTTGGGCAGCGTGGAAATCAAAGATGTCGGTATGTTTTGATTGGTGGTGGGAGATAGAAAATTTGTGGGCCGGTTTTCGAAACTACAATGAAGGAAACTTAAGGGTTGCACTCATTAGCATGGAGTACCCACATGTCTCACTCATCATGGGGAGTAGCACCTATTGCACTCAATAATGGAGTACACACATAGCTTCTCAAAAGGGAGAAGTCCACCATGGAAGCTTAGAGCTCCAAAGAGTAACAATACTCATGAAAGTATAATGATCAAATGGGTACAATGTCCATCATGCCTATGCCTCATATAGGGTCCCCTTAGTACACACGTAAATGTCCCTAAGCCCAAGTGACTAGGCCCCATTTCCCCATGTGCATGTACACCCAAAACTACTTGTGCATGAAACTTACTTCATTACAAACCATCCCCTCCTACAATGATTTCATCCTCGAAATCGAAGGGTGGTTGTGCCCAAAGAAAAGACATATACAAGTGGTTATGTACAAAAGCCAAAAATCACATCCATGACTGAATGTAGTGGAAAACTCGTGCATGAATCATATGATCCCCTGGGTCAAATGGAAAGGATAGAGGGCTCCCATCGATGATGAGGCTATCTATGCAACCTCCTGGATCAAAAGGAAATTTGAGGCATGCAAAATCCAAGGCAATGGCCCCATGAGAATCTGGTGCAAGTGGAGTAGATAAGGAACCACTGTCGATGACGAATCTAGTCGAGTATCCTCTAGGATCAAAGGGATATTTATGGTATACACCTTGAACCGTCGAAGCTGGAATGGTAGTAGCTCCTGGATCAAAAGGAAAACTCAACTCCAAAGAGATAGTAGCCCCACGGTCAAAAGGAAAACTCATAAGCCCATCCTCACGACCACACTGTGAATTTGGCATGAAAGGTATCCACCGAAGAAGCTTGAAACTCCTGGCTAGAATGTCAAGTGGTCTTGGCACAAAAGAATCATCGTGTAGGCCAAGACTGGAATATGTCATAGATGCACCTGAATGTCGAGCCACATATCTGAAAACTACGATCCTTAAATGGCAAAGAATGCAGCCAAAGAACAATGTCCTGACTTCAAAGAACATAGGATTGTGTCGACATCCGTTGGAGCCAAATGAACATAGTTCAAGGTCGGCCTCATGTAGAGTCAAATGTGAACTCATGCCTCCATCACACGTAGCACCACTCAAGAAGTCGAAGACATGATCCACCATATCTATGTATGTATGAGTATGATGATCCGACCCATGCACAATATCTCCATGTGTAAGACACTCTATATGTGTGTGTCCCTCTAGAATAAAAGCTGGATCATCATAAAGATCGTCATCACTAAGCACTGACCAAGTGTCTACACAAGAGATATAAGTGGTATCAGTCAAATCCCTATCAATGGAATCTCCAAGGCCACTAAGGTCATCCCCAAAGGTATAGACCAACTCCATCAATGGTGTCCTTATATGATCTAAATCCCATGATAGATCAATCTCCAATAGCACTAGATCTAAGGAAACACCTAGTTCAACTATAAAACTTTCAAAGTTAACGTCATAGGATATGCTAAAAATATGATCGATATGCATACTCTTATACGATGTCTCACCTCTACGAACTCATCACTACTCTCATGCACTATCCCTGACTGCTCAATCACAACAACTCGATCCAATCGAATGCTGCCAGGAATGCTATGAAAACTAGGAGTAGTGGTTGTATCCGAAATCTCTCCACATGTAACAAATATAGAGGAGTAGTCCAACACATATAATACTAGAACCTCGGGTCTATGCTCCTCTATGATGTGCCCAATGACATGTGAAGTGTCAATCCCATGTGGTGTGACTAAAGATGTATGACTAGCCGAATGCTCATGACTAGTCAAATTCCCATCAAGATCATGGAATTCATTACTATGGTCATCTAATGTATCCCTATGATCACTAGGAATAGAGATAGGTAGCTCTATGATGTTCGTAATGCTTGATGTGCTCGCTACCATCCCTGCCCTCGAGATCATGTCCATATGATCTAACTCACACACATCACTCTCACTATCACTATCACATACATCATCATCATGTGCATATGTGTCAGTGGCATCATGTGCACGTGTATTCCTATCATTATGTATATGTGTTTGTGATACATCAATATCATCATGTGTGTGTGTGCACGATACATCATCATAGGGTGGGTGTGATACATCAATGTCATCACATGTATGTGTATGACCATCACCGTGTACATGTGTCAACATCAATATCCATCAACATGATGATCATCATCACTATCCACATTGTCATCCACTGAATGCATGTCATAAATAATGATACCCATCCTCAGGTATATAGTCATCTCTGCTCATAAATGTAGGGCACTCAATAAAGTCCCCACATACATCATCCCATGCAAGCAATGCCGAACCATCCATGTAAAGATAACCACATACATCATCCCATGCAAGCAATGCCGAACCATCCATGTAAAGATAACCACATAGATCCTCAACAAAATCACCATGTGTAGAACGTCTAGACCATTTAGCACCACAAACACCCTCCTTATCAAATAAGTGTCTAAGCTGGCTAGGTAATAACATCTGAAGCTCAAACATCCATATGTGACATGAATATGATGTGTCATCATAGCATGATGTCGGAGAAGAAGGATCTAGAGGTCGAAGTCGCGATATGCCAAATGTATGTATGAACTCGGCAAATGATATGTAACTCCTCACCTGAAATGGCAAATCAAGATGACGGTGTCAGGTAAAAATCTGAAAGGTGTTTTGAGCTAGTGTACATATGGGATGCATGGTTTGCAAATAAACTTTGCCCTAAATGCCCTAGCAAATGTACAGAGTGGGTGGTTTTATGTTTTTTTTTACGAGCTCTTGGTGATGCCTGCATGTGAAAGTGTTACGGGAACCCCGAATGTGATGATGGTTGGTCAATATGGGCTGATTCTGGATGCTGAGATGGCGCTCCATTTTTAGCAAACATGTGAAGAGATTGGCAGAGCATGGGCAATGGTCGGGTTTTGGTAATTTATGATGCTGCTGATTACAGCTGTGGGCAGCTCTTGTCATGTTTTGGAAGGTCGTGGTGCTGCACGTGAATCTGAAGCACATGTGATGTACAGGGTGATGGTGGCCATCCTTGAGGCTTTAAAAATAAAAAAATATACACTAATCAAAGTGGCCAGCTTGTAAGGAACCACATGGAGGCTAGCTTGCTTGCCAACACGTTGGCCAGCACACTGAGGAATACGCCAGAAGGTTGGCGAAAAAGAAAAAAAAAAGGCATAGTCGCATACGAACAGGGTTGCTGAAGGGTGGCAAAACTGGGGGAGCCGCCTTTGGCTGTTCACTGTGGCTGTCTAGCATGGAAGGTGCCCGCCTTGTATCAGGAGGCTTCTTCAGTGAAGTGTGCAGAGGCTGCCGTCAGGAGAAGCTTTCTGGCGAAGGGGAACCAGCGTGCAAGAGCAGAAGGCTTGAGGGAGCAGCCTCTGGAGCGGGCTGCTGGACGTGATGGAAGGTGCTGCTGATGGGTTGGTGCTGTAGAAGGGAGCCACTTTGGTGAAGCGCTGTAGCCAGGGGACGTCAGCGAGGGGGAAGCCTCCTTGAAGCTGGTAGCGCAAACGGCACAGCCGGATGCAGGTTTGGGTAAGGGCGCAGAGCTAACAGAGAGAGTGGCGAGTTGGGACTGGAAGGTGGTTGCCGCCTTGTGGGAGAGGTGTGCCTTGCTGAAGGTGTTTGCTGCAGCAGAGAAGCTGGCTACAATTGTGGGGGTCATCGTGGTAGCTGGAGCGACAGAAAGAAGGGAATGGAGTTGAGAGAGCAAGGGGGTTGCTGGTGGGGTGCCCTCTGAAGAGAGAGCTGCTGGCGAGGAATCGGCTGCAGCAGAGAAGCTGGCTACAATTGTGGGGGTCATCGTGGTAGCTGGAGCGACGGAAAGAAGGGAATGGAGTTGAGAGAGCAAGGGGGTTGCTGGTGGGGTGCCCTCTGAAGAGAGAGCTGCTGGCGAGGAATCGGATGCAGGAGGGCGACGAGGTGAAGGGCCACCTATGAGAGAGAGAGTTGATGTAGGTGGTTGGGTTTTTTTTGCTCTGAGAACTGGAAGGGGCTGGCGATAGGTTGGCTGCGGATATGTTTTGTGTGCTGATAGCAACAGCAAGCGAAGGCAAGAGAGGTAGCCGTTTCAGAGAGTGCTGGCGACACACACAGAAGTGATGGGCTGCAGAGAGAGTTGAGGGTTGCTGGTGGGGCGCCCTCTGAAGAGAGAGAGTGGCCGGGTTCTTTCTGGTGTGGTTGGCGCAGCCACGGACGCTACTGGTGGGCTGGTCGTTTCGTGTATGGTTGCCGTCAGGAGAGCGAGTGCAGTGCAGAGAAGTGTTGATGGGTCATGTGGCTGAAGAGGCTTGGTCGTCAGACGCAAGGTTGTAATTCCCGAGGTTGTGAGGCCGTGGTAGAATTCCCTTGGCAGTAAATCCAGGCCTGAGTGTTTGTAAGATTGTGTGAGTAAGGTTTCTGTGTCGGGAGAAGCTTGTATGAAGTGTTGATTTGGAATTTAATTGCTGGGTGTTTATCTTGGTCTGTGGTGCCCCTGTTTTGGCTGTCTTTCTGGTGTGGGTGGTGTGGTGAACTGCCCGTTTGTAGTTGTTGTATCAAAGTTGGGAGGTGAAGGGCTATAGAGGCATGGTCTTTTTTCCTTATTTTCACCTCACAACGGCCATAAAGCTAGAGTACTAGGGTATAAGCTGATGCAGCACGATCAGTATCTGGGATAGAAACATAATGATGTCGACGACGATGATGATGGTGGGTAGCACAACGATCGTAGGCAGGGTAGAGGTAGTAATGGACACCCATGGCGTCCCGCCAAAGCCTGAAAGTGTGGAAATAGCTCTAAATGTGCTTAAGAATCCCACACCACCCGTGCACGAACAAATACCAAGATGCATGTGTGAACGCCCAAAATACACTAAACAAGGGCCAAGATGCGTGTGTGAAAAATGTCTCCTAAAGGCTCAAAGCATGTGAACACCTCTCAACTGCACCAAATCTATCCCATGGCACACTAACAACCCCATCGTGGGCTAAAAACGTATAAACAAACCCCCATGACAGTACTCAAAATGTAGGTGTCTAGGTGCCCAGAATGTATTGTGTATGAGTATAAAGGGTGCCCACATTTTGGAATGGCCAAGGAATACAAGGTAAAAAAAATAGGGGTGTGAAAAGGCTAAGAGGGAAAAAGAGAAAAAAGAAACCTTAACATTAAAGACTGCACACACTTTGTTTTTTCCTCCTCTACTTCTCCCTCTCAGGTTGGCGGCGGCCAGTTTATCTCTCCTTCGTTGCTGAACTCATCTTCTCTGCTAAGCTCATCTTCTCTGCGCTGAGCTTGAGTAAAGAGCAGCCTAGATCTCAGAGCAATGATGGCAAGAAAACAAATTTGTATATTAAAAAAAAATGCTGTTTCTTTCCACTTTCTACTGTGCTTGCTGCTGTGAAATGAAACTATGAATCATTGTGCGCTTGCTTAAGTGCTTTTGCTAAAGAGCTTGCTTCCAACAAGCACTGATCTCATTGCCTAAAAATGCCAGCCACAGGACCAACGTCAGCTTCTTTTCTGCCACTTTTCTAGAGCTGTAAGCCCACTCTCACAGTCCCTGCCATGATCTTTTATTGCTTGTTCTAGAGTGGCTACTCACTCAGAGCAAGACTTGTGAAGATCTTCTTTCACTTTAGCCTCTGTTATTACAGAGGCCTCGAGAGGCCTCGAGATCTGCTTCTAGTTGGGATACTGCTTCACTCAGCTTGTGATGCTCACATTCCTTGGCTCTCTCTTCAAAAAGAACCAAGTTGTAAGATTTCAGCTTCAATTCTTGATAGGTTATCTTGATGGTTAGCCAACTCTGACTCCACCATTGACACAGCTCTTAAGGAGTTCACCACTTCCCTTTTGAGATCCACCAGTGATCAATCCCCTAGGATAAAAAATGTCTCCTTCTAAAAGATACATTGGGAGACTCGATGTCTTTTGCTTCTGCTACCACCCTTGCATTGAAATGCTTTCCCTTATGTTCTTGATGTTGGCTGCGAATTGAGTATTTTGTGCTCTAAAACGTTGCTTGGGTTTGGACTGTTTGCACTGTCTGCTCAATTATTGGCCAAGAAACTATTCAAGTTGCTCTCCCCACTTGTGCTTGATTGCTAGTCAGTGAATGGAAACAACTGTTGCTCTTCAAAACAACAAGCAAGCAAAGTAAGAACATACCTTCGACTGCTTGTTAGTTGTAAAGAGCTTTAGCAGGATGAAACCCCCATGTGACCATAATACATCAGAGTCTAGATATGAAAGAAAGTAACAACTCTTGCTTGTACTAGTTCTGAGTAATCTCTGTACTCTTGCTTGAAGATCTTCACACTTAAGAAACCTTGTATATGAAAGTTAGGAGAACCTTGTGGTGTATGGGGCACATTGGCTCACACAAGTGGATTAGGTTCAATTCCCAGCAAGGCCATACTTGCAAAACACAGTGTTAATCAACAAGCTTTTTGGATTTCTACACAAGATTAGCAAAGAAATTTAAGAACCCTAATCCACTTTACTATTTGATTTCTTGAACTTCTTGATATTGATTTTTGAATTAGGGTTTATAGAGATTTTAGGAACCAAAATTTAGAGTTTTTCTTGCATTATCTTGCTTAGAGAGCTTACAATTCCAATTACTAATCCATTAAGCCTCTATTTTAGTCCTATTTTCCAAAATCTTGGAGTTCTTGGAGCAGATTTACAAGAAGCTTGGTTGCTGAAGCAGTTTTGTAAAAATTTCACTGCAGTTTTTTGACTGGTGTAAATTGGTGTAGACTGTGTAGAGTATTCAGATTGCAGAGTTTATGCAGAGTACAGTTTGCTGTGTAGAAATTAAGATTACTTTGCAAAAATTTGATACAGTTTCAAGAAAGAGTGCAAAATTTTGGTGCAGGTTTTAAGATTGTGTACAGTTGATATAGATTTTCCAGGATTGGTGCAAATCTATAGTGTAGAACAGAGAAATTTATAAATTATGCAAAATTTATTGTGCTGAAATCAAATCTTGACACAAAAACAGAACAGTAAGTGATTCTTGATCAAATATTTTTGATCTTGATACTTTCTTGCTGCAAAGAAGATAGACATAGCAAATCTGAAAAATGTGTGAAAATCAACTCCGAAAATGATTAACACTAATCACTCCCTAAGCAAGGATCTAAGTCAAGAGCTCTGATACCAATGCAATGAATGAAACTTAAGGTTTGCACTCATTAGCATGGAGTACACACATGTCCCACTCATCATAGGGAGTAGCCCCTATTGCACTCATCATAGGGAGTAGCCCCTATTGCACTCAATAATGGAGGAGTACACACATAGCTTCTCAAAAGGGAGAAGTCAACCATGGAGGCTTAGAGCTCCAAAGAGTAAGAGTACTCATGAAAGTATATTGATCAAAAGGGTACAATGTCTATCAACCCTATGCCTTATATAGGGTCCCCTAAAAGTACACATGTAAATGTCCCTAAGCCCAAGTGCCTAGGCCCCATTTCCCCATGTACATGTGCACCCAAACCTACTTGTACATGTGCATCCAAACCTACTTTATTATTACAAAAACAATGAGTACACTTATACACATTATAAATGATATTTTTTCAAAGTGGACACCAAAAATTAGGGGGCATTTGTTATATCCTAATAATCCTTCTTTGCATTGTCCTCCACCCTTTCACTGATCTCTCTTCATTTATTCAATTTGTTGGAGAGGGTGAGAATGGGCTGCTTGGGTACTACAGAAGGTTAAGCATTAGTGATGCATGGAGAGTCCAATTCCTTCACTCACAAACACAAAGCTTACAAAGAACTTTGAGTAGTACATAACATGTGCTACAAGATGCACAAAATAATATTGTGGAGCTAGAGAAAAGAGACAAAGAGAAAGAGGCCCGCGTTATGAAGCTACAAGACACAATCTCTTGCATCATGAAGAGCACCCCCGTGGGAGAAAGAGAGCGAAAGAGGACAATCAATAACATTCAAAAACTCATAGTTAGTGGTGGTGCTTGCAAGCAAAGAATCCATGTAGCAAAGTTTGTTTTTTGTTTTGTCTATTATTATTGCAAGTAATTCTGATTAAGGTATTTTTGGTTGTCGTGGTTGTTATAGCAATAGATTAAGGTGTTTTCCGTAATATTTATTAGTTTGTGAGTGACAAGAACTTTTTGAAAGAAGCATGTGGTGATAATGGTCCTAAAGATTTTGGAGAAATATTACATAGTTGTGTGAGGAGGCGTGACATTCTTTCTATCATTCGAGACCCACGCCACAAGAAGATATGTTAGGTACTCACAAATGATGTTGCCATATATATAAGCAGTGATGTGTGTGAACACACTTAGGACTGCCGGGGCACTTTTTCCCTCTTTAGGAAGTTTTTTCCCTCGGCTTGTATATACGCCCATTATTCTAGGGCTAACTTATCTTTGTACATTGACACAATCTAATACACTATGTGTTGTGTGCATTCTTGCTTCTTCTTCTCCAAGCTTTGTGTGCTTTTTTGCAACCCTAATTCCAACAATTGGTATCAGAGCAGGCATTGGCTCCCAAGGCTACGCCGCTAGCACCCTCCGACTCATGTTCTTCGATTGAGGTGAGCTTTCACGAGCGCTTGTAGGTCCCTATACTCTGCAGAAATTGCATCTGAGGTCGTTTCGGGCTCCGTTTTTGCATTACAAGTTCTGTACAGGTGTTTTCGTCATTTTGTGCAAAAATTTCGACAGTGCAATTTTCTGTAAAAAACAGGCATATGTATTCTATTGTGGACCGTGCTACATAGCACGAGTTGTTTTCTGTTCAGTCTTTGCTTCATTAGAGGTAGCTTTTGCATCAGTTTCAGTCAGTGGCCATGGCTGATAATAGCAATGATGTATTTCGCATGTTGTCTGCTGATGACAAATTGGATGGAGACAGCAACTATCTACTTTGGGCAGACATGATACAGCATGTTTTGGTTACAAAAGGAGTGTGGAACATTGTGCAGGGTATGGATGTACGTCCAGGTTCTGTGGATGTAGGATCTGTTGAGGATGTTGCAGGTTCTAGCAGCTCTACTGTTGCTGCTGTTTAACCCACTACTGAACAAGCTCGTTGGGATGGTAAAGATGCGCAGGCTCATGCCTTGATTGCACTTTCTGTCAAACGTAACTGTTGCCGTATATATAGGCAGTGATGTGTGTGAACACACTTAGGACCGCCGGGGCACTTTTTCCCTCTTTAGGAGGTTTTTTCCCCCGGCTTGTATATACGCCCATCCTTCTAGGGCTAACTTATCTTTTGTACATTGACACAATCTAATACACTTTGTGTTGTGTGCATTCTTGCTTCTTACTCTCCAAGCTTTGTGTGCTGTCCTGCAATCCTAATTCCAACAATTGGTATCAGAGCACACATCGGCTCCCAGGGCTACGCCGCTAGCACCCTCCGACTCACGTTCTCCGATTGAGGTGAGCTTTCACGAGCGCTTTCAAGTCCCTATGCTCTGCAAACAAGCCCATAGGGCTTGGCGTTCTCAGAATTTGCATCTGAGGTCGTTTCGGGCTCCGTTTTTGCATTTCAAGTTCTGCACAGGTGTTTTCGTCATTTTCTGCAGAAAATTCGACAGTGCAGTTTTCTGCAAAACAGGCATACGTGTTCTATTGTGGACTGTGCTACATAGCACAAGTTGTCTTCTATTCAGTCCTTGCTTCATTACAGGTAGCTTTTGCATCAATTTCAGTCAGTGGCCATGGCTTATAACGGCAATGATGTATTTCGCATGTTGTCTGCTGAAGACAAACTGGATGGAGACAGCAACTACCCACTTTGGGCATACATGATGCAGCATATTTTGGTTGCAAAAGGAGTGTGGAACATTGTGCAGGGTATGGATGTACGTCCAGGTTCTATGGATGTAGGATCTGTTGAGGATGTTGCAGGTTCTAGCAGCTCTACTGTTGCAGGGTATGGATGTACATCCAGGTTCTATGGATGTAGGATCTGTTGAGGATGTTGCAGGTTCTAGCAGCTCTACTGTTGCAGGGTATGGATGTACGTCGAGGTTCTATGGATGTAGGATCTGTTGAGGATGTTGCAGGTTCTAGCAGCTCTACTGTTTTACCCACTGCTGAACAAGCTCGTTGGGATGGTAAAGATGCGCAGGCTCATGCCTTGATTGCACTTTCTGTCAAACGTAACATCACCCCACATATTCGTTCAGCTAAAACAGCAAAACAGGCTTGGGATATTTTAGCTGGTTTGTATGCAGGTCGTAACGAGGCAAAAATCGCTTACCTACGTAAAGAGCTAGAATTGAAGATTATGCAGGAAGATGATGACATGAATGTTTTTCTTGCTGAGATTAAAGATCTCAAAGAACAGTTGATTTCTGCAGGTGAGATTATTCCTGATCATTCTCTTATGCAGACTGTTCTTGATGCTTTACCTGAGACATATCAGACTTTTTCTTTCACGTGGAGACTTCTTAATGAGGACAGACCTGATGCTGTCAAGTATGATACTTTAGTCAACAAGCTCTTGCAAGAAGCGCAGTCCAGGCAAAACAGGTCCAGGAAGCGTGCTGTTGATCAAGCATTTATTGCTGCACAGTAGCAGAGAAGAAGTGGTAAGGCAGCCCCTTCCACTGTTTCTTCTCCTATTAGTAGGTCTGCAACTTCTTCTCCTTCCACAAGTAGCAACAATAAGTCTGAGAAGGCTCTTGAAAAAGGCAAGAAAAAGACCAGGTGCAACTATTGTAAGGCAAATGATCATGTCATTAAGAATTGCCCTAAGCTAAAGACTAAAGAGGCAAAGAAGAAAGAGTCAAATGCAGCCACAATAACGAATGCTTCTACAAATGCAGATTCTGCAAATGTTGTGCAGGATACAGAATGGGCGTTTAGCGTGTATTGCCAATATGACCCATCTGTACATGATGCATGTTTGGCAGTTTTTGTTGACTCTCATGTATGGTATTTTGACAGTGGTGCTACAAAGCACATTACCTCGCATCGTGATATGTTCACTTGTCTTGAGGCTGTCCCTAATGGGAATACTGTCACATGTGCCAATAATGCTTCTTACCCATTGAAGGGCGTTGGTAAAATTATGCTTACGGCTGCAAATGGCAGTGCTTTCACACTTTCAGATGCTTTGTATGTGCCAGGGATAAAGAAGAATCTACTGTCTGTCTCTGCGCTTGCTAGACTTAGACTTGTAGTCAAATTTGTGGATGACAGATGTACTGTTCATGATTTGACTTCTGGTGATACGATTATTGTATCTGGCACCTTGTTTCGTGGGCTATATAGGCTCAATTCTTATGACAAGTGTGTGGAAGATTCAGCAAATGTAGTTTCTGATGAAAAGGCAGTTTTAGATTCAAAACTATGGCATGCTCGTTTTGGTCATCTGAACTTTGCTAGTTTGCTGCGTTTGCAAAAATTTGATATGGTTGCTTCATTGCCCCCTCTTGAGGCACCATTAAAACATGTTTGTGAAGGCTGTATTTTGGGCAAAATGCAACGTTCTGTGTTTCTAAAGGATGGTTCTATGCGGGCCAATCGCAAATTGCAGCTTGTACATAGTGATGTATGTGGGCCTATGCAAACTCCGTCATTTGGTAAACACTTGTACTTCGTGACTTTCATTGATGATTACTCAAGGCATGCATGGGTATATCCACTAAAGGCAAAGTCTGAAGTGTTTTTGTGCTTCAAACAGTTTTTGCTTATGGTTGAAAATGTATCTAATTGTAATGTGGGCACCCTCCATTCTGATCGAGGGGGGAAGTACATGTCTAAAGAGTTTGATGCATTTCTGGCTAGTCGTGGGATAAAACACCAATGTACAGTGCCGTATACCCCTCAGCAAAATGGTGTTGCTGAGAGGAAGAACAGGTCACTTATGGAGATGGCACGATGTATGGTCAAGAGCCAAGCTTTGCCACATGCGTTTTGGCTTGAGGCTGTCATGTGTCCTGCATATGTACTCAACAGGTGTCCCACTAAGGCCTTGCAGTCTATTACTCCATACAAAGCTTGGCATGGCAGGAAGTCTTCTATTGGTCACTTGCGTGTCTTTGGTTGCTTGGCCTATGCTTTAGTGCCTGTGCAACAACGCAGAAAATTGGATGATAAGGCTGTCAAATACATTTTTGTTGGTTACAGTGCTGAAAGCAAGGGTTATAGATTGTATCATGTGCAGTCAAAGCGTATCTTGATTAGTCGAGATGTTGTTTTTGTGGAAGATACTGTGCAGCCCTTGTTATCATGTACCAAAGAGACAGGTGGTGTGAGCTCACGGGATGTATTTGATACGTTGTTGCCTCTCTTTACAAGTGGGAATTCAAATGTAAGTCCTAATGAGGCAAATATTCAGCCTATGCAGATTTCAAACGACATCATAGATCAGCCTATTTCTGATGTAGATTTACAGGATGTAATTCATGAGGATAGGGCTGAAAATGAGCAGGCTAGAGGTATGCCTAAATGGCTGGTGCAAACCTTGCGTGATAGTAAGATTGATGCACCTATGACTAGTCATACTCGTTCAGGTTTTGAGCATGCCTCTTATACATCAGATTGTTATGCTTTGGCTGTGTCTAGTATGTGTGAAGAGGAAGAACCTCTTTCATTTGATGAGGCACAAAATTTAAAAAATTGGTTGGCTACAATGCAAAGTGAATATGATGCTATAATGAAGAATGGTACATGGTCTTTGTGTTGTTTGCCTATTGGTAAAAAGGTCATTGGATGTAAGTGGGTTTTTAAGTTGAAACGAAAGCCAGATGGCAGTGTTGATCGCTATAAGGCTAGGCTTGTTGCAAAAGGTTATGCTCAAGAAAAGGGCATTGATTTTGATGAGACCTTTGCTCCCACTTGTCGTATGACTACCATTCGTAGCATTTGTGCATTGGCAGCTCATAATGGTTGGAATGTACATCAGCTGAACATAAAGACTGCATTCTTGAATGGAGATTTGCATGAGGAGATGTATGTATCGCAACCTCGTGGTTTTGTTCAAAAAGGGCAGGAAAACAAAGTGTGCAGGTTGGAAAAGGCTTTATATGGTTTAAAGCAAGCTCCACGAGCTTGGTATGAAAAGATACATGCATATTTGACTGCACATGGGTTTCAGAATAGTCCAACAGAAAGCACTTTGTATGTTAAACATGTGGATGATGTACATCTAATCATTGCTCTCTATGTCGATGACATGCTGCTCATAGGACCAAATGAGAGTCATATTGTTGATTTTAAGGCTAATTTGAATGCCTCTTTTGAGATGTCAGATTTGGGGCATTTGCATCATTATTTGGGGATACAATTTAAGCAGTGTGATGGAGGTATTGCTTTGTGTCAGACAAAGTATATTGAGACATTGTTGCGGAGATTTGGTCTTGAAGACTGCAAGCCTATTGCTACTCCAACGGAGACAGGTTTGAAGTTGAGTCTTCATGATGTTGGAGATCACTTTGATGTCACACTCTATCAGACAGCTGTTGGTTGCCTCATTTATGTATGCATTACGAGGCCAGACATTCAGTTTGCACTCTCACAGGTGAGCAAGTTTATGCATAGCCCAGGGTCTCAGCATTGGAAGGCAGTTAAATGCATCTTTCGCTACTTGAGTGGCACCATACATCTTGGGTTGTTTTATCCCAAGGGGAGATCGTTTGCCGCCAGATTTACATGCTTTTTTCGGACTCGAATTGGGCTGGTTGCTATGACACAAGAGTGTCCACAAGTGGTTTTTGTTTCATGCTTGGTAGCTCATGCATATCTTGGTTGAGCAAGAAGCAACCTACTGTGGCCACTTCTAGTTGTGAAGCTGAGTACAGGGCAGCTTTCACAGCTACGGTTGAGTGTGTGTGGCTTAGACGGCTTATGTGGCTGACTTGGGTGTTGGATAGGAGTCTGCCACCTCTATCTACACTGACAGTCAGAGCGCATTGGCAATTGTGAGAAACCGAGTTTTTCATGCTCGCACAAAGCACATTGAGGTGCATTATCACTATGTCAGGGAGAGACTCTCAGCAGGAGAGATTAGCTTGACCTATGTGCCAACACAGGACAACCTCGCCGATCTTTTCACAAAGGCGCTTCCTCATGAGAAGTTCGAAGCTTTCCGCAAAGCTTTGGGCTTGCTCCCCTTTGTGGATTGATCTACTTCGGGCATGGCACTCCCCTATACATGAGTGCCAGCTCTCGTTCACACCATCACTCCCACCAGGAGGGATTTGTTGCCATATATATAGGCAGTGATGTGTGTGAACATACTTAGGACCGCCGGGGCACTTTTTCCCTCTTTAGGAGGTTTTTTCCCCCGGCTTGTATATACGCCCATCCTTCTAGGGCTAACTTATCTTTTGTACATTGACACAATCTAATACACTTTGTGTTGTGTGCATTCTTGCTTCTTACTCTCCAAGCTTTGTGTGCTTTCCTGCAACCCTAATTCCAACAGTAACATCACTCCACATATTCGTTTAGCTAAAACAGCAAAACAGGCTTGGGATATTCTAGCTGGTTTATATGCAGGTCTAATGAGGCAAAAATCTTATACCTGCGTAAAGAGCTAGAATCAAAGATTATGCAGGAGGATGATGACATGAATGTTTTTCTTGCTGAGATTAAAGATCTCAAGGAACAGTTGATTTCTGCAGGTGAGATTAGTCCTGATCATTCTCTTGTGCAGACTGATGCTTTACCTGAGTCATATTAGACTTTTGCTTCCACCTAAAGACCTGAGGACAGACATGATGTTGTCAAGTATGATGCTTTAGTCAACAAGCTCTTGCAAGAAGCATAGTCCAGGCAAAATAGGGCTAGGCAGCGTGCAGTTGATCAAGCATTTGTTGCTGCCCAGCAGAGAAGAAGTGGTAAGGAAGCCCCTTCCACTGTTTCTTCTCCTATTAGTAGGTCTGCAACTTCTTCTCCTTCCACAGGTAGCAACAATAGGTCTGAGAAGGCTCTTGATAAAGGCAAGAAAAAGATCAGGTGCAACTATTGTAAGGCAACTAATCATGTCATTAAGAATTGCCCTAAGCTAAAGGCTAAAGAGGCAAAGAAGAAAGAGTCAAATGCAGCCACAATAGCGGATGTTTCTACAAATGTAGATTCTACAAATGTTGTGCAGGATACAGAATGGGCGTTTAGCATGTATTGCCAGTATGACCCATCTGTACATGATGGATGTTTGATAGTTTCTATACATGATGGAAGTTTAGCCTGTATTGCCAGTATGACCCATCTGTACATGATGGATGTTTGGCAGTTTCTGTTGACTCTGATGTATGGTATTTTGACAGTGGTGCTACAAAGCACATTACCTCGCATCGTGATATGTTCACTTGTCTTGAGGCCTAATGGGAATACTGTCACATGTGCCAATAATGCTTCTTACCCAGTGAACGGCGTTGGTAAAATTATACTTACTACTACAAGTGGCAGTACTTTCACACTTTCAGATGCTTTGTATGTGCCAGGGATAAAGAAGAATCTATTGTCTGTCTTTGCGCTTGCTAGACTTGGACTTGTAGTCAAATTTGTGGATGACAGATGTACTGTTCATGATTTGACTTTTGGTGATACGATTATTGCAACTAGCACCTTGTTTCATGGGTTGTATAGGCTCAATTCTTATGACAAGTGTGTGGAAGATTCAGCAAATGCAGTTCTTGATGAAAAGGCAGTTTCAGATGCAAAACTATGGCATGCTCGTTTTGGTCATCTAAACTTTGCTAGTTTGCTGCGTTTGTAGAAATTTGATATGGTTGCTTCATTGCCCCCTCTTGAGGCACCATTGAAACATGTTTGTGAAGGCTGTATTTTGGGCAAAATGCAGCATTTTGCGTTCCCAAAGGATGGTTCTGTGCGGGCCACTCGCGAATTACAACTTGTACATAGTGATGTATGTGGGCCCATGCAAACTTTGTCATTTGGTAAACACTTGTACTTCGTGACTTTCATTGATGATTACTCAAGGCATGCATGGGTATATCCACTGAAGGCAAAGTCCGAAGTGTTTTTGTGCTTCAAGCAGTTTTTGCTTATGGTTAAAAATGTATCCAATTGTACTATGGGCACCCTCTGTTGTTTTGATCGGGGGGGGGAGGGGAGTACATGTCTAAAGAGTTTGAGGCATTTCTAGCTAGTCGTGGGATAAAACACCAATGTACAGTGCCGTATACCCCTCAGCAAAATGGTGTTGCTGAGAGGAAAAACAGGTCACTTATGGAAATGGCACGATGTATGGTCAAGAGCCAAGCTTTGCCACATGCGTTTTGGCTTGAGGTTGTCATGTGTGCTGCATATGTACTCAACAGGTGTCTCACTAATAGGCCTTGCAGTCTGTTACTCCATATGAAGCTTGGCATGGCAAGAAGCCTTGGTCACTTGCGTGTCTTTGGTTGCTTGGCCTATGCTTTCGTGCCTGTGCAACAACGTAGAAAATTGGATGATAAGGCTGTCAAATGCATTTTTGTTGGTTACAGTGCTGAGAGCAAGGGTTACAGATTGTATTATCCGCAGTCAAAGCGTATCTTGATTAGTCGAGATGTTATTTTTGTGGAAGATGCTATGCAACCTTTGTTATCATGTACCAAAGAGACAGGTGTGAGCTCACGGGATGTATTTGATACGTTGTTGCCTCTGTTTATAGGTGGGAATTCAAATGTAAGTCCTAATGAGGTAAATATTCAGCCTATGCAGACTTCAAACGATATCATAGATCAGCCTATTTCTGATGCAGATTTATAGAATGTAATTTATGAGGATAGGGCTGAAAATGAGCAGGCTAGAGGTATGCCTGCAAACCTTACGTGATAGTAAAATTGATGCACCTATGTCTAGTTGTACTCGTTCAGGTTTTCAGCATGTCCCTTATGCATCAGATTGTTATGCTTTGGCTGTGTCTAGTATGTGTGAAGAGGAAGAACCTCTTTCATTTGATGAGGCACAAAAATAAAAAAATTGGTTGGCTGCAATGCAAAGTGAATATGATGCTATAATGAAGAATGGTACATGGTCTTTGTGTGATTTGCCTATTGGTAAAAAGGTCATTGGGATGTAAGTGGGTTTTTAAGTTGAAACGAAAGCCAGATGGCAGTGTTGATCGTTATAAGGCTAGACTTGTTGCAAAGGGTTATGCTTAAGAAAAGGGCATTAATTTTGATGAAACCTTTTCTCCCACTTGTCGTATGACTACCATTCGTAGCATTTGTGCATTGGCAGCTCATAATGGTTGGAATGTACATCAGTTGGACATAAAGACTGCATTCTTGAATGGAGATTTGATGAGGAGGTGTATGTATCGCAGCCTCGTGGTTTTGTTCAAAGAGGGCAGGAAAACAAAGTGTGCAGGTTGAAAAAGGCTTTATATGGTTTAAAGCAAGCTCCACGAGCTTGGTATGAAAAGATACATGCATATTTGACTGCACATGGTTTTCAGAATAGTCCAACAGAAAGCACTTTGTATATCAAACGTGTGGATGATGTACATCTAATCATTGCTCTCTATGTTGATGACATGCTGCTCACAGGACCAAATGAGAGTCATATTGCTAATTTTAAGACTGGTTTGAATGCCTCTTTTGAGATATCAGATTTGAGGAATTTGCATCATTATTTGGGGATACAATTTAAGTAGTGTGATGGAGGTATTGCTTTGTGTCAGACGAAGTATATTGAGACATTGTTGCGGAGATTTGGCATTGAAGACTGCAAGCCTATTTTGCTACTCCAATGGAGACAGGTTTGAAGTTGAGTCTTCATGATGCTGGAGATCACTTTGATGTCACACTCTATCAGACAGCTGTTGGTTGCCTCATTTATGTATGCATTACGAGGCCGAACATTCAGTTTGCAGTCTCACAGGTGAGCAAGTTTATGCATAGCCCAGGGTCTCAGCATTGGAAGGCAGTTAAATGCATCTTTCGCTACTTGAGTGGCACCATACATCTTGGGTTGTTTTATCCCAAGGGGAGATCGTTTGCCGCCAGATTTACATGCTTTTTTCGGACTCGAATTGGGCTGGTTGCTATGACACAAGAGTGTCCACAAGTGGTTTTTGTTTCATGCTTGGTAGCTCATGCATATCTTGGTTGAGCAAGAAGCAACCTACTGTGGCCACTTCTAGTTGTGAAGCTGAGTATAGGGCACCTTTCACAGCTACGGTTGAGTGTGTGTGGCTTAGACGGCTTATGTGGCTGACTTGGGTGTTGGATAGGAGTCTGCCACCTCTATCTACACTGACAGTCAGAGCGCATTGGCAGTTGCGAGAAACCCAATTTTTCATGCTTGCACAAAACACATTGAAGTGCATTATCACTATGTCAGGGAGAGACTCTCAGCAGGAGAGATCAACTTGGCCTATGTGCCAACACAGGACAACCTCGCCAATCTTTTCACAAAGGCGCTTCCTCCTGAAGTTTGAAGCTTTCTGCAAAGCTTTGGGCTTGCTCCCTTTTGTGGACTGATCTACTTCGGGCATGGCACTTCCCTATACATGAGTGCCAGCTCTCGTTTTCACACCATCACTCCCAGGGGGGATTTGTTGCCATATATATAGGTAGTGATGTGTGTGAACACACTTAGGACCGCCAAGGCACTTTTTCCCTCTTTAGGAGGTTTTTTCCCTCGGCTTGTATATATGCCCATTATTCTAGGGCTAACTTATCTTTGTACATTGACACAATCTAATACACTGTGTGTTGTGTGCATTCTTGCTTCTTCTTCTCCAAGCTTTGTATGCTTTTTTGCAACCCTAATTCCAACAAATGAGATAATGGATGACATTACCAATCTTCTAAGCATTGAGGAGGTTTAGAATGCATGCAATGAGGTGGGCATTAGCACAAAAGGATATCAAGCCCTCCATCAATTTGCTAAAAGATACACTCCGCAAACAAGGCATCACAAGGAATATTTTTCCTGTCCCCAGAAAGATAAGATTAGCAAAGAGGACATGTAATGCTGATGTGCAATGCAAAATTGGAGAATACTATTGCATCAATGATACATTAACCATTGAAGCTTAGGGGAAAAAGCGAAGCACAAATGGTAAGATCATGAATCCCTACAATGAGTTCAACAATATATTTATTGATCTACGTCGTCTTTAGATAGCTATGATCTTATTCTATGGACTGCCTAAACAATGTAAGTATTTTTTTACATTCCTTTTGCAAGCTAATAGAAAATAATTTTAAGTACTAAAACATATCTACTTTTGTTTGTCATGCAAGGTGATAAGGTAAGTTTTGTGTTGAAAGTGGATGAGTGTCAGATTGTGAAAGGTAAGAGGTTAGAACGAATGAGTATCATGCTTATGAATGAGGCAATGACATATGCAAAGAGTGAGATCAATATGACTGAGGAGACTGAGTTTCCTTTTGGAAGGTTCTAATGAAAACCTAGACAATCAGATGGGCAACAGGGAGAGGGTTTGCAAGTCAAGTTTTGCCTCTTTTAGTGTCTAATCTGAGAGGGAGATATGGTGGCTTGGGGTGTTTGAAGTACCAAAGGAGACACATGAAGTGCTGGCTTGGATGTTTGATAGGATATCATGGATTACCAATGTCATCAAAGCACAGATTCAGGGGAGAAAATTAGAAGTGGAGGGTAAGGGCACTTATACAGTAGACTAGCATTTTAGGAGATAACTTAAAGACAATAAAGTGTCCACAAGGTTCTAACACCCCAAATCCTTGTCCATGGTGCATGAGAATGGTGAGTGAAAAGAAAAAGAAGAAGGCAAGAAGGAAGAGGAAGCTAGGGAATCAAGATGATGAGAACAACACAGTGGATGATGATGGTGACAATTGGGTTGGTGGTGTCTTGTCTGCTAACATGCTATAGCTAAGCCAAATAGGCATTTGAGAGACCCTGAATGGAATGCTGTTATTCTATTCAAACTCAAGAATGTCCACTTTTGTACTTTGCATGCATTCATGTGTGTGTTTGATCGTCTGCTTAAATGTCACATTGATTATGCATTTACTATGCAAGGCAAAGAAAGACAACATGAAGCTCTTCAAAAAGTAAAGGAGCTACTCAACTCAATTGGGTGCCATGGCGACAATGTGTCGATTACCGCCGTTAATAAGAAGACCTCTAGCATGAATCATGAAGTGGCCCAGCAAGTGTCTATGAGTGGATATAAGGCAAGACATTTTATAGAGAGGCCAAAAAAACTAAAGAACTCAAAGTCCTAGGACTTGTGGAAGGATTTGTGTAAATGCACGATGTTTGACTGTACCAATCCAAGCCTTGTAGTTCAATAAGATGGTTAAATTAATGACCAAAGTAGGACGACTGTAGAGGAGTACCAAAACTTTCAAGAAGAGCTTCAAAATTTTGCAAAAGCCATGTTTGATACATGGGATGATACCATTATTACGCATGACATGGTAAACATGTAGAGTTTCTTTCTACTCAATCAATTTGAAATGATTATGAATAATAGCTTTTGAATTGGTCTTGTTTTCTTTTGCAGCACATTTTGTATGCTCATGGTGCATAATTCATGAATGAATATGGTTCTCTTGACATGTGGAGCACCCAAGGAATGGAAAAATCTCACTACCAAGCTCGAGGAGTATATTTTAAAAACACTCAACATGGAGAAAAAAAGACTCGTACAAATTACCTCAAAGAAATGTTCAATTGGTTTTATAGATATACTTTTGGGTGAAAACCATCAATGGAAAAGGCCCGTATGAGTGATTTAGCAAAGGTAGCACAAAATCAAGCCAAAATGAGGAGATCACTGAAGTGGAAAGCTGGCATAGGACCAATATGCCGTGCGGCATGGAGATCATTAAGAAGACGAGAAGGAAGAATTTGGATTTAGTGTAATGAAATTTTGTATACCAAACAATTAAGAACATGCCATAACAAGTAGACAACATTTTAAAGAGTGTTGTAAACATTTTTGCTTAATATAGACTTGCAATTAAAACTTAATCGCATCATTTCATTACATAAAAGATATAACAAAATATTTACAACAATAAGATAATTAATTGATCTCGAGTCTCTTCTCTACTTGTTCTTCCTCTTCATTAGGCATTTTTCCTCTATAGCATAAAAATGTCTTGCGACTATAACCCTTGAGTGTATTTACATCTTCTAGTTCGGCACCTAGAGCATAGCTAGCATAGTAGAGGAAGTATCCGATTCTAGAAGGCCAAAATCCTATACCATATCCAAAGATATGAATAGCAACACACTTCTCTACTATAAGCATGACCTTATGTGTATTGTAAGGGATAAAAGAATAGCCCGTATATCTCGATAGTGCCTTGAGTGTGAGGAGTGGAATTTTAACATCACTAGAATATTTGTTGTGGTAGACAATAAATATTCTTTGTCAATAGATGGGATGTAGTGTGCAAGAGCAACATCTTGCCCAACTCTTGCACGGGCAGCACCTCCACGTCTAAGGAAACCATCGGCATCATCAAGCTCTATTTGAATTAAACAAAGAACTTGGCTTTCACATAAATTCAATCAATACCATAAACTCAGTCACACGAAAAAATAAATTACCTTCTGGTTCTCATCCTCTTCCAACTTGGATGCATACTAAAGGTTGATGGAACCTTCTTCATTTCCTTGATCAAGACCGAGCAAGGGCTTTCTTCCCATTTTAGTAATTCCCAAGTCCTCTTGAAGACTTTGAAACTCTAGCTCTGTGGGAAGAGAAGATTAAGTCTACTTGGCTTTTTCAAAGCATAATTACATGGCTCTAGGGGCTTCAATGAAGTTCTCTATCACCTCAGTGTCCAACTTTAGAAACTCCTCTTTATGTTCATTCTCCACATCGAGTATACCTCTGGGAGCTTCACAACCATCTGGTATAATTGCGAGGCAGTAATCCTCCCTTAAATTATAAAGCTTTTGTATGTGGGAGAGAAGGATACAATTCTTGCCATTTATAAGAAAGGAGGGTAGCTCAGGAATGACAAAGTTTGAGTTTAAGCGCTCTCCATGCACACCTATGAGAATAAGATCTTTAAAATGGTATGGAACTGATGGATGTGGCTAAGACACTTAGGGTTATCCCCATCCTTAGATTTGACATTGCATCAATTTTAATCTTGAAGATCAAAATTTAATCCATTAGGAGAAAGAAAGAAAAAGGTAAAGATTCAAACATTAACTAAGAGCCTTTATCATAGGAAGACTTTAGCTTTGACTTTAGAAAGTTCAATAGAGAATATTTATACTCGAAGAAGAATAAGAAATTCTCGATAGATTTGGGACATTGGAATATGTTCAAGGAATGGCAGAGACCTTGCCTAGACTTGCGGTTGGAGGATTTGTTGTCAAAGTTACGACTCAAGGACTGTGAAATTCTCATGACTTGTGTGATGACTTGCCAGATTGGATGCATTAGTGATGTATGGTTGCTTGATCATGTTTTGCTTGTTTGCCTTTGTATTCATTGTAAACTACTATGGATGCATGTGAAGGTACCACACAAGTGCATGGTTTGCCGTATAGATGTCACCTGAAAGTGAATTTTGTTATAAGACAGTCTCCTGAGACCTTGACCCATCTTGATCGGATGTGCGTGTGCTCCCCTAGCATGGTTTGTGTGATGGACAAGGGGTGGACAAGAGAGGTGGCTCCAAATGTAGTAGGTAGGGTAGGTTAGGGGATTGGACATTGTGCCTTTTCATGTGGCTCATTTGACTTGTTGGTTAGAGCATTCTTGCCTTGGGAGTGGTATGGCTATTAGAAGTAGCTCCCTAGATTTTGGTGCAATTGTTGGATTTGGATGTGAGATTTATGGGCTCGTCTGGTTAGCGTAGTGGTCTAAGAGTATTTGGACTCAATATAGAATATATCTTCCTAGTCTAAGGATCAAGTGTGTAGAGACATTGATGGATTACTGTAGTGATAATATGATAATATATTCATACATGTTTTTGATTATATAGTTTTGAAAAGAATTGTATTCCATGGAGTGCATGTATGAAACCTATTCTTCATTCGGCGTGTGTGTAACAAAAAAGGAAATTTCAATGATGGGTGTGTGAGTTCACTAACCCATGGGATCATATGGGATTATGTTGAGTCTGTGGAACCAATCAAAGTTGATAAAGGATTTAAACATTAAAAGCAAGCGGCTAGGTGGATTGGAGTTACAGGTGTTTTCCAAACCTAGAGACTAAATTCGTTTGTAAACTTAGAAACTTGGAAAAGTATGGGAATCAACTTTAGAGAGTAGAAGTCTTTTAAAGCAAAATTAAGGTGGAACAACCCCTTCATAATCAAGGAATAAGACATCGTGCTGAGTCTAGGGGAGCCACAATGCCTCTTATTGGTGAGAATTATGAAGAAAACATTAGGTCTATTCCAATCCAGTATGTAGAGAAAGCTAATAATGTATGGAAGCCTCAAGTGAGTCTCTCTACCCTTACACTAGTCTTTTGTTGTGATTATTCTATGTAATTAGTGGGTAGGGGTCTCACTCATGCATCGCTCCCTATAATTTTGGCATAATTTCCTCCCTCTTTCCCTCTTATCTATTTGTAAATACCTCCCTCGCTAGTCCTTCCCTACCTTGGATCTTTATGTGTGAGCTACCTATTTTGGCACAATTCTCTCCCTCTTTCCCTCTTATCTATTTGTAAATACCTCCCTCCCTAATCCTTCCCTCCCTTGGATCTTATTGTGTGAGCTACCTATTTCCTCTTACTATTGAGATAATTAAAGCCCCTAAATGTCATTGTTCTACCTTCACCAACATTCATGTAAAATATATTATGGAGTTATAGGTTTCATGCATGTAGATATTGACCATGAGTATTCAATCTTTAAGAGTGTTTGGGGAAGCCAAATTTTCAAACAAGAAAATTTAAAGCTATAAGGAAGAAACTAGAAAAAAATTAATCTATATGTAGATGGTAGGGTACGAAATGTCACTGATGGAGAAAATCACTTGATAGGCAATGTGTGAACTGACCCCTCTGTACTACTAAGAAAATGAGTCTCATTTCATGAATCTATGAACTAATCCCTTTGTAATACTAATAAAATCAATCTCATGTCATGAATGTCATAAAATTATGCCTTTTTGTTCTACGTGTATATATTGAGATTCTCTTGGTGCTTCCTTTTAGATTACTTCTAATCCTTCTTTGAAATATGGGGTGGTTTCATGACAAACCTCCTCTCATAGAACCAAAAATATTGGACTTGCCTTTTGAAAAGATGTAGGGGAGAAGAGAGCTTGAGCTCTTGCAAGTACACACACACACACTCACACAAACCCTAGAAGAGAACACACACACACACACTCACACAAACCCTAGAAGAGAACACACAAGGTGAGAGGCTAAAAATTCTTCTTCTTCTTCACACAACAAAAGAGGCCTACAAAGAAGATAAAATGACTAACACACATAATAGAGTATACACAAGTGGTCTATAATGTGAACACACTAAGAGGAATGGGTAGGTGTGGACTAGTTGGTGTAGTCCAGCTGTAGAATCTCTGGCGAGGATACATCAATGCCAACTGTAAATGTCGAATGGTCATGCAAGTGTCTCGTGAGTGTCAACTCATGTTGAGCTTGACATCTTAACACTCCCCCTCAATATCAACTCTAGCTCATGAACTCCAAGCATATCTCAAAATCTGCGGAGCTTCTCAGCTCCTAAGGCCTTTGTGAAGATGTCAACGACTTGATCCTGTGTGCTGACGTAGGCCAAGTCGATGTCGCTTTTGCCAAGACTCTCCCTAATTAAGTGGTAATGTATCTCAATGTGTTTCATCCGCACATGGAAAACTGGGTTCCTAGCCAACTGTATATTGCTAAGATTGTCCCAATATATGACAACCTTTCTCTCCACATGCAACCCCAAATCAGCACAAGTAGTTGCGTAACCAAGCTACCTTACACATTGCACCATAGCTCCTTTGTACTCTGCCTCTGTACTCGACAAGGCAACTATGGGTTGCTTGTTGCTACTCCATGTCACATCATCGCTCCCTAATGAAAGCATAAATCAACTGATAGATCTCCTGTCTGAGATGCTACTTGCCCAATCTGCATTTGTGTACCCATATAGCTCCAATGGTACACCTACTGCATAAACATAAATCAACTGATAGCATCTCCTGTCTGAGATGCTACTTGCCCAATTTGCATTTATGTACCCATATAGCTCCAATAGTACACCTATTGCATAAAACAATGCATAATCAATAGTGGCCTTCAGATACCGAAGTGTGCGTCACACAATGTCAAGATGTGGTTTGCGTAGAACATGCATAAACTGGCTCTCTAAGCCAATAGTGTAACTCAAATCTGGCCTGCTGATCGTGACATAGATCAAACTCCCCATAATCTTCCTATACATAGTGGGATCCTCCAACACATAACCTACATCTACACTAAGCTTGCCATTTTAATCTAATGACACCGAGATTGGCTTACAATCAGCCATCCCATAATTAGATAACATGTCCAATACATATTGTCTCTGTGATAGCCAAATACCCTCAGGTGTGCGAATGACCTCAATTCCCAAAAAGTAGCATAGATCTCCCAAATATTTCATCTCCAACTTCCTTTTGAGAAGACTTTTCACATGCTCAATCTCATTCATGTTGTCACCCCCAACAATAAGATCATCTACATAGATGGTGATGATCACAATACTCGCTTTACCTTTCCATGCTGCTAAGAAAAGGTTATTAGATCTTGCTCTCCTTTTCTTGTTTGGTTAAAGAAGTACCCAATTTCCTTTTGACACGACAAGTTTCTCCCATTGTTAACTCATTGAAGTAGTTGTATTTGCCACTACTACTACTAAACAAATAGAAGAAGCAAGTCTCCATTGTTTAGAAGTTACCTCTTTACATATTTTTTGTTCCTCCATGTTTTATTCCAAACAACATTTTGCACATACATGCTGATATTTTTCTATCAACATTTTTGATGAACGGAGGAGCAATAGATGACAGAGAGTAGAAACAATGGAGCAATACCTGTCAAAGAGACTAGGAAAAGAATAGCTCAACCATGAGCAGGAAAAGTTGTTTTTGGGAGGGAAGTTTTTTCACTCTTGTTTGATTTCCTCCCAAGTGCATTGACTTCTTTGACAACCTGAAAATCCAGTTAAAAATTAAAAAAATACGCCTACATGAAATGCATCACGTTCACATTTAGAATAAAGAATAGTTTTAGTCTTTCATTTTTTCAAATTAGAATTTGATGTACGAGTTTTCTAACGTTACATTGGCCTTTCTCTCATTGGAGGAGAGGGATTTTTCATTCTATCCAAAAGGCCCCAAAATGAGCTCTGATTTTCCCTAATGCATTTTGAAATGAGTAAGGATAGAGTGCCAAGTCAACTAGTCAAATTTATCCCATATGAGCTATTAAAGCCTTGTTGTACCTCCCTTATATAAAAGGGATCATTTTCAATCTCAATCAAATCAAGCAAGCTCTCAAGCCTCTTTATGAGTACAAGTCTTAATCTTGTAACCTAATTGTGCTTGAGTTTAGGGCATTCATCATGTTTGTGTTTAGGTATCATCTCTATGGGAGCTTGGATCCACACGCTTAGATTAGCACTAATCACATTGTTATAGTAGTATAAGATTAAGTCTTTCTTATCACACTAACCACCATCTCTATGGGAGCTTGGATCCACAAGCTTTATCATGGTATCAAAGCCAATCTCTTGCTCCCTATATCTTAGCATTCATCTCCTTTAGCTCACATTGCATTAATCTCAGATCATTAGCTATTATCAATCACTTAACCCCAACCTTATCTTCTACTCAAGAGAGGCTGAGATTGCAAAGTATTCTCCTCATCCTTTTGACCATTGGCCAAGATCTCTTAGACACGTACTCTACATCCCTAGACGACTAATCACACCAAAGGAAATCGCCAATTTCATCTTCTATGCAGTGAACTTGACTTATGACCACCGTTGAGACTGGTCTTTTGTTGCGCCATTTAGTGCCTACACTCCAAATTGGCATAGGACCTCTTAGGTGTGCAAGCATGATTCTGCCTGTTTTTAGGATATTTGAGCTAAATTTTGTTACAAATGGCACTTGGCCTCATCAAGAACAACATTGTTAAGAAAAATGCCCCTTCAAAAACTTTATATGAACGGGAGCATTATTGGCTGTTATATCTCTTAAGCAATGTTATACACTCACCGAAATGCACCATGATCTTCTTACCACCCAAAACTGAAGGCAATTAGAGCTTCATATTCATTATTAACAATAGAAAGGTAATTTCAATGTAATACTTTTGTATTTCTGTGAGATCCCTCTGCCCCCTCCGCACACCGAACTCCCGGTAGCTGATAGCGAAAGCAGCCCCCTCATGCGCGGGGCAGGGTCTCTCACTCAGGGCCTCGCCCACGAATGTCCGGGCACGAGACTAGGCTGGTGGTCACTCCAAAAACCGAAACCGGGAAAATTTCCCATGCCCGGAAAGCGAGGAGGATTCCACCTCTTTTATTTTTCTTAACAAATTTTTCTAACGAGATCAATTCTAAACTATCCTTCACCTGAATAAATCAGATAAAAGGAAACTATCACTGATATAATTTGATCATTCTGAGTGATTTCAATGCTTTTTTCCTAATCAAGATTAGGCATAGTCGTCGCTGATCCACTCAATCGAGAAATTTATCAGGGCATTAACTATCTACTCGAATCCTAGCGTAATCTTAAAATTTTTCTGTTTGATTATTAAAACTCCATGATTCTAGCCTAACCCCATCCGCCGGCCCATGGGTTAGCCACCACCCTACCACTGGAATCGGTGGAACCAAATAAGTACTCACCCACCCATAATTAAAATGCCTTTCTTAACTTTAGCTTTAGAAAATAGATACGCACACACTCCTCTTTAAAACTTTAATAAAAACAATCCATTGACAAACAATTTACTGGTTACACATGTCATACTTCAAAATTTCCATTGAGTCTTTGTTTCTCAGAAAACAATATCACTTTGGACTCTCCGTTGAGACCAGCGAGTCAACAACGAGATCCAGTGATAGATTACAATAACATTGGTCTGTTATATAATATCTTCCTCGACATACGTATGGGTGTCCTCGGCACCACGAGCCTGTGCATCGCCTGGTCAGAACCCTCCAAGATCCTCCTTAGGTGTCCTGGCACTTCACTCAGGGACCGCTTCGTCGGCCCTCGCCCATCGTACCAGAAGCGCACCATTTTAACCATACCGAGGCTGGTCAAGACCTCGCAGGCTTTGCCACTTGAGCTGTCCCTCGAACACTCCCCGCCGCTAGCTGTTGCAACCAAACTTCCCTTAGATAAACATATATGCCAAATGCTCCCTCCCCAGCATTTTGGCGTAAGACAGTCTTTTAAGAAAACAGGGTTTCTATGCAAGTTTATAGTTTTGATTTTGTTTGAATACCATGAATAAATCTTAATTGCGTATCCCAATACTTCTAGATCCAGGTCTGAATTCCAAATAGAATTCCTTGAATTCTGTTAACTTGATCCTCAGATCAAAATCAAAAGTCTTAACTAGTTTCAGATTTCTCGGTGGGTGTTTTGAGTGCATTTTTCCTGAACTGGATCACATCGTCATCATTGAGGAAGGGATTAGGTCTTGGTCAATAGTCTAAATCAGAGTTTAGGTCTGCAAAGGTTCTTCCTAAACTTTCTCGAAAGATACTATTTCAATTTCTCTTTTTCTAAATTTCGTTCGACGAATATTTGCTTATTACAGATTTCTAAAACATGGATTTCTTAAGAGGAATAAAATAATCATTTATCTCGATCTCTGACTTCGATAGTTTAATTGAATTTTCTCATTACCATCTTAGTGAATATGAAATGGTAGAATTTCCTCTCACATATTATCTATCTATTCATTTTTCTAATTTTTACGAAAATTAACAGAAGATTAAAGAGAACCCTTATTTAATTATAAAGATTCTATATGCATCTAATTATGCATAAAATCCGATTCTGATGAAAGTCACACTTTTATCATCATAAAAATTCATTTATGATGAAAATCACTCTTTTAACATGAAGAATTTCTTTTATGCATATGTTTATGCATACAAATCATTTATGATGAAAATCACTCTTTTAATAAAAAATTATCTTTTATGCACCCATTTACGCATAAAAACCATTTATGATGAAAATCACACTTTTAATAAAAAAATATTTTATGCACCCATTTATGCATAAAAATAATTTATGATAAAAATCACACGTTTAATATATAAAAAATATCTTTTATGCACCCATTTATGCATAAAAATCATTTATGATGAAAATCACACTTTTATAATAAAAAAATAATCTTTTATGCATACTTCTATGCATGAAATTCAAATATGATAAAAGTAACACTTTTATAATAAAAAATATCTTTTATGCATACTTCTATGCATGAAATTCAAATATGATAAAAGTAACACTTTTATAATAAAAAAATATCTTTTATGCATACTTCTATGCATGAAATTCAAATATGATAAAAGTAACACTTTTATAATAAAAATAATATCTTTTATGCATACTTCTATGCTTGAAATTCAAATATGATAAAAGTAACACTTTTATAATTTAAAAAAATATCTTTTATGCATACTTCTATGCATGAAATTCAAATATGATAAAAATAACACTTTTATAATAAAAAAATATCTTTTATGTATAAAAATCAAATATGATAAAAGTAACACTTTTATAATAAAAAAATATCTTTTATGCATACTTCTATGCGTGAAATTCAAATATGATAAAAGTAACACTTTTATAATAAAAAATATCTTTTATGTATACTTCTATGCATGAAATTCAAATATGATAAAAGTAACACTTTTATAATTAAAAAATATCTTTTATGCATACTTCTATGCATGAAATTCAAATATGGTAAAAGTAGCACTTTTATAATTAAAAAATATCTTTTATGCATACTTCTATGCATGAAGTTCAAATATGATAAAAGTAACACTTTTATAATAAAAAAATATCTTTTATGCATACTTCTATGCATGAAAATCAAATATGATAAAAGTAACTCTTTTATAATAAAAAAATAATCTTTTATGCATACTTTTATGCATAAAAATCTTGAAAATATGATAAAAGTAACACTTTTATAATAAAAAAATAATCTTTTATGCATACTTCTATGCATGAAAATCAAATATGATAAAAGTAACACTTTTATAATAAAAAAAATCTTTTATGCATACTTCTATGCATGAAAATCAAATATGGTAAAAGTAACACTTTTATAATAAAAATAATAATATTTTATGCATAAAAATCAAATATAATAAAAGTAACACTTTTATAAATAAAAAAAATAATCTTTTATGCATGAAAATCAATAATAATGAAAGTAATACTTTTATAATAAAACTAAATTTTTGTTATACAAATAATCAAAATGCATCTTCTATGGATGAAAATGTCACTTTAGAATATAGAAATTATAAGGATTACTCTTTTAGAATAATGAAAGATAATACTTATTTCTAAATTTTTGAAAAATTTCACCATAAACTCCTTTGTATGGCTGACCATTTTTCAATTTTAAGTCTCTAAAATTAATTAGAAATGCATCAAGAGTATTTAAATCATACTAAAGTAACATTTTTCTACTTATTTAAGAGAAACATTATGAAAAACTTTATTTTATTTATTAATCATTCACCTAGGATAAAGAATGGTTGGATTTACTAGAAAAGAGAGGGGAATGCCTTTTGCAATGAGGCATAACATCACTTGCAATTTTAGAGAAGACAAAAAGCATTAAAAAACCATAAAAACCATAAAATAAATGGAAAAGAGAAGAATCACCAAAATACTAATGAATTTTGAGAGCTTTCCTTTGGCTTGATGGTTTGAGGGTTCAACTCTTGTTTGAGTCAAGAGTGGCCACCAATCTTCTAGAAGAAGGAAGGTCAAAAACTAATGAATTATGAATACAATTCACTGTTTTTGGCACTTGGGAGAGACAAGGTAACAGTGCAAAACACTATTAAGTTTCAACAAAGGGGAGGGCTTCTATTTATAGGAAAAAGTGAGCTTCTAACCAAGCCAACTGATTCTAGAATTTTCCATATCAGTTTGGTCAATTTTTGACCATTTTTAGGTCAGTTTTGCTCACTTTTTGGATCTAGTTGAAATAGGAGAGAGGAGAGATAAAAATATCCCATTATTTGGGAGTTTAAAACTCATTCAAGCATTTGAAATAGGCGCCTCCTTCATGAGGGGAATTCCCCCATGCAGAGGTGTCAAAAATGCATCATTACTTCTAAATATCTCCCTTTTTTAACTATTAACCTTGTCCTTAGTCAACTCTTCATCTTATGTGAGTATTTACTCATTTTTGGGGGATTTTTCTTTTATTTCTTCATTTATCTCCTCCCTACATTTGGATGAATCTTATTGGTCCATAGGAACCTTAATTTAAAATTTCGAAAAAATCTTCACCCCGAGGATAATGCCTCTTGAACAGATTATACTTAATTTCTAATGCACCTTCTGAAAATCTTTTTGAACTTCCGTTTCAGGGGAACTTATTTTAATAAGATGAGATATTTTTCTATCCAAAAATATTTAAAATTTGAAAATTCTCTTTCTAGAACATTTTCTCTCTCTAGGCCAAAACTGGTAGAAACAAGATCTTTTATATTTCTGAAGAGGGATTTGATTACAGGGAAAGATGCTGGACATATTGAGAGGCTGGGGAGGAATCTTACATTCTCTCCCACTTGAAAAACACAAGATGTCCTCATCTCCGAAACTGGGGATAATCCCGCAAAACAGATCGACTTCATTCTCCCAGGTGGCATCTTCAAAAGGATAGAACTTCCATTTTACCAATAATTCTTTGGGAATTCTGTTTCTGAGAATCTTTTCTCGAACATCAAGAATTTCTTCAGGTTGGAGTTCCATCTGCCCTTGGGTTGAAGAGGTTAGGATTTCATCAAGCACATGATTTGGGCTTGGCACATATTTCTTTAGAAGGCTTACATGAAGTACATTATGAACTTTGAGATGAGGAGACAGAAGAAGCTCGTAGGCTAAGTCACCTACTTTCTTTGTGATCAGATATGGCCCACAATATCTGGGGGATAACTTCTTGTACTTCCCAAGAGATAAAGAACTTCTTTTGGGCCGTACTCGAATGAAGACCGTATTTGCTTCTTTGAATTCTCTGTCTGTCCTCTTCTTATCTGCATATTGCTTTTGTCTATCCTGGGCAGCTTTTATATCCTTACGAATTGCCTGCATCTGCTGCTCCATGTCGTCAAGCATCTATCTGGACATCTAAACCCTAATCAATGGGACGGACCAAGTTAATGGAGTTAAGCAATCTTGTCCATACAGAGCTTTAAAAGGACTCATCCCGATACTTCGGTGATAAGAAGCATTGTAGGCGAACTCGACTAGGTGCAGATAGCTTAGCCATTTCTTGGGTTCCCTGCCGTCGCCGCAGCATGACCGAAGTATATCTTCGATTACCCCCTTTCAGTTTGACCATCGGTCTCAGGGTGATAAGCTGTGCTGAGATCTAAGAAAGTTTCCACTGCTTCGAAAAATGCAGTCCAGAACCTTGAAGTAAACTTGGGATCTCAATCACTTACTATTCTCCTGGGTAGGCCATGCAATCTGAAGATTTCTTTGAGGAACACTCTGGCCACATCCACTGCAGTGTAGGTTTTAGTGTAGGTTTCTTTTACTAGGATCAGATGGGCAACTTTGGTTAGTCTGTCAACTACCACAAAAATGGAGTTGTAACCTGATTGCACTGAAGGTAATCCAGTAATAAAATCCATACTGATACATTCCCACTTCATCTGGGGGATGTCCAATGGATGTAACTTCCCAGCCATTTTTACTCTCTCAGCTTTGACTTTCTGGCATGTCAGACATTGACATACATGATTCACTACATCCTTTTTCAGACCAAGCCAAAAGAAGCTTTTCTTTACAAACATGTAGGTTTTGATGAAACCTGGATGTCATGCTATAAGGCTATCATGGGCTTCATTCAGAATTTGTCCCTTGGTTTTCTCATCATTGGGAATGCATAGCCCGCGAGATTATAATACATAATGCCTTCATTCAGGCTGTACCCTTGAACTCTGTTCAATTCCTGCGGAGTTTTGCTCTCCTGCATAAGTAGGGTAGCAATAGGGCCAAAGAATCTATCCTGCATGATCTTCTCTCTTGCTTCAATAATCAAAGGATTTGATATTACAGTAATTGCAAGCAAGGAGGCTTTTCTGCTAAGGGCATCTGCTACCACATTTTCTTTGCCTAGGCGGTACTTGATTTCAAAATCAAATTCCTGCAGGGTCTGCATCCACCTTCTTTGGTGCATGTTGAGGTCCTTCTGAGTAAAGATCCACTGTAAGCTCTGATGATCTGTCATCAAAGTGAATCTTTTTCCCAGTAGGTAATGTCTCCACAACTTTAAGGCATAGACTACTGAAAGTAATTCCAGGTCGTGGACAGCATAATTCCTCTCATGCGTTCTGAGCTTTTGAGATTCATAGGCTACTGCATGACCTTCTTGCATGAGTGCACCTCCCAGGGCAAAACCACTTGCATTAGTTACTACCTCAAAGGGTAGAGAGAAATCTGGCAGCTTCAGAACGGGACTGGTTACCAAGGCGGTCTTCAGCTTATCAAAAGCACTCTGGCACCTGGCAGACCATTGAAATGGGGTATTCTTTTTAAGAAGGTTAGTTAGGGGGGAAGCTATGAGAGCATACTTTGGTATAAAAATCCTATACCAACCAGTCAATCCCAAGAATCCTCTGACTTCTTTCGCTATCTTTGGTTCCGGCCAATCTATGACTGCTTGGACTTTTGCGAAATCTGGAGAAATTCCATCTTTGGATACCAAAAAGCCCAAGTATTCAACGTGGTCGGTAGAGAAAGTGCATTTGCTCTTTTTGGCAAAGAGTTGATGCTTCCTTAGAATCTCAAGAACTTTTCTAACATGAGTCTCATGGTCAGCTGCATTCCTTGAGTAAATCAGAATGTCATCAAAGAAAACTAGAACAAAATTATCCAAGTATTCTCTGAGGTTGTCGTGCATTAGGCGATTGAATGTAGCTGGGGCATTAGTTAATCTAAATGGCATGACAGTAAATTCATAATGCTCATAACGAGTATTGATGGTGATGTTTTCGGTATATCTTGATCATTGATCCTGATTTGGTAATACCCGGATTTGAGATCTATCTTTGTGAAGATCTAGGCTCCATTTAGCCTGTCTAGAAGCTCATCAATTCTTGGGATAGGATACTTATTCTTAACTGTCAGCAGCTAATTTAGACCTCTGTATCCACACAGAGTCTAAGCGTTCCATTTTCTTTTTCTAAAAGAGAACTGGCGCACCCCAAGGTGAAACACTGGGTCTTACAAACCCTTGTTCTAACAGCTATCTAAGCTGTTCCTTGAGTTTGATGGCTTCAAGAACTGGCATTTTGTACGTGCGTAGGGCTACTGGCTGAGCTCCGAGGGTCAATTCTATCACATGATCTACTTCCCAAATTGGAGGCATTTCAGTTAGCTCTGCTGGGAATAGATCATCAAATTCACTTAACCATTCTGGTTCTTTAGCCTTAAGCTTTGAGTCTACTGGGTTCATTTTGACAACATAAATTTGTTGCTTCTTCCTAAGTCCTTTCATCAGCAACCTGGAAGCTTTTACTAACTGAAGGTCTGGGGATCCGGAAACTCTAGTTCCTTGAACTTTGTTCCCGTGAAGGTCATGGAAGGAAATGGTTCCATTGTGACAATGTATGTCAGCTTGATTTTTGTGGAGCCAATCCATTCCAAGGATCCCGTCAAAAACTCCCAGAGGTAAGACTTTGAACTGACAGTTGGTTTCATTACCATCTAGATTGAAGTGGATAAGATCTGTCTCATGGTGAGTGAAAAGAGTCTTCCCACTGGCCAATTCCACTTGCATAGGTTTCCCTGATTTCTATTCTAAGACTAGCTTACGCAAGCATCTAGGGGAAATGAATGAATGAGAACTTCCTGAATCAATCAAAAGCTTAAAAGGCTTACCCTGATACTCTACTGGAGTATGGATGATAGAGAACTGCTGGTTAGGCCCTTGATTCTCAATTGCAGCATAGATATGCCCTCTTTCCTCTTCTACTACATCTGAAATTGTGACTGCTCTGGCTGCTGCAGTCTGAGGCGGAACTCTTTCCCTTTGGTCGCCCCAGTTCTGGGAAGGAGTTCTGAGATTACTGTGGACAGAGGCAGATGGCTGAGCTGGAGTTCTTCTGGGGTTTCCCTAGCTTGGGCGAGACGGACCCTGATTAGACTGGTATGAAGGGGTTGGTCTCTGAACTCGGGGTCCTTGACTTCCCTGTCCCCTTGACATGGCAGGAGTCGGGCAGTCTTTAAACTGGTGACCAAAACCCTGGCATCCAAAACATCGGTTTTCAGTTTTGAGCTCATCCCTCTGATTTCTTGAAAGAGGTGGGGCTCTTGAGAAAGTATTCTGGGGGAAGGTCTTCCTTCACTTCTGAATCTTCTTGCATCCTGATTCAGATTCAGGCCTAGCTGCCTCTTTGGGGGTGGAAAGTTTGAAGTACTTCCCTCGGCTTGGAATCTTTTAAAGTTAGAGGGTGCAGGCTTTGGCGGGACCTTTACTACAAAGGCTTTGGCAAAATTCTTTGCCATTCTTATTGCTTCAGCCATGGACACTGGCTTGGCATTTTTGACCAGTGTGTCCAAGGGTTCGTTCATTCCCCAAATGAACCTGGCCATGAGTTGTTCTTCATCTAGAGGTGGTGAATATTTGAGTAGAAGAGCAAAGGCCTGGTGATATTCCTCGATGGTTTTTCTCTCCTACTTTAGCTCTAAGAATTCGTTCATTTTGGTTTCCAAAAATCCAGGGGGACAAAATCTCTTTCTTAGATAGGTTTTTAGGTCGTTCTAGGACTGAGTATTTTTGTCCAGACGGTTGGTGTCATAGTGGTTCCTCCATGCTACCCTGGCTGTTTCCACTATTTTCAGTCGGGCAAGAGCCATTTTGCTCCGCTCATTGTAGCCTGTGTGTGACGTCAAAATACTCTTCCATGGCTTCCACCCATTTCTCCACAGCCTCGCGCCCAGGTTCTCCCCTTCTCCTTTGAAGGGTCCTGGCTGAGTCCTATGAAGAGCCTTGCGAACATCAGGGTCAACCTCGTCATCTTCAGAGACAAGGTCTGGCTGACGGCCAGGGTTTCCTCGTCTCATGATTCTGCCAAAAATTTATATATTATTAAATTTTTATTTTGATATTATCCACGAGATCCTAAGACTTAAGAGGTTCGGAAAACAATTTCTTAAACAAGACAATGATCTTATTGGAGATCTATGATATATGTCCGATAATAGATTTTTCTTTATCAGATCATCCATAAACAATCACTTATACAACAGGAAATTTTTCTTTGAAAACATTTTTATATTTATATAAAAGTTGCAATATGTACATAGAGTAGCTCGGGCTCCAGAATCACTGCCTCAGATGTAATCGTATAAAGAAGAGAAACTGTGAAGAAGTCATACCATGGTACACATGATTCATTACACAAAGAGGTGCTGTAATTCTATTCCTAGGGATAAAGCGGCTAAGAAGTCTAAAAAATCGGCATGAAGTTCTAAAGTTCATGGGTGAATGATCAAAGAGCTGAACATGCTGAACAAACCCTAGTCTTATCAGAATCATGGCCAAGGAAATATTTTGCCTGAGCCTCCGACGCTGACTGGTACTGACATTAATGCACCGTCCTCCATTGAACCACATATATCGACGTCGCTCAAGAGGATCAGGAAAGTAAAGATTCTCAAAATGGCGAGTGAGTCTCACTCTGCTCATTCGGGTCGTCGTAGAGTTGATGAGGTGATCAAATGAAAAAGCTATCATATCCTGACTCTGAGAGAGTCCAGGAATTCTAGATAGGTTTGGGGTCCATCTATAAATTTCCAATTCGATTTATAAGTTTTCAATTTTTGAAGTTCATTTCACATAGTATTAACAAGTGCAAAACATTTCTTTCCCAGATTTCTATTAAAAATTTAGGTAAATTTTGCTCTGATACCAACTGTGAGATCCCTCTGTCCCCTCCGCGCACCGAACTCCTGGTAGCTGACAGCGGAAGCAGCCCCCTCATGCGTGGGGCAGGGTCTCTCACTCAGGGCCTCGCCCACGAATGTCCGAGCACGAGACTAGGCTGGTGGTCACTCCGAAAACCGAAACTGGGAAAATTTCCCATGCCTGGAAAGCGGGGACGATTCTACCTTTTTTATTTTTCTTAACGAATTTTTCTAACGAGATCAACAATTCTAAACTATCCTCCTTCACCTGAATAAATCAGATAGAAGGAAACTATCACTGATATAATTTGATCATTCTGAGTGATTTCAACGCTTTTTTCCTAATCAAGATTAGGCACAGCCGCCGCCGCTGATCCACTCAATCGCCGAGAAATTTATCAGGGCATTAACTATCTACTCGAATCCTAGTGTAATCTTAAGATTTTCAGTTTGATTATTAAAACTCCATGATTCCAGCCTAACCCCATCCGGCCCATGGGTTAGCCACCACCCTACCACTGGAATCGGTGGAACCAAACAAGTACTCACCCACCCATAATTGAAATGCCTTTCTTAACTTTAGCTTGACAAACAATTTACTGGTTACACATGTCATACTTCAAAATTTCCATTGAATCTTTGTTTCTCACAAAACAGTATCACTCTGGACTCTCCATTGAGACCAGCGAGTCAACAACGAGATCCAGTGAGTGATAGATTACAATAACATTGGTCTGTCATACAATATCTTCCTCGACATACGTATGGCACCGTGAGCCTGTGTATCGCGTGGTCAGAACCCTCCAGGATCCTCCTTAGGTGTCTTGGCACTTCACTCAGGGACCGCTTCGTCGGCCCTCGCCCATCCTACCGAAAGCGCACCATTTTAACCATACCGAGGCTGGTCAAGACCTCGGCAGGCTTTGTCGCGTGAGCTCTCCCTCGAACACTCCCCGTCAGCTGTTGCAACCAAACTTCCCTTAGATAAACATATATGCCAAATGCTCCCTCCAGCATTCTGGCGTAAGACAGTCTTTTAAGAAAACAGGGTTTCTTAAAAGTTTATAGTTTTGAGAAACAGTCTTTTAAGAAAACAGGGTTTCTATGCAAGTTTATAGTTTTGATTTTGTTTGAATACCATGAATAAATCTTAATTCCGTATCGCAATACTTCTAGATCCAGGTCTGAATTCCAAACAGACTTCCTCGAATTCTGTTTACTTGATCCTCAGATCAAAATCAAAAGTCTTAACTAGTTTCAGATTCGGTTGGTGTTTTGAGTGCATTTTTCCTGAGCTCATCACATCGTCATTGACGAAGGGATTAGGTCTTGGTCAATAGTCTGAATCAGAGTTTAGGTCTAGAAAGGTTCTTCCTAAACTATCTTTCTCGAAAGATACTATTTCAATTTTTTTTCTAAATTTCGTTCGACGAATATTTGCTTACAGATTTCTAAAACATGGATTTCTTAAGAGGAATAAAATAATCATTTATCTCAATCTCCGACTTCGCGATAGTTTAATTGAATTTTCTCATTACCATCTTAGTGAATATGAAATGGTAGAATTTTCTCACATATTATCTATCTATTCATTTTTCTAATTTTTACGAAAATTAACAGAAGATTAAAGAGAACCCTTATTTAATTATAAAGATTCTATATGCATCTAATTATGCATAAAATCCAATTCTGATGAAAGTTACACTTTTATCATCATAAAAATTCATTTACGATGAAAATCACTCTTTTAACATGAAGAATTTCTTTTATGCATATGTTTATGCATACAAATCATATATGATGAAAATCACTCTTTAAAAAAAATTATCTTTTATGCACCCATTTACGCATAAAAACCATTTATGATGAAAATCACACTTTTAATAAAAAAATCTTTTATGCACCCATTTATGCATAAAAATAATTTATGATAAAAATCACACGTTTAATATAAAAAAAATATCTTTTATGCACCCATTTATGCATAAAAATTATTTATGATGAAAATCACACTTTTATAATAAAAAAATAATCTTTTATGCATACTTCTATGCATGAAATTCAAATATGATAAAAGTAACACTTTTATAATAAAAAATATCTTTTATGCATACTTCTATGCATGAAAATCAAATATGATAAAAGTAACTCTTTTATAATAAAAAATAATCTTTTATACATACTTCTATGCATAAAAATCAAATATGATAAAAGTAACACTTTCATAATAAAAAAATAATCTTTTATGCATACTTCTATGCATGAAAATCAAATATGGTAAAAGTAACACTTTTATAATAAAAATAATAATGTTTTATGTATACTTTTATGCATAAAAATCAAATATGATAAAAGTAACGCTTTTATAATTAAAAAAATAATCTTTTATGCATGAAAATCAATAATAATGAAAGTAATACTTTTATAATAAAACTAAATTTCTTTTATACAAATAATCAAAATGCATCTTCTATGCATGAAAATGTCACTTTAGAATATAGAAATCATAAGGATTACTCTTTTAGAATAATGAAAGATAATACTTTTTTTTTAAATTTTTAAAAAATTTTGCCATAACCTCCTTTGTATGGCTGACCATTTTTCAATTTTAAGTCTCTAAAATTAATTAGAAATGCATCAAGAGTATTTAAATCATACTAAAGTAACATTTTTCTACTTATTTAAGAGAAATATTATACAAAACTTTATTTTATTCATTAATCATTCACCTAGGATGAAGAATGGTTGGATTTACTAGAAAAGAGAGAGGAATGCCTTTTGCAATGAGGCATGACATCACTTGCAATTTTAGAGAAGACAAAAAGCAATAAAAAACCATAAAAACCATAAAATAAATGGAAAAGAGAAGAATCACCAACTTACTAATGAATTTTGAGAGCTTTCCTTTGGCTTGATGGTTTGAGGGTTCAACTCTTGTTTGAAACAAGAGTGGCCACCAATCTTCTTGAAGAAGGAAGGTTAAAAACTAATGAATTATGAATACAATTGGGAGAGACAGGGTAACAGTGCAAAACACTATTAACTTTCAACAAAGGGGAGGGCTTCTATTTATAGGAAAAAGTGAGCTTCTAACCAAGCCAATTGATTCTAGAATTTTCCATATCAGTTTGGTCAATTTTTGACCATTTTTAGGTCAGTTTTGCTCACTTTTTGGATCTAGTTGAAACAAGAGAGAGGAGAGATAAAAATATCCCATTATTTGGGAGTTTAAAACTCATTCAAGCATGTGAAATAGGCACCTCCTTCATGAGGGAAATTCCCCCATGCAGAGGTGTCAAAAATGCATCATTACTTCTAAATATCTCCCTTTTTTAACTATTAACCTTGTCCTTAGTCAACTCTTCATCTTATGTGAGTATTTACTCATTTTTGGGGGATTTTTCTTTTATTTCTTCATTTATCTCCTCCCTACATTTGGATGAATCTTATTGGTCCATAGAAACCTTAATTTAAAATTTCGAAAAAATCTTCACCTCGAGGATAATGCCTCTTGAACAGATTATACTTAATTTCTAATGCACCTTCTGAAAATCTTTTTGAAATTCTATTTCAGGGGAACTTATTTTAATAAGATGAGATATTTTTCTATCCAAAAATATTTAAAATTTGAATATTCTCTTTCTAGAATATTTTCTCTCTCTAGGCCAAAACTGGTAGAAACAAGATCTTTTATATTTCTGAAGAGGGATTTGATTTACAGGGGAAGATGCTGGACATCTTGAGAGGCTGGGGGGAATCTTACAATTGCACTTTACATTGAATCAATCTTTTGAATTCATGTCAATAACATCACATGACAATAGGTATTACAAAGAAGAGAGAGAACTATATAATGTAGAGATGTACTGAATGGCATTCTTAATATCTTCCATGATTAATTAAATACAGGTAAGTTGTAAAATTTTGTCTTTTTATGTACAAAAGTAAGAAGGATGACATTTTGTCATCATCATCAAAATATACAATTGCATTGTACTACTAAGTATGTTTGACTTCAACATGCTCTTCTGCTTTGTCCATGGGCTAATCATTTGTGTTTTTAGCTTCACCAAAAGTACCTATAGTTGGAACTTTGATTTCGCTAACCTCCTTTGTACTAGCAGATCTGGAGGCCTCCCCTGTATCTTTTACTTTAGATGGGGATTCTTCTGTGGGTTTGACTTAAGCAAATGAGGATTCTTCTCTGTAGAATTTATTTTAGCATGCTCTTTTGTACCCTTCACTTTAGCATTCTCTTCTGTTTTGTCCTTGGTCATATCTTGTGTGTTTTTAACTTTGCCAGAAGTATCTATACATGCAACTTCCATTTTGATATCCTCCTTTGTAGTGGAAGATTTGGTGGCCTCCCCTGTATCATTTACTGATTGACACATTTTTTGTACAACAACAAGGGAGGCTCTTCCTGGCATGATCACATATTGAACTTGTCATTCTAGCTCTAAGTTGTCCACATATACATCATTGTAACTCTCTCTGACATCATCTGCAATCCAAATGATTACATTTTGTTATGTCTTATGCTTTTTCATCACATTACTTTATTGGTTTTGAGGGTTTTACATTTACTGGTTCTAGTGTGTTTATTTTGAAATACACATCGAACATGTGCTTTGCATGGATAAGTGTCCTCCACCCACATGAGAAACCATCATGTTGAGGTGGAACCTATATACCAATACATATAAACTTTAAGCTATTTTCATTTAGGAGAAAAAGTTTTGAAACATAGAAAAGAGGAAGAGGTACTTACAGGAATCCAAAGTGGAGGTATAGACCAAGAAGATCAGTATTTGGAGACAAAAAAGCCTCTTCAAACATCTACAACATGTGATATTTTAGTATCTTAAAATTAAAACAAACTAACTGAATGTAAAGGAAATAATAATACATACAATCCAAAGTCGTGTGAGTATTCATGAGAGAATTGAAAAGCTAGCATTGTTTGTCATCAGCAACATCAATTACCACAAGACTCCAATGGGAGATGCTACAACATAAGAACAGGATAAATTAGTCTCCCTTCATAGTGATCAAAAATGTTGAAGACAAACTCTAGTATCTTACTTACTATGCATGGTAGTGAAAGAAGATTAAGCTAACATATTCAAAATTACAATGGGTGAACCACTTTTCACATCAAGCTTTTTGTCTAATTATTTTGGGTTCCTCAAAAAGGATGAAAAGTGTGGATCCAAGATAAATGTCATTGATTGTATATTTGGACACAACTAAGACCTAAAAATCCTGTAAAAGTAAATTTAATTTGAGAGTGCTTCCAAAGATATCCACATCAAAGATATGCTACTACAAAATGAGATATTCAAAAAATTACCTTAAGCTCTCAAGAATTATTGTGTCAGACAGTTCAATTGTACTCCTTTTCAAGGTCCTCAAAAAGTCTTCAGAAAGTGCAATCCTGCTTTCAACATCAATCTTATCTATTTCAATATTCACACTGTCTCCAAGATCTACTAATCTTTGCAAGTTTGTGACATCTTGGAGGGAAGTCTCCTGAGCCAAAGTATCACCTTCAGGATCTCTTTTTTGCTTGAGAGATTCTTCATAAAGAGCTTTCCCCCTTGTGTTATTTTTATGTGTCACTTCTACCACCTTCACTTCTTCACCTTGGTTTGACTTTCTTGATGGTGGTTCCAGGAGAATATCTCTCATCTTGATGTCCACCCATTCAACAGGATGAAGAAGCTTGTCGTATCTCCAATGTAGCCTCTTCAATGTCTCCATGTTCTTGTGCCTAATTGTCAACATGTGTGCATAGTGTCTTGAAAGAATACTATAAGGAAATTCTCATTTGCTTCTTCAAGGGTGTAGATTGCCCTTCTCTGCCACCTCAATCCAAGTGACCATTGATCACAAACCTCTCTTAGAATTCTCTGAAATGGGGCCTTAGGGATTGCAAACCCTATGATCTTCTGAGCTTGTCTGATGTGCCTTAGAACACTAACGTTTTGAGTAAATATTTTTTCCTTTGCTTGGTTCAATATGTGCATTTCTTGGGGAGTGCACTACTCAAAAAACCTATGTATCAAGTGCATTCAAGTGGTATTTTAAAAACCCCTTGTGAATTTTCATACATCTTATCTCATCACATACACTTCTTATCTCATCCCATACACATCTTATCACATCCTAACTCATCTCATATACATCTTATCCCATTACATACACTTCTTACCTCATCCCATACACATCTTAACTCATCTTATCAGATCCTAACTCATCCCATATGTATCTTATCACATCTTAACTCATCTTATCACATCCTAACTCATCCCATATGTATCTTATCACATCTTAACTCATCTTATCACATCCTAACTCATCCCATATGTATCTTATCACATCTTAACTCATCTTATCACATCCTAACTCATCTTATCACATCCTGACTCTTCTCATATACATCTTATCACATCTCATACAACTCTTATCACATTCTATCCCTTCCCATATCTATTTATAGAATATTAGAAAATTCTTATATTTGATATAAGATTTCTTTACGCATCTAATTATGCATAAATTCTATTTAAGGAGACTAACACTTTCGAATTAAAAATCAATCTTTTATGCATCTTCCTATGCATAAATTCATTTTAAATGAGAATGACACTTTGAATTAAAATTCAATCTTTTATGCATCTTTCTATGTATAAATTCAATTTAGATGAGAATGATACTTTTGAATTAAAATCAATCTTTTATGCATCTTCTTATGCATAAATTCAATTTAGTAGGAATTACACTTTTAGAATAAAAGAATTCCTCTTATGCATCTAATTTATGCATAAAATCCATTTATGATGAAAATCACACTTTTAGTATAAAAATATCTTTTATGCATACCTCTATGCATGAAATCCAATTATGATAAAAGTAACATTTTTACAATATAATAATAATCTTTTATGCATACCTCTATGCAAGAGTTTCAATTGTGATAAAAGTAACACTTTTATAATAAAATAATCATTTTTTTGTAACATTTTTATAATAAAATAATAATTATTTTTTTCACCTCTATGCACGAATTTCAATATGATAAAAGTAACATTTTTATAATAAAATAATCATTTTTTTTCTTTACAATTTTATAATAAAATAATCATTTTTTTTCATATCTCTATGCATGAAATTCAATATGCTAAAAGTAACACTTTTATAATAAAATATTCATCTTTTATGCATACCTCTATGCATGAAATTCAATTATGCTAAAAGTAACACTTTTATAATAAAATATTCATCTTTTATGCATACCTCTATGCATGAAATTCAATTATGCTAAAAGTAACACTTTTATAATAAAATATTCATCTTATATGCATACCTCTATGCATGAAATTCAATTATACTAAAAGTAACTCTTCTATAATAAAATAATCATTATAAAAACTTGACATTAATCAGTTAACCATTCACCTAGGATAGAGAATGGTTGGTTTTGTTAGAAAAGAGAGGGAATTACCTTTTTGTAATGAGGTATAACATTTTTAGAGAAGACATAAAGCATAAAAACCATTTAAAGCCATAAAAACCATAAAATAAGTGAAAAGAAGAATCACCAACTTACTAATGACTTGAAAGCTTTCCTTTGGCTTGATGGTTTGAGGCTTCAACTCTTGTTTGAACAAGAGTGGCCAACCAATCTTCGGAAGAGAGAAATGTCAAAAACTAATGAATTATTAATAAATTCATAGTTCTTGGCTTGGGTGAATTAGAGTAACAATGCATTAAACACTATACATTTTCAACAAGGGGGAGGCTCCTATTTATAGGAAAAATTGAGCTCCTAACCAAACAAACTGATTCTAGAATTTTCCAAGTCAGTTTGGTCAATTTTTGACCATTTTTAGGTCAATTAAGCTAACTTTTTGGAACTAGACTTGAATGAGGAGAGAGGAGAGATGAAATATCTCAATTTTTGATGATAAAAAATTCAATTTGTCCATGTGAAGTAGGTGTCTCATTGAAGGCCCTCCCTTTCCTTACATATGTGTCAAAAATGGAATCATTATACTCAAAATATCTCATATTTTGATAGTACTCATAGTTTTTTACTAATAAACCTTGTACATTTTCAACTCTTCATCTTATGTGAGAATTGAAGGGACTCCCCTTCCTTACATATGTGTCAAAATGGAATCATTATACCCAAAATATCTCATATTTTTAATATCACTCATAGTTTCTTACTAATAAACCTTGTACATTTTCAACTCTTCACCTTATGTGAGCATTGAAGGGACTCCCCTTCCTTACATATGTGTCAAAATGAAATCATTATACCCAAAATATCTCACATTATTAAAATTACTCATAGTTTCTTATTAATAAACCTTGTACATATTCAACTCTTCACCTTATGTGAGCATTTACTCATTTTTGGGTATCTTCTTTTACAAAAATTGGATTTATCTCCTCCCCACACATGGATTGATCTTATTGGTCCATTGGAACCTTAATTAGACCATAATCCAAAGATTTCTGAAAATCTAGACCCTTAGGTTAAGGTCCTTTATACCCATTTCCAATTAATTCTAGTTGCACATTGGAAAGTTCTTTTTGAATTTCTGTTTCAGGGGAATTCATTCTACTAAGATGAGATATTTTTCTATCCAAAAATATTAAAAATCTAAATATTCTCTCTCTAGAATATTTTCTCTCTCTAAGTCAAAATAGGTAGAGACGAGATCTCTTATATTTTTGAAGAGAGAATTGATTACAGGGGAAGATACTAGACATCAAAAAGGGGTTGGGGGACGAATCTTACATTCTACCCCACTTCAAAAACGCGAGATGTCCTCATCTCGTAGTAGGTGGAGTATGATCTCTTTCATCTTCTTCTTCTTCTTCAATCACTTTCAACGTTACGCCTTGGAAGTGGATGGTCGATTTTTCCCTGGTATTCTGCTGGAGTATGGATGACTTGCGAACTGTCGGTTAAGCCCTTGGTTTTCAATTGCGTATAGATCTGCCCTTTTTTCCTCTTTTACTTCTTCTGAAATTGTGACTGCTCTGGCTGCTCTGCAGTCTGAGGTGGAATTCTTTCTCTTTGGTTGTCCCTGTTCTGGAAAGGAGTTCTGAGGTTACTCTGGATAGAGGCAGATGGTTGAGTTGGAGTTCTTCTGGGATTACCCTGGCTTGGGCGAGACGGACCCTGATTAGACTGATATGAAGGGATTGGTCTCTGAATTCGGGATTCTAGACTTCCCTGTCCCCTTGACATGGCAGGAGTTGGGCAGTCTTTTAACTGATGACCAAAACCTTGGCATCCAAAACACCGGTTCTCACTTCTGAGCTCATCGTTCTGAATCCTTAAAATAGGTGGTCCTCCTGAGAAAGTATTCTGGGGGAAGGGTCTTCCTTTGGAATCTTCTTGCATCTTGATTCTGAATCGGCCCTTGCTGCCTCTTTGGGGGTGGAAAGTTTGAAGTACTTTCCTGGGCTTGGAATCTTTTAAAGTTAGAGGGTGCAGGCTTTGGCGGGACCTTTACTACAAAGGCTTTGGCAAAATCCTTTGCCATTTTTACTGCTTCAGCCATGGACACTGGTTTGGCATTTTTGACCAGTGTGTCCAAGGGTTCGTTCATTGCCCGAATGAACCTGGCCATGAGCTGTTCTTCATCTAGAGGTGGTGAGTATTTGAGTAGAAGTGCCAAGGCCTGGTGATATTCTTCAATGTTTTTATTCTCCTGCTTTAGCTCTAAAAATTTGTTCATTTTGGTTTCCAAAAATCCAGGGGGACAAAATCTCTTTCTCAAATAGGTTTTTAGGTCGTTCCAAGATTGAGTATTTCTGCTCAGACGGTTGGTGTCACAGTGGTTCCTCCATGCTACCCTGGCTGTTTCCACTATTTTCAACCGGCCAAGAGCCATTTTGCTTAGCTCATTATAACCTGTGACGTCAAAATACTCTTCCATGGCTTCCACCCATTTCTCCACAGCCTCACCCAGATTCTCCCCTTCTCCTTTGAAGGGTCCTGGCTGAGTCCTATGAAGAGCCTTGCGAACATCAGGGTTAAGTTCGTCATCTTCAGAGACAGGGTCTGGCTGCTGCTGACGGCCACGGTTTTCTCGTCTCATGATTCTGTCAAAAATTTATATAAGATCCAATTTATTCTGGGGTTCCTTATATTCTGGTCAACCCAACAGAATACTGGGATAAATATCCCTGATATAGAACTCATCATTAAATTACAATTCATTCAGATCATATCATTCATATCTTTAACATGATAATGGTCCATTAGACTGAGAAATTTCTTTTTGACATTCCTCCACGGGAATTTCAGTCACGCAAGTTCTCAATTTGTCATCCCTTAACTTGATCTACCGTGTCAAGTGTTAACAGTAGCAATTTGACAGCACAATCCACTAATCTCATAGTGATTTGTTGAAATCATTATCATCATTCCAGTTATGAATATCATCACAGGGACTCGTCCCATTCATCCTCATTGAGGATTCGTTCAGCTTATTACATTTTAACCAATTTTTAGGGATCATTATTTTTAAATCAGAATCCAATTCAATTCATCAGTTCTCAAACAGAATTAAAAATCATATCAACCACATTCGAAATCATCATCTGGATAGCATTAATGCTTATAATTTCAAGTCTTAGATTTACTCGTATATATTGTCAGTAAAGAGCTGCAGTTATACTCTCGGTATATACGGGTAGACAAGGCCCTTGGAATTATAAGGTAAATACCATCATGTCTAGGCCTCAAGCAAGTCAGGGATTGTATATAATTGCGGTACTTCCATCTGAAGACCCAATTACCAAATTACGAATTTCAGTTTGAATATCAAATTGTATGAATTATATCACACAATTACAACCTTTTTGTGTTTCTTGATAAATTTTTGACATATTTGTCTTCTCAGTTGATCTTTAATAGCTCTGATACCAACTGTGAGATCCCTGTTCCCACCGAGCAACGGATTCGGAGTACTAGCAGCGGAAGTAGCACTTCTCGCGTGGGACAAGGGTCTCACGTTCGGGGCCTCATCCATGGATATCCGGACAAGAGACTATTCCGTTGGTTTTTCCAAAGCCGAACCCGAAAAAAACTTCCTTTATCCGGAAAGCACGGATGATTCCACCAGGATAACTTTTTACTCTAACGTAGTCAAGACCATTACTGATCAAGCTGATCCGATTGCACCTATAAAGATACTCGGTCAGATCAAGGAAGAAACTTGCACTTGGATCATTGGGATCAACGCTTTTTTCCCCATCAAAGAGGCACAGCCGTTGATTCATATCCATAGAACAATTACTATCCAGGATTTACTTTATCTATCGTAATAACAGAAATTGAGTCTCGATTTATGGATCCATCAGTCCAGCCTAACCCCATCTAGTCCCATGGGTTAGCCAACCGCCCAACCACTGTAGTGATGGGACTAATTAAGAATTTGGTTAGGTTTTGTCCTGGGTACCAAGGAAAAGAGTTCCAAGGCCCCCTAGCCGGAAGTTCATGCAAACATAAAACAAGTCACACCACTTATACACCCAATATGAAATTGCCTTTTTCTTAGCATCAGCTAACTTTAAAACAATCCTTTAATGAAACCATAGTATCACTGATCACAATCTTCCAAATTATCCGGTTGATTCTTAATTTCCCATCATTCCTTCATCAGAGTATCTATGGCATCATTGGCAACCAGAACGCTCACCACCTGTCCACTCAGGGGCCTTTTCAATAGTTTCTAGCCCATAATACTCGGCAATATAATCACTTATAAAAATCAAGATGGACTCTCATTGAAGATCAGCAAGATCAACCAACAGATCCATATAAAGAGCCATGGACTCATCCATTGAAGACCAGCAAGGTTAATCAACCAGATCCATGCCTGGTTTCACAAAACAACTCTTACTCCTTGTTCCAATATCTTCCTCTATGCACGTGTGGGTATCCTAGGCGACCCAGAGCCCGAGCACCGTATGGTCAGCACCCTCTAGGATCCTTCGTAGGTGACCTAGCGCTTCACTCATAGGCCGCTTCCTTGGTCCCTTATCCACCGTACCGGAAGCTCACCATTTTAATCAAACCGAGGCTGGTCAAGACCTCGGCTGACTTTGCTACGCAAGACGTCCTCCATTGACTCTTCGTCAGCAGTTGCAACTTTATCAGTTAGGTCTCCACGACTTAATCACAAGACGGTCAAAATGCTTCCCCAGCATTCTTGACATAAAACAACCATTTACAAACCGCATTTACAAACAGTCACAAAATACAGTTTCTATATCGAACTCTCGTCTTTCCACATTATCCCTCCTCAATCCACATTACTTAATCCACATTCCATTCAATGTGTATTCATTTTCATCCATTTACTCATATCGACAACACATTATTTTCCATACACATTCACGTTCATTATTCTACATACACATCCATGCATACCTCCATTTTCACATCCTCATTCATACATCCACATCCACATACATAACCATCCATCCACATCTCCGTGCATACATCCACATCCATAATCACCTTCACATCCATACATCTACATCCACATGCGTACATCCTCATCTCCATGCATACATCAACATCTCCATGCATATACCCACATCCATAATTTCCTTCACATCCATACATCTACATCTACATGCGTACATCCATACTCCCATTTCCACATCCACATACATACATCCATTTCCACATTCCCATTCATATAGCCCCATACGCCTTCACATCTATTCTTTTACATCACATCCATTCTTGCCCTATCACATCCCATATACATCTTATCTCATCACATACACTTCTTATCTCATCCCATACACATCTTATCACATCCTAACTCATCTCATATACATCTTATCCCATTACATACACTTCTTACCTCATCCCATACACATCTTAACTCATCTTATCACATCCTAACTCATCCCATATGTATCTTATCACATCTTAACTCATCTTATTACATCCTAACTCATCCCATATGTATCTTATCACATCTTAACTTATCTTATCACATCCTAACTCATCTTATCACATCCTAACTCTTCTCATATACATCTTATTACATCTTATCACATCTCATATAACTCTTATCACATCCTATCCCTTCCCATATCTATTTATAGAATACAAGGGAATTCTTATATTTGATATAAGATTTCTTTACGCATCTAATTATGCATAAATTCTATTTAAGGAGACTAACACTTTCGAATTAAAAATCAATCTTTTATGCATCTTCCTATGCATAAATTCATTTTAAATGAGAATGATACTTTGAATTAAAATTCAATCTTTTATGCATCTTCCTATGCATAAATTCAATTTAGATGAGAATAACACTATTGAATTAAAATCAATCTTTTATGCATCTTCTTATGCATAAATTCAATTTAGTAGGAATTACACTTTTAGAATAAAAGAATTCCTCTTATGCATCTAATTTATGCATAAAATCCATTTATGATGAAAATCACACTTTTAGTATAAAAATATCTTTTATGCATACCTCTATGCATGAAATCCAATTATGATAAAAGTAACATTTTTACAATATAATAATCATCTTTTATGCATACCTCTATGCAAGAATTTCAATTGTGATAAAAGTAACACTTTTACAATAAAATAATTATTTTTTTGTAACATTTTTATAATAAAATAAAAATTAGTTTTTTTCACCTCTATGCACGAATTTCAATATGATAAAAGTAACATGTTTATAATAAAATAATCATTTTTTTCTTTATATTTTTATAATAAAATAATCATTTTTTCATACCTCTATGCATGAAATTCAATATGCTAAAAGTAACACTTTTATAATAAAATATTCATCTTTTATGCATACCTCTATGCATGAAATTCAATTATGCTAAAAGTAACACTTTTATAATAAAATATTCATCTTTTATGCATACCTCTATGCATGAAATTCAATTATGCCAAAAGTAACACTTTTATAATAAAATATTCATCTTATATGCATACCTCTATGCATGAAATTCAATTATACTAAAAGTAACTCTTTTATAATAAAATAATCATTATAAAAACTTGGCATTAATCAATTAGCCATTCACCTAGGATAGAGAATGGTTGGTTTTGTTAGAAAAGAGAGGGAATTACCTTTTTGTAATGAGGTATAACATTTTTAGAGAAGACATAAAGCATAAAAACCATTTAAAGCCATAAAAACCATAAAATAAGTGAAAAGAAGAATCACCAACTTACTAATGACTTGAAAGCTTTCCTTTGGCTTGATGGTTTGAGGGTTCAACTCTTGTTTGAACAAGAGTGGCCAACCAATCTTTGGAAGAGGAAAATGTCAAAAACTAATGAATTATTAATAAATTCATAGTTCTTGGCTTGGGTGAATTAGAGTAACAATGCATTAAACACTATACATTTTCAACAAGGGGAGGCTCCTATTTATAGGGAAAATTGAGCTCCTAACCAAACAAACTGATTCTAGAATTTTCCAACTCAGTTTGGTCAATTTTTGATCATTTTTAGGTCAGTTAAGCTAACTTTTTGGAACTAGACTTGAATGAGGAGAGAGGAGAGATGAAATATCTCAATTTTTGATGATAAAAAATTCAATTTGTCCATGTGAAGTAGGCGCCTCATTGAAGGCCCTCCCTTTCCTTACATATGTGTCAAAAATGGAATCATTATACTCAAAATATCTCATATTTTGATATTACTCATAGTTTTTTACTAATAAACCTTGTACATTTTCAACTCTTCATCTTATGTGAGAATTGAAGGGACTCCCCTTCCTTACATATGTGTCAAAATGGAATCATTATACCCAAAATATCTCATATTTTTAATATAGAAATGGGATCTTTCCCAAATTATCTATTATGGATAGGTTCACCATAATACCTCAAATGATCCTAACCACCATATATTTTTCTCCGATTGCACACTAAAATACTTTGGGTTATCTTTTGTTATGGATGGATCTCCTATTCACCAATGTGACTGTCACGCGTTCCACCTTCTTTTCCTTTCCTATCTCTCACATTATCCAATTTGATCACAAAATTAAGAAGACCTTTACATTCTTCAAACATGACACCATAGAATCCGACCATTCTTTTTTGAAGTTGTTGTATATCAAGGAAAATATTATTCCATGCATTGTAGATTGTACTGCTTTTTATACCTTCAAAAGAACCTTCGATGTAAGATTCCTCCCCAGCCCCTCAAGATGTCTAGTATCTTCCCTTGTAATCAATCCCTTTTTCAGAATAATAAAAGATCTTGTTTCTACCTGTTTTGGCCTAGAGAGAGAAAATATTCTAGAGAGAGATAACTCAGTTTTTAGATATCTCTGGATGGAAAAATATCCTTTCTTATTAAAATCAATTCTCCCAAAATAGAAGTTCATTAGATTTAATTTCTATGCATGGAAAGATGCATAAAAGAAAATTTTTTAATTATAAAAGTGTTATTTTCATTAGTTCAATTTCTATGCATAGAAAAATGCATATTGGAAACTTTTTTATTATAAAAGTGTTATTTCATTAGATTTAATTTCTATGCATGGAAAGATGCATAAAAGAAATTTTTTTATTAAAAAGTGTTATTTTCATTAGATTTAATTTCTATGCATGGAAAGATGCATAAAAGAAATTTTTTTAATTATAAAAGTGTTACTTTCATTACATTTAAATTCTATGCATGGAAAGATGCATAAAAGAAATTTTTTTTATTTTAAAGTTTTATTCCTATTAAATTGATTTTATGCATAAATAGATGCATAAAAGGATTTTCTTTTATATAAAAGTGTTATTTTCTTTAAAGTTGGATTTCATGCATAAATAGATGCATAATGAATTTTTATATCAAAATTAGAGTTCTCTTTAATTCTATGTTTAATTTCTACGAGTATTTGATTAATAAATAAGTAAATACTCTAAGAGAGAAATTTCTATTATTTTATATTCACTCGGATTGTAATGAGAAAATTTAAAAAATTTATGAAAGTCAAAATTTCAGATAAATGATTAATTTATTCCTCATCAAAATTCATGATTAGTTTAGAAATCAATTAAGCGAATATTCAATTAATGAAATTCAGTAAGATAGTAATTGAAATATCACCCCCTTTTTAGAAAGATAGTTCAGGAAGAACCTTGTCAGACTCGAAACTTGAATCAAACTATGACCAAGACCAAACTCTTTCGTCATTTTCAAGGAGAGACGATGTGACCAGTTCAGGATAATTCACTCAAATCTCCCACCAAATCTAAAACCAAGTTGAGAACCTTTAAATTGATCTGCGGATCAAGGTTACAGAATTCGAGGAATTCCATTTTAGAATTCAGACCTACGATCAAGAAGTTTTTGGGTAAAAGATATACTTATTATATTCAAAAGAAAATCAAAACTAAAAACTTGCATAGAAACCCTGTTTTCTTAAAAGACTATCTTATGCCAGAATGCTGGAGGGAGCATTTGGTATATGTGTTTTTGTAAGGGAAAGTCGGTTGCAATAGCTGGGGGGAGTGTTCAAAGGATAGCTCATGCGGCAAAGCATGACCAGCCTCGGTATGGTTAAAATGGTGTGCTTCCGGTACGATGGATGAGGGCCGACGAAGCGGTCCCTGAGAGTGAAGTGCCAGGACACCTAAGGAGGATCCTAGAGGGTTTTGACCAGGCGATGCACGGGCTTGCGGTGTCGAGGACACCCATGCGTATGTCGAGGAAGATATTGCATGATGGACCAATGTTTATTGTAATTTGTTACTGGATCTCATTGGCTGACCAGCTGGTCTCAATGGCGGAGAGTCGAGAGTGATACTGTTTTTGTTGAGAACAAGGATTGGATGGAAATTTTGAGTTATGACATCTGTAACCAATAATTGTTTGTCAATGGATTGTTTTATAAGTTAAAGTTTAAAGAGGAGTGTGTGCGTATCTGTATTCTAAAGCAAAAGTTAAGAAAGGCATTCAATTATGGGTGGGTGAGTACTTGTCTAGTTCTACCAATTCCAATGGTTGGGAGGTGGCTAACCCATGGGCCGGATGGGGTAGGCTAGAATCAGTAGAGTTTTAATAATAAAATTGATTAATAGGAATATGCTCAGAACTCAAGTAGAATAAAAAGCATGAAGACTTCTCAAATGAATAGATCAATGGCTATGCCTGATTCAATTAGGAAAAAGGTGTTGATTTCTTCAAGTTACGTCTATAATAGTTTTCTTCTATCTGGTTTAATCAGATGAAGGTTAGTTTAATCTCTTGACCTCGTTAGAAAATTCGTTAAGAAATTCAAAAAGGTGGAATCATCCCCGTATTCTGGGCAAGGGAAATTTTTTCGATTTCGGTTTCAGAATAACCACCAGATTGGTCTCGTGCCCGGACATTCGAGGGCGAGGCCCCGAGTGGGAAACCCTGCACCGCACAAGAGGAAGCTACTTCCGCTGCTACCAATTGGGAAAAATGGTGTGCAGAGGGGGCAGTCGGACCTCACAGCTGGTATCAGAGCACTGTTTGTAAATGTATGAAATAGTAGTAGAAATTGCCTAAAATTTTAATGTAAATCTGCAAAAAAAATGTTTTCACTTGCTAAGATTATGTTTGAAATAAATTCATAAATTGAATTGGATTTTTAGATGGATACCCCAAATCTGTCTAGCATTCCTGGACTTTCACCTGTCTCGTCAACCCTGTTACAACCCAAGAAAGCAGGGTGAGGCTCGCTCATCACACTTTGAGGATCTATACTTCCCTCATCTTGTAGAGGGACTTCAACACATGTGGTTCTCCAGAGGGCGATGTATTAACGTCAATACTAATCAGCTTCAAAGACTCAGGCAGAATATCTCTCTAGCCATGATCTTGATAAGGCTTCCCTCATCCTGTAGAGGGACATCAGTACATGTGGTTCTCCAATCAGCTTCAAAGACTCAGGTAGAATATCTCTCTAGCCATGATCTTGATAAGGCTAGGAGTTGATCATTATGTCCAACTCTTTAATCATTTGCCTCAAAATTTTAGAAATTCTTGCTGAATTTTTAGACTTCTGAGTCGCTTTATTGCTAGAAGTAGAATTACGGCACCCTTATCAGGATGGATCGTGTATATCATAGCATGTCTCCATCGTAGTATTGCCTTTTTATGCAAACGCGATTGATGCAGTGACTTTTGGAGCCGAGATGCTCTATGTATATATCAAAAACTTTTGATAATAAATGATGTTTTGCAAAAGATTCCAAATTGATTTCGTGGTTGTGAATATTGGTTAATAAAATTATCAGAGTGAATCTTGTTTTTAAGAATTATGATGGAATAATTATTGTTTAAGAAAAAAATCTCAAAAATTAAATAATCATAAATCTAATGCCAAAGTTAAGTTGACAAAAATCTCGTTTTGTCAGAATCATGAGGTGCACGGCCCGTGTAGGCAACCGGATCCTCTTACTGATGATGAAGAGTTAGATCTGGATGTTCGTAAAGCCCTACACCGATCCCAACCTGGTCCATTTAAGGGTGAAGGGAAATAGTTAGGAGAAACAGTGGAAAAATAGATTGAGGCCATGGAAGAGTACTTTGATGTAACCGGTTACAATGAGAGGAGCAAGATGGCTCTCGCCAGATTAAATATTGTGGAAACGGCCAGGGTCGCATAAAGGAACCATTGCGAGTCAAACCATCTCGACATAAATACCCAGACCTGGTCAGATCTGAAAGCATACCTCAGGAAAAGGTTATGTCCTCCGAGCTTCCTGGAAACCAAAATGAACGAGTTCTTAGAATTGAAGCAGGATAGCCGGACAATTGAAGAGTACCATCAGGCATTTGCCCTTCTCCTCAAATATTCTCCACTTTTGGATGAAGAGCAGCTGATGGGACCAGATTCATTCGAGGAATGAATGAGCCATTGGATACTTTAGTGAAAAATGCCAAGCCAGTCTCAATGTGACGGAAGCCAGTCACAAATGCCAAGGTTACAGAATTCGAGGAATTCTGTTTTGGAATTCAGACCTACGATCAAGAAGTTTTTGGGGACGCGGATTTAAGATATACTCATTGTATTCCAAAGAAAATCAAAACTGAAAACTTGCATAGAAACCTTGTTTTCTTAAAGGACTGTCTTACACTAGAATGCTGGAGGGAGCATTTGGTATATGTGTTTTTCTAATGGAAGTTCGATTGCAATAGCTCGCGGGGAGTGTTCAAAGGATAGCTCACGGTATGGTTAAAATGGTGCGCTTCCGGTAAGATGGACGAGGGCCGACAAAGCAGTCCCTGAGTGAAGTGCCAGGACACTTAAGGAGGATCCTAGAGGGTTCTGACCAAGCAATGCACGGGCTTGCGGTGCCAAGGACACCAATGCGTATGTCGAGGAAGATATTATATGATGGACGAATGTTTATTGTAATTTGTTTTACTGGATCTCGTTGTTGCTGATGACCAGCTGGTCTCCACGGAGAGTCTAGAGTGATACTGTTTTTATTAAGAATAGGGATTGGATGGAAATTTTGAGTTATGACATCTGTAACCAATAATTGTTTGTCAATGGATTGTTTTATAAGTTAAAGTTTAAAGAGGAGTGTGTGCGTATCTGTATTTTAAAGCAAAAGTTAAGAAAGGCATTCAATTATGGGTGGGTGAGTACTTGTCTGGTTCTACCAGTTCTGGGAGGTGGCTAACCCATGGGCCCATTCCAGTGGGTGAGTACTTGTCTGGTTCTACCAATTCCAGTGGTTCTACCAATTCCAGTGGTTGGGAGGTGGCTAACCCATAGGCTGGAATCAGTAGAGTTTCAATAATAAAATTGATTAATAGGAATACGCTATGAAATCGAGTAGTTAAAGAAAAGCCTGAAGACTTCTCAAATGAATAGATCAATGGTTTTGCCTGATTCAATTAGGAAAAAAGCGTTGATTTCTTCAAGTTAAGTCTGTCATAGTTTTCCTTCTATCTGGTTTAATCAGATGAAGGTTAGTTTAATCTCTTGACCCCGTTAGAAAATTTGTTAAGAAATTCAAAAAGGTGGAATCGTCCCCGTTTTTTGGGCACGGGAAATTTCCTCGGCTTCGGTTTCAGAATGACCACCAGATTAGTCTCGTGCCCGGACATTCAAGGGGGCGAGGCCTCGAGTGGGAAAGCCTGCCCCGCGCAAGAGGAAGCTACTTCCGCTGCTTCCAACCGAGAAAAATGGTTTGTAGAGGGGGTAGTTGGACCTCACATTCGATATGGAAACATTGTCCAATATACTCATCCACCTGCTAATATAAGAGGCTTCTTAGTCTCCATACTTCTGCAGGTGTTGGCAAAAGCACATGTTTGATTCTTAAGTCTTGCATTTTTCTAGATATAGTTTTGAAGGTAGAAGTATACCCTTTTCTACTAACACCGCTTCTTACCTTGCTTGTCGCACTCTATGCTTGAATCTACGCTTGAAGGGCCTCCATTGTTTGCTTTCAATTTTACAAGATTGCGGACTTTCTTCTTTCTTTGTCTTTTGCCTAATAGAGTTTCTTTGCTTCTTGCTTTTCTAAGTTTCTCTTTTGTCTTTTGCAATTCGTTAATCTCACTTGCAACCTTCAACTTTGAACACTCAGCAATATTTTTAGATTTGTTTATTACTTCTTGTTGATATAAGTGTTTGTACACATCTGCAACTGTCAAGTGACTTGATATATACCTGAGCAGACCTTTGTAACCATCCACTACAAATATTAAAAGTGATGTTAGATTGAAAAAAAGGGGAGTGGTGTTTGTGATTGGGCATTTGGGAGATAAATTGAGCCATCATACCATAGATCAACTTGTGCAATCTTGATGACCTCATGTTCTCTCTCTCCATTGCACCAATGCGCGGATCAATTTTGGCCTCCATCTCTTAACCCTCTTAATCATTATATTAAGAAGATAATTAAGCTTATTAAGCAAAAACTAGTAACAATCAAGATTAAATAAGGCCAAAATTGAAAGAGTGAGGGTATATTTGGGTGTGCTAGGCATCAAATCATATCAAATTATATGTGGGTGTGGTGAAAGTCTAGGAAGCAAAGAAATCTCATATCTTTGGGAAGTTTTTGGATAAGATCTATCACTAATTTGTAAGAGAGTGTAGACACTGCCACATAGAGACTTGGTACAAGCTCATGGGATAAGACCTCTTATATCATGGAGCATGTAGAAATTGTCTCAAGATTTAATGGTGATGGGTTTTACACATGGCAAAGTAAGACCATGTATTTGCTTATGCATAAGGGGATTTGGCACCTAATTGATGATAGACAAGTAGAGGTTGAGCCACTTAAAAACAAAAAAGCATTGGGCCTTATTGCTCAAAACCTTGGTGATGATGTGATTAGTCACATTGTTGCATCAAGGATGCCAAATTGGCATGGCAAAAGCTTTGTAAGATTTCTCCCCAACCTCTCAAAATGTCCAGCATATTCCCCTGTAATCAATTCCCTTTTTTGAAATATAAGAGATCTTGTCTGTGCCTGTTTTGGCATAGTTTTGGCATAGAGAGAGAAAATATTCTATACAGAGAATATTTAGATTATGAATATTTTTGGATAGAAAAATAACTCATCTTATTAAAATAAGTTCCCCTGAAACAGAAATTCAAAAAGAACTTTCCAATGTGCAATTAGAATTAATTGAAAATGGATATGAAGGACCTTAGCCTAAGGGTCTAGATTTTCAGAAATTTTTGGATTATGGTCCAATTAAGGTTCCTATGGGCCAATAGCATCAATCCATGTGTAGGGAGGAGATAAATCCTATTTGTAAAAGAAGATACCCAAAAATGAGTAAATGCTCACATAAGATGAAGAGTTGAATATGTACAAGGTTTATTAGTAAAAAACTATGAGTAATATCAAAAAAATGAGATAAATTGAGTATCCAAAAATTAGTAAATGCTCACATAAGATGAAGAGTTGACAAGGTTTATTAGTAAAAAACTATGAGTAATATCAAAAAAATGAGATAAATTGAGTATCAAAAAATGAGTAAATGCTCACATAAGATGAAGAGTTGAAAATGTACAAGGTTTATTAGTAAAAAGGTTTATTAGTAAATGCTCACATAAGATGAAGAGTTGAAAATGTACAAGGTTTATTAGTAAAAAACTATGAGCAATATAAAAAATATGAGATATTTTGGATATAATTATTCCATTTTGACACATATGTAAGGAAGGGGAGTCCATTAAAGGAGGTGCATATTTCACATGCTTGAATGAGTTTTAAACTAAAAAATAATGTGATATTTTTATCTCTCCTCTCTCTTGAACCAAACGAAATCAAAAGGGAACCAAACCGAATAAAAAAGGAACCAAACTAGGTCGAAATCTAGTCCAAATTCAACCAAACTGAAATTGGAAAATTCTAGAAATCAGTTAGCTTTGGTTAGAGACTCCCTCTCTTATAAATAGAACATGAATCCTTTGAAAAAAAGGAGGAGAATTTTACTATTCTAGAACTATGCTGAAATAATGCTAATAATTACTATTCTCTAAAATTCTCTCCAATTTGTAAGAAATTGGAGCTTCCCTCTTTCTTCAATCTCCATTGTGGCTCTTTCAATATACTAAACCAATTGATTGGTTGGGGGCCTCTACCGTGAACAAAGAATCAAGCAATTTGTAAGGTAAGTGGTGAATTTTGATCTTTTCTATAATTTCTCAATGTTTCTCTCTTCTCAACCTCTCTCAAGCTTGAGAAGCTTAATTGGAATGGTTTTTGAATGCTATTGAAGTTAATTGATGAATGCTATTGAAGTTAATTGATTAATGATAGTTAAGAGTTACATAAATTTTTATTTATGTTTAATTCAAATGGTTTTTATGTAATTTCTCTCTCTCACTCAAGAAATGGTCATACTCATGACCCATTCTCAATCCAAATGAAGCTTTTCATAAAGTTTTTCCTTAATCCAAGATTAATCTATACTTGAGGTCAAATTAATGGCTTTTTTTCTATGCTTTTAGTTTATGTATTTCATGAATATTGATGATTCAATCCATTATGGATTAATGATCCAATTAGGGATCATTCTAATTATTTCCTTAATGATAAGCTTTATCCCTTAGAAAAATTGAGATTTATCAGTCATAGCAGTGGAGCTATGGTAAAATTTTTATAAAAATTACGCATAAAATAATTTCATTCAAATCATGAAAAGAGGACTTCCTACCATATTCTAGGAATTATCATCCTAGATTAATTGAAAGATATTCATTATAAGCGTAGAGAAATTGATTTTTATATTATGCATAATTGATTTTCATGCATAGAGGTATGCATAAAAGATTATTATTTTAACATAAAAGTGTTACTTTTATCATAATTAGATTTCATGCATAGAGATATGCATAAAAGATTATTATTTTAATATAAAAGTATTACTTTTATCATAATTAAAATTCATGCATAGAGGTATGCATAAAAGATGATTATTTTATTATAAAAGTGTGACTTTTATCATAATTGAATTTCATGCATAGAGGTATGCATAAGAGAAGAATATTTTATTATAAAAGAGTTACTTTTAACATAATTGAATTTCATGCATAGAGGTATGCATAAGAGATAAATATTTTATTATAAAAGAGTTACTTTTAGTATATTTGAATTTCATGCATAGACGTATGCATGAGATGAATATTTTATTATAAAGTGTTACTTTTAGCATAATTGAATTTCATGCATAGAGGTATGCATAAAAGATATGGGAAGTGATAAGATGTGATAAGATGCATATGAGATGAGTTAGGATGTGATAAGATGAGTTAAGAAGTGATAGGATGTGTATGGGATGAGGTAAGAAATGTATGTGATGGGATAAGATGTATATGGGTTGTGATAGGGTGAGATTATAGATGTGAATGTGGAGGTGGATGTATGCATGTAGATGTGAATGTGAATGTGGATGTATGGATGTGAATAAGGATGTGGATGTAGATGCATGGATGTAGATGTGGATGTAGATGCATGGATGTAGATGTGGATGTATGCATGTAGATGTAGATGTATGAATGTGAATGTGAATGTGGATGTGGATGTATGCATGGAGATGTGGATGTATGCATGTAGATGTAGATGTATAGATGTGGATGTGAATGTGGAGGTGGATGTATGCATGTAGATGTAGATGTATAGATGTGGATGTGAATGTGGAGGTGGATGTATGCATGTAGATGTAGATGTATGGATGTGGATGTGAATGTGGAGGTGGATGTATGCATGTAGATGTAGATGTATGGATGTGAATGTGAATGTGGATGTATACATGGAGATGTGGATGTATGCATGTAGATGTAGATGTATGAATGTGGATGTGGATGTATGCATGTAGATGTGAATGTACGCATATAGATGTGGATGTATGGATGTGAATGTGCATGTAGATGTGGATGTGAAAATAGATGCATGGATGTAGATGTGGATGTATGGATGTGAATGTGGATGTGGATGTGGATATATGTATGGATGTGAATATATGATATGTGATGTGAAGGAATCTGAAGTGATGAGATGGAAAATGATGTGATGGGATGAGTACACATATAAATGGAATGTGGAATAAGTAATGTGGATTGATGAGGGATAATGTGGAAAAATGAGAGTTTATATAGAAACTGTATTTGTAAACTGTTTGTAAATACTATTTGTAAATGGCTGTTTTATGTCAAGAATGCTGGGGAAGCATTTTGACCGTCTTGTATTAAGGTTGTGGAGACCTAACTGATAAAGTTGCAATTGCTGACGGAGAGTCAATGGTGGACGTCTCGCGTAGCAAGGTCGGCCGGGGTCTTGACCAGCCTTGGTTCGATTAAAATGGTGAGTTTCCGGTACGGTGGATGAGGGACCCTGGAAGCGGCCTATGAGTGAAGCGCTAGGTCACCTGCGAGCGAAGGATCCTAGAGGGTGCTAAACATACGGTGCTCGGGCTCTGGGTCGCCTAGGATACCCACGCGTGCGTCGAGGAAGATTTTGGAACAAGGAGTAAGAGTTGTTTTGTGAAACCGGGCATGGATCTGGTTGATCGACCTTGCTGGTCTTCAATGGATGAGTCCATGGCTCTTTATATGGATCTGTTGGTTGATCTTCAACGAGAGTCCATCTGGATTTTTATAAGTGATTATATTACCGAGTATTATGGGCTAGGAACTATTGAAAAGGCCCCTGAGTGGACAGGTGGTGAGCGTTCTAGTTGCCAATGATGCCATAGATACTCTGATGAAGGAATGATGGAAAATTAAGAATCAACCGGATAATTTGGAAGATTGTGATCAGTGATACTATGTTCATTAAAGGATTGTTTTAAAACTGATTGAATCTATGAAAAAGGCAATTTCATATTGGGTGTGTAAGTGGTGTGACTAGTTTTATTTTTGCATGAATATCCGGCTAGGGGGCATGGGAACTCTTTTCCTTGGTACCCGGGACAAAACCTAACCAAATTCCTAATTGGATCCCATCACTACAGTGGTTGGGTGGTTGGCTAACCCATGGGACTGGATGGGGTTAGGCTGGACTGATGGATCCGTAAATCGAGACTCAATTTCTGTTATTACGATAGATAAAGTAAATCCCAGATAGTAATCATTCTATGGATAGGAATCAATGGCTGTGCCTCTTTGATGGGGAAAAAAGCGATGATCCCAATGATCCAAGTGCAAGTTTCTTCCTTGATCTGACCGAGTATCTTTATAGGTACAATCGGATCAGCTTGATCAGTAATGGTCTTGACTACATTAGAGAAAAAAGTTATCCTGGTGGAATCGCCCGTGCTTTCCGGGTAAGAGAAGTTTTTTCGAGTCCGGTTTTTGGAAAAATCGACAGATTAGTCTCTTGTCCGGATATCCGTGGTGGACGAGACCTCGAATGTGGGACCCCTGTCCTGCGCGAGAAGTGCTACTTCCGCTGCTAGTATCCCGAATCTGTTGCTCGGTGGGAACAAGGATCTCATAGTTGGTATCAGAGCAAATTGACTAATAAAGATCAACTGAGAAGTCAAAGATGTCAAAAATTTATCAAGAAGCACAAAAAGGTTGTAATTGTGTGATATAATTCATACAATTTGATATTCAAACTGAAAATTTATAAATCAGCAATTGGGTCTTCAATTGGAAGTACCGCAATTGTATGGAATCCCGGACTTGCTTGAGGCCTAAACATGATAGTATTTACCTTATAGTTCCAAGTACCATGACTACCCGTATATACCGAGGGTATAACTGCAGCTCTTTACCGGTAGTATATACGAGTAAATCTAAGACTTGAAATTATAAGCGTTAATGCTATCCAGATGATGATTTCGAATGTGGTTGATATGATTTTTAATTCTGTTTGAGAATTGATGAATTGATTTGGATGCTGATTGAAAAATGATGATTTTATTTAGTTGAAATATAATAACCTGAACGAAACCACAATGAGGGTGAATGGGACGAGTCCCTGTGATGATATTCATAACTGGAATGATGATAATGAATTCAGCAAATCACTATGAGATTAGTGGATTGTGCTGTCAAATTGCTACTGTTAACACTTGACCGGTAGACCAAGTTAAGGGATGACAAATTGAGAACTTACTTGACTGAAATTTCCGTGGAGGAATGTTCAGAAAGAAATTTGCGGTCTAATGGACCATTATCGCGTTAAAAATATGAATGTTATGATCCGAATGAATTATATTTAATGATGAGTTCTATATAAGGGATATTTATCCCAGTATTCTGTTGAGTTGACTAGAATATAAGGAACCCTAGAATAAATTGGATCTTAAGAAAAAGAGTTGTCCTCTACCTTGCGAGATGAGGACATCTCGCATTTTTAAGTGGGGTAGAATGTAAGATTCTCCTCCAGCCTTCGAGGTATACAGGAGTAAGAATATCCCTTTTTGATCTTATAATTATTCCCTCTCTAAAATAAAAGAAAGATTCTGTTTAAAAAAGGAAGACCCTTTCCCTAGAATACTTCTCAGGAGTCACGCCTATTTTAAGGATTCAGAACAATGAATTCAGAAGTGAAAATCGATGTTTTGGATACCAAGGTTTTGGTTTTCATTCGAGTACGGCCCAAAAGAAGTTCTTTATCTCTTGGGGAGTATAAGAAGTTATCTCCCAGATATTGTGAGCCTTATATCTGAATTCAATGAAAGTAGGTGACTTAGCCTACAAGCTTCTTTTACCTCCTCATCTCAAAGTTCTTAATGTATTTCATAGAAATATGTGCCAAACCCAAATCATGGAAAGACGGTAAAACTTCAGTGACAAGATACCGTTGGCTTCTAAGTTACGCTAGCTCCTTTCTTTATATAAGTCGTAACTTCTACCTATCTCGCTCACAGTAATCTTACTTCCATCGATCTCCCTTCTTCTTAATCTCCTTCATGGCTTGGCAACAGGAATTAGTTTTATCCATGATGATTTCTCACCTTCAAGACGCAAGCGAGTCTGTGAAGAAAGATTTTATAGAACAGTATGAGCGCTCACTTTTTCCTCACTTGGGAACTTCTGTAGCTCAGACCAAATGGCGGACCTATCAAGACATAACTAGGGTATCACCTTGGGGTCAGCAGCACTTTCGTAATAATGTCCGCTTGGCCATGGTTATTGAAGCTTTGGGTTTGGGTCGCCGATACTACTGCGTCATGAGATCAAGGCATCTTGGGTTTTCTAAGCGAGTCTTCTTACTAGCGTGTTTTCTTCCTCATCAGAAGATATGCCTTTACCCCGTTTTTGGCTTGCCTCTCAGAGGTCCTTTTGTTAGATCACCTCATACCACTGAGATAGGTGCGGCAATAACCAACAGAATTATTCCCATAGATGAGTTACCTTATACGTGCGCAGCGTGAGTGCTGCTTTTGTGATCATATGATGGACGGGCTTATGGAAGTGTAAAGAGTTTTTCTATCTTTATTGTATATGTTTCAAGAATGAATAAAGTTTAAATCTTGTTCTTATCTCGAATCTTACTCTCCTTGAGACTTTTTTTTTGTGGTTAATCTTAATTAATTTTTCTCTAAGTCTCATATTCGTGCATCTTGCGAAATTATCCCAAGTTTGCGAGATGAGGACATCTCGCGTTTTTCAAGTAGGAGTGAATGTAAGATTTCTCCCCAGCCTCTCAAAATGTCCAGCATATTCCCCTGTAATCAATTCCCTTTTCTGAAATATAAGAGATCTTGTCTCTGCCTGTTTTGGCATAGTTTTGGCATAGAGAGAGAAAATATTCTAGAGAGAGAATATTTAGATTATGAATATTTTTAGATAGAAAAATAACTCATCTTATTAAAATAAGTTCCCCTAAAATAGAAATTCAAAAAGAACTTTCCAATGTGCAATTAGAATTAATTGAAAATGGATATGAAGGACCTTAGCCTAAGGGTCTAGATTTTCAAAATTTTTTGGATTATGGTCCAATTAAGGTTCCTATGGGCCAATAGCATCAATCCATGTGTAGGGAGGAGATAAATCCTATTTGTAAAAGAAGATACCCAAAAATGAGTAAATGCTCACATAAGATGAAGAGTTGAATATGTACAAGGTTTATTAGTAAAACACTATGAGTAATATCAAAAAAATGAGATAAATTGAGTATCCAAAAATGAGTAAATGCTCACATAAGATGAAGAGTTGAATATGTACAAGGTTTATTAGTAAAAAACTATGAGTAATATCAAAAAAATGAGATAAATTGAGTATCCAAAAATGAGTAAATGCTCACATAAGATGAAGAGTTGAAAATGTACAAGGTTTATTAGTAAAAAACTATGAGCAATATAAAAAATATGAAATATTTTGGGTATAATCATTCCATTTTGACACATATGTAAGGAAGGGGAGTCCATTAAAGGAGGTGCATATTTCACATGCTTGAATGAGTTTTAAACTCAAAAATAATGTGATATTTTTATCTCTCCTCTCTCTTGAACCAAACGAAATCAAAAGGTAACCAAACCGAATAAAAAAGAAACCAAACTAGGTCGAAATCTAGTCTAAATTCAACCAAACTAAAATTGGAAAATTCTAGAAATCAGTTAGCTTTGGCTAGAGCCTCCCTCTCCTATAAATAGAACATGAATCCTTTGAAAAAAAAGGAGGAGAATTTTACTATTCTAGAACTATGCTGAAATAATGCTAATAATTACTATTCTCTAAAATTCTCTCCAATTTGTAAGAAATTGGAGCTTCCCTCTTTCTTCAATCTCCATTGTGGCTCCTTCAATATACTAAACCAATTGATTGGTTGGGGACCTCTACCATGAACAAAGAATCAAGCAATTTGTAAGGTAAGTGATGAATTTTGATCTTTTCTATAATTTCTCAATGTTTCTCTCTTTTCAACCCCTCTCAAGCTTGAGAAGCTTAATTGGAATGGTTTTTGAATGCTATTGAAGTTAATTGATGAATGGTAGTGAAGAGTTACATAATTTGATGAATGCTATTGAAGTTAATTGATTAATGATAGTTAAGAGTTACATAAATTTCCATTTATGTTTAATTCAAATGGTTTTTATGTAATTTCTCTCTCTCACTCAAGAAATGGTCATACTCATGACCCATTCTCAATCCAAATGAAGCTTTTCATAAAGTTTTTTCCTTAATCCAAGATTAATCTATACTTGAGGTCAAATTAAGGGCTTTTTTCTATGCTTTTAGTTTATGTATTTCATGAATATTGATGATTCAATCCATTATGGATTAATGATCCAATTAGGGATCATTCTAATTATTTCCTTAATGATAAGCTTTATCCCTTAGAAAAATTGAGATTTATCAGTCATAGCAGTGGAGCTATGGCAAAATTTTTATAAAAATTACGCATAAAATAATTTCATTCAAATCATGAAAAGAGGACTTCCTACCATATTCTAGGAATTATCATCCTAGATTAATTGAAAGATATTCATTGTAAGCCTAGAGAAATTGATTTTTATATTATGCATAATTGATTTTCATGCATAGAGGTATGCATAAAATATTATTATTTTAACATAAAAGTGTTACTTTTATCATAATTAGATTTCATGCATAGAGGTATGCATAAAAGATTATTATTTTAATATAAAAGTATTACTTTTATCATAATTGAAATTCATGCATAGAGGTATGCATAAAAGATGATTATTTTATCATAGAAGTGTGACTTTTATCATAATTGAATTTCATGCATAGAGGTATGCATAAGAGAAGAATATTTTATTATAAAAGAATACTTTTAGCATAATTGAATTTCATGCATAGAGGTATGCATAAGAGATGAATATTTTATTATAAAAGAGTTACTTTTAGCATATTTGAATTTCATGCATAGAGGTATGCATAAGAGATGAATATTTTATTATAAAAGTGTTACTTTTAGCATAATTGAATTTCATGCATAGAGGTATGCATAAAAGATATGGGATTTAATAAGATGTGATAAGATGCATATGAGATGAGTTAGGATGTGATAAGATGAGTTAAGAAGTGATAGGATGTGTATGGGATGAGGTAAGAAATGTATGTGATGGGATAAGATGTATATGGGTTGTGATAGGGTGAGATTATGGATATGAATGTGGAGGTGGATGTATGCATGTAGATGTGAATGTGAATGTGGATGTATGGATGTGAATGAGGATGTGGATGTAGATGCATGGATGTAGATGTGGATGTATGCATGTAGATGTAGATGTAGATGTATGAATGTGAATGTGAATGTGGATGTGGATGTATGCATGGAGATGTGGATGTATGCATGTAGATGTAGATGTAGATGTATAGATGTGGATGTGAATGTGGAGGTGGATGTATGCATGTAGATGTAGATGTATGAATGTGGATGTGGATGTATGCATGTAGATGTGAATGTACGCATATAGATGTGGATGTATGGATGTGAATGTGCATGTAGATGTGGATGTGAAAATAGATGCATGGATGTAGATGTGGATGTGGATGTGGATATATGTATGGATGTGAATATATGATATGTGATGTGAAGGAATCTGAAGTGATGAGATGGAAAATGATGTGATGGGATGAGTACACATATAAATGGAATGTGGAATAAGTAATGTGAATTGATGAGGGATAATGTGGAAAAATAAGAGTTTATATAGAAACTGTATTTGTAAACTGTTTGTAAATACTGTTTGTAAATGGCTGTTTTATGTCAAGAATGCTGGGGAAGCATTTTGACCGTCTTGTGATTAAGGTCGTGGAGACCTAACTGATAAAGTTGCAACTGCTGAGACGGAGAGTCAATGGTGGACGTCTCGCGTAGCAAGGTCGGCCGAGGTCTTGACCAGCCTCGGTTCGATTAAAATGGTGAGCTTCCGGTACGGTGGATGAGGGACCAAGGAAGCGGCCTATGAGTGAAGCGCTAGGTCACCTGCGAAGGATCCTAGAGGGTGCTAACCATACGGTGCTCGGGCTCTGGGTCGCCTAGGATACCCACGCGTGCGTCAAGGAAGATTTTGGAACAAGGAGTAAGAGTTGTTTTGTGAAACCGGGCATGGATCTGGTTGATTGACCTTGCTGGTCTTCAATGGATGAGTCCATGGCTCTTTATATGGATCTGTTGGTTGATCTTGCTGATCTTCAACGAGAGTCCATCTGGATTTTTATAAGTGATTATATTACCGAGTATTATGGGCTAGGAACTATTGAAAAGGCCCCTGAGTGGACAGGTGGTGAGCGTTCTAGTTGCCAATGATGCCATAGATACTCTGATGAAGGAATGATAGGAAATTAAGAATCGACCGGATAATTTGGAAGATTGTGATCAGTGATACTATGGTTTCATTAAAGGATTGTTTTGAAACTGATTGAATCTATGAAAAAGGCAATTTCATATTGGGTGTGTAAGTGGTGTGACTAGTTTTATTTTTGCATGAATATCCGGCTAGGGGGCCTTGGAACTCTTTTCCTTGGTACCCGGGACAAAACCTAACCAAATTCCTAATTGGATCCCATCACTACATTGGTTGGGTGGTTGGCTAACCCATGGGACTGGATGGGGTTAGGCTGGACTGATGGATCCGTAAATCGAGACTCAATTTCTGTTATTACGATAGATAAAGTAAATCCCAGATAGTAATTGTTCTATGGATAGGATTGTGCCTCTTTGATGGGGAAAAATGCGTTGATCCCAATGATCCAAGTGCAAGTTTCTTCCTTGATTTGACCGAGTATCTTTATAGGTACAATCGGATCAGCTTGATCATTAATGGTCTTGACTACGCTAGAGAAAAAAGTTATCCTGGTGGAATTGCCCGTGCTTTCCGGGTAAGAGAAGTTTTTTCGAGTCCGGTTTTTGGAAAAATCGACGGATTAGTCTCTTGTCCGGATATCCGTGTGGACGAGGCCTCGAATGTGGGACTCCTGTCCCGCGCGCGAGAAGTGCTACTTCCGCTGCTAGTATCCCGAATCTGTTGCTCGGTGGGAACAGGGATCTCACAAGCTTAACAAGATTTTTGGCACTGACTGAAAGAGTCAAAGATCAACCTTCTCATTCAATTTTACAAGATCGACACAAGAAGGACATCAAGACAATTGCACAACACATCAACAAGCTCAAAGGTATCAAGTAGCAGCTTAGTGCATTAAAGAAAGTATTGAAGAAGATGAATCTATTGATGTGGTGTTAAAGAGTGTTGACAAAGAACCATATCAATCACTTGCTGCTATACACTTCAAAATGTGCCCATGATTAATGTGGAAAAATTATTCACCTAGAAGAAGATTGCTATACAAAAGAAGTAGGCAAACTACATCAAGGTCAAAGATGCTCAAGCAGAAGATGCACTCTTCTAGAGAAAGAACCATTGTATTCTTCACTACTCTTGTCTCTACGAAAAGTGTGATGTAATCAGCCTCTGAGGTTATAAAAAGATCCATGATTGTAATAATTTGGGATATTTGAAAATTGGATCTTTGAATCTTTTTAGTAGGCCTAGCCTTCCTTCATTGAACATATTTTGTACCTTCACTTCACAATTTGTACAAAGTATCTTTTCTTATATGATTACTTTATACTTTTTACGGAATATATTTATACTTTATACTTTGTTCATATGTAATACATTTTCTTGTACTTTTACTCTATGATCTATACTTTCACTCCATATTTTCACTACAACAAAATGAGGGTCTAATAGAAAAAATAGCAGCGCTTTTATAACTAGAAGGGTACAGATATGTTAGGCAACGAGATTGCTACTCAGCAGAGTGAAAATAGTAGCAATTTTTTTTGCTAGCAGTGATATCTCGTTTTTCAACAACAGCAATATGTTGTTGCTTAGCAACAATATTTCATTGTTCAACCAATGATATTTCATAATTATTTTCTCTGTTGAGTAGTGATACAAGTGCGTGGACAAAAAATTTGGGATAGACTGGGGAGTCTGCACAAGACTCCCCAGTCTGCCCCAACTCTTTTTTTAATTTGATACAGATAGTTTTTTGATACAGACATAAACTTGAAAGCTATGCATAGAGCCTTATGCACAGAGCCTTATGCATAGAGCTCTACGCATAGAGCCTATGTATAGAGACTTATGCGCATAAAGCTCTACACATAGAGTCTACAGATAAAGCCTTATGCAAAAAGCTCTACCCATAGAGCCTATGCATAAAGCATGTGCATTATGCTTACGCATAAAGCCTTATGCATAAAGATTTATGCATAGAGCCTATGCATAAGGCTTGCAAGCTTATGCATAGGCTTGCATAAAGCATGGGCATAGATCCTACGCATAGAGCCTTATGAATAAAACTCTATGCATAGAGCCCTGCATAAAACTCTATGCATAGAGCGCTGCACACAACGCTTGCAAGATTTATGCATATGCTTGCAAGCTTATGCATTGGCTTGTATAGCATGGACATAGATCCTGCGCATAGAGCCTTATGCATAAAACTCTATGCATAGAGCCCTACGCATAAGGCTTGCAAGATTTATGCATATGCTTGCAAGCTTATGCATAGGCTTACATAAATCTATGCATAGAGTCTATGCCTAAAGCTATACATAGAGGTAAACCTAACCCCGGCACTCAAGGGTACAATAAAGGTAGAACTTGCATAAGCAATTAAAAGAAAAAGAGGGCTTACCTCTTTTTTTATGAAGCGAAAAGTACAGTACTAGTGCAAGAGCTACAAAACAAAAGATTAAACAAAGTAATTGATGAAACATAAGCTTTATGCAAGCCTATGCATAGAGCTTGCAATACGCCTATGCATAAAGCTCTATACATAGGGATTGCAAGCCTATGCATAAAGCATTGTGCATAGGTCTTGCAAGCCTATGCAAGCTTTATGTAAGCCTATGCATAAAGCTCTATGTGTAGAGCTTGCAACAAGAAGGCTATACAGCATAAAGCTTGCAAGCCTATGCATAAAGCTCTATACATAGAGCTTGTAAGCCTATGTATAAGCTTACAAGCCTATACATAGAGCTTACAAGAAGGCTATGCATAAAGCTTGCAAGCCTATGCATAAAGCTTTGCAAGAAGCCTATGCATAAGTTTGCAAGCCTATGCAAGAAGGCTATGCATAGAGCCTATGCATAAATCTCTAAGCATATGCAAGATTATGCATAAATCTTGCAAGAAGCCTATGCATAGAGCTTGCAAGCCTAAACTAAGCCTAAACCCGACACCCAAGGGTGAAATAACCATAGAGAAAAGCATAAACGATTAAAAGCAAAAGAGGGCTTACCTCATTTTTGTGAAGCTAAAGGAGAGGATTAGTGAAAGACCTACAATTTATAAAAGATTAAACAAAGTAATTAGTAGATTAAACATAACATTAAACATCTATGCATGCTCTATGCATACATTAAAATTTTATTGTAGTCACTATTCAACAGCAAAATTACAGTGTAGGAGTGAAATTTCACTGCTATAGTTGTTGCTCAATAGAAAAATTTTGTTGTTGGGCAACGAAGTAGTAGTGAAATTTTGCTGCTTACTGTCGCTCTATTGAGCAGTGAAGTATCATTGCTGAGTAATGCTATTTTGCTGCTTACTGTCATTGTTGAGCAACAAAATATCATTTTGCTCTGAGAGCAACGAGATAGAATGCCTCCGATATCCTAAAGGCTTAAACACTACTGGAACGCTACTATGCCCCAACATTCCGAAGGCCTAAATACTGCTAGAACGTTGATATGCCCCCCGACGTGTTGTGGTGCTTGTAGATGTATATATTATAGCATCCTAACTTAAACAATTATTTCGAGTTTATCATTGTGTTGTTATAATTTCTTCTTGTTCTACATATTCTAAAGGAGCACTTTCTAGTTGAATGTTGGTTAGGGTTATCTTGAGTAAGCATACTTTAGTCACATCACACTAAAATGTGCCTCGAGTAAGCACACTCTAGTCATGCTACTCTAGTCACGTCAAACAAAATGCGCTCTCTAGTCACATCACACAAAAATGCTTGGATCTCTTGTGAAGTCCAGATATTATTTCAAAGGAAGGGATTGTAGTTGATACAACCAAGGTGGAGGGGTCATCAAGAATGATTTTCTTCTCAACCCCTCTCAAGCTTTCAAAATGATTGTTTTAATTCAAATCAAGCTTTCCTTAAAAGTCTTAATGTTTAATTAAGAGAGAGTTAATCTTTATGCTTATCTGTAATGCTTTCTTTAAGTAAATCTCTCTCTCTCTCTCTCTAAAAGAATAGTCATCTTTATGGCTAAATCCCTTGGAAAAAAGTCTTAATGTTTAATTAAGAGAAAGTTAATCTTTATGCTTATCTGTAATGCTTTCTTTAAGTAAATCTCTCTCTCTCTCGAAAAGAATAGCCATCTTTATGGCTAAATCCCTTGGAAAAAAGATGCTTCTCAATGATAGTCTCTTAATTCAAAGCTAAACTCTAGGCTTTATAAGCTAGAGATTAAGAAAATGATATTTTCATAATTCTATGCTATTAAAATAATGGTAAATTCTTTTAGATGTTTATGAGTAGTTAAAAACTACTTTAATTCATTCCAAATGAGAAATGGATTATCCTAACAATTTGGGAAAAGAGGAATGTTGAAATTAGCTTAATCTAGTGAGATAATCATAGTTATGTTTATAATTATGGTTAAAATTATGATTTAAATTCATAGTTTGATTTTCAGCATAAAAGAGGAACTACTATCATATTTTCATTACAAGATTTTAGTCCTTTAGGAAAAATTGAGAATTATCAGTAATAGTAGCGAAGCTATGGGAGCAAAAATTTTAGAAAATAATACATATCTTATTTTAAGAGGACTTCCTGCCATATTCTAGGATTGGACATCCTATGCAAAAAGAATGATGTTCATCATATTCATGGGAAATAAATTTTTAGTATTTATGCATAAATATTTAATTAAAAGAAAAGATAATTTTTTGGTAAATTTATTTTTATGCAAAAAGAGGAATTCCCATGATATTTGAGATCCAAGTAATTAAATGGTAAAAGAGAAATTTTTGGCATAATTCAAGTTATGAGTATTTATCAAACGTGGAATTTTGAGTATTATTATTTTTATTGGGAAATATGGGTAGAATTGACTTTTTAAATCCCATGAATCTTTTACTCAAAAGAAGAATAGTGAATATATTTCACTTGAGAAATTTGAGAAAGAATATGAAAATATCCATTGAGAAAAAGTACATTTAACTAGGCCAAGCAATTGGCAGAAACTTAAAAAAATCCCATCGGTATCGAAAGTAGAAAACAGTCTAAAAGTGAATGTGATAAGATGTGATGTAGAGCCGAATGAATGTAAATAAATGTGACGGGATGTAAATGGATATGATGTGATTAGATGAGATGTGAATGTGATAAGAGGAGATGTGAATGCGATGTGATAAGATGTGATAAGATGTGAGTGGATGTGATGAGATGTGGATGAGACGTGATGTGATGCAAATGGATGTGGATGTGAATGTGATAAGATGTGAGTGGATGTGGATGAGATGTGATGTGATGTGATGTGATGTAAATGGATGTGGATGTGAATGTGATGTGAGGGGATGTGATGAGATGTGGATGAGATGTGATGTGATGTAAATGGATGTGGATCTGAATGTGATGTGAGGAGATGTGAGGATGTGATGAGATGTGATGTGATGTAAATGGATGTGGATGTGAATGAGATGTGATGATATGTGAATGGGGGTGATGTGATGTAAATGGATGAGAATGAGATGTGAAGTGATAGATGTGCATGTGAATGAATGGATGGATGTGGATAGATGTGAATGTGAATGAATGGATGGATGTGGATAGATTTGCATGTGAATGAATGGATACATGTGGATAGATGTGAATGTGAATGAATGGATGGATGTGGATGAATGTGATGTGGATCGGGGTAGATGTGAATGGATGGGATATGATGTGAATAGATGTGGACGTGATGTAATGTGGATGGAATGAATGTGATGTGATATGGATGGAATGAATGTGATGTGATAAGGATAGATGTGGATGGAATGTATGTGATGTGATGAGGATGCAATGAATGTGACGGATGTGAATGGGTGTGATGGATGTGAATGGGTGTGATGAGATGTCAATGGATGTGAATGTGATATGATGATATCTGAATGGATGTGATGTAATGTGAATGGATGGATGAGATATAAGGTGCATGAATGTGGATCTAGATAGATGTGAATGGATGAGATGTGAGGTGAATGGATGTGATGTGGATCGGGGGTAGGTGTGAGTGGATGAGATGTGATGTGAATGGATGTGATGTGATGTGGATATGGGTAGATGTGAATGGATGAGATGTGATGAGGATGGATGTGACGTGATGTGATGAGGATGGATGTGACGTGATGTGATGATGATCTGAATAGATGTAATTGGATGTGATGAGATGTGATGATGATCTGAATAGATGTAATTGGATGTGATGAGATGTAGTATGATATGATTGGATGAGAATGGATGAAGACGATGGGAATACATATGACTGGATAAGCAATGTGAATTGATGTAGAAGAATGTGGAATAATGAGAAATGATGTGGAACAACGTGGAAAGATGAGAGTTCGTTAGAAACGGTATTTATGACCTATTTTTTAATGAGACTGTTTTATGTCAAGAATGCTAGTAGGGAAGCATTTTGACCATCTTGTGAATGAGGTCATGGAGACCTAAGTGATAAATTTGCAATAGCTGATGGAGAGTCAACGGAGGACGTCTTGTGTAGCAAGGTCGATCGAGGTCTTGACTAGCCTCGGTTTGATTTAAATGGTGAGCTTTCTCGGTACGGTGGATGAGGGACCAAGGAAGCGGCCTATGAGTGAAGCGCTAGGTGACCTGCGAAGAAACCTAGAGGGTGCTGACCATACGGTGCTCAGGTTCTGGGTCACTGAAGATACCCATGCGTGCATCGAGGAAGAAAATGGAACAAGGAGTTAGAGTTGTTTTGAACTCGGGCATGGATTTGGTTGATTGTCCTTGCTAGTCCTCATTAGATGAGTCCATGGCTCTTTTATATGGATCTGTTGGTTGATCTTGCTGATCTCTTCAACAAAGAGTCCATCTTGATTTTCTTAAGTGGATATATTTCTAGGTACTATGATCTAGGAACTATTGGAAAGGCCCTTGAGTGAACAGGTGGTGAGCGTTCTGGTTGCCAAATACCATAGGTACACCAATGAAGGAAATTGGAAATTAGAATTCAAACTAGATATTTTGGAGGATTATGATTAGTGATACTATGGTTTCATTAAAAGATTGTTTTAAAGACAACTGAATCTATGAAACAAGAAATTTCATATTGGGTGTATAAGTGGTGTGACTATCTTGAAGTTTGCTTGAAGCGCCAGCTAGGGGGGCTGGGAACTCTTTTCCCTGGTACCCGAGGCAAAACATAACTAAATTCCTAAATGGATCCTATCACTATAGTGGTTGGGTGGTTGTCTAACCCATGGGATGGGATAGTGTTAGGCTGGATTGATGGATCCCTAAAATGAAACTCAATTCTATTAAGTTACGATAGTTGAAGTAAATCCCGGATAACTCTTATTCTATGGAAAAGAATCAACAGCTGTGCCTCTTGATGAGGAAAAAAGTGTTGGACTCTATGATCCAAGTGCAAGTCTCTTCCTTGATCCAACCATGAGACTTATGGGTTCGGTCGGATCAGTTTGATTAGTGATGACCTTGACTACCTTAGATTAAAATATCCTGGAGGAATCGCCTATGTTGGGCGAGGGAAGTTTTTCCGGGTTCGGTTTTGGAAGAACCGAGGGATTAGTCTCTTGTTCAGATATCCGTGGGCGAGGCCCCGAGTGAGAGGCTCTGCCCTGTGCAATAAGTGCTACTTCCACTGCTAGCACCCCCGAATTCGTTGCGCGGAGGGGGCAGGGATCTTTCAGATGTGACAAGACAAAAGATCTTACAAGCTGGGTTGTGGTGGCTATCTATACTCTGAGATACCTACAGAATTACGAAGCAATGTGATGTATGTGAGAGGCTCGGATAACCAATAGACAACAAAGGATGGATGCCACAAAATCCAAATAACCAACAGACAAAGGTTGGATGCCACAAAATCCAATATTACCTCTTGATCCTTCAAAAAAATGGAAGTTTGATGTTGTTGGTCCATTTAAACCACTAGTCCATCTTAGAGGCAACAAGTTCTAGGCCACAGATTATAGTACTAAATGGGTAGCCAAAGCCTTGAAGCATAACATAGCTCAGTCAATATTAGATAATTCGAAAATCAATCACTGCATTTAATTTTGGATATATCTTAAAATGCCAACTCCAAATTTGTCGGAGATTGTAGATCTAGATTCTATTCTTTATGATCTTTCCAATGATATGTCACATGGGGGGGTGACAAAATTTTGGACAAGTTTACCATGATTCCATTTTTCAAATGGGAATGGGAATTTTCCAAAATTATCTAATATTATAGCCAATTTCCTAGATAAGATGATCATAAGTAGATTTGAATGTCCAAGGGAAACACTTTGTTAATGATGCCATCCATTAATTAGTCACACATCTAATCATCCACAAGAAATCAATAGTCTACAACGTCCCACATGCCAATGGTTAGGCAGAGTCTCAAGGGGGAAAAAACCCCATACTTATGGATTTTTGAATTTTAAAAACGCCCCTTTTGTAACACTTTTTACAATAAAAGTACCCCTTTTGTACCAAAATTTTTACTATTTTAATTTAAAATCCCCTTATGTATGTAAATTTTCACCATTTCAATCTAAAATCCCCTTATGTATGTAAATTTTTTGTAACTCCACAAGAGAAAAAAACCCCTTCGGTTGAACTCACGTGCTATCTTACATATTTTAGAGTGACCCCCTGAGGGCTGCAATAGATTCTCAAGAAGGCACCGACTCAGATGAAAAACTATATTCGGCTTTAAGGGCTTTCTACATAGCATATAGTGTCCATAAGTATGAATCCATTTAAATTGGTGTATGGCACTGAATTTGTGGAACTCTGATGAAATTTCTAGTGTGGATTCTCTGCATTTCTATAGTAGAGAATCCAAGTCTAGAAGAGTCCCTAAAACACCAACTTGATCAACTTCTCCAACTAGATGAAGATAGACTCACTAGTTTCTCACTAGTTTCTTCATCAATGACCATTAAGAAGAGGTGGAAGAAATGGGTTGATCGGCATTCTTAATTCTGACTCTTTGGATCCGATCCTCCTTTTCTAATCTCAGATGGGTCTTCGTCTAGGCCATGGTTAAATTTAAACCTTTTACCCCTCTTGTGCTCACATTGATGAGATAATGAAAGCATGGCTTTGCTTAACAAAGTTGGATGCTTTTATGGCCGTGCCTTGACACTCTACAACAGTCCATCATACTACAGAGGATATTCTACATATATTATAGAAAAGATTGTAGTTGCCATTAAAGATTATAGTTGCCATTAGTTGGGCTACTTTGTTTCTGTTCAAATTGCAAAAGGAAATCACTAGGTTGACAAACAAACACACACGAAGGTAGGGCAAGTCCCCACAAAGTTTGTTTGCACTAGTGGAGAGGACACATATGAATCCACTTGTTGTGGTAGAAGCCCAATCACCTTTTGTGCAATAGACAACTCAAGCTCTTGGACTCCGTTGAAGATGAAGCCTTGAAGGCGCAGTCGTGTGGACGAGCTTTCCAGAAGCCTATCTGAAACCTTATATAGACCCATCTTCCACTTCAATCCAAGGGGACACCAAAAAAATTGTTGTGGAGCTCTCTCACTCTTTGATGGAAAAGCTAACATCGAAATGGGAGGAGTTCATGGGGCAACCCGGATTTCTTCTTATAGGGTAGTGCAACAAGTTTTTTTACAATTAACTTTGTTGCATCTCTTGATTGAAAGCGCTCCTTTATCTTTTCTAAAGATGGCATGATTTCCTATCAGATAAGCATTGTAATGAGTGCTTTGAAGCATAGCCTTGGCAAGATCACCTAGAAAAGCTTCATACAATGAAACCTAATGAGAGCACCTCCATGGTTTCTCTCATGGATGAGAGCAACCATGGAGGTGCTCATTAGGGGAGCACTAGAATCAATTTTGGGCCTTTTTACTCTAGAGAGAGAAAGGGTTTCTACGCGCAATGTCTAATAATCGCATTGTAGTGATTTTTCTCCAATAAGTGTCATGATTCATTGGAAAAGAGCAAGGGTGCCTGAAAATCACACTAGCAATAATTTGTGTGGGAGTGCTATATCCTCGATGTAAAACCGTCCATACATGTGTAGTATAGCCCTTTGTCTGTGAAATAAGTATATTGCAAGGAGGGAAATTGATTGCATGTGATGATTGCAATAAGTTTTTTTGATATTTTATTGAGAAGATTAAACATCTATCCAGCCAAATTTTTAATAGATGGTGCATATAAAGTAGACCACGAGGGTCTCATTGTCCAAAGATCCTAAAATAGCTAAGAATGTACGATCGGGTGAAAACATACCCATCCTTCAGTCAATGAAAACTCAAAGGTATGAACAACATAGATCTATTCTCCAAGAATTGTAAAAGGTGTAGAAGCACATGCAAAGCGCAATTCCAAAGCTCCCATTTTAGCGCTTGGTCAGATCCATTTGTGAAAGGAATCATATCAGTATGTGTTATCAGGGTTCTGTCCTAGGTTGTAGGAGGCTATTGAGGTCTGGATTATCGAGTATTTCTAAGATAGCTACATTCTAGCTACTCATACACACAGAGTTACAGTGATGCCAAAGGGCATGAACTCCCTTCGAGTTTCTTAGGTTCCGGTATGACAAGACTTTAGAGGTGGCTCAAATTACTGACACAAGGCTGAAAGGTATTATGGAAATCCCTCCCCTTAGTGATGAGTTAAGATCACTGAGGTGATAGAGGTCACTCGTTCCTAAACACATGGCTCAAAGAATAAAGGACCCAAAACCAATCCATAAATAGGAAGAGGCCAGAAAGGGTGATCAAGGCAGCTGATCATCTAGAACTGCATCAATACAATGTTGAAGCATTGAGCTATATGGGGCCCTCCTTTGATGTGATTTTAGCATGGAAAAGATTGAGGTCCTATCCTCAACAATAGAGTTATATTGGCTGCTTTAAGGTTTTCTATGTCCATATAATTAACTTGATTGTAAAGTGTTATGCCTTCTTAAAGTAAGTAATATGATTGTAAAGTGTTATGCCTTCTTAAAGTAAGTAATATGATGTAAATTATCTGTGCAGCCCGATTTTATCAAATCTCCCATGGGGGTCTTAGCATAAAGTATATGTTTTGGATTCCCTACTATCCACGATTTTGGTTTCAGAAGAGCATTCCTATGTGGATGTATGTCCGTGGCTCGGGGGTTCATTTAAAAAATATGTAAGTGTAGCACATGAGTTCATCAAGAAGGGTATATTAATTCAAAAAAGCTACAAAATTACATTTATAGGAGGGGTTTTTAAAACCAATTTTGGGGGAAAAAATCGTAAGTTTACGAAGAAAAAGGGGTCATTTTATTCATAAAAGTATGTAAGTGTAAGGGGTTTTTTGAATACCCCTTGAACGCACGTGATACATACTATTTCTTAGAGGTAAAACCCCCGAGGTCCATGGTTAAGGGATGTAAATTTGGACGAAGCCTAGGTCTTTGTAATAGCCTACCATGAAGAGTAAGTGACATGTGACCTAAATTACACTTTTGATATTGTGACATACATTCCAGATGTTACTTCTCATAGTCTTAATTGCCTTTTGTAGTTCACATTGTAGTTTGATTTCTATTCATATTGAATCGAAGAGATATAGTCTTGCCAATTCATCCAATGGATTTCATGGCACCGTGAGGTAATAATTCCACACAATCATTTTTAACATAAGTGAGAAAATGAGAGAGAGAGAGAGAGAGAGAGAGAGAGAGAGAGAGAGAGAGAGAGAGAGAGAGAGAACTTTTAGTATTGACAATTATAAAATGGCATATAGATCTATTAGTAGAAAGTTAATAGCTAGTGTCAAGGCCATCACCCAGGAGGAGATGTTAAGAGTCTCGCACCAAGAGGATGGCTATAGTTGTGGTTGGAGAGTGTGCTACAACGCCATCTTCTTACTGTTGCACTCAATGTTGGGACTGCCCTTAGAAGTTGTAAGCATATATTTTTTTAAATGATATCTCTGTTCCCTTGTACATTCTCTAATAGCACATATTTAATTTTTCTTTTGTGTAGAGTCCATGATTAGCACACTATAAAAATTTTGATTTATGACTATTCAGGGCCATGACAATGGAAAATCTTATCAACAATATTGAGGAACGGTAGCTAGATATGGCATTTACATTTGTGCTCCCTCCACCACAAGGGCACTACCATGATAGTATCCACAAACACCAGTTGATAGGGAGTGGATCCACGTAGGAGATTTGCCCCCCCCCCCCCCCCCTTGTGGCCTACACACACGAGCAAGCATCACCGCCTCATGAATAGCATGGTTTCCCTTTTGGAGAGCAACCTTCCCAAGAGAAAGAGAAAGCCTCACCTTATGTTTAGAACAAAGCTTTGATGCAATATGTAAATTCAATATATTAGATAGTGTAAGAAGGCATTGATCCTTGTATTAACTACTCTAGAGATGTAAGAGCAGGCATTAATCCTAATCCTTGCATTGATCCTTATATATTTTAAACAATGTAAGAAGGCATTGATCCTTCTATTAACTACTTTTCGAGATGTGTAAAATTTCTCATGATTGATGCAAACACGACATTGATGTAATTGTTCACTCTATCAAAAATACAGGAGGCTCTATTTTTATATCTCCATGTTATAATGGTGGTCTCTATGATATAGTTGGTAGCACTAGGAAAACTTTCTCCATGGTACCTATATGTAGAATTCAAAGTAATGTATGAAAGTAGTAATGATTATGGCTTAATGTTCAAATCTAGATAATTTCCAGGTTAGAGTGATTGGCATACCTTAGTATTGTTACACACAAACATATAATCATCATGCACATGTAGGACATCCTCATTTGCCAGGTTTGTTCTCACTTGCAGGGAGATGTTTGTCCTAATATTGATTACTGTCAAGAGCTCATGTTCAAACATACCTTGAATAAGATAAATGGATTTTCAATGTCTTCTTGCAAGTCTTGATCAATTGCTATACATGTGAAAGGGAACATGGGGCGGCTTTTTTAGACACCCTTGCTCTTCTATAACTAGTTGCTTGAGGATGAGCAAGTTTTAATTGAAGGAGGTGAGGAGACAATAGAGAAATCTCCAAGAGCAGAAGATGAGGTTCATATTGCAAAGAAGATAAAATTGGATACAGAGAGGGACAAGCAATTTTATATTGATGCCCTTAAAAGAGAAGACACACAAGTGGTAACAGTTGAAAAGGATCCCTCTGTGATAGAGGAAACAAAGCACATTCTGACCTCAGTCCTCCCTGCCTATCCTATTAATCAATATATCCTAATAACAGATATTCAAGATGTGTTTGACATTAGGGAAGACTACTGTCTCACCATCATCACAAAAAATCTTGAAGGAGATGATAATTTCAGATATCTAGATGTGGATAAATATCTTCTACTAATTCAAATGTCAAGGATAGTGAGTTTTGTGCTCCTTCTAAGATATTAGCAATGATGTACCAGGATGCATTTCACTATGAAGTCAAGCTTCACTGAAGAGAAATTTCAAGCTATTCAGCAACAAAGACTCAATATTTCGTATATGGAAAAAGAAAAGGATTCTTTATCCATCCAGGACACCAACTCAATAATCAACATATGGACAAATTATTTACTTGTTAATGATGAGAATCAGAAGGTGTGCGCTTTTGCCGCACAGGTCGTAGCTGGGGACTTGCCAGACACCGTATTGCGAGCCACGAATGGCTACAAGCATACAACCAGGGAAGGAAGCTCAAAACAGAATGCAAAAGGTGTGTCACTCACCGCTTAACTACTGCCTTGAAGGATTCCCGCGTCGCAGTCGTGAAGGAGGAGCCGCCGTCGCCGCTCTACCGCCTCTCCGCCGCCGTGCCGTGCCGCTACACAGTGCTCGATCGCTCTCTCTCTCTCTCTCTCTCACACACACACACGCAGGAGAAGGAAACCAAAGAGATAAGGCAAGAGCACTCTTGTATTCACAACACATGAGAATGAGGATTTTAGGGTTACATTTGACTCATATAGGTGACTTGGCCGTTCACACTTGGGCGCCCATACATGGCCGGCCGACCCTAACCCTTATCCTACTGATATCCAAGGTGCGCCTCTCATCGGCGATCACCCAATCCCTTCATCCTTAACATATGGTGCCGACAAGCCCGGCCCATGACTCAGAATATTTAAATTAATGACATAAAATATAGTACGTCGCAATGTCCGCCATGGGTTAACATGCCCCCCTTCCTGATGTAGATTCCGTCCTCGGAAGCTATGGTATGGTAAGCTCGATAGGGTTGTTGTGGTTGACCGTCTGCAAAACAGGGAAAAGAGTGAAAGTATGCTGGAATTCAAAAGATATAAAGTGTATAAATTCAAGCATGTTAGACCACAATGGATGTTGCTATGAGAACTTAGTTTAAGGGTCACATGAATGAGCTAGTGTAGCAAATTAATAGGAGTTTAAAATTATTGAAAGGAATTCAAGAGTAAGCAAGGTGTCAAAGGTTAATCCGGTTTATAACTGGCCTAAGTCAAGGTAAATAACCAAGCTTAATAAATAAACAGATGACCATACTGTGTCTACTCTAAGAACAAGTAGTTACCACGAGCCTAGGGACACAAGAAACATCAGAGTTACAGGAGCCTTTTGCCTCTTTTTTTTTTTTTTTTTTTTTGCACATGACAATTTTTATACACAATGGCGACCTTCCTAAGGCAAAACTAACATCGATCCTGGTACCATGTTTAAAACAAGGCATTATCCAGGAATCTATTAGCTCACTTTAGGCAAGGCTACCCCCTACCAACCAAGGCATCGGTCTGGAGTAGAATACTCCTTGCCTACCAAGTATCAATAAGGCGATAGGCCAACATTAAAGCACATCATAGACTTGTATTGCCATTTATTGTAGGCTTTTTTTTTTTTTAAGTTTCTTTTGATCTTCGCTCCTGAACTAAAATGTGTTCTTACATCCTTTCGACAAGGGGTAAAAGCTATGTCCTAGAGGTCAACACACACACAGCCAGGTGTTCAAACATTAAGATGGTTTGACCCTAGACCTAAGACAATCGTATTCCAAGGTTAACTAAAGACGTCATGCTGCCTAGGAATATTTCCAATAAAGTTAAGCTCATTAATGGTTTACACTAGCATGCAAGCAACTTCAAAAACTAAGTAGTATATGACAATTCCCATGTGGTCATGCCTTATAGTTTATGAAATTAATTGAACAGTAAAAACGGAAGAGAGTGGGTATGGAAGAATTACACCTGTAATTGGAGATGTCCTTGATTTGATGAGACAGCTTGCAGTTTGATGTAGATATATTTTGATGAACGTTGCGACAGTCTCAGGACTTGAAAGCGAACCCACCTCAAACTTTTTAACCTGTACAATCAACTAACAAGCACTATACCTCGAGAGGCACATCAGTGTGAAAATTCAAGACTCGTTTAAAGAATCTAAACTAGAAAAAACTTGAAAACACTAACCTACCTGCCAGTCACCACACTACTACTGAAGATACGGTAAGAGGATGTTGTAGAGTCCTGGCTCTAGCCCTAAGGCTAAGCCTCTATCCGCATCATCCAAATAAATAAAATCAACCTCAGTAGTGCCATGAGTTTCATCCGTCCATTCATCATTGTCAGATATTTCCTTTTCATTTTCCCATCCACATAGACTCATCAAGAATGTAACCATGCGAGGATAGTCATCTTGTGGAAAAGGAAAGCATTGGGCTATCGGGGATATGTCCTCTACGGAGTAGGGGTCAGTCATGGTTAATAGGCGAATTAGCCATTCTAATTCCTCAACATTTTCCTCTCTGGCTAATACATCTATATGATCCCATTCAGTTTCAATTACAGGATAGCACATGTGAAATATCTGAGAAAGGTACAGATGATACCTCTCATCAAAGGCGGGAGTGGATGAAGTGTATGATGATCGTGCATCTGCCATATCTGCAAACACAGATATAGCATCAGTAGGTTTGTGAGACAGGTCAATCTAGTTCTTGATTGTATACGGATATTTCTCTTGTTTTTGTGCTCTTGCTCTTTTTACTATTTTTTGTTTTTCTTTTCTTTGTTTTTTTTTTTTTAATGTATGAAGCTATACATATACATCCCCTTGAATTTGGCAATTACATGGTCAGGGGAGAAGGTTAAGGAGGAAGCATTAGAATGTCGAGCGTGAGTACATGCTCCCCCTTTCCTTGGGTAGATCATATTATTTGCAATGATGTTGCAGCCTCTTGGAACCAATTTGTCCAGCGGGTCATAGGTTGTGATGTGGGCAGATAGCTTTTTATGACCCTTGTGGCCACATCCAATTGCAAAGATGGTAGTGTACGCTCCCATTGACGAATGGAGGAAATGGTTTCCGACGATACTATTACAAGGGGAGACGTAGACTCATCGGTTTTTTGTTGGGTGTTGGCAAGAGTAGGTGTAGAGCATGTAGAAACTTCTATATCAGCGTGTGCCTGGCATGAGGAGCTAGAAGCTTCATGTGGCTCCCCCCTTCCTGAGTTAGGTGGTAATGATCGATATCGTTTGGGAATCCAAACTAACTCTGGAAGTGGTGCGGAGCACTCTGTTACCTTTCCCTTACCACGGTCTTGAATTGTCATTGGGGTGGCAACAATTGGTTTGCAAGGTTTTACAGGTGATGTAGAGGGATTCACCTTATGTTTAGGGACCCAAATCTGGTCATTCCCCTCGTAGTACCCTTGGACTACTAATAATTTTTTAGGGATCCATCGCGATGTTACATTGCCCTTTCTCGGGTGGGTAGCTGCTTTCCTTTTACGAGGCTTCTTGGTGGCTGAACGAGATTGAGCAGGGGAAGTAGCTGTTAACGAAGCTTTGGGGACCCATTTGTATGTACTCTTTGGCATAGTAAGTGAAGCTTTAGGGACCACCTTGCCTGTTTCCACTCTTGGCATTGAAGCGTTAGAGGGGTGGCCAACAATCAAAGATGGTTTTGCCACTGGACTTTGTGATTTTTTGTTATCTAATATTTGAGTGGATGACTTAGGTGCGGGATTTTGAGCGGTCAGACTGAGTGTTGGTTCTTGCGTTGTGACTCGTCTGGTTGCCCAATCGATATTGCACTTGGTGGCCATCATCCATTTGCGCCCTAAGTTTACAGTCCCTTCCATGGTACCAGCAGGCATAACCAAAAAGCTTTGAATTATGGTTCCCTTGTCATAAGCAACCGGAGTGTGCAGAATTCCTGAGACAGGGGTTTTCTTCTTGTTGATTCCTTGAACTTGGATAGAACTCTTGGTTAAAGGTGGTTTTCCCAGTTGACACCACACGCCATATGATAGCAAATTGTGTTGAGCTCCTGTATCCAATAATGCATTATACAGCACCTCCCCGTAAGGACTCTGTAACTCAATTGGGTACCTTAGAGGTGGGTCAGATTCCAGTGCATCCTCTTCTACTTCCTCGAAAAATACTTGCGTAATTCCCAAGTTGGCTTCTCGTTGTCGCCTAGCACGCTGTTGACGTTCTTTGGCTTCGACTCTCGCTTGTATCTTTTTAAGCTCAGCTTGTTCTTTAGCTGCCTTCTTTTGATGGATTGCATGTAACTCCTCTTGGCTCAGGGGGTCATAGTATCTTTTGAACTTACTCCCATTAAGGAATCCAATGGTTTCAACTCCGTCGAGAGTCTCCACTCTGATGGTACCTTGCGGGGTGATTTCACATACTCTATACGGTCCCTTACCAGCATATTTGAGCTTTTTCTTTTCATTTCGCACTCCATACATCAGGACTTTATCCCCAACCTTGATATCCTTGTCCTTTAGGTGGCGATCAAACCATTTTTTCCTTCTATCCTTCTCCACAAGGGCATTGTACACAGCCAATTGTCTTTCTTCGTTTAGCCGCTCAAGGATATACAGACGCTCTGCTAAGGGATTACCATCCCATCCCTCTTGAGTAGCAACACGAAGACTAGGAATGACAAATTCCCATGGCATGACTGCTTCTTGGCCATATACCATTTTGAATGGTGTGCAATTAATAGCCACTTTGTACGCAGTACGATAGGCCCATAAAGCTGTCGTAAGCTTTAGATCCCAATCCGTGCGATGAGCTTCAACTGTCTTTGTCAAAACAGAGATTAAAGTCTTGTTGGTACTCTCGGCTTGGCCATTCGCTTGCGGATAGTAAGGAGTAGATTTATGATGGGATATCATGAAATTTGTTGTGAGCTCCTTAATCACTTCATTTATAAAATGCGTACCATTGTCGCTCACAAGTTCAAAAGGACAACCGAATCGTGTGATTATATTTTCAAAGAGGAACTTGGCTGTTGTCCTCGCATCTGCCTTACGTGTTGCTTTCGCTTCAGCCCATTTGGTCATATAGTCAGTGGCCACAATAATATAGCGAGATTGTGAGTTTCGGGCCGCTGGACTAATTGGACCTACAAAGTCTAAACCCCACTTTTCAAATGGTTGGTTTACTTTGATTGGATGTAGGGGCATCTGATCTTTCCTCTGGGGTTTCTTATATCGTTGGCATTCATCGCAACCCTTCACAAAGAGTGATGCATCTTGGAACATAGTGGGCCACCAATACCCTGATTGTAAGATCTTTCGCGCAGTTAAGTCTCCTGAGAAGTGACCACCGGCTACGCCCATATGTGCCTCTTGCAAAATGTATAGATACTCATCCTCTCGGGCACAACGCCTAAGAACGTCATCCTTTCCTCTTTTATAAAGAGTCCCGGCTATCAGGCAATAGGGTTCGCATTCTTTGATCAGCTTTCGAGCTAGATCTTTACGAAGCTCCTTGGGTGGAAAGCCATTAACCAAAAAGTTAACAATCTTCTCACTCCATTCAGGCATTGTCTCCACCATGAACAGGGAAGTGTCAGGTAAGTCATCATCAACCCCTGTAGGAGCCTCACCATTGGGTATGCGAGACAAATGATCAGCCATAACATGTTTCTTGCCAGGTCTCACAACAACCGTGAAATCAAACTCAAGAAGAATCAATAGCCATCGTGTGATTCTTCCTGTGGAGCATGGTTTGTTTACCAGATACAACAATGCTTGATGATCCACATAGAAAACAAACTTGGTGGCAAGGAGGTAATAACGAAATTTCCTTACTGCATATATCATTGCCAACCCTTCTCGCTCCGTAGTGGTGTAGTTCATCTCAGCATCGTTCAACTGGCGACTGGCAAAGCTAATGGGGTAGTCTAGCTTGTGTTCTCCAGGTTGAGTTAACACACACCCAATAGCAAAGTTTGATGCATCAATATGCACATGGAAGAGTAAATCCCAGTTAGGCATTCTCAAGATTGGAGCACTCGCCAAGGCCTTCTTTAATAGCTCATAGGCACGGTCACATTCTTCGGTCCAAATAAACTCGATGAGAAGCTTATACAATGGTCGAGCTATCTCGGCGAAGAATAGAATAAATCTTCGATAATAACCAACGTGGCCCATAAAGCGTTGGACTCCCTTGTAGTTGGTGGGTGGTGGCAGTTCCAGAATAACCTTGATTTTACTCTCGTCCGTGGAAATCCCATTTTTGGACACTATATGCCCTAAGATAACTCCGTGCTTAACCCAGAATTGGCATTTGAAAGGATTCAATGAGATGCGATATAATCTACACCTTTCAAATATTTTTCGTAAACACATCAAGTGCTCGTCCCAAGAGGAATGAACACAAAGATCATCTAAGAAAGCTTCACAGAAGTCCCTTAGATATTCCTTAAAGGCCGTGTTTATCAATCGTTGGAATGTTGCAGGTGCATTGGTCAAGCCAAAAGCCATGACGCGGAAGGCAAACACTCCAAACTCCGTGATAAATGCTGTTTTAGCTTGGTCCTCGACTGCAATTGTGATCTGATTGTAACCCGAGTACCCATCTAAAAAGCTATATGCCTCCTTGCCTGCCACTCTTTCAAGCACATGTTCAGAATACGGCAAGGGGTAATGATCCCTTCTGGTGGCTGCATTAACCTTTTTGAGATCAACGCACACTCTAAGTTTCCCATTCTTCTTTGGTACGATGACTATCGGAGAAACCCATTCTGAGTGCTCAATAGGGTATATGAATCCACATTTTACAAGCTTTTCAATTTCCTCTTGTACAATCTTTGCGTACTTAGGATTCATTGGGTAGGGACGTTGCTGGACTGGTTTAGCAGTGCTAATCATTGGAATCGTGTGTTGCACCACCGAGGGTGGAACACCCTTCATATCATGATATGTCCAAGCAAATATGTCCTTGAATTCTTTAAGAAGCTTCGTAAGTGCAGCTTCTTCCGCCTTAGTGAGGTCTTGAGCAATATAAACTGGTTTAGACTCCTCACCCGGATCTGCTAAGTCTATCTCCTTAACTACCGCAGGGCCATCGTAGACACCGCTACTCCCATTGGTAGGCGTTCGTTGGGCTTTTGTGTAGACTACTTTACGTTCCCCTGTGGTGAATGATTTGAAATGCTCGGGTGCGGGGTGTAAGTCTACTGGTTCCTGTTGTGCCAGACTTTTTTCTTTCAATTCCGCTTCCTTTTGTTGTTGAGCCAACTCTTGGTTTTGCCGCCTTCTTGCAGTACGACTTAGTTTCGGCTTCTCTTCGATTTCTAATTGGGCGACGTCATGAGGTTGCGGAATACACCACATGACACTTTGGAGGTATTGTCCCCAATTATCCGCTATCTTCCGATGAGCATCAATGGCTCCTACATAACTAAGCCATTCTGCAGTGGATCGCTCCTTGTTTATTGCAGTTCGTACATTAGCTCGATAGCGTTGGCGCTTATGTCTCGTTTTCTTCTTACCAAGTTTTTGATTTTTGTTTCTATCAGATTCGGACTCACTTGGTCGATCTTCACTTTCGGATGAACTGCAGGAGGCCACTGTCCCAGGCCTTGAGCACCTTGCTTCCACATTTGTGTGAATATTTGATTCATTTTCCCCATCAGGCTCAGGGTCAGTTTCTTCTTGAGATTCATACTCAAAATTGCATTGGTCAGAGTCTTCGCTACTTTCAGTGTCGGTGGAGTTTGCCACTTTCTCGCCATCAGGGGTCAAGTGCATAACACCTATCATGTTTATTGGCACTAACGGTGGCATATCTTGCCCCTCAGGTGTTACCCAACTTGTGCCTCTATTTCCCCATGTGTCTATGGTTGCCGCTAGGTGTACCCAATCCACGTTATCCGACTCAGTCATACCTGGCAGGACATCCATGTAAGGAGAGTCTTTCCCATCATCAGTCTCTTTTTTGCATGTATAGCAATATCTTAATGGGGCGGAGTGAATAGTGGTATCCGATCGATTATCAATGATAACTTTGCTTCCTAAAGGATGTGCACGACCATTCTCAAGATCAACTCGAATGACAGAGTCCTGGAATTGTAGATAGACATGGTTTTTCGACCAGTCATGCACCATTTGTGCTTCCCTCATGAAAGGACGTCCTAAGATCATTTGATATGACATAGGATGCTTGGAGAAATCCATTACAATGAAGGTATGTTTTACCTTGTATCCCAGGACCTTGATCTTAAGGTCCCTTAACATTCCAATAGGTTTAGCTATGGTTCCGTTTGCCATCTTAACCACTATGTTTGTGACTTCGAGGTGAGGTCTTCCCATGGATTCCCAACAGTTTTTAGTCACAATGCTCACTCCAGCACCACCATCAAGGATTCCCTTTAGAGTTAATCCCTTGGTAGTAATGGGGAGGGTGGCATTAGATTCATCACCTTCAAAGTACTGTCCCAACTTGTTCACAGGTATTTCAACGACCGAATCTTCATCTAAGTTGGGTTGTAGATCCCAATGCTCTCCTTCATCTTGAAGCGTGTCGGGTCTATCCATATTTGCAAATTGTGGTAGCCCCGCCTTTAGTTCTCCATTGAGAAATGCCCGAAGAGCTAAGAATAGCTCAGGATCTCCGTATAATTTGGATATGATCGTGGTTCTGATCTCGGAGGACATGAAATCCATTAGCTTGGACACATTCAACGGTACTTTTCGAGACATCGCCCCTTGACTAGGGACTGGTGAAGATGGAATCACTTCCTCTTCAATGGGGTCAGGAATTCCCTCACTAAACATTCTTTCAAGCAAAAAGGGTGTTTGCCCACTTCCTGATGTTCTATCCTCACTTTCTTCTCGAATGATACTAGGTATAGCTAACGGTTTATGGTTCCGGTGAGGCTGAACTTGCGTAGGAAACACTGCGTCTGGAATTTTGATTTTTCTCGGGTTTGGCTCCAGTTCTCTTTGTGTTTCTTCCACCAAACCCCTTAAGTGTTGCACTTGTTCAATCTCCTCAACTGGGTTTGGGTAAGTTCCAATCTTTTTCTTAAGGGTTTTTGGTCCACGTGGCTTGTCTTGAGGAGTCTCAGTCAGTTTGGGTGGTCGAGAGGGCATTGACTGACTTGGTTGTGGGGCCGAGGAAGTTTCCTTCTGTCTCCCCTTATTTATGCTTGATTCTCCTTCATTGAGCTCCCGAGTGGGTTCCTCCCTTAAGGTAGTGGCTTTGGTCCCCATGGTTTCTATGGAGTCGGAATCATCTTCAGGATCATTCATATACACGGGGTCGTCTCCTGTCCCTATGTTAGTCTTTGAACTGGGCTTGGAGCTCGTGGCATTAAGCGATCTCTTTCGTCGTGTTTTCTTTTTCTTTGCCTGAGCGATTGACGCAGTATCCCTCTCTTCAAGAATGTAGTTTTGATTTTGAAGCATTGACCGTGTAACTACATTCGCAGGTACAACGGGTATGGTTCTTCGTGCTTGGTTGGTGACCTCAACCAAATTCAATGGCGTAATCTTGGGTGCATTAGGATTATGTGGACATTGAGCGATCAAATGATCTATGCCACAACGATTACATGTAAGTACCGGCATTCCCGATGTGCTCCCTTGATTTGGTTGCATCTGAGTAGCGATCTTTTGTAACCTATTAGGGCACTCCGCTACACGATGCGGTCCACCACAATCATAGCATTGAAGAGGTGGTCTCCTCACCAAGGTATTAAGGTTTTGCCCTCTTGTGGCAAGAGCAGCCGCTTGATATACAGGCTTGACTTGCCCGAAATGATCCTCCATGTAGTACTGGGGAATCATTTCAAACGTATCAATTCCGTATGGAACAGTGGGGTCTATCTCCTCTTCATAATCCCCACATGCACTATGTGACTCACAACCCATCTGGTTTACAGGGGTAATTCTTGGATGTGGAGGTTGTGGTCCTAGCACTGGCGGTGGTAACGGCACAGACTGGACTACATTCGGATTCCTTGGAACTATGTGCTGTGACGGTTGCTCGATAGGTTGTGCAGGCATTAGCGCGGGTACTTGAGGTGTGTTTGACCAAGCTAGTGGTGCCTGGTTTGCCAACATTCGCTTAAGTGTTAGGCAATCTTTAGATTGATGGCCATACTTACCACATGCATTGCAATTCCCATTGAATTTGACCCTAAATGTGGGACATTCACTCGTGCTATGTGGTCCTAAGCACACCGAACACCATTGTTGCTCTCTCCTTGGGTACATATGGCTATTCTGAGGAGCTCGATTACCCCTAAAGTATTCTTGGAGAGCCTTAGTAAGGTCGGTCACAGACATTTCAGATATCTTGGGCTCCTTGGCAATAGGTTTCACCGTCATTGGCTCGTGCCCAGATACTTGCGAACTAACGGATCTTGTTTCTGAAGACACCTTTTTACCTGCAATCATCAAGTTGTCTTCTAACTGGATTGCATTGGCAGTGACTGCTTCCCACGTTGTAAGACCTCTAATGACTAGGCCATTGTAAATGTCCTCGTGGCGCAATCCTCGGATGAATCTATCGAGGAGTTGGTTATTATTGAAGCGTTCATCGGGAGTGCAGCGAGAATTTAGATGCTTCAATCGACTTATAAAGTCTCTCACTGACTCCCCTTCCTCGCGCTCAGCTTTTTGGAGTTGAGATGCTACCCCCCAAAGCACACCCTCACGTATGTATTCTTTCAAGAACAATCTCTTGAGAGTGGGGTAGTGAGTGCGCTCTTCAACCCTTAAGGTTCGATACCAATCTCCGGCCTTCCCACTCAAGGTTAAGCCTAAGGCTTTACACTTATGTAGCTCATTGTGCTCTTCCAAGGAATCACACACGTGTTCAAAGACTTCAATGTGCTTCCTAACGTCCTCGTTACCACTGAAGTTTTGAGTGAGCTTAGCCACTTGTACTGCCTTGCTTCTAGGTTCTCTCTCAGGCATACCCCGCATGTTTTCCGCAATAGATCGTCCGATCGTCTGAGCAAACGCTGCGAGATCACCTAGGTGAGCAGGCATAACTGGTGGAGGCACTTCTGGGATAGCCTGGCTGATAGGAGTTGGCGTTGGTCTGAGTATGTTGGCAAATGACGTAGGATATGATATGTAGCTAGGCCTAGCTCCCCTTGGATAATGGTTATGATAAGGCGGTCGTGGAGCATACGCCATTGGCATACTAAGAGGCGTAGGAGCTACCTGAGCATGAGTAGCGATAGGTACATAGGGTCGATAGGCACTGGCACGCACTGTTGTAGGTACTGTTCCACTAGGTAGCGGTGTCGTACTAACTACAGCGGTAACAGGTGCACTTTCAGCTATGCTCATCATTGGGGTAGGCATTGCGGATTCCTTAATGGAAAGTTGAGCCAAGGTTGGAAAACTAAAGTTACTACTCGTGGGCTCAACCTGCATTGAGACTCCAGGCGAAACAACATATGAAGGGTCTATGGGACTCACCGAGGGAGTCTCCAATTGTGATAGGGTTGGTTGTTTGGCCTTGCTCGTATCCAAAAACCTCATAGGGCCAGTGGAAACTAGGTCCACTCCCCTATTTTGCCTCTCAATTTGGATAATTCTATGAATCACCTCACATATCATGTGTTGTTGCTCCTCTAGATTAGTGGCGCTAGATGTAGATTGTAGGACTTCTAACCAACCTACATGGTATGTGTAACCCGTGTATAGGTCCGTTAGAGTCTCTGTGTGTAGATCATATTCCCAATTTTCATTGAGAAATATCCCATCTAGACTTGGTGTGCCAAATGGTTCTCTTGAAGTGGACGCAATGTCACTTCTTATGGATTGGCTTCTAGGGACCTCTACTTTAGGAAGAGCATCGGAATGTGGTGGCTCAGTAGGGCCCTCATTAAACGAAGTGGGTAGAATATCCACATGGACACTCTTTGGGAGGGTAGGGTCTACATAAGATGTGAATGGCGAATCTACTACCCCTCCTTCCTCATTTACTTCGCTTGTCGCATGTTCAGAGCGTGTAGCTCTACTAAAGGTCTCTTATAGACGACTAAACATGCTAGATCCGGGTTGTGGGGCCCACACTGGCATGTTTTGGCTTGTCTCCTCAGGGTTCTTGGTAGGGTGTCCTTCCATGGCTTCTGAGTCAGAAGATGAGTCACTATCCACTATTCGTGGATCTTGGGTTGCACTCCCTTGGGTTCCAGCCGAAGGCCAAGATGCCAACGTGGAGGGATGGTGTGAGCCTGCGTAGACTGAAACGCTTTCTAGTGGTTCAGGCTCTAGCACCCGACCAGAACGTAGATACATGTGACGTGGGTACCCTACGTGCGTTGGTAACTACCCTTGAAACTCACACAAGTGGTTTCTTAGGTGTTTCGCACCCCGTTTTTACTTGTTTTTGTGTTGTTTTTAACCCGTTTTCGACCCCCTTACTTACGGTCGAACTTGGACTAGGGCGTGTGATAGCTCGAAACGAGCGTATCGTTTAAAGGGTCCTAGTGTGCTTTACAGCACCGTGTTCGCCTATCTAGAGCTCCTGTAGTCCTCAAAATAGTCCGTTTCCTTTGGGGGAAAGGGGCAAAAGCCTATTTGCTTGTGGAGGAAAGAGTGAGGGCTTTATCCCACATGCTCACTTTACTCCTTGGGGAGTGGGCTACATATAGGGCACGACTTCCCATAAGCTCTCACTTGAGAGAAAGCTATGGAGGCTCACTCTCCTATATATATATATCAAAAGGCCGGGGCCGGGGCCGGGGCCGGGGCCGTGGGTCAATTGGGGTTCTTTCTTTTCAACTTTTTTTCTCCAATTAGAAAATCTTTCCTCTCCACATGTTTGGTTCTTTCTTTGAAAATAAAATTTAATTTTTTATTTTTTATTTTTTATAATTTTTTTATTTTTTATTTTCTGTTTTTTTTTTTGTGAGATAAGTTTTCTAGGGTTTCCTTAGGGTTCAGCCTTGGCCGCGGTGTAGTTCGCACACACAGCACAGATCTGGGGATTCAGAAATCCCTCTCACACGCGGAAACCAGATAACAGAATGCACGCCCACACGCGGAGCGAAAAAATAACAAAAAGAAACAGAAATGCAGAAGACAACTTGCAGAAACAGAGATTGAAAACCACAGAAACACCACAACAGCAACACAGACGCCTTTCCTACAGTAGTGTAAATTAAACTTCACGCAGCAGCAGCCGAGCTGCAAACTGGAGCTTGGTGCAGGGCAACTCCCCGGCAGCGGCGCCAAAAATGTGCGCTTTTGCCACACAGGTCGTAGCTGGGGACTTGCCAGACACCGTATTGCGAGCCACGAATGGCTACAAGCATACAACCAGGGAAGGAAGCTCAAAACAGAATGCAAAAGGTGTGTCACTCACCGCTTAACTGCTGCCTTGAAGGATTCCCGCGTCGCAGTCGTGAAGGAGGAGCCGCCGTCGCCGCTCTACCGCCTCTCCGCCGCCGCGCCGTGCCGCTACACAGTGCTCGATCGCTCTCTCTCTCTCTCTCTCTCACACACACACACGCAGGAGAAGGAAACCAAAGAGATAAGGCAAGAGCACTCTTGTATTCACAACACATGAGAATGAGGATTTTAGGGTTACATTTGACTCATATAGGTGACTTGGCCGTTCACACTTGGGCGCCCATACATGGCCGGCCGACCCTAACCCTTATCCTACTGATATCCAAGGTGCGCCTCTCATCGGCGATCACCCAATCCCTTCATCCTTAACATATGGTGCCGACAAGCCCGGCCCATGACTCAGAATATTTAAATTAATGACATAAAATATAGTACGTCGCAATGTCCGCCATGGGTTAACAGAAGGTCTTCTTATATAATAATGTTGAATATCGTGTGAAGTTCCACTGAAGAGAAATTTCAAGCTATTCAGCAACAAAGACTCAATATTTCGTATATGGAAAAAGAAAAGGATTCTTTATCCATCCAGGACACCAACTCAATAATCAACATATGGACAAATTATTTACTTGTTAATGATGAGAATCAGAAGGTCTTCTTATATAATAATGTTGAATATCGTGTGAAGTTCCATATTGCATATGTTTCAATGGCTTGTGGGACAACATTGTTTTGTAGTTGGTGGTGTATGAGGATTATCTCTCTCGAAGCTAAGTTGGTACTTCTTAGAGGGGCCAAAGTTGAGTCCAAAATTTCCCACATCAAGCCAATGGCATGCACATCCCACCAAACCACCCAAGTTTCTAAAGCTAGAATCTCATTCTTTTGAGCCTGACTAGAAGCTCGCCATGTGAAGCATCTTTGGAGTACTCATCCAACCTCTGATGATGCATTTCTCCACTCCCTCTGTGAAGATGTTTGTGCTCTTCTTGGGTGGTACTCAGACTTGATACATTTGATTCCATCCTCTAATGGCTCACAAGGTACCATAATAGAAGCTCCATCATCACAATCATGTAGCAAATTAAAGTCAAGGTTTTATAAATCAAAATCAAGGAAAAAATTAGGGACTATTTTTATCCCAATGGCTATTCTAGAGGGGTCTTTAAGATTATCGAGCTATTTCACCAAATTTTTTTTCTATCCCCTTCATATTTGTATAAAAAAGCATCCCTGAATTCTATCAACAAAATGTGTCAAATCCTCCTTGAATTGGCCACTAACATGTATACTCACCTTAACCATCTTTGGCTCATCTTCTGAACCCAAATTCAAATCTTGTAAATCATCTTCTTGAACTCTTGCACTCCTAGTTTGGTTCTCTTGTGTGATAAGCTTTTTATGCTAGGATCACAGCTTCAAATTTAGATCGATCATCGAACAACTCGACTTCAGGATCGAGTCTCGTCCATAGATAAATCTTCTTCATTCTATTCTAAATCTTCCTCATTCTATTCTACTGATTCAGCTAGCACCAATTCTTAATTGATCCCCTCGGCTATCAATGTAGTTGGTTGATCTGCATGATACCCTTGTATAATCTCATCAACAATAATCTCAAAAAACAGGTACCAATGAAGGATTAAGACTCAAAAATTGGTCTTCCTCGTCATCTTCAATCTTAGCAACCATACTAATACCCTAAGAATTCAAACGACTAATATCATCTCCCTCACAACTACCCTGGGTAACATGAAGAGCTTAATTTCCTTCTTCCTCCATCAAATGACTATAATTTTAGCTCCCCAATCCTATTTAATCTTAGCTTATTGGAACCAAGGATGACCCAATAACATCGGATAGGAACTCTCCTCATCTTCCAACCTCACCACTATAAAATTGACTGAAAAACTCCTAGAAAAAGAATTCCAGCTGCAACTATTTGCTCCCCTCAGACAATCCCCAATGGCTGGTTGCAACTCTGGCATGCCGTCTTCACTTGAAAAGGTGTGGGATCCATTTTCTACAACCCAAGTAGTTTAAACATGGATTCAAGAAGTATAGTAACACGAGATCCACCATCAAACAATGCTCCTTTGACTAGCTCACACTTAAACTCCACTTCAATGGTTGACACCCTGTAATCCACATCATCTAATGATGTCTGATAAGCATTAGAAACTCTTAGGTCCAAGGCCTCATTAGGCTCTGGCTCCTTGTTGATTCTATTATCAGGTTTCTGATACTCTGTGTGCTCAATCAAAACCCCGAAGCAACTGCTCTATAAAAACTAGTACTAATCCACTTTCATCACCAAAAGGAGGTTCTTTGTATTGTGGTTGCCAAAGTGTTAGCGGCATTTCTGCCCTTATAGAGAAAGAACAACAAAACAGAAAAGAGAACATAGAAAATCACCATTGCCACTACTATCAGGCCAAAATCCATCATCGTTGATGAATCATACAACAGCACACACACCCTCTCTACCCAGTAACTACTCAACAACTAATGTGAATGATCTGAATGCCCCCCCATATAAGATAGGTGGGCACGCCTAACTCTAGCATGCTAGCTCTATAATAAAGTACATTGTTCCACCGTCTCTGACATTCCGTCGTCTTTGACATCCAGTGGCACTGACCTAACTCAGCGGCGGTAAGGTGGCTGACCACTTGTGGGGCTGTCCGACTATGGCCAACAGATGGGAAGCGAGGGCTATTCGGCCGCCAACATATGGGAAGCAAAAATCTCCAATTAATTAGGGTGAACAGCACAAGTATGACAAGGGGTCATTGAGGAAATTTAGAAAGCACCAAAACGGGTGTAGTTTGATTTAATTCCTCTATTCCATGTGCCAAGAGTAGCTGACCTCCCATTGAAGAAGTTGGTTCTTGAAAGTGTTGTACCCGTGTGGATGGTGGAAGCGATTTTGGAAATCCCCTAATTAAGCCAAGCGGGTGTTCATTAGGGGACCAGTCAACTGATCTATATCAAGCTCTGCTGAAGACGATTGCTAATCGTCGCCGCACAGACCCCATCAACAGGATTCCAATTTCGCACCTGAAATGACGTCCGGATTTGCCACCCCAGACTCCACAGGCTTCTTCTTGGTTTCTTTTTAAAGAAGAAGATGTCATCACAAGAATATGGCATTCCCCAATTAATGGCATGCATACAGCCACAAGCTTTCACGCTGCACCCTCATGCTTGTACCATGTATGTGGCTCATGCGGAGTCCAAGGTCACAGCTCCTTGGTATGCCCACATGCATTGCTGGAGCAGTTTGAGTCTGTCCCAGCACTGATGGCTCAAGTGGAAGAATGCCCATGAAGTTGACCACCTTCTAAAGAGTAAAAAGGAGCTAAAGCAATTTCTCATAGATGTTGCCTCAGCCTTGGAATGGTATTCCCAACATCCTTGAAGAGGAGACTCCTTGTTGTACCCTTGTTGTAGAATATGGCATGGACGGTAATTGCAACGGAAACTTCTTGTCTGATGATGTCAAGCATGCAATTGCAAACCTCAAGGATGAGGAAAGTAGCAGTTCAGAGAATGACTCTGAAGCTTATGATGCTAATCCAAGAGCTGACTATGGTTGCCATGATCATGCTGCAGGTATGGTTGTGACTGACCATCCAAATGAGGATGATGATCAGCAGCATCACATTGATTATATCCCCCATATTAGTGATGGTGCATGGCATAAGCTGAATGAGCAACCTGTACCTCTTCCCAATGAGGATGATGCCGTATCAGTTCCAAAAGAAACCCATACCAATGATGAACTAGATGTATGGCACATGTTCTCGCCAAGTGAAGCAGTAGAGGTCATGAACACATGGGTTAAAAGGTTTCTAGATTCGGTCTTTGTACCTCCTACATACGGACATCCGCATGATTAATCCAGGTTGAGTTTTGGCCAAGTGTGGCCAGATGGGCAATGTTCTAATGTGGTGGATGATGATAATGGGATGATGATAATGTACGGGAAGATGACCATCCCCTGGCCAATAGCCTACCAAAGCAAACTTTTCCGGAATCTCCATCATATGCACAGTTGATGATAGATTTCCTGGATGATCCGTAGAAGGCTTGACCTAGGATACTTTCAGTTTGGTTGATGATACCCAGATGGCAATGGTAGCCCACTTGGAAATGCCCCGGATGCATGCACCAGTGGTAGATGCCCATGATATGGCTCATCATGATTCCGGTGGCCCAGACAAAACAAAGTGAAATCAACAAAAGTTGCGTGTCTCCCACATGCTCAAACATAGAAGAGGGAGGAGGAAGATGGAGATGTCTAGGCAAATACACTGTTAATCCAGAAGCCAGTTTCCCAGAATGCTATGATGTCCGAGAATGCTGATAAAGGGCTTAGTAAACAAGCATGGGATTTCTTGGAACAAGAGCAATGTGCCGTGATGGTGGAAGGAAGTGCAAAAGATTCAGAGGAAGACTTCCCATAAGGTATGGCTGCCATGGAGCAGCATGATAGGGTTGAATTGCCTATAGCCAATCTTAAACCTGTTTGTGAGATGGAAGAAGATGCCGATCTAGATACGTAGAGGTGGCTGAACAGCCTCATGGAAAAAGCTCAAGGAAGAACATGATTGCCGGATGCATGCTCAAATGAAAGAGCAGGATGAATACATTGTGGATGATCAAATGAATGAGCAGGAAGTTTGCTTTACAGATGCTCGCATGAATGAGAAGTATGTTTGTTCTCTAGATGCTCGGATGGATGAGTAGGAAAGGTTGCAACATGCACCCATGGATGAGGAAGAGGGTGAAGCAGCGGAGGAGCTGTGTGGTGGCCAAGAGAGTGCAAAAATGCCTTCATAGGTTGAGACCCCTTAGACAGATATGCTGGAGAGCATAGAGGCAACGGAGAAGCTGTGTGGCTGAGAGCCCGAAAAAGCCCTTGCATATCAAGAACCCTCGGATACATATGCCGGAGAGCATGGAGAATGATCTCCAGGATGCTTCAATGCATCAAAACAAGGGTGAGGTAGGAGAGGAGCAGAGTGGCTGCGAAAGCCTAGAAAATCCCTCACATAACAAGACCCTTTGGGTGGATAAGCAGGTGAATACCCAGAATGCAGCTTATGCTCTAGATGGTAGTCCTAGCCATGATGATGGGCTAGTTATGCTGAAGGTTGAGAGAGTATTGAAAAAGCATGAAGGCCGAAATGTTGAAATATACAAGTAAATAGGGTGTGTGCGGGAACAAGCCCTTGGTTAGAGGCTGTAAAAGAGGATGAGTAAATGTGAGAGAATTTGTAAAAAGGTGAGAAGAATCTACTGAGAGAGAATAAAGGGTAGCATGAGAAGATTTAGGAAGTGTGGAGATATTTTGGGAAAAGTGAAGAGGTGGAGAGAATCAAGCAAAAGAGGTGGAGATATTCTGGGAGGAGGTGGAGTGAATCAAGGAGAAATCAGTGGGATTTGATGCTTGGATGTAAACTCTATAAATTGAGGCATTGGCCTAATGAGAATTTGCTAGTTTTTGATTATCCATGCCTAGATTAAGCTATTTACTAATTACTCACTAATTATTTTGTTAATGATGTTGATTCTAGTATTTGCTAATTACATCCTAATTACTTTGTTAATGATGTTGATTCCAGTATTTGATCCACCATACTCATCACATTGCTCTAATTTTAACATGGTATCAGAGCCATGCCTCGAATCCATCATTTTGTGAGCCCATTATCTTGCTAATCATTTTGTTAATTAGGATTAATAGCTAATTATAATTTTTCCTCTTTTTTCAACTCACCTCTGTATTCCCAGCCAATGGAGGAGCTCCCTACATTAAGCTATTTGCTAATTACTCACTAATTACATCTTACTCACTAAATAATTACATCCTAATCACTTTGTTAATGATGTTGATTCTAGTATTTGATCCACCATAGCTCATCACATTGCTCTAATTTCAACATGGTATCAAAGCCATGCCTCGAATCTATCATTTTGTGAGCCCATTATCTTGCTAATTATTTTGCTAATTAGGATTAGTAGCTAATTATAATTTTTCCTCTTTTTTCAACTCACCTCTGTACCCCCAGCCAATGGAGGAGCTCCCTCTCCTTGCACACTTAAAATTAGGCCTATTGCTTCTAACACAACATAGCCAGCTCATAGGTGATTTAGCTCATCGAAACAGAAGCGCAAACCGCCGATGGGATAAGGAGAAATCGCGAATTTTGTCGGTGTCATTTTTTTGAGGAGATTTTGACATTGCTGCTTTATCCAATCAAATTGCTCTAATTCCTCATAGCTCTAGGGGTTTTGGTTTGATACTCCAACCATTCCGTACAAATTGGTTTAATGTAATTTCTGGTAAAATTATGTTGATAAATTTGTGATAATCATCATTTTGCATTTAACCCTTGGTTAATGCCTGTAAATCTCACTCAAATTCAAGATTATTCACAGCCAGAGTTGCATTTGGGAATGTGCATAAGAATGAATGCTATATGTATTATGTATTGGGCACATTATATCAGTGTAAAAATGGGATCAAACATTGCCCTTGTCCAGAATAAGGCAAGAGGTAAGACCTCTCACATAGATTTGGGTTTGCATAGCATAATGATACAAGATAAACATAAAAAGCCGAAAAGAACTATCAACAAAACATTTAAACATGTTGCTCACATGGAGCAAGAAGACCTGACGGACAAGCTCATGGCCCCAGCCATGAAAGAAGAAGAACATCTCCTTCCAAGGAAGATCCACACCAAGAAGAAAAGCTGAAGGAAGACATGGACATGAGAAGAGAAGCTGCCCCAAGAAGACTGAAAGAAGAGACGGACGCGTGAAGAGAAGCTGCCATGACAAGAAGACTGAAGACAAGAGAAGATATGAGGCTCCAAAGAGTGAGGATCCAAATCTCTGAGAGAGAGAGAGAGAGAGAGAGAGAGAGAGAGAGAGAGAGAGACCCCACAACCCAATGTAACCTGCCCCAACAAAGTAAAACCACCTTTGAGCCACTAATGATGTAGGCCACATGGTAGATAGATGTATGTGTGAGCACTTTAGTCAAGGTCGTGGGCAACTATAGTAAGCCTTGGACACATAGAGAGAGAAACTTAGTATAGGGTCCAGGTGTGCTAAGTTAACTTGAGGGGAGGTATGCTAGACACTGGTCTCGCGGACTATCAAGTAAGAGAGAAACTTGGTATAGGGTCCAGGTGTGCTAGGAGTATTCATTTGAGGGGAGGTGTTGAAATATACAAGTGAATAGGGTGTGTGCGGGAGAACAAGCCCTTGGTTAGAGGCTATAAAAGAGGATGAGTAAATGTGAGAGAACCTATGAAAAGGTGAGAAGAATCTATTGCGAGAGAATAAAGGGTAGCATGAGAAGATTTAGGAAGTGTGGAGATATTCTGGGAGATATTTTGGGAAAAGTGAAGAGGTGGAGAGAATCAAGCAAAAGAGGTGGAGATATTCTGGGAGAGGTGGAGTGAATCAAGGAGAAATCAGTGGGATTTGATGCTTGGATGTAAACTCTATAAATTGAGGCATTGGCCTAATGAGAATTTGCTGGTTTTTGATTATCCATGCCTACATTAAGCTATTTGCTAATTACTCACTAATTACATCTTAATTATTTGCTAATACTCACTAATTACATCTTAATTATTTACTAATCACTTTGTTAATGATGTTGATTCTAGTATTTGATCCACTATAACACCATATTGGGGAATATGAAAATTTCCCACAAGTTTGGGACATGTGGTCAAAACTTTGGATTTTCCATAACTTGAACACCATTAATCCAAAATGAGTGGTTTATGGCTCTTTAGATCCCATTTTTCAAGCGCTTTCCAATGATAGGTCACATGATAGGGCTTTGAGAAACTTACAAACATGTTATCCATGTCCCCCCTTTTTTAGTATTCAAAAATGGGAATTGGGAGATTCCCAAATTCTCTAATATGGTGTTCCATAGCTTATCACATTGCTCTAATTTCAACACAGAAGACCTAGGTGATGCCCTTGGATGTCTCTAACCTTGCATCAGGTTTCCCGCATGGTGTGGATATTCCGAAAAATCTAGTTTCTAGTTTTGGTGAAGATGACATACACTAGTTTGACATGTTTCTTGTCGATGAGACGGTGTGCCTATTCATGGTGATATCCTTGCAGAGGTTGATGCGGCTTGGTTTGACACCTTGCCTACAAGAGCAGTTGGATCATACAAATTATGCTTATACACCACATACAGTAGAGCATGGACTGAGTATTCTTGATGAGCCTACATAGCATGATGTAGATGTGGATCAAGTTCTTCATTGGTTGCTTATGCACACACTCTTGTGCTATTTAGAATATTTCTTTGGAGATGATGTGCCATGTTCATTGAGTTGAGATCGAGCTGTTGTGCTTTTTGGGGTACGTCCGCGTGTAGTAGATGCTGGAGCTTCATCGACATATCTTTTTGATGGGCAGCAGTGTTGTGCCTACCCCATGTCTACTCCATGCCAGTGGAGTCTAGACATATTGGTCACAATTTGGCTCTATGTTTTCATTTTGTATGATCATGGCTGGATGGCCTTATATCCCATGGGGTTCCCAACCCTGGCATGTTGCCATGAAATGGTTGCACGAAATGGTTGCACTGTACTTGCACTAGCTACATAGTATGTGCATGATGCTGGCATGACCCTATCATTATGGGTTTAAGTCATCGGATTGGGAATCCGACTCACCGGGCGTGCTAAGTGTTGGCGGCTAGTGGATAGCCGCAAGGAGGTCAGCCACCTTACCGAGTTGGGCCAGCGCCATTGGATGTCAAAGACAACAGAATTTTAGAGACGGTGGAATGTCAAAGACGACGGAACGGTGCACTTTATTATAGAGCAAGCGTGCCAAAGTTAGGTGTGCCCACCTACCTTATATTTGGGGGGCATTTATATCATTCACATTAGTTGTTAAGTAGTTGCTGGGGTAGAGAGGGTGTGTGTGCTATTGTATGATTCATTGACGATTATGGATTTTGGTTGATAGCAGCAATGGTGATTTTCTGTTGTTCTCTCTCTATTAGGGTAGAAATGTCACTGACACAATACTTTGATCTAGATCTTTAGCCAACCCATTGGATCGTTCCCTTTTGGATTATTTGCAGGATTGCTAATGTTTAAGGTGGTGTAATTACCCTAAAGTAGAAACTAATTATGATTCATCCTCTCTCAAAAACATCAAATAAAGATCTTCTAAAGCCATTTAAAAAATCACATTCTAACATTCCTATCCAAATACAATTATAATATCAATCAAACAATTCATTTCTTCACTCCGAATTAGGATCAAAAAAGATAAACATACACTACATAGAGATAATTTTTTGAATGTATCTGATTTTTTATTTTTGAGAATAGCTCTATTGTGCATTTTGATTCAATAATTACATATATAAGATATCCATCCATCATCCTATAACTACTTTGTGCCCACCTAAACTACCCATCCTTCAAATTATGTCCTTTAAGATCCCATGAACATTAATGTGGTAAAAGCCTAATACTAAGGTTAAGGCAAGCCTTAACAAAGCTACACCTCGATGATACCTTTCCAAAACTTTGGGATGACATGAAGAGTTTTCTTGATGACCACAAATAGAGGAATCTTCATGTCACCTCATGTACAAGTTATACTGATAAACCTTGATGTCTTTTAAATATGTGTTTGAAGAAGAGTTTCATTGCAGGTTATTTGGAACTTTACAGTTGTGGTGGATCAATTCATTATATGTGTCAATGGTTTTGCTAAGGACACCAATTCAAACTCGTTCTTGGAAGGAAATAGGTAACAAGGGATGCATGTACCCCTTTAGTTTCCAAGAAATGGAAATAGGTGTGTGGGAGTTAAATGTGTGTTCATGGTGGCTCAACTACCCACTTGGAAAAAGACATTCTATTGAAGATAATGTTAGTACGTTGAGAACACCTATATTCTCTTGCATTCACAACCTTATTTTTACCTAGCGACATTAATTATATGTACTTCATTGTAGGGTTTTTAGAGTATAAAAATTTAAAAAACACACTAGTAGCCGACAAAGATGTGGATTCACAACCTTAAGTGGAGCAAGGGTTTGCAATGAAGAAAAGGCATCAAGACAAGGCAAAGTCATCGAGAAACAGAGATGTTTGAAGCAAGCATTCTTTAGACTTTGGCTAGAGGGACGGGAGTCATGCAACACGTTCATGGACTAAGAGTACTTTCACACTATATAGTAAATGAGTTTTAAGTTACGACCTCTAACATGCACCCATTTTATTTTTTTGTAGACGTGAGCCACAACACATATGTAGAAGTGATTTCAAAAAGTGTCCTTATTTTGGTCAACAAATCTGACTTGTAAGTTGTAATCATTTATCCCAATTTACTATATTTTCACAATTAAATTTTTTAAATCTTATATAAAATACATACTCTAGGATTATCAAGCTTCTTTTGCAAGATAAATGCAAAAGATTTTTCACATAGTGGGAGTCCATGCATTGAGGTGGCCCATTTAATGTGGGCCAAATTCCCCACAAATTTGGGTGTGGAGCTGTTAGATTCACTTGAATATCCATATTGGAATCACTTCTCCCATGAACTATCTTTATCAATGGCACTTTTGGTGGATATTTTTTGCTATGGATATTTATGCATGTCAGTTTTTTTTCAATGCAAACATCTTGGTGGTTATGTATTTCTTGTAATCATGTGCATATAAATATTATCTAAAGGAAATTTTTTATTACAAAAGTGTTATTCTCATTAAATTTGACTTTTATGCATAGAAAGATGCATAAAGAAATTATTTTTATTACAAAAGTGTTATTCTTATTAAATTTGATTTTTATGCATAGAATGATGCATAAAGAAATTATTTTTATTACAAAAGTGTTATTCTTATTAAATTTGATTTTATGCATAGAAAGATGCATAAAGGAATTATTTTTATTACAAAAGTGTTATTCTTATTAAATTTGATTTTATGCATAGAAAGATGCATAAAGGATTTTTTTATTACAAAAGTGTTATTCTTATTAAATTTGATTTTAATGCATAGAAAGATGCATAAAGGAATTATTTTTATTACAAAAGTGTTATTCTTATTAAATTTGATTTTAATGCATAAAAAGATCCATAAAGGAATTATTTTTATTACAAAGTGTTATTCTTATTAAAATTGATTTTATGCATAGAAAGATGCATAAAGGAATTATTTTTATTACAAAAGTGTTATTCTTATATTAAATTTTATTTTATGCATAGAAAGATACATAAATGAATTATTTTTATTACAAAAGTGTTATTCTTATTAAATTTGATTTTTATGTATAGAAAGATGCATAAAGGAATTATTTTTATTACAAAAGTGTTATTCTTATTAAAATTGATTTTATGCATAGAAAGATCCTTAAAGGAATTATTTTTATTACAAAAGTGTAATTCTTATTAAATTTGATTTTTATGCATAGAAAGATGCATACAGGAATTATTTTTATTACAAAAGTGTTATTCTTATTAAAATTGATTTTTATGCATAAATAGATGCATAAATAAATTCTTTTTATTATAAAAGTGTTATTCCCATTGAAGTTGATTTTTATGCATAAATAGATGCATAAAAGGATTTTTTTTTAAAGTGTTATTCCCATTGAAGTTGATTTTTATGCATGAATAGATGCATAAAGAATTTTTATATCACAATTAGAATTCTCTTAAATTCTATGTTTAAATTCTATGAGTATTTGATAAATGAATAATTAAATCCTCTAAGAGAGAAATTTCTATCATTTTATATTCACACGGATTGTAAAAGGAGAATTCAGGAAATCTATCGAGATCGAAATATTCAGATAAATGATTAATCTATTCCTCATTGGAATTCATAACTAATTTAGAAATCAATGAAGTGAATATTCAAAGAAAGAAATTCAGTAAAATAGTAACTGAATTATCAAACCTTTTTGAGAAAGATAGATCAGGAAAAATCTTATCCGACTCGAACCTTGAATCAGACTATGACTGAGACCAAACTCTTTCGTCAGTTTTGAGAAAAGAAGATGTGACCAGTTTAGAAAAATACACTCAAAACTCCCGCCAAATTTGAAACTAAGTTTGAGACCCTTCGAATTGATCTGTGGATCAAGGTTATAGAATTCGAGGAATTCTCGTATGAAATTCAAAATTCCGATCAAGAAGTTTTGGGAATACTGATTCAAGAAATACTCCTTATATTCAAAAGAAAATCAAACTGAAAACTTGCATAGAAATGAGATGTGATGAGAATCAAATAGATGTGAATGAATTGATGGATATGGATGTGTATGTGATGAAAATGGATGTGAATGAATGGATGGATGTGGATGTGTATGTGATGAAAATAGATGTGAATGTGTATGTGAAGAATGGATGTGGATGTTTATGTGAATGTGAAGAATGGATGTGGATGTGTATGTGAAGAATGGATGTGAATGTGTATGTGAAGAATGGATGTGGATATGTGAAAGAATGGATGTGGATGTATGTGAAAGAATGGATGTGGATGTGTAGGTGAAAGAATGTGATGTGACATGAATATATGTGGATGTGAAGTGATAGATATGAATGTATGGATAGATGTGAGTAGTCATACATATGAACGATTGGATGGATGTGGATGAATGAGATGAGATGTGTATGAATGAGATATGATGTGGATAGAAGTGATGTGATATAATGTGGATAGAATGCATGTAATGGGATGGTTATGAGAATGAATGTGGTGGATATGAATGAATGAATGTGATGGATATGAATGAATGTGATGTGACGGATGTAAATGGATGTGATGGACGTGAATAGATGTAATCTGATGTGAATCGGGATGTGAATGAATGAGATGTGATGTCATGTGAATCACGATGTGAGTAAATGAGATGTGATGTAAATTGGGATAGATGTGATATGTGATGTGAATAAATATGATGTGATGAGTTGTGGATATGGGTAGATGCGAGTGGATGAGATCTGATACAGATAAATGAGAAAAGATGTGATGAGAATGGGAATACATATGAAATAAATGAGGATTGATGTGGATAGCATTTTGACCGTCTTGTGAATGAGGTCGTGGAGACCTATCTGCTGATAAAGTTGCAACAGTTGACGGAGAGTTAACGGAGGACGTCTCGCGTAGCAAGGTCGGCTGAGGTCTTGACCACGATTTAAATGGTCAGCCTCCAGTATGGTGGATGAGGGACTAAAGGAAGTGGCCTATGAGTGAAGCGCTAGGTGACCTGCGAAGGATCCTAGAGGGTGTTGACCATACGGTGCTCGGGCTCTGGGTCACCGAAGATAGCCACATGTGCATTGGGGAAGATATTGGAACAAGGAGTAAGAGTTGTTTTCTGAATTCGAGCATGGATGTGGTTGATTGACCTTGCTGGTCCTCAACGGATGAGTCCACGGTTCTTTTATATGGATCTGTTGGTTGATCTTGCTGATCTTCGATGGAGATTCCATTTTTATTTTTTTAAGTGAATATATTGCTGGGTACTATGAGCTAGGAACTATTGAAAAGGCCCCTGAGTGGACAGGTGGTGAGCGTTCTGGTTGCCAATGATGCCATAAGTACACCATTAAAAATTTGTTTTAAAGACAGCTGAATCTGTGAAAAAGGCAATTTCATATTGGGTGGGACTAGTTTTAAGTTTGCATGAATATCCGACTTGGGGGCCTATGAACTCTTTTCCCTGGTACTTGGGACAAAGCCTAACCAAATTCTTAAATGGATCCCATCACTATAGTGGTTGGGCGGTTGGCTAACCCACGGGACTGGATTGGGTTAGGCTGGACTGATGGATCCCTAAAATGAGACTCAATTTTGTTATGGTACGATAGATGAAGTAAATCCTCGATAAAAATTATTCTATGGAAAAGAATCAATTGCTGTGCCTCAATGAGGAAAAAAGTGTTGGTCTCTACAATCCAAGTGCAAGTCTTTTCCTTGATCTGACTATGTGACTTACGGGTTCGGTCAAATTAGTTCTGTTAGTTAAGGCTCTTGACTACGTTAGAGTAAATTTATCCTAGAGGAATCGCCCGTGCTTTCCGGGCGAGGGAAGTTTTTCCGGGTTCGATTTTGGAAGAATCGATAGATTAGTCTCTTGTCCGGATATCCGTCCAAGGCCTTGAGTGAGGGACCCTGCCTCGTGCAAGGAGTGCTACTTTCGCTGCTAGCACCCTTGAATTCGTTGTTGCACAGTGGGGACAGGAATCTTTAATAGGTCAGGGAGATTCACAAAACCTGTTTGACAGGTTGACATATGATGGTTACGTTGCTTATCATTATGCATATATGGAAAAAGTTGTGCAAGATGTTGAACCCACATATTTTGAAGCTGTTGGGAATTTAAATTGGGAGAAAGCCATGGATGAAAAAATGGTTGCATTGGATGCAAATGAGACTTGGGAATTGGTGCCATTACCTGAGGACAAGAAGGCTATTGGATGCAAGTGGGTGTACAAAATAAAGCACAACTCAGATGGAATTATTAACAGGTATAAAGAAAGATTGGTAGCCAAAGGTTATGCTCAAACTTATGGCATTGATTATGCAGAGACGTTCAGACCCATTGCCAAGATGGCAACCGTGATAGTTGTTATTATGCTGGCTGCATCAAAAGGATGGGTTTTGTAGCAAATGGATGTTAAGAATGCGTTATTGCATGGTGATTTGCAAGAAGAGGTGTATATGGATCAGCCACCAAATTATGAAGATGTGGGTTACCTTGAATTTGTATGCAAGTTGTATAAAGCCTTACATGGATTGAAACAGGAACCTAGAGCATCGCATGATACAATAGCACAATATCTTATCACTATTGGCTTTCGTGTGACAGATGCTGATCATTCACTCTATGTGTGGAAGAGTGATAGGGGCCTTGTGTTCATCACAATCTATGTGGATGACTTAATTGTTGGAGGTGACAATGGAGAGGAAGTTGAGAGTGTGAAATGTCTCCTCAAGAAGAAATTTGACATGAAGGATTTGGGTGAGTTGAGGTACTTCCTTGGCATTGAGGTTATTAGGACGACCAAGGGCATATGGCTGTCACAAAGAAAGTATGCATTGGACATGCTATCCAAATATGGTATGGCTGGATGGCTGGTTGTAAGCCAATTTCTATGCCATTAGATTCAAATGGCAAGTTGAGTGCAATTGCAGGTGAGATTTTGGAGAACCCCACTATATATAGGAAGATATTGCGTGGCTTGATTTACATGACAATCACCAGGCTAGATTTGAACTATACAGTTGGATTGCAGAGTCATTTCATGTAGGTTCCTCAGAGTCATTTCATGTAGGTTCCTCAGAACCCACATTTGGATGGTGCTATGTGAAGTCTACATTAGACTATGGTATCTTTTATGTGGCTCGTATAGAGTTGCGCAGGTGTTTGGATACACTGATGCAGATTGGGCTGGTAGTATTGCAAATAGGAGATCTACCAGTGGATTTATGTTCTCCTTTGGGAGTGGTGCTGTGACATGGAGCAGTAAGAAGCAGCCACCAATACTTGCCTTGTCAAGTATATAGGCAGAGTATAGGGGTTCTACGATGGCAATATGTGAGGTAGCTTGGTTGTACAAGCTACTTGGTGATTTGGGGGCTGCAGGTTGACAGATAGGTTGGCATCTATTATGACAATCTTAGCAGTATATAGTTGGCGAGAGGAACCCAATTTTTCATGCACGGACCAAACACATATAGGTCCACTATCACTTCATCAAAGAGAGGTTTTTAGCAGGAGACATTGATCTCATGTATGTTAGCACATAAGAGCAGGTAGATGACATTTTCATGAAAGCTTTGGGAGCAGAGAAGCTTTGCCAATTCTGGACTATGCTTGGAGTACTAGAGATGGAGTTGCGCTTGAGGGGGAGTGTTGAGATGTGAAGCTCAACACGAGCTGACACTTATGATATGCTTGGTTGACTATTTTTTCCACTTACATCACTGGCATGTTTGGTAGAAAGTTAACATGATAGATCTTTGCTAGTGATTCTACTAGACTACAACATCTACCAGCCCACCACTGACTTATGACATACTTATCTTGCCAGCTCACTCACTTAGTGTGTTCACATTATGGACCGCATAGTACTTTATTACTTATGGGTCAGGGATCCATAATAGTTTTTTAGGTTACTCTCATTGATAAACCCACCACTAGTCTCAATGCCATCAAGGGTCTTAATTCTGACTGACCATTAGATGGAGTAATTTTGATGATCCTAAATGGTCCCCATCCCCAAAGTTTTAGCTATTTCTGTTTGTTGCTCCCCATTCAATAGAGTAGCACTAAATTTTCCTCTTTAAGTTCCTTATCTTTCACATTTTGGTCAAACCATTTTTTGTCAAAGCTTCTCTACCATTATCCCCCTATGCATGGCTAACAATATGGTTTCTTAGCCTCTCAACCATATCATTTTTAGTCAAGCTCTCACTGACTACAATTCTTAAACTCAAAATTTTATATTCCATAGGAATCACATCATCAACCCCATAGGTTAACCAAAACAAGGTATGATGTTCAATAAGCACATAACATAGCAATAAGTTTATGTTCCCAGTCCTTTATACTAGCTTTGAACAATCTCTATTCAGATGCTACATCAAATTTATGCATGCTCTCTACCTGCTAGGGCCATTGGCTTGTGGATAGTACGGTGACAATTTTATGCAAACTATCATGAAGCCTTTTATGAGGCAATTACCTCATTGACAAAATGTGAATCTTTGTCACTCACTGTCTCATTGGCTTTTTTGGTAGCTCTAGCTTCCACTCACTTGGTGAAATAATCTATTGCTACTATAATAATGTAGTAAGATCAGGTTTTATGTGTGGCATGACTAATGAGTCCTACAAAATCAATTCCCCATTTCTCAAAAGGTTGTTGGACTATAACTGGAGTGAGGGGCATCCTGTCTCCATGATATGGTATAAAAAATTATTGACACGAGACCTTTAATAAATTTTGTTGCATCACCAAACAATGTGGCCACCATAGTCTTACTTGGTGAAGAACCTTCCATGCTGTCACTTTCCCAATGAAGTGTCCTCGTGCAGTCTATTGAGAAATATGGTGCCATGGAGCACATGGAAAATATGGAGTGAGTGTGAGAAGCCACATCACCTAGTGAGAATTATCCCACATGCAAGAGATGTATTCTACTCATATATAAAAGGAGGACATTTCAAGCATTGGAATACAAGCACAACATCTCAAGTCTTTTTATGAGTACAGGTTTCCATCTTGTAACCTAACTGAACTTGAGTCTAAACCTTAATTTTCACACACTCATGATGAGTTTTTTTCATTTCTATCCACCTTAGTTTAGTATTGTGATTAGTGTAAGATTAGTTTATGATAGGTAAATGTCTTGTTATTAGGATGTGTAGTTAGGAGAGCTCGATCCATGATTCTCAACATGGTATCAGAGCTTAGGTATAGCTCTCTTAGCTTCATTCTTTAGTATTAGAATCTAATTAAGGCTTTCTTAGCCTTGTGAATTAGTGTTTTTTTTTCCTCCTTAGCTTTTGCAATTAAGAGTTGTAATTGAATACCCAAGTAGCAGCCCATGCTAGACACACACTAGCAAGCTATCAAGCAAGCTACATTGTAGATCTAAGTATACACCATGGATCTGAGCACTTAAGAAGAAAAGAAGCATGTGTGTGAGAGAGAGAGAGAGAGAGAGAGAGAGAGAGAATCTCTGCTTTTGAGCACGACTTAAGCCAGGAGCTCGACTGTTTCTATGCTGATCTCTTCTCGTAGCCATGGGAGACTTCGGGGATGTGCAAAGACATGGCCCTCTCCCCCTGATTATACCAAAGCGTAGTAATGTCCAACAGTTAACTGATACGGCAAAGTCACCCTACAGTGCCTGGTCCACCTAAGTATGCTCTACCAGTTATGAAGGGAGAGACTCCAAAACAAAGAAGGGCTCGCATTTATGCCCTTCATATGGGCCAGCTCTTGCGCAGATTTACGACCACCAAAAAGAGATAAGGTTGTATTCAATTTATATATATATATGTATATGTGTGTGTGTGTATATATATATATATATATATATATACACACACACACAACTTGACGGCCATTCTCATGTGCAAAAACTCCTTATTAAGGGATTGTTCATATGGGCCTCATATTTTGTACTTGGGCTTCACCAACATGAGCATCATGGATGCCTTTGACACCATCATGGATGCATAAAATCTTTTCATACACATTATGTACTTTTGCATCTTTATCAACTTGGGCATCATTGAATCCCACAAAAGTTTTTTGTCTGACCATGAGCTGAATATGATCATTGTAAGCGGTTAAATGAGCATGCTAATGCATGTGTGTGAAAGAGAAAAGGATGCAACCAAATGAGTATGCAAGCGTAAGTATGCACAAACAAAGAATAATTTGCAACAAAAATGAAAGTAATAAGAAAAGCTACAATGAAGAAGAAAGAGGAGCCGCAAAAGTCTCATCAAAAATTCATCTCACTACCAATCTCTCAAACAAAAATTTGTTGTGAAAAAACCTACTTCCTACAAAAAGTGTTTGTATCTAGCCTTTGGGACCGAAGATGTACCCAAGCTAGAAATTTATCCGTCACCTAAGAGCCAAAGTAGCATTAAGGGGAGAAGTGCCAAAGTAGCACGTGGGCCAAAGTTGCTTATAGCACATAGGGGAATGTAGAAAGAAAAAATTCAAACAACATTATATAACCAACATCCAACCACCTTAAGTAGTTATATTGCAAACCCTAAATAGAGGGAAGCCATCTCCCTTCTCACACAATGCATAAAGCCATAATCCATAATCTACAACACACACTATGTGTTGTGTCCACACACTGCTAATCCTAGCTAATGTCCACACAACTATGACCAGCTGGACACGGTCATTTATGTCTCACACATGTTCCTACCTAACATGCCAGCACATAGTGCAACTGGCACAAGCTGACATCGAGCTTGAATCTCAACAGCCCCTCTCAAGCTCATGATGTACTGCCATAGATGAAGATGTAGATGAGCTTGGGCTATCAAGGCTCTCAACACTCCCTCTCAAGCTTATCCCATGTACTCCCAACATAGTACGGAAGTACTCAAACTTCTCCCTGCTAAGTGTCTTTGTAAAGATGTGCCACCTGCTTTCACATACTACAAATCCACTATACCATCCAACACTTTCTCTTTGGGACAAAATGATAGTGGACCTCTATGTGTTTGGTCCGCGCATGAAAAACTGGATTCTTGGGGCCAACTGTATGCTGCTCATGTTGTCACAATGAATGACAACCTTGCCATCAACAATAGGCTCACCCAAATCAGCCAAAAGACTCTTTAACCATACTCCTTCACATGTAGCAATGGGGCTGCCCCCTGTATTCAGCCTCTGTACTAGATAAAGTAACAGTAGGTTGCTTCTTGCTACTCCAACTCCCCACTGCACTTCCAAATGTAAAGGCATAACCACTTGTAGACCTCTTGTCATATAAGCTACCTGCCCAATTTGCGTTTGTGTAGCCATGTACATCCAAGCCTTTACCATGCTCATAAAAAAGACCATACTGTGCAATGGTCTTTACATATCACATAATGCGTCTCACTGCATCCAAATGAGGTTTTCTAGGGCTCTGCATAAATTGGCTTACTAGCCCCACAGCATAACTGAGATTCAGGCGTGTGATAGTCATGTAAATAAGACTACCAACCATCTTTCTATACATAGATGGATCATCCAACTCTTCACCAGAATCAGCCCGTAGCTTTACATTCTGCTCCAAAGGTGTACTCATTGGCTTACACCCTGTCATCCCATATTTTGCCAACATATCCAATGCATATTGGCATTGCACTAACCATGTACCTGCATGGTCTTTGATCACTTCAATCCCAAGAAAATATCTCAATTCACCCAAGTCTTTCATGTCAAACTGCCCACTCAATGCCTTCTTCACATGCATAATATCTGTAGCATGATCTCCTGTGACAATCAAGTCATCCACATAGATGACAAGTAAGACAATCCCATGATCTGTTTTGTTCACATAGAGTGAAGAATCTGCTGAAGAAACTTGAAATCCAAGGGAGATAAGATATCGGCTTATCTTATCACTCCAAGCACGAGATGCTTGCTTCAAACCATATAATGCTTTCTTTAATCTGCATACATGAATGGGATACCTTGGGTGTACATATCCTTCTGGCTATACCATATAAACTTCTTCTTGTAGATCACCATTTAGAAATGCATTTTTCACATCCATTTGATGCATTTCTCAACCATTTGTTGCAGCCATAGCAATTACTGCTCTCACTCTTCCCATCTTTGCAACTGGACTGAATGTTTTATCATAGTCCAAGCCTTGGGTTTGTGCATAACCCTTAGCTACCAACCACGCTTTATGGCGCTCAATGGAACCATCTGACTTGCATTTCACCTTGTAAACCCATTTGCAACCAATGACATCTTTGCCTTGTGGTAAGGCAACCAATGACATCTTTGCCTTGTGGTAAGGCAACCAAATCCCATGTTTCATTATGAACCAATGCGTCCATCTCAACATCCATTGCCTTCTCCAACACCTACTTCCCAATAGCTTCTATATAGCATGTAGGTTCCACATGCTTCACCAAAGAGGTCATATATACGTAATGCATAGCAAAGTCACGATATCCAACCTGTTAATTGGATACCTAACCCTTTGGAATCTCCGCAATGCATGTGGATCACTCTAAACACCTGTCACTCTAGCATGTGGAGACACATATCTATCCTGCCTTGCAACAGGTGTGCGTAAAATTGGTATGCCAAGTTCCTCATCCAAACGTTCTGAACTTGATGACTCATAACCTGTAATGCCAATTCCTTCAATCTTCTTTTTCCCTTTATCCACATCACTACTCCCAATGCTCACACTCTGATGTCTTAAGCATCCTGACCATGGACGTATAGTGCTACTCTCAAACTCTGCTGGCCCAGACATAGAAATAGAACTTGCTTGTGGCAAGTTCACATGCACATCAGCATCAATGGAATCAATGACACCCTCATCCTTTGCCTTGTACCAACTAGCCAGTTCATCAAACACCACATCTCATGAGATAACCACTTGCCTAGTTTGTGGATTGTAACATTTATATGCCTTGCGATCCTATGCATACCCAACAAACACACACTTTTCTGCCTTAGGATCCAACTTCTTCCTTCTCTCGTCAGGCACATGTACATAAGCTATGAAACCAAACACTTTGAGATGTCCAATGTCTGGCCTAAAACCTGTAAGCCGCATCTCTGGCGTACTTCCATGTATGGCTACTATGGGTGTCTTATTAAGTACATACACCGCAGTGGCACACGCTTCTGCCCAATAATAGTCTGGCATACTCTTTTCATTGAGCATTGCCCTAGCCACATCATAAATGACTCTATTCTTCCTCTCAGCAACATCGTTTTGCTGAGGTGTGTACGTGCAAGTTAACTGCCTTCTTATGCCATGCTTTCTCAAGAAGTTCTCAAAAGCATGTGAGGTGTATTCACCACCTCCATCTATCCTCAAACATTTTATCCAGGAACCATATTTCTTTTCTGCAAAAGCTTGGAAGTCCATAAACTTTTCCAACACTTCACTTTTCTCTCTAAGAAAGTAAATCCAAGTCATTTTGTTGAAATCATCAATGAATGTCACATAATACAAGCTGCCTTTAATGGATGGGTTTTGTGCAAGACCCCATACATCACTATGCACTATCTCAAGTGGCCTGCTACTCATGTTGCCTTCTTTAGGAAATGGCAACCTTGCTTGCTTTCCAAACTGACAAGCATCACAGACATGCATATTCCCATCATACTTGAATTCAATGCAGGGCTTACACATGAGTTGCCAATACATTAATCCTTGTCACATACATGTTCCTTTGCCAGATTGCATCTATTTTCACAATACATCACTGCTTTCAAGCTGCAATGGAAAGTTTGCAAAAACCAGAATTTTCTTTTGCTTTGGGCAACCCTGATTTGCCTTGTTTGTGATTGAATCACCTGCAATCCACTCAAGGGTGTTTAGTAGTCCTTACCTGGTAGGCCAAGCTCTCAGATTTGATAAAAATCGGTGTGATCCAAGCTTCACAGCATTTCTTCACAACTTCTTCTCCCTCTTCTCTCACTCACTCATAAACCCTAATAGAGAGCACCAGGCTATGATACCATGATGAAAAACAGGTAGAGGGAGAGGAGACACACACACAGGAGCAAACCCTATTGTATATTGCAAACCCTAACCATAGAGGGAAGCCATCTCCCTTCTCACACAATGCATAAAGCCATAATCCATAATCTACAACACACACCATGTGTTGTGTCCACACTGCTAACCCTAGCTAATGTCCACACAACTATGACCAGTTGTTTGGGCACGGCCATTTATGTCTCACACATGTTCCTACCTAACATGCCAGCACATAGTGCAACTGGCACAAGCTGACATCAAACTTGAATCTCAACAAGAATGCTATAAATGGACAAGGGATATGCACATCACAGTTATGTGCACATTGATTCATCCCAAAAGAGCTGGTGAGACCTCCTTATTGGTTGAATGAGCATATATTTTGCTCAATTTAAATTCCATCATTACTTTTTTTAAAAATTCACTAATTTTTAATGCTATTGTTTTAATCTATGTTGAAAATGCTTGCGTTTCAAGGTGTGATCCTATTGAATTTGAAAGATGTACTAGTGAATGCATCCAACATATGCAAGTGTGACATGGTGTGATCCTATCAAATTTGAAAGATGTGTTAGTGAATTCATCTAACAAATGCAAGTGTGACATGAACAGATATTTGAAGGAGTAGCCCGATGATGAGGCTAGAACTCTAGATCTTAAAAGGAAGATTGAGTCAAAAGGCTACCAACACGTGGTACCCTTTAACAAGGGATGACTTGGCAAGGATGGTGTACCATGTAATCTAATTTTTGTCCCATATCTATGAGTGAATCAAAGTTATGAATTAATTTTATAATTGAGGTTGAGTTTTTTGTTATTATAGTTTGCCATAGGCTTTTCCTTTGTAAATTAAAGGTGGAATACCTATCTGAAGTCAATGCAAAGATGGTCTAAATTGAAGGTGGAGTATCTATTTGAGGTCAATGCAAAGATGGCCCAAATTTCCAAAAAGCTAGATGTAAATGATAGATAAGGAGATACAGGCAATGAAGAGATCGAAAGAATGGAGATAGGATCACAAAGGTGGGCACCCTACTAACATAACATAATGGTTGTTTTTTTAATGTGAATTTGAGATTGATTTCTTTTTTGTAGATTTTCAACATCATAAATCCTACCCTAGGAGAGAAAAAATCTTCTCCCTTGAATTTCAGGGGAAGATTCATGGGTTGAATTGGAGAATCTTAACTTGATTGGTGCCTATTAAAAAGAAGATAATGTGGTTGACTTTGTTGGAGGGCTTTAAATCCCTTAAGTAAATGTATAACCCCAAATCCATAAATCCATTTTGGATATGAGTATTTATTATATGCTTAAGGATACCTTAGTGCAATTCTTTTTGTTGTATGTGTCATTTTTCTAATTGTTATTTTTTGTTAAGTATTGCTTAAGGATGCCTTACTGCAATTCTATTTATTGTATGTGTCATTTATCTAATTGATTTTTTTGTTAAGTTGGCTTTCTTGAGAAGTATTTCTTGAGATGATTGAAAAGTAAACCAATCAGATGGCTTCATGATTTAGTGGAGGCTTCCAGAACTTTGGTGCTACCATACTATGAGGAGGTGAAGATGGAAGGTTGAAAAATTTATATGCATCTTTGAGGAAGATTAGGGTGAAAGACATGAATGGAAATCCAGAATCATCACTACCTGATGCAGTCACATATATACGCTTCTTTAGAGGTATTCTACATTTCATTGATTATAAACATAGCTTTGGTGTTTCTGATGCTTTGCTATTATGATATTGTGGGATTTTTATTTTGTTTCCTAGGTAGATTTCTTTTGTTTCTAAAGTGTGAGAGTGTCATCGAGGAGTTTCCATTTCATCAAGGGGTGGATAGGGAATTCCAATAAAGAGGCTTTTATGTACCCTACATCCTTGGGCACACTAATTGTATATGAGTAAGTGAATTACCCATTCTGGTTGGATATGCCAAAAGGGAAAGGGATTGTGAGAAAGCGGGATGAGTACATTTCTCAAAAGGAGACCGAACCTATCCATGATAACTCATTGGATGATTTGTCTACACTAGAGAATGGAGGTAAATACCTTGGACATATTCCTATGTGTTGTTGTTGGCATTTGTTTTCATGTTTAATTTTACTATCATTGGCATGTGTTTTTTAGTATTCCATGCATCTCTACATTTTATGTGACGAGTGTAGAGAGTAGTAGAGGAAATTGAGGTGGCCACTCAGGTAGACAATCTATAGTGACTTCACATATTGTGTTGTTTAAGCATTTTTTTCAGATCCATGGTAGCTATCCATCTATTTTCTTTATCAAATGGTCATAGTTATGAAATAATATTGTTGCAAACATGAGCCTAGACTAGGTTGTCTTCATATTAGGTGACCATGTTGAGGATGAGTCATTGGATGCTGATATTGGCTGGGTGGGCCAAGTGATTTTAATTATTTTGTGATAATCTTCTTAATGACATTGTCTACTCTTGTGGTATATAAGTAAACCTGACATGGTAGAGTTGTTGTCTTGTCAGGGCTTAGAATGTCATTTTGCATACCGCTTGATTGTATCTTTATTCCTCTGGCTAGTCTTGAGGATGAACCATGTGGGAGGTCACCTTATATCTTTGGATGTTCTGTTGGTGGTTACATCACCATGGGGTTTGAATTTTCACTTGGGAAGAAAATCCCAAGTTTAGAAAAATTCATGAGTTTTTTTACCGTTGTGTCATGTTGATAGTGTCATGTTGATAGTGACATTAAATGACACGGTGCTTGAGTCCATTGGACCAGTGATTTTGTGTTGCTAGATTTGTCTATGGGGTGTGCTATGAGAGAGCATGGAGGCAACAAGCTCACTGAAGATCACGTTAGGGATGGGTGTGGTAAATGCTATGCTATCTTGTGGCACGACTGATCACAAGAATCTTTCCTTTTAGACTATACTATTACTAGCATGTCAAATCTTTGTTGATTTCTTACTATTCTCAAGTTTAGTTGATGTTGTATTATTTGGTATTGAATCCATGAGGAGATGATGAAAATTCACATATCTTGTAGGTCCTTCTGGGTCATGGGTGGAGAGGAATGATATTAGACAGGACATGGAGATCTTTTGTTGCATTGTTGTGTGAGGTAGTTTTTCATTTATACACATCACTGTCCCCATGGATTGCTTATGAAGGTGAGCTACAAACCTAAACTACTTGTGTGTCTTTTGTGGAGATGCAATCATTACCAATTATTACAATACTTTGGTCAATTTTTAAGATTTGATTCGAATAGGTGGACTTCTTTATGCTAAACATACTATAGAGTAAGGGATATAGTCCACGTCTTTGGTGGGTGGCCAAGAGTAAGGAGTGTTTTGATGACATGGGATTTGACTCCTCTTATCATGTCATGACCCACTTCTTGCATCATGGTAATAGGTGTATAGGATCTTGTTCTTCAGAGAGAAGCTTCTCTAAAGTCCAAGGTGGTGTTTAAAGAAGCATGAGCTTTGTGCGGTGCTACCTTGAGTTCTTATGCCCTCACACATGGCTTGTTATGGAGATGGGGTGTGGTACAAATCCTCTTTTGAGAGCATTCTAGGCTTCAAGTAGACTGTGCTACTCTTTTAATAGTGATGCCGACATCATTGAGGTTGTAGTCTCCCCTATTCTTGTGTAGAGTGTGGTGGTGTTTGAAGTGGATGAAGATGATGTGATAAGACCTCTAGGAAACCCTTTCGACTAGTATTGCTCTCCATGCCCTCTATTAGAACTTGGACTCAATGAGTTATGTGGACTTTTTGTCATGCTACTTTTTAGATTTTTATGATACTTGTCTATTATGTTTTCTTATATTCTTCTTTCATTGATTTGTATGTAGTGTTCTTCCATGTTATATGTGGGTTCCATGGCTAGGAATATGTCCATCGACCCTTAGTTTGATTACATTGCATGGGACCAATGTCCCGTGCCATGTCCATTTGTGGATTTAAAGCATAATGATTGATGTATACTAGAAATTATCTTTTTTTGAAGTGAATTTACATACATATTATTGGAAACTATTGATATGTATTTTGGTGGTGTATTGTTTTATTGGATTTTAATTCTAAGCTATCGTAATTTGATTGGCATGGGAATATAGATTGTTAAACTTGCTTACTTATTTATTTTGGTGGTGGATTGTTTTATTGGATTTTAATTCTAAGTTATCATAATTTGATTGGCATGGGAATATAGATTGTTAAACTTGCTTACTTATTTTGAGAGGGATTATAATCATTCAAGTATACATTATATAAGATGAGAGATGGTGTCTACAATGTTAGATGCAGGTCATGTTGAGTGTGGTCTATACACTATCCACATTGATGTTAAGGCTATTCACCATTTATTTCATGAGGCAATGTTGGCTAGAACTAAAGAGAATGTATGAGTGTATATGTTCTCGCTTGGTCCATGCTTGCTCCGTCAGTGTTTTGCCTCTAGATTTTTGTGAAAACTAGATGCATGTGTTGTCAACAATCAATGGTACTCCCTAGTTGGGGAACTAGGTACATGGATTTGGACTCAATGAAGCAAGTTACTTTGACTTCTGTCTTGGTGATAAGGGTTGGGACTATTGCTAATGGTTCAAAAACAACGTTGTCAACAAGATCTGATAATGAATCATCACCAAAAACAAAGCACATTAGAAAATGGCTAAGGAAAAAGTGCTATGAAGCTAGGTGTAGCAACATGTTATGAAGCCAATGGATAGATGCACAATTAATATATCTTGAGGCTACAATGGTGCATGAGGAGTTTTTCAAGGATTGGGCAAAGAACCCCAAAAAAAAAGATTATTGTCCATATTAAGACACAAGAGAGACCCCAATCTGCAGAAAAAGTTGAGGTGTAACTTTCTAGATCAGAAAGGCATCAAAGAAACAAAGACTTGGCAGAAGTAGATTGGGAGGCTAAGAGGATTTTGGCCCAAAACAAGGAAAATGAGGATGATGTAAATGGATTTAAGAACATTCCCTTAGCATTATAAATCATATATAGTGGGTGAACAAATAGTTATTCACCTTAGAGCCCAGCACTAAGGAAGGGCAAGAAGGAATTTCATATGATGGACCTGCTGAAGTTAAGGAAAGGTAGACTTAGCAAAATATGGGGAGGACCCCAAACAATTGATCATTCCTAAGGATATAACTCCCAAATGTGGAAAAGGAACTACTAGAATTGCTAAGAGAATTCAATGATTTCTTTGCATGGAAATACATAGACATGAAGGAAGTAATTGCTTTGCATGGAAATACATAGACATGAAGGAAGTATCGCCTGAGGTGGGTACAAAACACAATCCCTATCATAGAAGGCTCAAGACCAACAAGCAAATATACCTTATTAGGTGAATCCCAAATATTCCACCATTGTGCCCGGGGCCTCCACCTTATAGACGTGTAGGTGTAGCACGTGCGTTCAAAAGGATGGGTTTTAATATAAATCTCACTTACAGTTTTAAAAAGAAAGGAGGGGTATTACAATTGTGCCTGGGAAAAATAAAATAAGGAGTGTTTTTATTCACAAAACTTTAGAAGTAGGGTACTATTCTACTGGTATGACGTAATTTTGTTGGGGTCTAGGTAGAGGGTTCAAATCTAGTAGTGTTTTCTGGCCCCACACTTTAAAGTTCTTTTTTTGCTCCACACTCTATTTAACATTTTTTAAATTTGAAGTGAAGTGTTTTAAATTAGTTGCTGTAAAAGAGAGAAGCAATAAAGAAACATCTCACTTAATGATGCTCTCTCTTTACTACTCCCTCCTTCCTTTTGGACGCCGCTTCCCCCTTTCTCTATCTTTGTGCAGGTTAATAAAGCTGGCTAACTAAGCTTAATAAAGCTCCTTAGTTTAGGTTTTTACATTATTGGCCAAGGTTAATAATATAATGGCAGCGGGGCCTGTGGTTATTGGTGTTGATTAAGCGGAAGATTTCTAAGGTGCGCATTGTCTGTGATCTGTAGAGACATGCGCATACGCCGTTGCACCAAACATAGAACCTGGTAGATTTAATTTGCTCAGATTCAACAATTTGTCGGTTTTTTCTTACTAAAGATTTCATAGTAAAGATGAAGACTTACGTGCCTGCACTTACATACCCCTGTTTTCCGTCTCAGACAAGATAGGGGAAAGGCTGTTGACATTCTTGTGAAAGACCTCAAGATTTTTGCATCCTTCAATGAGGAATTGTACAAGGAGATCACTCAGCTACTGACCTTGGAAAATTTCAGGTGATAAGACTCTGTTTTAGTTTAATGTCTGCACAGGTATTTGTGCCTTTGTCCTCAAGTTCTGACTTTTCGATAGCTCACAGGGAGAATGAGCAGCTCTCCAAATACGGAGATACCAAGTCTACACGAGGCATCATGCTTCTAGAGCTTAAGAAGCTTATTGAGGCCAATCCCTTATTTCGCGACAAACTTGCATTTCCTGCCCTGAAGGCTTCGCGCCTGAGGACCTTAATTAACCAGAGGTAATCATTCAACCCCCTCATATAGGCACTGTGGAAAGCCTGTTAGAATGCCTGTTGCTTATTTCAGATTGCACGGTATGTTACTTGCAGCCTGAACTGGCAACATCAATTGTGCAAGAATCCTCGGCCTAATCCAGACATCAAGACCCTTTTTGTAGACCATAGCTGTGGGCCTCCAAACGGGGCTCGTGCACCGCCTCCTGCAAATAACCCGCTCGTTGGAGCACTACCAAAAGCTGGAGCTTTTCCTCCCCTCACGCACAATGTAAGTGTTTTGAAGGTCCATTTATGCACACACTTGCTTTGGGTTCAAGAACTTGCATTTTTAGCAGATGCATTTTGTTCTTTTTTGATATGCAGCCATTCCCTCCAACTGCATCTCCTGCTGCAAGTGCCTTGACTGGCTGGATGGCAAACAGCAACGCTCCAGCTCCTAATGTTGCTGTGGGTGCGGGACCTGCTGCCCTTGGAGCTCTTCCCAACCTAGGAGGTAATAGGAGGAAGTCATTAGTAATAGTAAATGAAATTGTTTTCATCACATAGGACTGTGATATACTTGACTTGTGGTTTTTGCCTACTCTCTGCAGCTGCTGCTCTTCTGAAACGACCCAGGACCCCGCCAAACAATTCGACTGCTGTTGATTACCAATCTGGGGATTCTGAGCACATTATGAAGAGATCACGCCCTGTTGGTCAAGCAATGGAGGAGGTCTGATTTACTGCTGCTTTCTATTTGTGCTGGATATATGATAGCACCTTGAGTAGGCCGTAAAAAAGTGTGGCCAGAATGTCTCTTGAGAGGATCATATAAACAATGTTTCAGGCTTAGCCTGTAGTCTAATCGGGCTCAGTGAGTTTCTAACTGTCACAGGTCAACTATCCTGTTGGACCAGTATTGATGCATCAGTCTACTAGCATGTATTCTTCTGAAGATCTGCCAAAGACAGCTGTTAGAACTTTGAATCAAGGCTCATGTGTGATGAGCATGGATTTTCACCCAGTGCAGCAGACAATACTGCTTGGTATGGTTTTCATCATCTCACGTTTGTGAGGGGGTTTAAAGGTGATTCCGACCATTGTTTACAACTAAACGTTTTCATGTATTCTCACAACAGTCGGTACGAATGTGGGTGACATTGCCGTTTGGGATGTTGGCACAAGAGATCGGCTAGCTCATAGAACCTTCAAAGTCTGGGATCTCACTGTGTGCTCAATGCCCATGCAGGTACGAGTCACTCTCGCCATTTATAGCTGTGCCACAGCCCGGATGCTTGCTAAGCCATAACCCAAATATTGATTTGAATTCAACTAGTTGCATGAGATGCTGGGAAGGTTCTAATATAATGTGTTGTATGACAGGCTACAATGGTCGAGGACCCTGCAGTTTCTGTGAACAGATGCATGTGGAGTCCAGATGGGAATTTGCTGGGTAAGGAATCCTTTATCATCAAAGAAGCAAGTATTGTATAGTCGTGTTTGTTTTACTGGTGGTGGTAGTATGTGCCCTTGTGCCACAGCAGTCCTAAAACTGGTTCCAAAGGATGCCCTATTCATCTAAATCAATCTTGCAGGTGTTGCATTTTCAAAACATGTTGTTCATGTTTATTCCTATACGGGGGGTACTGATCTTCGCCCACATCTTGAGGTGTGTTTGAAGCTTGATTGTTTTTTATAAGTAGGGTCATGGCGCATCAATAATTACAGGATGTGATGTTTGTTCATACCATGCTCACTGAGTGGAAGGTGAGGTTTGCGATTAGTATTTGCAATGAAAAATCTATGGGGTTAGTGGTGTTATGTGGCTAACAAGTAGCTGTTTCCCTCTCAAAGACCGTGCACCCTTCTTTGGCATGCTTGCATATGGGGTTAAATGCATATACAGTTATTATTCTGGGAGTTGAATGAAGTAACATTGATACATATTTGACTGAGATCACATACTTCAACCTGTCTGTTCTTGCAGATCGATGCACATGTGGGTGGCGTGAATGACCTGGCCTTCTCTCATCCCAATAAACAGCTCTGCATCATCACATGTGGGGATGACAAGTCTATTAAGGTTTGTAGTTCACCTCATGTTTTCTGGTCTGCCTTTGCAAAACGAAGGCTTAAGCAGCATGTTTGTGTAGCAAAACACATTAGAGAAATGAAACTTGCAATCTTGTTATGATTGATGATTGTCCTACCCTAGTCTAGTCACTATCTTTCCTTTTGTCTTATAAGATAACTTCAATTTAACGAGCAAGGCCTTTTATGAGGCTTACCTTAGGTGCATTCCCTGAAAGGGGTAGGGTCCCATGTCCCTAATCTACTCTAGCCTCTAGGGTATGGGGGCGGTAGGGTTGTGCCTGATCACTTGCATTTCCCCCAAGGACTACTATCAAGTCTACTGAAAGCCAACCAGAAAGAGATTCTTGATTGCATGGCAGTTCTTGATTGTTGAGTTTGCGTCATTACACCTATCCCCAAGTGCTTGTCTTCGCAGGTATGGTACTCGGAGGCAAGTTGAATGGTTTCATGCACATGGATTGCAGATGGATCATCTCCCTCCATTTCAGTACAATCTATACTCTCCACACCTCGACCTCTCATGACAGGAGATCAACCGGATTATCCGATTGATCTACGCTGCTGACACATATGCTAGATTTGGGTGTCATCTCATCAGAGATAGGGATGCAAATTGAGTTCTTCATAGAGCATTTTTTGAGACTCATTGGGGATGGATTCTTTGATATCCCGAGGTACATGCAGATGCACATGTCACATGTTATGCGTATCGCGATTGGTCAGCTCATAGTATCCTCCCACCGCTTCCGAGTAGAGATTGGGAGAGCTGAGGCATCTTACGAGTGGAGGGGATATGGAGAGTATGCTCCATGGGGAGGTAAAGGACGAGGCCCACTATATGTCTAGATGCCTAGCGTATTATGAGATACAGGGGAGATTTCACTGCCTCTTACGAGGGGTTTGGGCCACTGCCATGGGCGATGTATGATGAACCAGATGTCTCGGGAGGTACGTGATAGAGCTCAGATGACATAGGGACGGAGGATTGAGAGGACAAGCCTTGAGAGGCAAGGCCAGCCCACATAAGATGTTGCCAAGAGATCCATCATTGATTTCTTTGTGGCACGAGCTACTCCCCTTCCTCTAAGAGCTCACTCTTGAGCTCACTAAAAAGCTAGGGTAATCTCTCTGAAGAGTAGTCAATGTCTCCCATGTAGCGTCCTCCTCAACACGATCCTTCCACTTGATCTTGTATTCCGTGATAAGCGTATTACGCAATCTTCGTTCACGAAATCCAAGAATCTTTTCAGGTTCGTGCGGAACAAATTTCATGTCCTCGACATCTATAATTTCTTGAGGAGTAACTAACTGATCTGCTCCACCCAGTACTTCCTTAAGTCTACTGACATGAAATACAGGATGAACTTTCACACGAGAAGGCAAATCCAATTCATATGCAACTGAACCAATCCGTCGTGTAACACGAAATGGTCCACAGTATCTAGGGGATAATTTCAGAGATCTACCTGTCCGTAAAGTCTCGGAATCTTTCGGAACTCGCAAATATACCATCGTTCCTTCAGAGAACTCTCTGGGTGAACGATGTCTATTAGAATAAAACCTATCTCGGTCTTGAGCACTTCTAGTCTATGCTTACCGGGATTGATCACTTGATGCATATTGATGCCCGTATGATGTCTACATGTATGGAGATGCTATGTTAATGGTTTGCCATCATTTTGGCCTTGATTTAGGACTGAGAATACTCAGTTTTGAGCAGTGAATCACTGCTGACATACAGTGGGCTGAAGCTATTTTACTCATGTATGCTTATGCCTATGCTATTCGGGTTATGTCTTGGGTACATGCTTTGAGGTATTGACCATCGGGGATTGGAAAAGAGTTTGACATTGCTTCTTACTCATTGGTTGAGCTTTTGAGCTCGTACATACAGCTTTTGTGCCAGTGGGAGCATCTTTGGATGCTTGACAGACATTGAGCAGGCAAGTGTTATTTATCTGGGAGTGTTTCCGCGCTTTGGAGATACTTTGCTGAGCACTTCTAAGTGCTTGCAGGGAGTCATACACTTTATTTCTTGGTTCTATTTGCTGATATGGCTTCATCAGGAGAGAGCTCATCTTTGCTCCACATCCGGTCTGGACGGCAAGAAATTCATCTCTTCTTACCAGACGAAGGGCCTTTTTGAGTTTGTATAAGTGCCAGTGCTCCTTTTGAAATGGCTCTTCAGAACATCGGGGCCAGCGCAACCGTGATGATGCCTTCTACAGGTATAAAATGCTTAAGCTGATCACTAAGATTGAAGGCAGAGGAAATGGAATCAAGACCAATCTTGTGAACATGATCGATGTTGCAAAGGCCTTGGCTAGGGCTCCAGCCTACACTACTAAGTACTTTGGATGTGAACTTGGTGCACAGTCAAAATTTGATGAGAAAGCTGGCACTGCTATTGTGAATGGAGCACATGATACAGCAAAACTTGCAAGGCTTTTGGAAAATTTCATTAAGAAATATGTCCAGTGTTATGGATGTGGGAACCCAGAGACAGAGATAGTCATCACAAAAAGTCAGATTCACACAGATGATAATCCTGCAGATCTTCTGACGAAGAGTTTACATGCCGAGCGGTTTGCACACTGCAGATCACTCATGGGTGTTGGATGAGGCCATTTACAGATTTGTGTTGGTCTTGTATATCATTGTATACTTGCTTTTTTTTTTCTCACTCTCCTACGGGCATATTGCCTTTAAGTGGGAGGTTGTTGGGGTGTAAAGGCCCTATGTAACATTTGTAGTTTGTATACAATGTGAAACCGGTTCGTTGAACCAGTTCCACCCTAACTCTAACACATGAATAAAACTCATGGGTTGTGGTGTGCCCATTATCCATTCTTCACACCCACACATTGTTGACTCTCGTCTCCTACTCTCCCGTCAACTCTCCACTCCCGACATCAGTATTCAATTCTTTGTTTCAATAAACTTGCATTCTTACTTTCTAGGAAGACCTTGATAATCTCACTAAGTCTGCATGCTGGCCTTCTTTCAAGGCATTTAGAAAGGACATGTTCTTAAGGATCTCCCTTGTTTTCTCTTGGAATGCACAAATTCAAAGATAAGGTCAAGGTGAGAATGTGTACAACATGACGGCATCCTTCTAGATGTAGTAGTATATGCAAGTTGACAAAGGCTTATCGATTATTCTTGTGATCACCTTTTTCAATAATTGTAAGGGGCGTGATATCTTTAAATTTAAATTTACTAGAGGGGGAAAAAAATTCTATGAGCTGGAAATTTTAAAAGTACAGGAGGGTTATAATAATATATTGCAAAAGTAATAGGAGGTATGCATAAAATAGGGAAAATCAGGCTACAGAGGGGTTTTAAAATATGCCTTTGAACGCACGTGATACAAACTTTTTTGGAAGGTGGAGGCCCCGGGCCATTGTGCAAGAAGAGGTTAACAAGCTTAGTGCCGTGGGATTATTTATGAAATTGAGCACATTGAGATAGGGTATCGCCATTGTCACTGTTGTGCCAAAGAAAAATGGAAATTTGAGAGTGTGTGGGGACTTAAAAAAGTCAATGTAGCCATGCAAATAGATTGTTACCCACCATTGCTATATACTAAACATGTTTTGGAGAGAGTTATTGATGAAGCCTTCGCCTTCTTGGATGATTTCTTTGGCTATAACCAAGTGTCCATTGCACTTGAGGATCAACATAAGATTGTGTTTAACCACTATGGAAGGTATAAAACATTTGTTTTTCATAAATCCCAAGACAAGGCTAATTCCCAACTCTTCCTCAAACTTCCTATCCACTTGCACTAATGTGCATCCCATTTTGACCTCACTTCATCTGTCACCAAAATCTCTTTTCCATCATAAGAACACATAAATATGATAAACACTTCTCATTAACATAACCCTCATACTGAATATAAGTTCTAAGGGAAACCACATTCTACCTAAGTCCTCTCACCCATGCAAATGGAAATAACCTACACAAAGGAACTCATTGGGTAAGAAGACGGATCCAACAACCTACACCTTATGATCACATCCCCACCTTTCACAATATTAATATCTTTCACTAGTCTATCATTTTTTGCCAAAGCGACCTCCATTTGCATCTCTCCCTCTGGCTCCTCTACCTCAATCAATGACAAAGGAGTAATCTATTTTGCTACATCTAAAGTGGCAGCATGAAAATTTCTAAGATTAGTCTTCTTTATCTTTGGTGGCATTCTTGCTATTAAAAAAAAACAAAAACAAAACAAGAGCATCCAACTGGCAAGTTATTTCTTCATTTAGCCATGCACATATTTAAGTTCTTTAATTCTATAAGTTAACAAGCAATTGACTATGTGTAAAAATGAATTGAGGGCAATTGACTATGTGTAAAAATGAATCCATCTCTCTTTGCATATAAAAAACAAGTGACCAGGAAAGCACAAAACCATCTCTCTCTCTCCCTAGGGAAAAATACAAGCATACTCTCTACCACAAACAAAAAAGCATAGCAAAATAGAGATGATGATATTGCCTCTCCCTAGGGAAAAATACAAGCATACTCTCTACCACAAACAAAAAAGCATAGCAAAATAGAGATGATGATATTGCCTCTCTCTCTCTCTCTCTCTCTCTCTCTCTCTCTCTCTCTCTCTCTCTCTCTCTCTCTCTCTCTCTCTCTCTCTCTCTCTTCCTAGGGAATCTACAAGCATACTCTCTACTATAAATCAAAAAGTATATTGAGGCTTTTAAATTGAGAAATGATCTCTCTCTCTCTCTCTCTCTCTCTCTCTCTCTCTCTCTCTCTCTCTCTCTCTCTCTCTCTCTCTCTCTCTCTGACATTTAACCACAAAACATACTAAGGCTACTTTGAGCTTGAGAGATGATGATGCTTTCTCTCTCTCCATGGTAAAATTGGACACCCCAACCTCTTGTTATTGTTGCTAGCCTCCCCTTTTGTTTAATGGAAGAGACTACTTATTAGGTATCATAAATCCCGAAAGAAAATATGCAATTGTGATGATCAGGGTGGAATAATAGAAGACCATATTGAAGCTTCAAAATTGAGAGATAATGATGCGATGAGATAATGATGCGATGATGCTCCTCTCTCTCTCTCTCTCTCTCTCTCTCTCTCTCTCTCTCTCTCTCTCTCTCTCTCTCTCTTCAACAAACTAGGTAAGCACAAACCCATCTCTCTTTATTTGGAAAAATAGAAAGAAAACATATTGATACAACCCCCCTCTCTATTTGCTTCTCATCACATAATGTGCACTCTTTCTAAACCTACATGGGCCTAAATACTAGATGTTTTTGGGCCCCAAAAAGCTATTACATCAATTTGATCATGACATCTCAAGAATGATTAACTTGGTTGATCAATGATTGTGTTACCCTAGTCTCTAGATTTGTTGTCATACCCTTATGGATGTCTTGCTGAGCTTCTAAATCTATGGGGGTCTAAATGAGGATTTTTGGGGTGTCATGGTTGTAGGCTGTTGGTGGACCCATTACCCTATGTCAGTCCTCACATGAGGGAGACCAGATTGATGGTGTGATCCCCATCACTAACATCCATGTCCAATAGCACATCATCAATGTTTTCCTGAGTTATGTGGCAGTGTTATGATGTGTGGGGCAGTTTTATGATCTTTTCCCCTAAGGTCTTCTACTTCTTAAGTGGGGACTCCTTTGCTAGATATGTGTGTGGGGAAGAAGAGGGCTTTGGGGATCTCTTGTAAAGCCACCCTTGACACCTTATAAGAGGTCCTACTAGGGGTGGGAGCTCCAGCCATCCACAATTTAATAGAGAACCCACATGAGGATATGTGGTTACAATTTTGGTTTGGGGATGCTCACATTTGATGGAGTAGCTCCTTATGGAAGTATCCTCCCCATTGGTGAGCTTGGGTTCATTAAGCCTTGATATACCCTAGGGTGGTAAGCTAACAAGCCCCCTAAGCTTGTCCATGCTTCATGTTGTGTGGCTTGATATCATCTCAGGTGGCAAGCGTATAACAATTAGTGGTATGATAGGCAACTCTATGTCTAGCCCATTCCATGGTTAACACCATGAAGGTGTGGCCATGTAGTACATGATGACAGGCCTAAGGGTGGGCATATCAATATGACCCCCCACAACAATGCCATCTTCCTCCTTCTCACAAGTTAAATTCTACCCTTTCATGCAACTGTGTGAAATCTAATAGCTTAAGAAGAGAGAGATGGGCTTAAGTAATTAACACAACTACCTTCCCAAGAGAGAGATATGCTTAAGTAATTAACATAACTACTAGCTTCACAAGAGAGAGACATGCTTAAGTAACAAGCTCCTCAAGAGAGAGACGTGCTTAAGTAATTAACATAACTACTACCTTCCCAAGAGAGAGATGTGCTTAAGTAATTAAATGATCTAAATGAATTGTTATTTAATGATGAGTTCTATATAAGGGATAGTTATCCCAGAATTCTCTTGGGTTGACCAGAATATCAGGAACCCCAGAATCAGTTGGATCTTAAGGGAAAGAGTTGTCCTCTAGCTTGCGAGATGAGGACATCTCGCATTTTTTAAGTGGGGTAGGATGTAAGATTCCTCCCCCCAGCTTTTGAGGTGTACAGGTGTAAGAACCTCCCCTTCTGATATTGTAATTATTTCCCCTCTGAAATAAAAGAAAGATTCTGTTTTATTCTGTTTTGACCTAGAGAGAGAAAATGTCTAGAGGGAGATAGTCTAAAATTGAGATATTTTTGGATATAAAAATCCTCCTAGTGTCTAAAACGGTTTCCCCTGAAACAGAAATTCAAAAAGAACTTTCCAATGTGCAATTGGAATTAATTATAAATGGGTATAAAGGACCTTAGCCTAAGGATCTAGATTTTTAGAAAATTTTGGATTATGATCCAATTAAGGTTCCTATGGGCCAATAAGATCAATCCAAGTGTGGGGAGGAGATAAATCCAATTTATAAAAGAAAAATACCCAAAAATGAGTAAATTCCCACATAAGATGAAGAGTTGACTGAGTACAAGGTTTATTAGTAAAAAAAACTATGAGTATTACTAAAAAAATGAGATATTCTGGGTATAATGATTCATTTTTGACACATGTGTAAGGAAAAGGGGGCCCTTCAAGGAGGCATCTATTTCACATATGTGGTGGAGTTTTAAACTCAAAAATATTGTGATATTTTTATCTCTCCTCTCTCTTGGATCAAACCAAATCAAAAGGGAACCAAACTATGTCCAAATCTTGTCCAAATTCAACCAAACTGAACCTGGAAAATTCTAGAAATCAGTTGGACTTGGTTAGAGGCCTCCCTCACCTATAAATAGATCCTTAGCCCTTTGTAAACAAATATGAGAACTATACTATGCCAGTATTATGTTAAAATAATGATATTTTCTATTATCCTCTAAAAACCTCTACAAAATTGAAGAGATTGGAGCTTCTCTCTCTCTTCAATCTTCCTTGGTGACTCCTACAATATACCAAACCAATTGATTGGTTGGGGGCCTCTACTGTGATCAAAGACTGTGATCAAAGAATCAAGTAAATTAGAAGGTAAAGTGTGGATTATTGTCTTCAATTCTTATTAAAATCCAAATGATTCTCTTCTCAACCCCTCTCAAGCTTGAGAAGCTTTAATTTGAATGGCTTATGATTACTATTGAAGTTATTTTATGAATTGTAATAAAGAAACACATAAATTTTTATTTATGCTTAATTTTAATGGTTTTTAAGCATTTCTCTCTCTCTCTCTCTCTCTCTCTCTCTCTCTCTCTCTCTCTCTCTCTCTCTCTCTCTCTCTCTCTCTCTCTCCCCCCCCCCCAACGGAGGATCTCTTGCATAGCAAGGTCGGCCGAGGTCTTGACCAGCCTTAGTTCGATTTAAATGGTGAGCTTTCGGTATGGTGGATGAGGGACCAAGGAAGCGGCCTATGAGTGAAGCGCTAGGTGACTTGCGAAGGATCCTAGAGGGTGCTGACCATACGGTGCTCGGGCTCTGGGTTGCCGAAAATACCCACACGTGCGTCGTGGAAGATATTGGAACAAGGAGTAAGAGTTGTTTTCTGAAATCGGCTAGTTGATTGACCTTGTTGGTCCTCAACAGATGAGTCCATGGCTCTTTTATATGGATCTGTTGGTTGATCTTGCTGATCTTCAATGGAGATTCCATCTTGAATTTTTTTATAAGTGAATATATGGCCAGGTACTATGAGCTAGGAACTATCAGAAAGGCCCCTGTGAGTGGACAGGTGGTGGTGAGCGTTCTAGTTGCCAATGATGCCATAGATACTCCGATGAAGGAATAATTGGAAATCAAGATTCAACTGGATATTTTGGAGGATTGTGATTAGTGATACTATCGCTTCATTAAATGATTGTTTTAAAGATAGCTGAATCTATGAAGAAAGCAATTTCATATTGGGTGTGTAAGTGGTGTGACTAGCTTTAAGTTTGCATGAACATCCGGCTAGGGGGCCTGGAAACTCTTTTCCCTGGTACCCAGGAAACCTTACTAAATTCTCAATTGGATCCCATCACTACAGTGGTTGGGCGGTTGGCTAACCCATGGCTGGACTGATGGATCCGTAAAAGGAGACTCAATTTCTGTTGTAGTACGCTAGATGAAGTAAATCCCGGATAGTAATTGTTCTATGGAAAAAGGAATTAATGGCTGTGCCTCTCGATGGGGAAAAAAGCGTTGATCTCTATGATCCAAGTGCAAGTTTCTTCCTTGATCTGACCAAGTGACTTTAGGTTTGGTCGGATCAGTTTGGTCAATAATGACCTTGACTACGTTAGAGTAAAAATATCCTAGAGGAATCGCACGTGCTTTTCCAGGTAAGGGAAGTTTTCTCGAGTTCGATTTTGGAAGAACCGAGGGATTAGTCTCCTGTCCGGATATCCGTGGGCGAGGCCCCGAGTGAGAGGACCCTGCACCACACAAGGAGTGCTACTTCCACTGCTAGCAACCCTGAATCCATTGCATAGAGGGGGCAGGGATCTTTCATGGTGGGGACATAATATTGGAGAAAGGGAAGTGGCCGTGGTAGAAGTCATTCCTAAAATGATAAATCCGACGGAGATGCAGATTGTGGAAAGTTTGTTTAGTGGCAGCGGAGGATCTAGCTCGAATCCGCAACTTGAATTCATGACGGAGAACGCCGGCTGCACTAGAGTGATGAGTGCAGGACCTGCAGTCAGAAGTATTACTGCTGGCTGTGGGAGAATCAGAGAAGTCCGCCCTAGCAGAGCGGTCGGACTGCAAGTCCGGACTGCAAGTCGGATGGAGAATGTGCGGTGTGGGGCGAGCACTACAATCTGGACGAGATTGGGTAAGGAAGGAAAGGAGGCTGAAGGAGGAATGAAGAAGGTTGTGCTTCTAGTTAAAAATGTATCCACATCAGTTGGCACTATATTTATCCTACCAATGACTTTCTCTCCAAAAAGTATTTACAACATGTGAAGTTTGCCAGGTTGCCAGATATTCAGGGTGAACCTGCTCGAGTGGATCCCTCAGCAACCGCACCCACTGCAGTGGTTGCAGGAATGGCAGGAGCAGCAGGATCCGCTTGTTCGGACGCCAAGACCTCGCCCGCAGACAGTAAGAGGAGCGTCAACAAGGTGGTGCCACTGCGACATCTATGCAAGCCTCTATGAATTGACTCTAACGAGGAATATTAATTTTTGGAGTATGCAATGTGGGTTCCCGAGTCCACCGTGCATGTCAAGTGTATTGGGCGGCCATCGGTATGGACAATGAATGAATAGTCGCAACAACCAGTCAAATTGGAACGTCAAGCGGTGCTTGTACACCTACTATAAATTGTAAGAAGCACATGAATAAACCAGTGAAGTTATCTCGTCTATGATTTCTGTGTGTGCAAATCTTTGCCATGTTCTGTGTATGTTATTAGATTATATTCTTGACGATTGTCTCTCTAGAATTAAGTATTAGTTAAGCTTATGTTTAACATCATTTATCCATATTAATCTTGTCAATTAATTATGACGGATAACAATGGGCATTTGGATTTGGCAGGAAAGGAAGGTAGAGAGAGGCCGTCCAGCTTGCATTGATGAGTAGGGGCTTCTTGAGAGGCAGGGCCTTGATCATAGGGTGGACCAACAATAGTATATGGAAGTTCAATTTGGTTCTTATTTGACAAGTGTGGAGGTCAAGAGGTGGTTGCAGTAGGAGGATAAAATGCCTCAGCAAATTTGGTGTGGACCTCGTGAGTCTTTGTTGGACTTTGTGTCAGTGTTTGTAGCTTGGCTTGTAACCATGTGGTGATGACATTCAATGGGACAATGGATATCTTCCCATGTTGAATGCTCAACACGTTCAGGGATGGCATGCCTTCGACTTTGGAATGAGAAAATTATTGGCAAAGGGAAATCCTTATAGTAATGGTCAATTCCACAGACATGACATTGTGGTTGCATTGGTAGAAATTTCTTTTGAGGGCAGTTTGTCACTCTATGGGGTTCATGACAGAGAAAACACAGAAGAGGTGGTTTCCCTATGGGTGCACCTATAGTGTGCACAAGTGGTTTAGGGTCCATGTGAGGCATCGGCAGAGGGAGATGAGGTGTTACGGGTGCCTCATGGATGGCGAAGCACATGGGCTCCGTAGGTTTAGAAATGGACCTGGTTGGAATCTTTGCATGAGCAATAGGGTGTGCCTGGAGAGGCAATGACTGGAGTGGAAAGATGGGCACAGGAGAAGGTCATGGTGGTGCTTTGTGTGAGTAGTTAGCTTGGGGTGGTGCCACCAATAAGGTTTGGGGCTCAAGAGGAGATGAAGGTAACGCTATGAATGAGCTTTAGGTTTTTATTGGTGCCATGGCCAATTGCGTGGAATAGCTTTCTTGCATGTTGCCATCAAGAAAGATCACCCATTTGTAGGCCTGATAAAAGGTGGAGGAGTCCTTGACCAACAAGTGGTGACACCTTGGATTGTGCAAGCCCAAGAGGAAACGATCCATTAATTGCTTATCTCTCAAATTTTTTCTCTCTTCGCGAAATAAAGGTACTTGATGTGAGCGATCTGATGTGAGCGATGTAATTGCATAATGTTTTCTCAGGTTTTTGTTCCAATTGGAACAGTTGGATGACAAGGCTCCATTTGGGCCTCTTGGATGCAAATCCAAGAACGAAGGCCTCCCTCACTATGTTAAAAATGCTTTTGTGCCGAGGGTCTAAGGATTGGAACCATTGCATGGCCTTTCCTTCAAGGCTAAGTCCAAGGAGATGGACTTTGGTTGCATCATCAAAAATATCAAATGCCAGAAAGATTTGGTTAAAGACCTCAATGAGGAATATGGGGTCTCCAAGTCCATGGAATTTTGGGAGAAGTTTAAAATTTTTTGCCCACATACGTTTTGTATGTGATGTTTGTGGGTGCAAATGGTGTGACACTCCCCTTCCTCGAGCTTGTGCTAAGCTTGGAATGTGAAGGTGTGGCATAAGGGGAGGTGGTGCAAGGGTGGGGGGTGGGCATTGATCTATGGTGGATAGAGAAGAGGGTATGTAAATGTGAAAGTGTGGCATAAGGGGAGGTGGTGCAAGGGTGGAGGGTGGGCATTGATCTATGGTGGATAGAGAAGAGGGTATGTAAATGTGCTCAGGGTGTCTATCCATGCCAAGGTGCATGTATGGAGAGGCCCCACTAGATGAGGACTCTTCAAAGATCGTTTTGCCCTCCCGACCAAGCATGTGTGGCATGGCGACCACATGTGAATGAGCAATTAAGGCTGGGGTGTCACCGAATGATGGAGGCATTGGGGGTATGCAACCATGACCGAAAGGTTTCCATGGTGTATGGGGAAGCATCCAAAACCGAACCCGAAAAAAACTTCCCTCGCCCAGAAAGCATATGCGATTCCTTTAGGAGAAGTATTCTAACGTAGTCAAGGGCCTTAACTTTCCTTTTTCATTCCGACCGAACCTGCAGATCACATGGACGGATCAAGGTAGGAACTTGCACTTGGATCATAGAGACCAACGTTTTTTTCCTTGTCAAAGAGGCACAGCCGTTGATTCTTTTCCATAGAACAAGGATTATCCATGATTTACTTCAACTATCGTAACTTGAACAGAATTGAGTTTTAATTATAGGGATCCATCAGTCATCACCATCCAGTCCCATGGGTTAGCCAACCGCCCAAGCCAACCGCCCAAGCCAACCGCCCAACCACTGTATTGATAGGATCCATTATGAAAATTTGGTTATGTTTTGTCCCGAGTACCAGGGAAAGAGTTTCCAAGCCCCCTAGCTGGTACTCATACAAAATACAATTTAGACATACCACTTATGCACCTAATATGAAATTGCCTTTTAGAGATTCAACTGTCTTTAAAGAAGACTTGAAATGAAACCATAGTATTTCGAATCATAATCCTCCGAAATATCCAGATCTAATTTCCAACTTTTCCACTTTCCAAACCATAAAATCTAATTTCAGTCATTCCTTCCTCAGCGTACCTATGGCATCATTGGCAACCATAACGCTCACCCTCTGCTCACTCAGGGGTCTTTTGGATAGTTCCAACCCACAGTACCTAGGAGTTTAATCACAAAAAAACCATATGGACTCTCAGCTGGAGATCAACAAGATCAACTAGCAATATCTATGTAAAAGAGCCATGAACTCATCTATTGAAGACCAGCAAGGCCAATCAACCAAATTCATGCCCGTGTTCAGAAAACAGATCCAACTCATTTTTCTTCCCCAACGCATGCGTGGGTATCTTTGATGACCCACAGCCTAAGCACTGTATGGTTAGCTCCCTCTAGGCTCCTTCTTTGCAGGAGCTCACCTAGCGCTTCACTCATAGGTCGCTTCCTTGGTTCCTCATCCACCATACCAGAGGCTCACCATTTTAATCAAGGCTGGTCAAGACCTCAACCGACCTTGCCACGCGAGACGTCCTTCATTGAATCTCCGTCAACTGTTGTAACTTTTTCACTTAGGCCCCCACGACCTCATTCACAAGATGGTCAAAATGCTTCCCCGGCATTCTTGACATAAAACAATCTTTAAAAAAAAAACAGGTTTCACATACAAATACAGTTCCAAACAAAATTCCCATCTTTCCTCATCATCCCACATCATTTCTCATTGTCCCATTCCACGTCAATTCTCATTATCCCACATTTTCTACATTAACTCACATCCAATCACATCATTCCTATATCAACTCACATCCATTCACACCATTCTTACATCCACTCACATCCATTCTCATCCATTCACATCATTCTTACATGATTCCTACATTTATTCACATCCATTCTCATCATTCCTACATCTATTCGCATCCATTCACATCATTCCTACATTTATTCACATCCATTCTCATCATTCCTACATTAATTCACATCCATTCTCATCATTCCTACATTCATTCACATTCATTCACATCCATTCTCATCATTCCTACATTCATTCACATCCATTCTCATCATTCCTACATTCATTCACATCTATTCACATCATTCTCATCATTCCTACATTCATTCACATCCATTCTCATCATTCCTACATTCATTCACATCATTCTTTCTCAAATTTCTCAAAATAAAATACGCTCAATATTCTTCTTTTTGAATAAAAGATTCATGGGATTTAAAAAATCAATTATACCCATATTTTCTCTTTTAGTACAAATACTAATCCATTTATCTAAATGAATCATTTCTATAATTCTCATGAATTGAATGATTCTAAAAAATTTGTGCATAACCTTCTTTATTTTTCTGACTATTGAATAATGCTCAAAACTCATCTTTTAGCATAAAAATATCTTTGCCTAGAATATGATGGGAATTCCTCTTTTTGCTTTATTAATTTTATACATAAAAATAAGATTTATCTTTTTTTTTTGGAAAGTTTTGCCATAGCTTCGCTGCAATTTCTGAGAATGTTCAATTTTCTAAACTTGATTAAATATTCACAATTGAAATATGATAGGAACTCCTCTTTTAAGCTAAAATTTTATTATGTATACATAGCATAATTATAAATATAATTATAAGCATAATTATGAATAAATCTCTTGATTATTATAAAATAACCATTCCTCATTTCTAAAAATGTTAGCATAACCCTCTTTCAATTTAGAATGAATTAATATGATTTTTCTTACTCATAATCAAGCTAAAAAGAATTAACCATCATTTTTACTAGATTAAAAATCATAAAAATATCTAATCTCTTTCTCTAGCTTATCAAGCCTAGAGTTTTGATTAGGATACAGATATTATCATTGAGAATCATCCTTCTACCAAGGATCTAACCATAAAGATGATTAATCTTTCCAAAAGAGAGATTTATTAACAAAAAATACTATAATTAAGCATAAAATTTAGCATTAATCTAATTAAACATTATGAATCATTGGAGAGATTGATTTCAAGAGAAAACCATTCCATTGAAAGCTTCTCAAGCATTAGAGAGGTTAAGAAGAAGAAAATCATTGAGAAGAATAGAAAAAAACCATTAAATTAGGGTTTACTTTTGAGTTTGGCTTGATTCTTTGGATAGAAGTGAAGCCCACAAGCAAGTCCTTGGCCACCAAGAGGGGGGAGGGTAATCTCCAAGAGAGGATGGAGAATAAAGAAGCTCCAAAGCTCCCAAGAGAAGGGGAAAATAGAGGGATAATAGAAATTACAATAAAAATGAAGATAATACTGGCATGTAATTACTCAAAGATGAAAATACAAAGGAATGAGGGTCTATTTATAGGTGAGGGAGACCACCAACCAAGTCCAACTGGGATCTAGAGGCTTCCACCTTCAGTTTGATCCATTTTGGACAAGTTTTGGACCAGTTCAACTCACTTTATGATCCAGTTTGTAGGAGGAGAGAGGAGTGAGGAGAGATGAAATATCTTGATTTTTTTGAATTAAAAATGTCAAGTAATGATGATAAAAAAGGCACCTACTTGATGGGGCTCTCCCTCCTTACTGAGGTGTAATAAATTCATCATTTTTACTAAAATATCCCAATTTTTGACTAATAAACTCAGTCCATCTTATGTGAGCATTTACTCATTTTTGGGAGATTTTCTTTTATTCTTTGTATTTTTGTCATCCCAACACTTGGATTAATCCTATTGGCCCCTTGGTACCTTATTTGGACCTTAATCAAAAAAATTTGAAAATGTGGACCCTTAGGCTAAGGTCTCCCAATACACATATTCAGTTAATTCCTAATGCACATTGGAAAATTCATTTTGAATTTCTATTTCAGGGGAATCCATCTCAGATTTTAGAAGAAATTTTGTATCCAAAAATATCTCAATTTTGTATTACCTCACTCTAGAACATTTTCTCTCTCAAGGATAAAATAAAGAGAAAACAACATTTTCTTGCATTTAGAACTAGGGGATGATTACAGAGACTGAAGGGAAGGTTCTAACAACTTTACATCTCAAAAGTTGGGGGGAGAAATCTTACATCCATCAACATTTCAAGCTTAGGCAGCTTGTCGAGGTGGAAAAGATGGTGGAGAAAAAGAGACCTACACAAAGGAGAGGTTAGTCGAGCTCTTTATCAATGTAGGCATCTACTAACTATTGGTCATTGTCTTGAATTGCTCGTTGCTTTTTGTTTACATGTGTAAGACAAAGACAAAGTTGTGGAAGAGCAGCCAAGAGTGGACTTATTGGATGATGAGATAGACATAAATATTGAGGATTCTCATGATGATGGTAAGAAGTCATTTTCAACCTTTCTAGAATTGAGCTTGGGGATGATGATATTGATGAGCGTGTGGGATAGAATCCATATGAGTAGCGAGCATCTTGAACTACAGTGCTACATTGATGACTATTTATTTGGGTTTGTTTTTTGATGTGCTTGGGACTATTGTCACTCTATTTTGATATGGATTTAGCGGTGTTTTACAATAGGTCAATGCTTGAGGATCCAAGTTTGTGATTTTGGTTACCTTCATGCATATGTTTTAAGAATAGAACATTCAAGTTTAATCTACAATGCATAGATATACTTAAAAATGTGAATTTTCAAAACCTAAACAAATTTTATTCTTTATTTTCTATGCAGTGTTCTGCTAGTGTATGCCGAAGCAATGGCAAGAACCATGGCTAGGGATGCACGTTTTGAGAAGGACCGTGCAGAAGGACGTCACGCTCATCATGTTTTTATAGACGATGAGTGTGACTCAACTTGATTTGTTATCGAGAGATGCGTGCTGCTCTCCCAGTCTCGATCTCTAGTTGGTGTGATGAGACCCTTAGTCGCCCAATGGCTACTCTGGCTCGTGGACAATGTAACACATGGTTTTGGTGTTTGCTTTTGCAAGCCATGATTGGTGATTTTGTTTCAATCTTATTTAATGCAGATATTGTTGAGCTCTAAAAACCCTAAACCCCATTGAGAGTAGGTTATGTTCCATGCAATCACAAAATTGTAGTTGGTGTGGTATTTCAATTTTGTATGGTGATTGATGGGATCTTCTAATGTACTTCAATGATAGGAACCGTGTTGCTTCAATCAAGATTATTCTGCACGTGAATGGAAAATAATGTAACTGCTTATGCTCACTTTGCATTGTTTTTTGTTCTAAAACATTGTCAAGCTAATTCCAAATTTTTGGGGTTTGTTGCCAAGTTTCTCTGCAATTTTCAACTAGCTCGGAAAAGGTTGCTCGCTATTTGGTAAGACTCTAATGTACTGTGGACTTTATGTACCTAAGTAACTTCATAGCTGTACATCTAAATATGACTTCCTTGGGGCCTGCATAAATTGACACACCAATCCAACCAAATAGCTCAAATCTAGCCTAATGATAGTCATGTAGTAAATCAAACTACCCACTATGTGCCTGTACATAGTAGGGTTCTCTAAGAGATCACATAGATCTATAGATAACCTCATGTTTTGCTCCAATGGCACCGGGATTGGCTCACACCCTATCATCCCATACTTCTTAGACAACAACAAATCCAAAACATACTGCCCCTATACCCAAATCATATCCACGAAGTATCGCAGCTTGCCCAAATCTTTTATTTCAAACTTCTTCTTAAGAAGCACCTTCACCCCATGAAATCATCACTGTGACCTGTGAGATAACAAGTCATTAACATAGATGACCACTAGCATAATTCCCATGTCAGTCGTTCTCTCATAATAAAAATCTAGATTGTAGATATTTGAATTCTAAAAGTGACAAGGTACTTCCCTATCTTATCAAGCCATGCTCTAGGTGCGTAATTCAATCCATATAAGGCTTTGCATAAACACTACAAAGAAAATCTAGGTGTGCATGATCCTCATATCCTGGTGGCTACACCATGTGCATGATCCTCATATCCTGGCGGCTGTAGCATGTAAAATTCCTCCTATAAGTCACCATGTAAAAATGTTTTTGTTTGCATCCATCTAATATAAAGACCAAACCTTAGCTATAGCCCTAGTAGTAACTACTCTCACAATTGCAATCCTAGTAACCGGACTTAATGTCTCTTCATAGTCAATGCCATATGTTTATGCATATTGCCAATCTTGCATTGTACCCGTAAAACCATCTGAATTATGCTTCACTTTTTATACCCACTTACATCCACACCTACATCAAATTGTCTTATTTTCCTTAGGCAAAACCATATGAATTATGCTTCACTTTTTAGACCACATCCGATTGCCTTATTTTTCTTAGGCAAAAAAACCAAATCCCATGTCTCATTAGCATCTAACGTAGCCATCTCTTCATCCATAGCATCTTCCCAATGCTTATGTCCAAATGCCTCCTTAAAACATGTGGGCTCTACCTCTTATATGTAGCCTGACCATATAGGCATAATGATGGGTCTTATAGCCATCATATCTCAACGTCCCCACTAGATATCTAAATCTAGTAGACCTATGTTCTTAACACTGCTTTGGCTCTTTATACACTATGTGTAACAAGAGTTAGGATCTCTATTCTAAACCACTATCTTCATCAACAAAGTAGTGACATGCTGAAGCTTTGGTTCTTAACACTGCTTTGGCTCTTTATACACTATGTGTAACAAGAGTTAGGATCTCTATTCTAAACCACTATCTTCATCAACAAAGTAGTGACATGCTGAAGCTAGGCATTATAAAAGGTTGAGCCAACTTTTCTTTTCCCTTACATGGTACATGTGTACTTGTTGATTTTTCAACACTAGTAGTACCATTATATGACACATTAGAATGAGTAACATTCTGCCTCAACTTTCCTGATGACCAAGATCTCATAAAAGACCTATAGAGAACTCTTCTGGTCCACTATAAGTGCCAGTGATTGTTGCTTAGTATTTAAGGTGATTCTTTACTTCAGCCTCTGTAGAATCCTTCATTGACATCTTATCAAGCACAGCATCCCTGCTAATTTGCATCTCACCTGTACTAGGTTTATAGCATCTACCTTTCTGCTCAAGGAAATAACTAATAAATATACATTTTTCTACCTGGATTAATCTCACGTCTCACCTATTTTGATCAAAATATTATTTTAATATATTCTTTTATTTTGGCATATGAAAATATTATCTTAATACATTCTTTGATGTGGGCCCATAATTTTATATTAAATTACAACTTGTGTGTTAACACAAATAGAGAATAATAGCACATTTAAATGATTGCTTTGAGTATTACAAACTGCCTTCCATTCATGTGCTCATGCGAGAGAGGTTAGGTGGTAATTTGGAAAGACACCGAGATGGAGGATTGTATGCATTGTGAAAGAAGTAGAGAGCAATGAAGGTAGATCTCAAGAATAATAATTTGAATATGATGGAAGCGATTAAACACATCCATACAAAGTATGAATGTGCTCAAGCATTGTGAAAGAAGTAGAGAGCAATGAATAATAATTTGAATATGATGGAAGCTATTGAACACATCCATACAAAGTATCTAGGGATGATTGGGGATGGTTGTATGCATCAGACTCCTGTCAAGTACCCTACACTGAGTTCAAATTTTCCTAACCAATTACATCAACCATCTAGGGGTGTAGCTTCTAGACCTATCTAAAGTCATCTACGTGCCAATTCAAGCCTTGCAACCTAAGGATAAGGTTTTCAAGAAAATTTCCCTCTAACCTTATTATATTATCCTATAATTACATGTAGACTACTTGGAATAATGCTAAGTCTATACCCAAGTCATCTCTTAACCATCTGGCCAAATATGGTCTTTCCCGATTATCTAAACTAAGATCTATCAAACGTCCATGCTACTCTGTGATGATAAAGTGACTTCTCCTTATAAATTTGAGTCTTACAATATAGGGCTAGCTAATATCTATGCAATTAACATGAGGAGAGTGGAGCATCAATTTCCAACCCCCCTTCCTCTTCAATGTTCACTTGCTCTATAGGTGAACTACCTCTTTAATCTTAATACCAAGTTAATGAAGATGCCACACTAGGAGATCTCTCTATTATGGCCTATTTCTACTCTTCCAAGAACTCTACCATTCAAGCAAGTAGTGAAATAAGAAACGACCATTGTGGGGGTTCTTACCTTGTTTCTAGCCAAGATTTCTTTGACCTCTAAGCACACCAATAAAGGTTGCTAGCTCCAATCTCCCAAATATCTCTCTTCTTGTTGTCTCACCACCAAGAAGTTAGCCTCACTTCCCTACAATGACTCACCTTTCTCTCTACACTCTCTCACATAAAGCATAAAGAGGCACATGTGTAAGAAGTTGCAATCATCTCTCCCCACACACACACCAAGAGCAAAGAGCAAGAAGATAACTAGATATCACTTAGCACAAAGGGGGATTGTGTCATTATGAGAAATTCACTTATATACAAATGTCCCTTATTCACACTTGGGAACCAAAACTTAAACCTTAAACTTATTAAGCTTGATAATTTGTGATCTTTTCTCATAATATGTACAACATTTATAGTGCCTTTACATGACACTTATTGTGCTACTCCCATTTGTAGTAGGGAGTGCCTTTGTTAAGCCCAAAATGGGCTTAACATCACCCCCTATCTGATGTACATTTAGTCCATGAAACTTCTTCATAACATGAATGCCAAGTACGGAGGGGTGTCTAAAAGGATGTATCAATAGTTCTTTCTTTGTGATTGTAGCCTGAGTTCTTGTGAAGTATGGATGGGTTGTCCAAATGGATGTATCAATCATATCTTTAAAAGTTATGTGCATATATCCTGGGAAGCATTTGAAATGATGTACAAAATTTGTTGTAATATATTTCTTTTCTAGACCCTTGTTCATATCAAAACATAGGACCTCCTTCTTAAAAATTTTAATTGTATCCTTTTTCTTGTTGACTAATACCACAATTAGCTTTCATAAACCAGCATGATTCTACTATTTTTTGATCTAGTATCCTTTACTAAGCTCTAATCCACAAAAAGAGGCCTTGTGTCACTGACTCTTAATGCTATTAAAACAAGCTAGATTAAATAATGAAAAGTTATAACATGCATGAGAGTATTTATTTTTCTTAGCTTCAAATTTTACTGGGATGGACCACCTTTTGATTGGCATGAAGAGATAGGTTCCACCCATTGCATTGTGGCCATGCCCATATATAATTTTGTCCCTACTACTCCAGTTGTAAGATGTTGAGATATCGATCTCAACTAGTGCTGCTACAGGTAGACATTGATGACCCGCGCCTTGGGTGATAGATTCCACATCTACACCACTGGTATGGTTGGTGAGATTATGGGTGATATGCGGCCAGTGGGATGAAAGGTTGTGTGATAGCCATTTTGGATTACTAGAGACTGGCATAGTTATAGCGCCAGCTCATTTAGTCGGGTTCACATTATGGACCGACCCTTGTATGTGTTGTAGTAGTTGAGTACTAACCCATATAGTGTGTACTCTTCTCTTTATGTTATGTTGCAATAGAGAAGAAGAAGATATAAGAAAATTCAGCTATCCATCTCTCTCGTGTCTTGCTCTCTCTTGTGTGTGTGTGTTTGCTTGCTAGGGTTTGAATGTAAGATTCCTCCCTTCGTATTTTGAGGTGTGCAGGTGTAAGAACCTTCCCTTCTGATCTTATAATTATTCCCCTCTTTGAAATAAAAGAAAGATCCTGTTTTACCCTGTTTTGGCCTAGAGAGAGAAAATATTCTAGAGAGAGATTATTCAATTTTTAGATATTTTTGGATGGAAAAATATATTTTCTTATTAAAATAAATTCCCCCGAAATAGAAGTTCAAAAAGATTTTCAGAAAGTGCATTAGAAATTAATTATAATCTGTTCAAAAGGCCTTATCCTAAGGGTCCAGATTTTCAAAAAAAAAATTAGATTAAGGTTCTAAGGGGCCAATTAGATTAATCCAAACGTAGGGAGGAGGAGATAAATTGAAGAAATAAAGAAAATTCCCTAAAAATGAGTAAATACTCACATAAGATGAAGAGTTGACTACTAAGGACAAGGATATTAGTTAAAAAAGAAGAGATATTTAGAGAAATGATGCATTTTTGACATCTCAGTGTGGGGGAATTCCCCTCATGAAGGAGGTGCCTATTTCACATATGTGGTTGAGTTTTAAACTCACAAATAATGAGATATTTTCATCTCTCCTCTCTCCTGCTTGAACTAGATCCAAAAAGTAAGCTAAATCAACCTAAAAATGGTCAAAAATTGACCAAACTAATCTGGAAAATTTTAGAATCAGTTTGCTTGGTTAGAGGCTCACTTTTTCCTGTAAATGAAGCCTCCCACTTTGTAAATGGATAATAGTGTTTTATGCACTGTTACTCTACTTCTCTCCAAAGTCAAAAACTGTGAATTTATTAATAATTCATTAGTTTTTGACCATTCCCTCTTCTAAAGAATTGGTGGCCATTCTTGTTGCAAACAAGAGTAGATCCCTCAAACCATCAAGCCAAAGGAAAGCTCCTAGAAATTCATGTAAGTTAGAAATCTTACTTTTTCTTATTCCTTTTAATGGTTTTCTAATTTTTGTTTTGTTTTAAAATGTAAAATGATGCTATGCCTTGCTGGAAAGGCTTTCCCCCTCTCTTCTTCTTAAAATCAGCCTTTCTTTATCCTAGATAAGTAATCTAATTGTTGGAATTAAACTTTTCATATTGTTCCTCTTTTAAAAGTGGAATTTGATTAGTTTCGAATGCTTTAAACCATTTGGGGATAATTTTTAAGTAACTTAAGAATAGAAAAATTTAAAAAATGGTCAGCCATACAAAGGAGGTTATGGCAATGAGATGTGATGTAAATTGGATAGATATGAATGATAAGGGATGTGAATGAATGATAAGGGATGTGAATGAATGTGATAGCATGTGAGTCAGGATGTAAACATGTGAATCGGGATGTGAATGAATAATAAGGGATGTGAATGAATGATAAGGGATGTGAATGAATGTGATATCATGTGAATCAGGATGTAAACATGTGAATCGGGATGTGAATGAATGATATAGGATGTGAATGAATGTGTTAGTATGTGAATCGGGATGTGAATGAATGATAAGGGATGTGAATGGATGTGATGTGATGTGAATCGGGATATGTGAATGAATGCTAAGTGGTGAAGTGATGAGATGTATGGGTAGATGCAAGTGGATGAGACCTGTTGAGGATAAATGAGGAAGTAAGTGATGAGATAGAAAAAGATGTGATTAGATGAAAATGGAAATACTTATGAAATGAATGAGGATTGATGTGTAATGTGGATTGATGTGGATGGATGTATGGATGATATGGATGGATGTATGGATGATGTGGATTGATCTGGATGATGTGAATGGATGTGTGGATAATGTGGATTGATGTGGATGGATGTATGGAAGATATAGATGGATGTGTGGATAATGTGGATTGATGTGGATGGATGTATGGATGATGTGGATTGATGTGCATGATGTGAATGGATGTGTGGATAATGTGGATTGATGTGGATGGATGTATGGATGATGTGGATTTATGTGGATGATGTGAATGGATGTGTGGATAATGATGTGGATTGATGTGGATGGATGTATGGATGATGTGGATTGATGTGGTTGATGTGGATGGATGTATGGATGATGTGGATTGATGTGTGGATGATGCGATTGGATGTGATTTGATGTGGGAATGATGTGATGTGATAGGGATCAATGAAGAAAATAAAATTATAGTAAGATGAGAAAAGATGGGGACTAATGTGAAAGGATGCAGAGAGTAATGAGAAAAGATGGAAATATTGTTGGAACTGTAATTGTATGTGAAATCTGTTTTTAAATGACTGTTTTATGTCAAGAAAAATGCTGGGAAAGCATTTTGACCGTCTTGTGATTGAGGTCGTAGAGACCTATCTGTTAAAGTTGCAACTGCTAACGGAGAGTCAACGAAGGACGTCTCGTGTAGCAAGGTCAGCCGAGGTCTTGACCAGCCTCGTTTTGATTTAAATGGTGAGCTTCCAATACAGTGGATGAGGGACCAAGGAAGCGGCCTATGAGTGAAGCGCTAGGTGACCTACAAAGGATCCTAGAGGGTGCTGACCATACGGTGCTCGGGCTCTGGGGGGTCACCGAAGATACCCACAAGTACGTCGGCGAAGAAATTGGAACAAGGAGTAAGAGTTGTTTTCTGAATTCGGACATGGATCTGGTTGATTGACCTTGCTGGTCCTCAACGGATGAGTCCATGGCTCTTTTATATGGATATGTTGGTTGATCTTGCTGATCTTCAACGGAGATTCCATCTGGATATTTTTATGTGATTATATTGTCGGGTACAATGAGCTAGGAACTATTGAAAAGGCCCCTGAGTGAACAGGTGGTGAGCGTTCTGCCAATGATGCCATAGGTACACCGATGAAGGAATGAATTGGAAATAAGGATTCAACTGGATAATTAGAGGATTATGATCAGTAAACACTACGGTTTCATTAAATGATTATTTTAAAGATTGTTGAATCTGAGAAAAAGGCAAGTTCATATTGGGTGTGTAAGTGGTGTGACTAGTTTTATGTTTGTATGAATATCCGGCGAGGGGGCCTGGGAACTCTTTTCCCTGGTACCCAGGACAAAACCTAACCAGATTCCTAATTGGATTCCATCACTACAATGGTTGGGCGGTTGGCTAACCCATGGGATTTGATGGGGTTAGGCTGGACTGATGGATCCGTAAATCGAGAGTCAATTTCTATATAGTACGATAGATGAGGTAAATCCTGGATAAAAATTGTTCTATGGAAAAGAATAAAACTCCAAGCATGGAATTTGTTATTGTCAAGCTTCTCTGGAACAATCTGGTTTATTCCATCATTTAACATCTTGTCACTTACGGGTTTGGTCAGATCAGTTCAGTTAGCTCAGGCTTTTGACTACATTAGAGAAAAGTTATCCTGGAGGAATCGCCTGTGCTTTCCGGGCAAGGGAAGTCTTTCTGAGTTCGGTTTTGGAAGAACCGATGGATTAGTCTCTTGTCTGGATATCCGTGGATTAGTCTCTTGTCTGGATATCCGTGGGGTGGGCGAGGCCCCGAGTGTGGGACCCTGCCCCATGCAAGAAGTGCTACTTCTGCTGCTAGCACCCCCAAATTTGTTGCACAGTGGGGTCAGGGATCTTACATTGAAGCTCTCCCTCTCCCCCACATTCTCTTTATGGTATCAGAGCTTGGTTTGTGTGAGAGCTAAGGAGGCAAGAACAAGCAAGGAAGGAAGCGATACTACAGGGGTAAGAGCACTATCATCTCTTGCCCCTTCTTGGTTTAGGTACAACACCCCGAGAGAGGAGCTACAGTGCAGGTATATTGTCTTATTGGACGCAGGTTTTTGGGCCAGATTCACGTTTCGAGCGTGTTACGGGTCCCGTTTCATCATTGCAGGGTATTTTTGGCAGTTTTCTGAAATTTTTGTGATAGAGAACTGTTTTTGCTCGAAATCTAGTTATTACAGTGCAGCAATGCATTTTGGAAGTGCAGACAGGGTTTGCACATGTATTGTTGATACTGGGTGTATGTACATGTACTTTGGTCACATTTGGTGACACACGGGCTGTGCTGAAGTACTACTTGATGTGCAACAATTATAGGAGATATTGTTGTATTACAGGTTGCATACAAAAGTTGTCTGTTTTTGTAAGTTATTTGATTGCTACAAGAAAACATGTCTAATGGAATTAATCATATTGCTTGTGAGAAGCTAGATAAGAATTACTTCCATGCTTGGAAGTTCAGAATGACCAATTTCCTAATGGGTAAAGCATTTTGGGATTATGTAGAAGGAGATAATGAGGAGCCTCCAGAGTTATCTGAGGAGAATGCCACTCTTGTAGATATAAAGGCATTCAATGATTAGAATCAGGGTGCAAGAAAAGTCATGTACTGGCTCTCAATTAGTGTCAGTTGCATGGCAGAATCTAGTTGAGATGTTCCAGACTAACACAATGGCAAGGAAGTTGCAGTTAAAGCAAGAGTTACATAATGTGGAAAAGAAAAGCATGTCCATCAATGAATATGCCTTAAAGATCAAGGGAATTGTTGAGTCCCTTGGGTCTATCAATGTATCAGTGGAGGATGATGATTTGGTGAGTGTTTGTCTGAATGGGCTTGGCAAAGAGTACAAGCCATTCAAGACCTCCATTGCAGTTAGGGAGAATATTCCCAATTTCGGGACTTGATATATATGCTGATCATAGAAGAAAAGGCTTTAGGTGAGGATTCTTCTTCACAAAGCAAGAACACATCAGAACAGGCCTTCTACTCTAATGTAGGTAGAGGCCGTGGGGGTCGTGGGCGATAAGGAAATCAGAATTTTGGACAACAATAGAATAATGATTCACACTAGCAAGGGTGGAAGAGGGTAGTCTAGAGGTAGGGGGAGCCAAAGAGGCCAAGGTGGTGGCAAAGAAATCAAAATGCAAATAGCATAGAGTGCTATTACTGTGGCAAACCACGACACATGGCAAAGGACTACTACAAAAAGCAGAATGACATTAAAAGTGCGAAGTTGCAGCAAGGCAACTATGCATCATCTAGCAAACATGGAGGTGATGACAGAAGTAAGTAGCTGGTTGTGATGTAGCACATGCTTAGCTCCATAACAACAGGGGATGTGTCAGGATCTCAAGACATATGGTAGGTGGATTATGGCACCTCTAACCACATGATCAGTCATGCTGAGTGGTTTAGAGATATGCAAAAAATGAAAAAACTAGGTTATGTAAAAACATGTGATGATACTGCGGATCCCATTGCGCATGTTGGTAAAGTGCCATTGTCTATGCAGGATGGCAAAATGAAGTACTTGGCTGATGTACTTCATGTTCCAAATATTACAAAGAACCTAGATTCTATTGGACAGATGGTTGAGCAGGGTCTGCAAGTGAGGTTTAATCCTCAAGGATGTTTTGTGGAAGACTTCAAAAATAAGTGTCGCTTGGTTACAAAGGGTAACAGAAATGGCAGGATGTTTATTTTGGATGTGAACATGCCGGAGATAAAGGCAGCCATGTTTGTGCATGGAACAGGTGTTATTGCAGATATTGACATATGGCACAAGCGTATTGGTCATGTGAATGTATAGCGACTAAAGTCTATGTAGGCCCAAAATATTGTTGTTGCAGGTTTGCCAAAGTTTAAGGTTGACGATATGCATAAGGTATGTGAATAATTCCAACTTGGTAAGCAGGCCAAACATGCTTTCCCACATGAAAAGCATGTTAGTGCACGGCCATTGGATATTATACATTTAGATGTATGGGGACCGACCAGGACTGCAACAATTGTAGGTTACAGTCATGTACTATGTTACGTTCATTGATGACCACACTAGAAAAGTGTGGGTTTATTTCATGAAGGAGAAAATGAGGTGTTTGCTCACTTTCAGAGATTTAAAGCCTTGGTCGAGAAGGAAAAATGCATGCAAATGAAATGCCTAAGATCAGATGGTGGGGGAGAATATTTCTCCAATGAGTTCAGCGATTTCTTGAGAAAGCAGGGAATCAAGAGGCATTTTACGTGCAGGTACACTCCGCAAACAGAATGGTGTTGCAGAAAGGAAAAATAGACACATTGCAGAAGTGTCACATGCCTTGATGGGCTGAAAAGAGTATGCCACATTACTTTTGGGCAAAAGTAGTAGTAGCAATTGCTGTGTACATTATGAATAGAACACCCACTGTAGCTATTCATGGTATAACTCCTGAACAAAAGTTTACATGTAAGATTCCTCCTTAGCCTGAATAACAAGTAAGCCTCTACTTCAATCCCTTGTAATCATTCTATGTTTCTGAATACAGGAAAATATTATTTTTCCTTGTTTGGCCAAGTGAGATAAAAATTTCTAGAGGGTGATAAATCAATATTGAGATATTTTTGGATAAATAAATTCTACAAATATCAAAAAATATTTTCCTAAAACAAAAAATCAAAATAGATTTTCTAAGGTGCAATTGGAATTAATAAAAAATGATTTAGAAGACCTTAGCCTAAGGGTCAAGATTTTTTGAAAATTTTGGATTAAGGTTCCTATGGACCAATAAGATTAATCCAAGTGTTGGGATAAGATAAATCCAAAGAATAAAAGAAAATACCCAAAAATGAGTAAATGTCCACATAAGATGAAGAATTGACTGAGTACTAGATTTATTAGTTAAAAATTATGAAGTATTAATTAAAAAATGAGATATTTTAGAGTAATCACCATTCATTTTTGACACATTGGTAAGGAGAAGGGGGCCCTTCAAGGAGGTTCCTATTTCACATGTGTAGATGAGTTTTAAGCTCAAAAATAATAGGATATTTTTATCTCTCCTCTCTCCTGGATCAAACCAAATCAAAAAGGGAGCCAAACTGGTCCAAATCTTGTCCAAATTCAGCCAAACTGAAGCTGGAAAATTCTAGAACTCAGTTGGACTCAATTAGTGGCCTCCCTCACCTATAAATAGACCCTCATTCTTTTGTATTCTCATCTGTGAACTAAACTATGCCGGTATTACTCTAAGATAAGCTTATTTTCTATTATCCTCTAAAAATCCTCTACAAATTGAAGAGATTGGAGCTTCTCTCTCTCTTCAATCTTCCTTGGAGTCTTCATCAACATACCAAACCAATTGATTAGTTGGGGGCCTCTACTTTGATTAAAGAATCAAGCAATCTAGGAGGTAAAGTGTGGTTTATGGTCTTTTTTTAAAAAATCTCCAAATGTTTCCTTCTTCTCAACCCCTCTCAAGCTTGAGAAGCATTCAATTGAATGGATTTTTAATACAATTGAAGTTCTTTAATGAATTGTAGTGATAAAACACATAAATTTCTATTTATGCTTAAATTATAATGTTTTTTTTAGCATTTCTCTCTCTCCCCCAAAGAATGGTCATTCCTATGATCTATCTATATTCAAATGAAGCTTCTCATGAAGCAAATCTTTAATCTAAAAGTAATTTCTATGCTTGTCAAATTCAGACCAAATAAGTGGCTTTTTAATGCTTTTATGCTATTTAATTCATGGAAAAATTAGGAAACAAGTCCATAATTGGATATTAATCCAATTAATGGTTATTCTATCATATGATATTACTAAAATTTATGTTTTCAAAATTATTGAGAATTATCAGTAATAGCAGCGGAGCTATGGCAAAATTTCTGAAAAATTAACACATAAATCATTTTCATTCATAATATAAAAAGAGGACTTCCTACCATATTCTAGGATTAATCATCCTAAATTAATTGAATGATTTTCATTATAATCATGAAAAATTTGATTTTTATGTCTATGCATAAATAGTTAATTAGGAAAAAGAGGGATTTCTAGTAATCCATTTTTATGTTAAAAGAGTAATCCCCATGACAATGGAAATCCATGTATTCCAATGAATTAAGAAAAAAATTATGATGCTAAAATAATGTATATTTTATTTAAAAATTAAAGAAGGATTTTAGTTAAATTTATTTTTTTGCATAGATAAGTTTAAATAATGAAAGAGGAATTCCCACCATATTGGAATTCAAATATTTAAATGAGGAAAGTGTAATTCCTAATGTAAAGGAATTAATAGAGATTTTAATTTAAATTTTAAGAGAAAATTTAGTTAAATTTATCTTATTGCATAGATAAGTTTAAATGATGAAAGAGGAATTTCCACCATATTGGGATTCAAATATTTAAATGAGGAAAGTGTAATTCCTAATGTAAAGGAATTAATGGAAAATTTTATTTAAATTTTAAGAGAAAATTTAGTTAAATTTATCTTTTTGCATAGATAAGTTTAAATGATGAAAGAGGAATTCCCACCATATTGGAATTCAAATATTTAAATGAGGAAAGTGTAATTCCTAGTGTAAAGGAATTAATGGAGATTTTTATTTAAATTTTAAGAGAAAATTTAGTTAAATTTATCTTTTTGCATAGGTAAGTTTAAATGATGAAAGAGAAATTCCCACCATATTGGAATTCAAATATTTAAATGAGAAAAGTGGAATTTTTAGCTTAATGGAATTAATGGATATTTTTATGTAATTTTTTAGAAGAATTTAAAATAGATTTAATTTATAGTAAAAGAGGAATTCCCATGATAATTGGATTGCACTCATTAAAATGAGAAAAAGAGGGATTTTTTCAAAAAAAAAGGTATGATATTTAGTTAAAAAGAAAAAAATTTATGATAATTAAGAAAAGAGGGATTTGAATTAAATTTTAGTGTCAAAAGATGAATTTCCACCATAATTCTACCTAATGAATTAAGGTTTAGAAATTATATGATAGAAGGAATATCTTTAGATATTTTAATTGGTAAAATCACTAAATGGATATTTACCCAAAATTAGATGTTTATCTGAAGGGAATCCTTGTAGAACTAAATCGAATGAATTTGGTTAGACTACGAGAGGGAGAGACAGTAAACCTACTTGTCCATCTCTCAATCTGAATCAAGTAAAAACTTCGTGGACCAATTCCAGTTTCTAATCACACAAAGAATAGACTACTGGAACTAAACTAGTTTTTCCTGTCCGAACTTACCAAGAATCTAGTTGGACAATCAGACTGAATGATGGGTAGATTACCCTGATGAGAGATCAAGGATCCTCATTATGAAATTGGGAATTATGGAAAAAGGGTTTTTGGAACCAATCTCAAATTGAAATTTTACTTGCATTGGAACCCCTATTTTTTTTAATTCAAAGGACTGTTTTACACCAGAATGCTAGAGGAAGCATTTGGCTTATGTTTTTCTAAGAGGAGGTTCGTGGAACAGCTGGCGGGGAGTCATCAAGGGACGTCGCTTACGGCAAAGCCTGCCGAGGTCTTGACCAGCCTCGGTACGGTTAAAATGGTGCGAAGTGGCCCCCCCTGAGTGAAGTGCTAGGACACCTAAGGAGGATCCTAGAGGGTTCTGACTAGGCGATGCATGGGCTCGCGGTTGCTAGGACACCCATGCGTATGTCAAGGAAGATTTGGATGGACTAAAAGGAAAGATTTTTGGGAACCAAATTTTGATACTAGATCTCGTTGGTTGGCCAGCTGGTCTTCAACGGAGAGTCCAGAGGATATTATTATAATACAATGGACTCAAAATTTTGGAAAATGATGATCAGAAATATTATGATTTCTATTGAAGGATTGTTTTAAAGCCAGCCGAATCTGTTATAAATGGTAATTTCATATTGGGTGTGTACGTGGTATGTCTACCTTAATTTTTGCATGAATCGCCGGCTAGGGGGCCTGGGAACTCTTTTCCTCGGTACCCGGGCAAAAACACAACCAAATCTTTATAAAGGAAACCCACCAATACAGTGGTCGGGTGGTTGGCTAACCCATGGGCCAGATGGGGTTAGGCTAGATCGGAGGATTCCTGAGAAATAACTAGATACGATTAGTTACGTTAATTAGTTTAAATCCTGAGAAGACCTTGTTCTGTGGGAGGGGATCAGTTGGCTGTGCCTCGTAAATGAGGAAAAAAGCAGTGATTCCATGGAGACCAAGTGCAAGTCTCTTCTTGATCTGACTATGTGACTTCAGGTTCGGTTAGATCAGTTTAACTAGTTTAAGACTTTGACTCATTAGATTAATTCCCCTATTAGAAGATTTTTCCCATGGCAGAATCGCCCGTGCCTTTCCGACGAGGGGAGTCTTCCGGGCTTGGTCTCAGAGGGACCGCCCGGGCTAGCCTCTCATCTCGGACATCCGTGGTGGGCGAGGCCATGAGTGTGGATCCCCGCCCCACGCGGGAGGCCGACGCCAGCATGGGCACCGCGGAGGGGGGCACGGACCTCACATTACAGGCATAAGACCGGATGTGTCTCACTTGAAAGTGTCTAGGTGTATTGCATATGTACATGTTCCTGATGAAGTGAGAACAAAGTTGGATCCAAAGGCAGAGAAATGCATCTTCATTGGTTATGCTATGGAGACAAGAGGTTATAGATGCTATAACCCTACCACTCGTGAGATGCGAGTAAGCAGAGATGTTATCTTCGATGAGATGAGTAGTTGGTATGCACCAGTAGTGAAGGCAACAAAAGATGCAAATGTAAGAAGTGCCGATGTTGCACCACATGTAGAGTAGTGGATCCAATGTTAGCCCATGGTCAGGAAGGTTGAGGAATGATGTAGGCACACATGTATCTCACGGGAAGGGAAGGAAAAGGTAGATCAACCTTTTGTGCCTGATCTATTAGTAGGTCACTCACTCATATGTGGATGGTGACTCTAGTGGCTTTGAGCAGAGCCTTGATGAGGAGCTTGGCATTCCGTCTGTCGTTACTCTTAGTGGTGTAAGGAGAACCAGGGCTGTTTTGAGGACACCTAACAGTGATCCAGGTGTACGCAGGTCTACGAGGGTTAGATACCATGTTGACAGGTTGAGATATGATGGATATATATCCCATCATTATGCTTACATGGTAAAAGCAATACAGGATGTTGAGCCTACTTGCTTTGAGCAGGCAATTGGAAATAAGAAATGAGAAGATGCCATGGATGAGGAGATGGTAGCATTGGATGCAAATGCAACATGGGAGTTAGTGCCTTTGCCTAAGGAAAAGAAGGTTATTGGATTTAAGTGGGTGTATAAAGTCAAATGGTTTAGTGAGAAGGTACAAGGTAAGATTGGTTGCCAAGGGCTATGCGCAGACTTATGGCATAGACTATGAGGAGACATTTAGCCCGGTTGCAAGAATGGCAACCGTGAGAGCTGTCATTGCTATGGCTGCAGTGAAGGGTTGGTCTTTACATCAAATGGATGTAATTAAAGAATGCTTTCTTGCATTGTGATTTGCAAGAAGAAGTGTACATAATGCAGCCACCAGGTTATGAGAGTGATGCACATCCAAATTTTGTGTGTAGGTTACGCAAATCCTTGTATGGCTTGAAGTAGGCACCAAGAGCATGGTCAAACAAGATCAGGGAGTATCTTGTTACCATTGGATTTCAGATATCCAATGTAGATTTTTCACTATATGTAAAAAAGATAGATAGACGGATCATGCTATTTGTCATCTATGTGGATGACTTGATTATCACTGGTGATAGTGATGCAGACATACATGACGTCAGGATGATTTTGAAGCAGAAATTTGAGATGAAGGATTTGGGTGAGCTGCGGTATTTCTTGGGCATAGAGGTGGTGAGATCACCTCATGGCATTTTGCTATTACAGAGGCAGTATGGCTTGGACATGTCGTCCAAGTATGGTATGACAGGCTATAAGCCTATTTTAGTGCTATTGGAGCAGAACACAAAGCCGCAGATACAGGTGAGCTTTTGGAGGACCCCACTACATATAGGCACATAGTGGGTAGTTTGATCTACATGACCATTACAAGGCCAGACTTGAACTATGATGTTGGACTTGTGAGCCAGTTTATGCACGCCCCTAGGAAGCCACACTTGGATGTGGCTAGACGGATCCTTAGGTACATAAAGTTCACAGTTGATTATGGTCTTTTCTATGAGGTTGGTATAGAGATATAGCTGCATGGGTACATAGATGCTAATTGGGCTAGTAGTATTACAGACAAGAGATCTACCAGTGGTTTTATGTTCTCATTTGGGAGTGCTACTGTGAGTTGGAGCAATAAGAAGTAGCCAACAGTTGCCTTGTCGAGTACAGAGGCAGAGTACAGGGGTGTTGTTATGGCAGCTTGTGAGGTAGCTTGGTTTCAGAACTTACTTGGTGACATGGGAGAGCCCGTGGATAGGGCAATTGTCATATATTGTGACAACATGAGTAGCATACAGCTGGCTAGTAACCCAGTATATCATGCTAGAATAAAGCACATTGAGGTGCATTATCACTTTGTGAGGGAGAAGGTTCTAACAGGAGATGTAGATCTGGTATATGTCAGCACACACAGAGGATCCGGTGGTGGCTGACATCTTCACAAAGGCATTAGGCACAGAGAAGCTCCACAGGTTTAGGAGCTTACTTGGAGTGCAATGTGAGGAGTTGAGCTCGAGGGGGAGTGTTGAGACATCGAGCTTAACTAGTGCTACGGAGGACATTGATGACCCACTTGGGTGATAGCTTCCGCATCTACATCATTGGCATGGTTGGTGAGATTATGGGTGATATGCGACCAGTGGGATGACAGGCTGTGTGACATCCATTTTGGATTACTAGAGACTGGCATAGTTATAGTGCTAGCTCATTTAGAGAAGTAGCCAACAGTTGCCTTGTCAAGTACAAAGAGTACAGGGGTGTTGTTATGGTGGCTTGTGAGGTAGCTTGGTTTCAGAACTTACTTGGTGACATGGGAGAGCCTGTGGATAGGGCAATTGTCATATATTGTGACAACATGATTAGCATACAGTTGGCTAGTAACCCAGTATATCATGCTAGAATGAAGCACATTGAGGTGCATTATCACTTTGTGAGGGAGAAGGTTCTAGCAGGAGATGTAGATCTGGTATATGTCGGCACACACAGAGGATCCGGTGGCTGACATCTTCACAAAGGCTTTAGGCACAGAGAAGCTCCACAAGTTTAGGAGCTTACTTGGACTGTAGTGTGTGGAGTTGAGCTCGAGGGGGAGTGTTGAGAGATCAAGCTTAACTAGTGCTAGGGAGGACATTGATGACCCACTTGGGTGATAGCTTCCGCATCTACACCATTGGCATGGTTGGTGAGATTATGGGTGATATGGCATGGTTGGTGAGATTATGGGTGATATGCGACCAGTGGGATGACAGGCTGTGTGACATCCATTTTGGATTACTAGAGACTGGCATAGTTATAGTGCTAGCTCATTTAGTCAGGTTCACATTATGGACCGACCCTTGTATGTTGTAGTAGTTGAGTGCTAACCCATATAGTGTGTACTCTTATCTTTATGTTATGTTGGTTGAATTAAATATACCTCTCACTTCCAAACCATCCCTTTTTATGAACCTTTTCCTGACACAACTGACACTAAGCCCCACTAAGGTAGCTTCTTCTTCACTACATTTTGATTTTCCTATTGACACGGTCACCCCTGAGGAGTAACTACTATACAAGATCAAAGCCTACTGCTGTAAGAGGCCTCACTGAGCTGACACCACAACATGCTGCTTTACTAGAATACTATGATAATTAAGATGTTTTGGAGCAACTCAACGTAATATAGTATGAAGATCTTATCAAGATTGGGAATCCAATAATGTGTCCCAAGGTCTTTTCCAAGGTGTTGATGAAGATAAAACCCCTAAATCCAGCAACAAAGGTTGTTCTTGAAGCTTAAAGTATAGCTTCTTAAAGCTTCCCATACACGCCATATCTAATGCTGGAATGGGAAGAGCTTATGCCAATGGAAGGAGAAGGAAATCTATCACCATCATAGAACAAAGCTTGCAAATCCTTAGTTACACAATTTTCTTGAGTTTCGACTAGTCACATATATGATAGCATTCATAGGCATATAGTTATAGGAGAGATGGAAGAAAGAGAAACCCCTATAAACACAAGGTGGCTACTTAAAGGTAGAGACATATGAGGCCAATCCAAAATCAAAGATTTTGGCATACAACCCGAATGGCACAAAGGGATTCTTATAAAGAGAATGTGGGGGAGAGGGAGAGCTTCAAACCCTAGCAAGCAAACACACGTTGGGGGTGGTGAGGTCTTAGTGTAATAAAGCCTAACTAAGACCATGAATACTCAAACCAAGGCTAGTCAAGACCTCTGCCGACCTTGCTATGCAAGACGTCCTCCATTGACTCTCCGTCAGCTGTTGCAACTTTATCACGTAGGTCACGTAGGTCTCCATGACCTTATTCACAAAATGGTAAAAATGCTTCCCTAGCATTCTTGACAAAAAATCGTCATTTCAAAACAGGTCATAAATACAATTTACGAATCTCATCTTTCCACATTGTTCCACATCATTTCTCATTATTCCACATTCTTCTAAATTAATTCACTTTGCTTATTCCTCATCCAATCATATCTATTCCCATCATCCTTCATCCATTCTCATCCAGTCACATCATATTACATCTCATCTCATCACACACATTCTTGAGCTATCTGAAATTAATCTTATCTTCTGGCTTGAGGGTATAGAACCATTGATGAGCTTTTCCTTATAGGGTCAGTGAGAAGGCATGAATCATGGTTACATCACTTACTCGCCCACAGGTTTTGCATGTGGACTTAAATATCTCTACATGATGAATCGGATCCCCATCCCCAAAGAACTTTTGTATGAGCTTTGAAATGATGTGTGTCTTCATTTTCCATTTCTAACTAGGCCATTGTCTGGACCATAAATGTGTAACCTGGAAACATCATGCCACTGAATGTCTTGACACGATCCCAAGCCCAATTAGGGGACAAAGGCAAGAACCCAGCAGATGCAACCACTTCTAGAACCTGTAGGAGGAGGATGAAAAAAGTGGGTGTTGTTGAGAAATATCATTATCGGAGATGCTCTAGTTCCTTTCTTGAGTTTTTGGAATCTCATTTTCCAACCACTAGTTTTTTCCTCTAGTTTGTTCTTACCTTTATCACCGACGAGCCTTACCTTTGATGGATTTGGTTCTTTAATCTCCATTTGGACAATTTCTTCATTTTTGTCAATAGAGTGAGGTGATGCTTGCACATTCTTCCTCAAAATAAGTGTCTATGTTCTATCTATGGTTACCTTCCCCCTTGCTGCTCTTGGTTCCTTTTTTTCCTGCTATGCTTGGCTTTTGGTGTTCTTGTGTTCTTGACCTTATTATTTTTTGGCTCTTGAATCCTTTTAAGCATCTAGATCTTTGTGGTTCCCTTGTAGTCTCCTTGTGTTATCAGCATAGCCTTTAGTTTACCCAAACAACTTTGGCCCTAGTTTTTTGGTTTACTTTTTCACTATGGTCGTCCAGTGTCGAGTCAGTGTCATTAACATTGTGAAATTCGTGCTATAGATTTCTTCTCCTTCTGCTTAGGTATCCAAACTTATTTATTCCCTTCATAATAGCCTTGTGTCTTTAGGAGATTCATAGGAACCCACTCCCTTCTAGTTGGTTAATTTGAAAGGTGGCATTTCTTGGGAGTGATTAGAAATTTTATCCTAATTGGCCTTTTCTTAGTGAAAACATGGCTCCTTTGATCATTCTATGTGTTGGGGAAACTTTGAGATACTTTTGAAGATGAGAATTTAAAAGAACTTTAACTTGGGGAGACAAAAGTGGTGTTGAAATTAGAACATTGTGATAGCATGGATACTCAAAAACCAGCAAATTCTCATTAGGGCAATGCCTCAATTTATAGAGTTTACATCAAGCATCAAATCCCACTGATTTCTCCATGATTCACTCCACCTTTTTTCCCTAATTCTCTCCACCTCTTCACTTTTCCCAGAATATCTCCCAGAATATCTCCACACTTCCAAAAATATCTCCACACTTCCTAAATCTTCTCATGCTACCCTTTATTCTCTCCCAGTAGATTCTTCTCACCTTTTCACAGGTTCTTTCACATTTACATATTCTCTTTTACAGCCTCTAACCAAGGGCTTGTTCCTGCACACACCCTATTCACTTGTATATTTCAACACCTCCCCTCAAGTGAATACTCCTAGTACACCTAGACCCTATACCAAGTTTGCGTCCCCTTACTTGATAGTCCACGACTAGTGTCTACTCCTCGCCTCAAGTTAACTTAGTACACCTGGACCCTGTACCAAGTTTCTCTCTTACTTGATAGCCCGCGACTAGTGCCTCAAGTCCCTAAACTCCATAGTCCTTGACACTCTCTCTCTCTCTCTATGTGTCCAAGGCTACTATAAGTGCCCGCGACCTTGACTAAAGTGCTCACACATACATCTACCACGTGGCCTACATCATCGGTGGCTCAAAGGTGGTTTTACTTTGTTGGGGCAGGTTACATTGGGTTGTGGGGTCTCTCTCTCTCTCTCTCTCTCTCTCTCTCTCTCTCTCTCTCTCTCTCTCTCTCTCTCTCTCTCTCAGAAAAGATGATCCGACTCCACTTCCTTTGGAGCCTCCATGAAGTTTGCCGATGTCGTTCCTTCTCCATTGGGTTTGTTGTAGCAGTCTCTTGCCATGTGTCCTGGCTTTCCACATTTGTGGCAAATGAAGATCCTTCCTCCTACTCTACCTCTTCCTCGTCCTCGTCCTCGTCCTCGTCCTCGTCCTCGTCCTCGAGAGAATCCTCCTCGGGTGAAGAATGCCTTTTCTTCTCCTACTGTTGAGTCAAGCCATTTCTTCTCTTTGCCTCTGCTCTCTTGCTCTAGAAGAGCTACTTCTATTCGTATAGCTTCAATTTAGGTACATTCTTTAGTGTTGCTACAATGTTTTCATATTCTCCTTTGTCCACACTCTTTAGAAGTACAGGTAGTGCCTCATCATCTTCTACCTTTTTGCCAATAGTAGCTGCCAATTGTTGCTTAATGCTTTTATATCTATTCAAGTGTGTGATTAAAGGTTCACTTTCCTTCATGTCCAATTTGTAGAATTGCATTAACAGATTTATCTTTGAATTCTTAGCTTGTGTGCCAAATAATTTATTGAGTTCATCCCATGCATCTTTTGCCCATTGTATCCCTGTGATGTGATGAATGATTTCATCATTTAAACTGAGTGCAATAAGTCCCAATGCTTTTTCATTCCTGCTCTTCCACTCATTTTCCCCTCTCTCTGGACATTCATCTCTTCCCTCAACTAGCCCCCATAGATTTTTTCTCATGAGCAAATACATGGTTTTTGTCTGCCATGTGTAAAATTGCTCCCCATTAAATTTGGCTATTTCCTGTGCTGTATTCATGATGATGTGAAGGGGGTCTTACCTCTTGATACAATTTCAAGATTCAAGGGCCCTTTTACAACTCAATCTAGTGTTTAAGAGATGATTACAACAAATTTATCAGCATAAAATCACCAGAAATTACATTAAATCAAGGGTAACCAATTTTGTACGGAATGGTTGGAGTATCAAACCAACTCCGAATTGCAATCTGAAGTTATAGGGATCTGTATCAGATACCTAATGGTTAATTTGAACCCTTAATTATACCAAAATATGGTGATTAGCATTGATTAATCATTGATTAGCAAATTAATCCACTGTTTTGTGTGTAGAACATAGAGTATGCGGGGAGTCCAGATCTGGTGCCTTAGACTTCAAGTGAGCTCAAATGCTTTCAAAGCCATCAATATCAATGAGTCTAGTAGAGGATTAAGCCAAGAAACACAAGATTTGACCAAATATTGAAAGCTTAATCTCTGTTTTACCAAAGTCACTTGCAGATTTGATGAAGAGCTTGGATCTCACTGTAGACTTGATGAAATTGAATTCTGTCTTCACCAGCTTGTAGAGCATGCTTGAAAATGGAATAAGAGGAATTAGAGAACTTTGATTTGGTGAAGACAAGATCTGAGATCTTCTGCTGAAAAACGGCGCCTACTAAAACAGCGATTTCTCCTAGCTCCATTGACGGTTTGCGCTTCTTTCTTGATGAGCTTGAAGAGCACTGAGATAGCTATCATGTGCTAGAAGGGTTTGGTCTAATTTTATGTGTGCAAGGAGAGAGAGCTCCTCCACTGGCTGGGGGTACAGAGGTGAGTTAAAAAAAGAGGAAAATTTATAATTTTCTACTAATCCTAATTAGCAAAATAATTAGCAAGATAATGAGCTCACAAAATGATGGATTCTAGGCATGGCTCTGATACCATGTTGAAATTAGGGCATTGTGATGATCCATGGTGGATCAAACACTAGAATCAACATCATTAACAAAGTGATTAGCAAATAATTAGTGGGTAATTAACAAATAGATTAATGTAGGCATGGATACTCAAAAACCAGCAAATTCTTATTAGGGCAATGCCTCAATTTATAGAGTTTACATCAAGCATCAAATCCCACTGATTTCTCCATGATTCACTCCACCTCTTTTCCCTGATTCTCTCCACCTCTTCACTTTTCCCAGAATATCTCCACACTTCCTAAACTTCTTACGCTACCCTTTATTCTCTCCCAGTAGATTCTTCTCACCTTTTCACAGGTTCTTTCACATTTAAACATTCTCTTTTACAGCCTCTAACCAAGGGCTTGTTCCCGCACACACCCTATTCACTTGTATATTTCAACAAGTGGTACCGTTGCTCTGCATCCCTTTATCTATAGTTGAATGGTTCATTCCTTCCATTGTATGGAGTAGTCAATTGCATAATCCATACTCTTCCCTTATCTTCCATAACACTTACACATATAACATATATACCTTCTTTTCCATAACACATGCGTGAATAACATATAGCTTTTTGGCCATAGAGTTATTGTTGACAAGGATTCACACATTTAAATAGCCTTTAACATTTACCATATTAGAATAGAAACTACAAGAACTTGCATTTGTTTGTTCCAAGTCTGGTTTACTCGAATATCTCCATGTTTTATAGGAAATCAAGTTGTGACTCGCTTCTATTTTAATTAGAGCTATGCTCGTGTTGTTTTTTCCCACCCCACAAGCACTTACATGTTGACCCTTATAGGGTTAATATCTAGCTCCTCATTCTCCAAGGATGGTAGCATAGCCATATTGGTTGTGACAATGTCTTATTAGTATACACTCAATGCCTACCTCTCAACATGTACCTCACATCTATGTTTGGTGCATATTTTTAAAGGCCTCCATTATGATGAGGAGCATTGGTGCATATGTATTTGGTGGATACATTAGCTAGGCTCCAGGGCAGTGCTTGCCTAGGGGGGGTCCCATGCTAGCCCCATTGGCAGGGGTCCAAGGATGGGAGCCCCTGTCTCGATGGTATGGATTCATTATTAGTGGGTGGTTGGTCAGTTGTTATGCCATGTAAGCTCCCGGGTTTGTGTATACACTGCCAATTATGTGGTGATCATATTTATTCCACGTAACTGCCCAAGTTGTGTATATGCATCTACCACACCACATGTAACACTATATATAGACATAGTTATCTCACAAGCTAAGACATACAACAACAACCTCTAACCTTAGTACATCCCCTCCATCTAGGGTCTATCTAGATTACCATCTATGTTGAGATGTGAAGCTCAACATGAGCTGACACTCATGATATGCCTGGGTGACCGTTTCCTCCACTTACATCACTGGTGTGTTTGGTAGGATGCTAACATGATAGATCTTCACCAGTGATTCTATAGCTAGACTACACCAGCTATACTAGTCCATACTTATCTTGCCAGCTCACTCACTTAGCGTGTTCACGTTATGGACCACATGTACATAGTGCTTTAGTACTTATGTTGTATTTCCCTTATCTTTTGGTAGAACCCTTTTGTTGTGAAGAAGAAGAATAATAATTTTCACTCTCTCATCTTGTGTGTTTTCTTCTAGGGTTTGTGTGAGTATGTGTGTGCTTGCAAGAGCTCAAGCTCTCTTCCTCCCTACATCTTTTCATGGTATCAGAGCCTGGCGGTAAGCAAGAGAAGCACAGGAAGCGATACAAGGATAAGGGCTTCACCTACTCTTCCCACTTTGTGTTGATTACTACACCCTTATCGGGAGCTCTTCGGAGGCACCGGCAAATAAACTCTGATTAAGAAGCTTTGCAAGCAGGAGTAGAGCTACAGGAGGGTAACTATATTGTTCTTTGAATAAAATTACAGGCCAAAAACACATTTTGGGCATGTCTGGACCTCTGTTTTTCAGTTCGCCAGGTGTTCACGTGCACTATGGGTAAGTTTTGATTTTTTACAGAACTCTGTTCTTGATACTATAGGAAGGGCGATTGGTTATGCAAACACTTTGTGTACTACAAAGAGGTCTTATAGGTGCAATTGGGTGTATGTATACAAATGGAGGTCACTAGTTGTAGCGATTCGGATGCAATATAGTACCGCCTACAGAGAATACAACAATTTGTGCAGGACAAACAAAAGTGCTATTTTTTATGAGTTTGGGTTGCAGACAAGATGTTGAACGATGGAATTAACCAAATTGTTGCAGAGAATCTTGACAAGAACAACTTCCATGCTTGGAGGTTTAGATTGACAAATTTTCTAATGGGAAAAGGCTATTGGGACTACATTGAAGGTGAACATATGAGGAAGCACTAGAGATACCGGAGATTAATCCAACTGCAAATGTAAAAGAATACAAGGATTGGAATCAAGGAGTGAGAAAAGTCATGTATTGGCTTTCTATTAGCTGCAAGCACAAGTGCACCACTATGGGAGCAGGAGCAAAGAGTATGGTTCATGTCGAAGATGAAGATGATGCTTCTTCCTGACAATGACCTATGCTGGGGGTGAATGGCTAGGATTGTGAGATTTCATAAACTCTTAAAGGTTAGAGATATCCTTAGGATCTATGGTAGGATATTCAATATGAGTGGCATCGAAAGTGTAGAGTACATTGGTTAACATGGATTCCAAGTGTCGCTAGTAAACTACTTAACCCCTATCCTAATATCCCAACTACTAACAAATCTCAAGCAGCCGACTACATATTCTCTACATTCACTCCTCAGCAAATATATTTTTCCACTACCCCCTTGCCCCCGAGGAGATACTAGCACCTCACCCATCTCGACAACGGCAACCTCAGGAGGTGTGCTATACTATTCCCCAAAACAATATTGATGCTTGTACTGATGCTTGTACTGATGATACAATTTTGGAGAATTTTTTGGTGCAGAATATGAGGGCTTCATTCGAGATGGAATTCCCCTATTAAAGCCAAAGCTGATGTTCAAAGTACTAATGCAAGTAACATCGTTTGAGCCAACTTGAAGGATTCTACCAGAACCCTACTACACCAACAAAACAGCCTTATGTACCATACCCTCTATGAGCACCTCGCCCAGATTTAGAAGAAATAACCCCCTTGGCTGAAGAGGGTACATTGTGGGCTAATGTGGCACGTCACACAGCATTCAAACACACCCTCAGAAAGCTTCAGTCACGCTAAAATTTCTACTGACATGAGTTTGGTGACCAGGTCTTTAGACCTCGGTAACAGGTTCTGATGACAGAACCTACATCAGGTAGGGGGGATGTTAATCCCATTTTGGATTAACAAGTATGCTCCTCCAATTGAGGACATTAATAAGTGTCATGAAAAGGCACTATAAAAGTTGTAAATTATGAGATATTGGCCACCCAAGGCCTAGTCAAGTAAGTTTTAGGCGCCCAAGTGTAAATAAAGGCCAAATGTATATAAGGCATTTTCTCATAATGAAAAGACACAACCCCCCTTTGTGCTATTGAGAGCTCTCCCTTGTGTCTTAAGAGAGATTGAGAGAGAGAGCATTCTAGAATTTGTGCCTCTTCTATGCTTGTATGATTCATGCTTGTGTGGGAGAGTGAGAGAGAGTGATTGCCTTATACGACGGTGTGAGCGACTCTATGGTGACAGCGTGGAGGTGGAGCTTGGAGGTTTGGAGCTTGACAAGTGAGCTTGGAGGCCTCAAGGGACTCAAGTTCGAAGCATTGGTAAGTGCCCTATGACAGTTGTGTTCTATTGCTCTTCCTTTAGGTGAATGCATATTGAGTTCCCTCTTGGAGGTGTGGTAAGCCTATGACAATAATGTTCTTAGATCTACTATACCATGGTATAGTTACAATAATTTTTATGTGCATCCATTAATACTATTCTTAGACCTAGTAATATAATTAATCCTAGCCCCCAATTATCAATTTGGCACATAACATGCATCTCCC